>NC_133932.1:44902769-45538451 GCF_031877795.1 Strix aluco
TGAAATTCAAACACGAGTCTTTTGAAATCTTATGATTTGGAAGGGCAGTTCCACCACAGTGACCATATCAGCAGACATGCTGGAACTTATCACCTTCTGCTTTATTCAGGATTATATTTAGCTTTGAGTGTGTCAGTCTTTGATCTGGAATCTCTTATTTTGCTGCCAATTTTTACAGCATGTTGTGAAGTCTGGCTGGTTTTCTGGCCTTCAGAAAAAAAGTAGAGAAAGGACATGAAAACAGATATCAACCTCACCAAGAAAAAAGAAAAAAGTGAAACTGTATGATTAGTTTTGAAATTTATGAGTAATTAGGAAATCCAGGCATCATGGTGGATAAAATCAAAATTGCAGCAGCAACATTTGTTGAGAACCAACAAAAGTCAGTCTTTATAAGAAGCTGCCACTGGACTGATTGCACAATGTAAATACATACTGTATATGAATTTGGTGAGACATTTAAACAGGTTAAAAAATGGTCTAGGACTTCAGTAATTAAATAGAAATTAGAAATCCATTTTAGTTGATCTAATATATGTAAGTAGGCTTTTTGTTAAGATATTGTCTTTCAAACAATTTAGGAATTATGGTTTTATTTGGTCTAGAGATAGAAACTTTAAAAGAGAGATCACCAGTCAAGTAGAGAAATGAAACAGGAGCTATAAAACATCAGTCATAAGAAGGATTGGTCATCTCTCTTTCTCTAATTTTTTGTGCCTACCTTTACATACTATATATCTCAGTCTTTACCAGTGCCCAGATTGAAGAGCTGGAAGGTACTATTTACTGTTAATGTGTTTCTGTGATGCATGGGCCAATGCTACTGACCAAAGGATTTATCTACTAACAAGAATATCAAAAGACTGACACACAGAAAACAAACAGCAGCTTTTACTTGAAAAATTTATTTTGTCTTAGTCCCTGAAACAACCTAAGGCTGACTCTGTCTGGATTTATTACAACTGGAGACCCTAATTCCTCAGATAGTGTCATCTGATTATAGTTTCATTGTCTCTAAAGAGATAGTACGTTTAACAGTCTTGGAGATCGGGTTTCAAAGTGCTTTTCATGTATAAAATTACCTATTTTGCAGCTGCTGGATTATAATCTTTCTACACAGTTTACAAGTGAGGTCTCCAGGATCAAGTTGCACTGTTTAAGTTTAGCTGTTCCGGGTTTAGTTAATTAAGGGACCCCTGGCCACATGTTCACTAATTTCTATTTGTAAGGCCCACTTAAGACTCCTTGAAAGTTGGTTCACAAAGTTGATTGCATAAAATCATAGAGATACTGCTACAGAAATAATCTGTATCTGTTTACATGTGCCATGTTTATGTGAGAGATGTTTCAGCTGTGTTGTTTGAGCACTGTTTTGGCTTGTGGTTTTTTGCACTTAGAAGTTTCTAGAATGACAGAAGGGGGGAGGAGCTTATATAATATAGTCTAACCTGATCTCCTCTGCTGTTCTGCTCTAGGGATGATGGTCTTCTAAAAAGTAAGGTATAAAAGAAATGAGTCTTTTATACTTTTAAAATGTAACCTGATTATTTCTTTAAGTGTTCTAATGTTAGATCATTATTTATTAATATCATTATTATCATCATCATCATCATCACTGATAATTTTAATTTAGTTTTGCAGTACACTCTAGGAGTCCTCACTCAGGATCTGAAACCCAATTTGTGAGTCCTGTACGAACACAAAATGAAAACACAGGTCTCTCCCAAAGAGTTCTCAGAGAGGCAAATGATGTAAACCAGGGGGATGTATAGATAAGTTCCATTAGAGTGACTTCACATAACAGTAAATTTATTAAGACTAATTCAGGACTTCGAGAAATTAGATAGGCTTTCTTTCCCTTTCTTGCCTTATTGGCTTGAATTTTGCTGGCAGTCTTCTCTTCTAGTTTATAGTCCACTTCCCTGGGCTATGCCCTCTCAGCAGTTTCTAGTAAAAAAAATTCCAGTGTGCAGAATATTTCTTCATAAATCTTTCAGGTCCTCTGCATAACTGTATGATTTTCTAAGACAGAGCTTACCTACTGAAAAGTGCATATATCGGATGAGGCTTGCCAACAAGTTTCTCCAGTGTGGATTGTAGTCCAATTAATGTGAACACAAGAAAAACTGTGACATCTAGAATAAGTTCTATTTCCTGGGGTAACTGTTCAGCAAAAAAACACACGGCACTGACATGTGAGGAACACTCTAAGTGAACATGCTTAATCCCTTATTTTATTATTTGATTTGGGTGTCTGCTGATTTCTGTGGAGTTAACAGGAGAAGAATATGGTTTATTCACATTACATAAGGTAATAATGACTGTAGTTGTAATTTCAACTCAGTAAAAAAAAAAAAAAAAGAAAAAAAAATCTCAGCAATTTTGTTAGTAATTTTCATACCCACCCATCCTCAATAGATAGTGAATTTACCAACTAACGAGTTTGGAACACTTTTTAAAGATGCTCTTTCAGCCTGTCTGCTTTCTTGCCTCTTTCTTTTTGCTCATTTTCCTTGCTGACATTTCCGCTCTTAGTTTCATTGACATTGACAACATTTTCAATATGTGCTACTTGAGGATCCTACAATTCAGGTTCATTTCCACAATCATAACCAACGTAATCTCTCTCTTTTTTTGACTGAAGTGCTCTTTTCATTCAATTCCTAGACTCTGTTCTGTAGTTTGGGTTGAAAAATGGAGAGAGAGTGCCTAGTTAATGTTTAAATAGTAATTCAGCAGTACTTAGCCTGCTGAAGTGTACACATATTACCACTGTATCTATAATATCTTCCCCATGATTACCCAAGAGAAATTCAAGTCTCATCACTGAAGTTCAGATCCATGCAGACACACTACTAAGTTGAAAGCAAGAGCTTCTCAGAAAATAATGAAGACTATGTTAGGATAATGTTGCCTTTGATATTTACATACCCATCAGACAGACTTAACTTTAAGTCATCACAGTTGCTCATTAGGATACATACAACTTCAGGGCAGTGATTCCCTTCCCTCAGCTCATATCTTCCTATAGCGTTGTCTTGCATCAGCTGTGCCTGGCATGATGTGGTGGTTTGACCTTGGCTAAATGCCAGGTACCCATCAAGTCACTCTATCACTTCTCCCCCCTTCCCCTTTTTTTCTTAACAGGGCAAAGAGGGGAAAGAAAATAAGATAGGAAAAAAAAACGACCCTTGTGGGTAAAACAAAAGCAGTTTTAATATAAGCAAAGCGAAGCAAAGGTCCGTGCGCGGAAGCAAAAAAAAGAAAACAGATTTATTCTCTACTTCCCATGAACAGGCGATGTCGGGCCTTCTCAGGAAGCAGGGCTCCGATATGCGTAGTGGTTGCCTCGGAGGACCAAGGGTGACCCCACCCCCTTCCTCCTTTCTCCCAGCTTTATACTGAGCAGACGTCATATGGTATGGAACATCCCTTTGGTCAGTTCGGATCAGCTGTCCTGGTTGTGTCCCCTCCCAAGATCTTGCCCACCCCGTCCCACTATGGGGGGGAAATGTTGGAAAGAGCCTTGGTGCTGTGTAAGCACTACTCAGCGGTAGCCACAACACCAGTGTGCTATCAACACCCTGCCAGCTCCCAACATAAAACACAGCACCATGAGGGCTGCTACAGGGGAAAACCAATTCCAGCTCAGCCAGAGCAGATTATGGGTAATCAAGTTTGCCTGGTGCAGAGTTGGTAGTTCAGTACTTCCCTGCTCTACAGTAGCTGGTTCTGACATTGGATTCCATCTGGTCTTTGTTTTCCAGTATAAAGAATTTCTGGAAACAATATAATGTTAGATCAGTGGAAAATTTGCTGCTTTTAATACTTGCTGGGTTACTGTAGGTGATTTAGAGGATTCTCCATGTGTTGTTATGAAGAAGTTCGGTGGCTTGTCTCCACACCAAGAAAAAGTAAAAGCATATGCTGTCTCTTCACCTTCAGTTCACAGGATTGAAAATAGAGGGGACTAATCAGTATTGAAGAGGTTGCTAAGAGAAGCAGATACCCAGAAAAATATGCATATATATTCACATATATATTCTTCTACACAGTAAAATCAAGAAACATAAGAATAGGTAAAATTATATTCAGAATTGTTTAAAAAAGATCATGCTTCTTGTTCCAGTTTCTTCTTACAAACCTTGTAGAGAAGAAGAAAGGAAGAACAAAACCAAGAAACACAGAAAATAGTATAAAGAATCTAGATGGTAATACATTTGGTCAGGTAGCCAACCAACCAGTGCCAATCTGTTGGCAGAAATCAGAGGTTTATTTTTTCACAGTATTAAGAGAGAAATTTAAGTCACCTCCAAAACCTCCGGTCACCTATTGCACTCAGTCATCTGGAGCACACAAGCTAGTTTACCTGCAGTCACTGTTGTTGTCATAATTTGTTTCAGTTCATTGCCATGATGTAAACATGAATAAGATCCATGGCATTCATAAAGGTACTAACAAAAATGAGTGGGATCCAGTGTACTTATCTTAAGTGAAATAATGTATATGTTAGGCATCAGACTGTTAGGAAACATGGGAAATAATCCAATCTTTCTAAAGTAAGCATTATAGGCAGTCAGTAGAGACAAATACAAAGCTCTGAGTAGCTCAGAGAGATTCAATACACTTAAGTTAGAAATTTGTTTCTCTCCCCTGAATTGGGTTGAACTTGTTTTGGATCCTCTCTTCACCTTTTTCTATTCAATATCTTCCCTCCTTCCTTCCACAGTATTACCATGTCCCCGCACTATTGTCAAAGAGTGTAGGATGAATAGCTGCAGGCACCTTCAAAGCTTGGCATGAGCCAAAGTTGAAAGTCATTGCAGACTTTGCTCTGGGCTTCAGAGATGGAAGGGGTGATTGCCAAAGTCACTCATAAAATCCTAAACCTAGTTTGAGAGCAACGTGATGGTTCTGCCATGCCAAAACACAGGACAGAAGGACCACAGCATGGTCCCAGTTGTTTCTTCCTGTCATCCTTCTTGTGGGGAGAGGGGCGGGAGAGTGAGAAAGAAATTAATAAAAAAAGGGTAGGACAGATGAACCAGCCCTAGCAGATTCCTTTTCTTTTTTTTTTTTCTTCACCCTTGAGAAGGAAAACTACAAGAAGTTATTTCACCACCCCAGCTGTGAACAGCAGCCTTACTACAGGAAACAGTCTGGAAAGACTAGTCCAAGCTACTGTGTCCTTTCCTCTACTAGTTCCCATTCCACTACCGGCTCTCCTTCCTCCATCAGTTTTCCTTCCCCAACTCCACCTCTGTAAGTGTTGTATTTGGCATCAGAGGCAGAATCAGTTCAGTTCCCTGAGGCAATGGTCAGTAGTACATACCAACCTTGTCAGTCTGTGTGCTAACATTAGGAAACATAAGCCTGCTTATCTCCCTTCCCAATACAAGCAACCAAAGGATATGGGGCAGTCCGTTTCCAAAGGTTTGTAAATTTCCTATTCTAGAAGTACCTCCTACCCTACTCCTCACTTGAGACTTAAACACCCATATGAATTGACTGAATCTCCTTGAAGGAAGAGACAGGAAGACACATTTTATGATGAAATTGAGGGTGTCTGTTTTATGGCGGGCTTCATGGGACAGAAGGCAAACAAGTGGGAAGAAGCCTGAATCTCACTGGAGAGCTGGCATTTCAAATGGTATGACCCAGAATGTGAAAGCTTCTGATACTGAATAAACAACTCAGACTATCCTGGAAGGAGGAACTAGCTGACTGAAGGTCTCTAGATGGCCTGTGAAATGGATTTCCCACCTCTCAGCATCAAATGTCATGTCCTGTGTTAAAAGAACTTGGTGATTTCTTTTTTTTTTTTTTTTATTTCTTATATTCTTATTGTTTACTTTTTATTTGAGAATGAAATGCAGGAAATCTCTTTCCTCTCTAGCTCCTCTCCTTGCAGTCTACACTAGCAGCTTTGATCTGCTTCCTGGAAACTGGCTATCAGTAGGCTGTGATAAGGAAAGATTGGAAATGGGAGTGGGAATTAAAAGCATAAAATTGCCAAAATTTTCTATTAAAACATGTACTTTGGTAGCATCAGCTGTAAAAAACTCTGAGAAAGGTGGCATACAATATCACCAAATTTATATTTTAAAATATGAAAATCCTACCACAGTACCAGCCATATATTCTACAGACATACTGCATACTCCACTTTTCATCTCATGACTCATACTGGACTATGCAGACCATGTAGTTTGAACAGCACTGCCAGGTAGAATCTACCTAGAGGCTACACAAACCATTGCTTCAAAACTACTCGGGGTGAAAACTGCCTATAAATCAACTCTTTCACTTGATTGTTTGCTCATATCACTAGATTATTACACACACACAAAACAAGTAGTATCTTTCCCCAACATGACTAACTTTTCAAGCTTCTGTGAAGATTTGGTAGTACTTTATGTTGATCTATGTCTGGATTATAGTGCATTTCTAGCTGAGAAATAATTTCCTGTATCAAAACAGGTCATATTTGATATGGATGGCTATCCAAGGAACATTCAGATATACTGTATTTTGGCATTTATCCTTCCAGGCAATGACAAAAAGCAGGTGTATTGGACCATTACCTAGGGTCCAAATTCATTATCTGGGAGGCCTTATGAAGACTGCATGTTATGTACTGAATATTGCTTAAGATTCAAGACATTTGAGATTTTTCCATATCTACGAATCAGAGAGTAATTTTTCTTCTTGATTAAGGCTTTGTTTTCCATTATTAAACTAGAATTTCATGAGTGTTTCCATAGGTGTATATCCATTTTATGTAACAGATTTAGAAGTGAATTAGTTCTTATCCAAGCTATATCACTGTAGAAGTTATGAAAAAAATGAGGAGCAACATAAACAGCCTAAGTACTCAGATCTCTACTTAATTTTGCTGGAATACATCTATGGAGGCAATCTGAGATACTTTTTTAATCAATGGAAGCACACACTACAGAAAGAAAATTACAGTGCTGTATGCAATAATGCTTGGCTTTTGATATGGTATTTTTGTAGCAGTTTTGTAGTAACAGTAGTTTAACTAGATTAGTAACATCACTGTCTGTGATGATTTTCCTATAACACTATTTTTTTATCCTCCTTAATCATTTACAAAATAAGCAAGAAAAAAGATTCACAATAGAAATCTTTGTTACTAAATAAAAGGAAGCCATTTAAATGCATATTGGGACATATTAGATGATGAGTTTCTGAGTTTATATGATATATCACCCTCAGCACTACTACTAGTCTCTGATGGCTATGATCAAAAGCATAAAAGAGGTTGTGTGAAAGGCTGTATGGTGAGGGAATTGTACTTATCAAGGTGATGCTGGATGCCTTGAGCAAAGTATTCATTCAAAGCCCCAATCTCAGTTACCATCTCCTACAGGACAAAACACCTTTAACAGTAGCTGATTCCTTGAAGCTTAAAGAACTGTCATTCACATTAATTATGGTGTTTGGAGCTTGATATATCAATCTGTGTTACCACCCATTTCTCAAGACTTACTGAGCAAGACTTTTCTGGTGAAGAAAGGTCATTGCTTTGCTTCATTTCAGGGTTTGTAATCTCCTGCCTTTCATAATGCTGAAATAATTGCTCCCACCAGGATATTGCCCAGCTGTGCTCAGTTTATAATTTGTAATATTTTCCTTTCTGTAAGTCAACTAGTGGTATATTTTTATGGCATTCTCCCAAGTGAATAATGATCCAAACCAATGTATTTATTTAGAGGATTGAATAAACTCGATGAAAATTCAACTGCAAAATGTACAGAAAATGCATTCTATTTTCCTAGGTTTTTTTTTTTAAATATATATTTCTGTTACTTCTGTTAGTCATAATGCTTACAGTCTCTCAGATTTTCTGTCCCATTGTTCATTAACCAAGGGGGGAAAAATGTTGCTTTCCTGCATGCGCTAAGAATTTTAAATACGGAAAGGTCAAGATGCTGACTTCCATTGTGTCTAAGTGATGGAGACAGAAAGGTGAAGCTGAAGCAGTTCTAGAATTTATCACAAAACGGGGCTATGGTATACATCATAAGAAGGGCACAGGAAAGACTGAGGCTTTTCTGGTCTCAGCTGCTAATTGTTTGTATTTTCTCTTAATTTACTCAGTCCCAGCTCTGAGAAATGGATGTGGTTTCACCTAAAGGAGCTTGAGAAAACCATAACACAGCTGTTAAGTAACAAAGAACTCATAAATTTGACTCTATTCACACAATGGATTGAGGCTAGAGATGTCAAATACATATAAAAACTATTAATATAAGGCATGGCTGTTGCTATTGAAAAAGTAGTTGCAACTCTTAATCTTAAAAATTAGTAGTTGGGAGAGATGAATAAGTCACTGATTTCTGTGATGGGGTTGGCTACCTAGGAGACTGTCCTGTGAAGGTATTTTATTTGCCAAGGTGGTATTCTATAGCACACAGACTATAATGTCAGTTCCCTGCCAATGGGCTTTCATTTACCACAAAAGAGTTCAGTCCCTGCAGGATGAGACACATACATTTAAATCTTAGAAAGCTTTCTAGTCATGCCATGTCTTTGAATTTTCCATCGCATCTTAGAGCCAGGAAATATCATAATGTTTCTAAAGAGATCTTGGCTGTCTTGGCTCTCCAACTGACATTTACCAGTAATGCAGTCTTTTAGCTTGACTTGGATCCTTCTCCTAGTCTAGCATGTTAAGTCAAACAGACATAAAAATTATAAATCACAGTCTCACAGGTGGTATTAGCAAGCATTATGCTTCTTGCCAGTTCAATACCCCAAGGATGAGGGCTTCTCCAGCTCTAGCAGTACTAAGAAACACCTGTAAGAGGGCACATGAAAAGGCACAGTATTTTAAAACTGGACCAAGCTGCACCAGAAAAAATACTCTATATTTAAACTAGAAAAATAATATCTTCATCAATAGCTAGATTCTCTCATGAGTTGAAAGATGGAGTTCAGATTTCTCTTTCAAAACCAGATAAAAGCTAAAATACCATTGCCTTACAAATGTCAGAAAGTGTTGGGAAAGGGAGTAATTGTTTTGTTTTTTAAGTAAAACCTGGAATACTTCCAATAGCAAATATGGATCATTTAAAGAAAACTCAGATTTCAAAAACCTAACAATATTATATAGACCTAACTAATGAATATTCAATGACTGCAGTACTAATTAGGATAAAGCGACTAATACAGCATTTCCACATCTCTACAGCTTCCCTGTTCTATCTAGTTAATACCAGTTGGTATTCGGTAGTATTTGGTTAACCCCATTTGGTGATTGGTAGCTGTAGATCTGGGAGAAATAGCAATAAAAATCTACTTGTGGCCTTACAAGGCAGATAGTTGTTTGTCGCTTCCACTTTCACTGAAGGATTATTAAGGTACCTAAACTATACCCTGCATGTACAGAAAATCTGAGGTTTAGAATGAACGAGGAAAGTTGTGTCTGAATTAAACACTTGTGGTGCAGTTTAAGTATATTACAACTTCTATTAAAACAATGTGTTCATTGTCACTGATAACAAGTAAGGATAGCTTTGATTCAAAGACTTTTGTGAGGGCTTGTGCTCTCTCTTCTTATGTATATACATTATTGAATAAGAAATTGAGATAGATTTAATATTGCCAAACCCATGCAAGGATTCTAGGGACATTCATAACCTAACAATTATTTTGTAGCTGGGTCTCATTTATCACTTTTAGTTGTACAAGCCTGAGCCCTAATCATCCATGGTAGATAATGCTTCCATGCAGCAAAATTCATTAACATTTCTATCCTTGCTAAATAAATTGACCATTTTTTTCTTCTTCAAACCCTTTTATAGGTTTATATTTATCATCTGTCGTCTGCATATGCTGAATTTTGACAGATCATAAAAGTCCCCAGGGGAGATTTCATCCATCTTATTAGCTTTGCATTTTGTGAAGTTTTTTACCTAGCAGACCTCAGATGACAGCTTAAGAAATAAAATAGTTAAAACTAGAGATTTACGGTTTGGTACCAGTAAGGTAAAGATGGTGAGAGCTTAATCTATCTTAATAACACACTGGTTGCGATAGACTTCTGGGAACAGATAGACCACCTAAGAGAAGTTGGCAGTGATGGAAACACCCCAACCTGTTTGGATGATGAGGTTATTCAGCATGACACTCTCAGGAGGGACACCAGGCAAATCACCTCATTGGCAGAGCAGCTGCGAGTTGTGTTTTTATTTGCAACATCCATGGCAGTGTGATTGACAACCAGGCATAATATCAAGTGGCATCCCTGGGAGAATATTAACACCAATTACCCTCTATCAGTTGAATTCACTGACTATAGGTGGCTCCACAAAGCTCAGTGAGGGAGAGTGTCCAGCTTATATCCATGTATGAAGGAATCTAGTTAATATACTTCACTAAAATTTATTTATTGATGATAGTATATTTGACACAGATACCTACAAAATAACAAGTATAGAAACAATGTTTTGTACTGATCTTAACAGAATATCAAAATTCTGAAGTAAAATAATTTATTGCACCCTGTAAACAAAATCACTCAGTAAACAAGAAACACTCCATCTTTTCTTGTTCTAACTTTTTCAGGTCTTAAAATTTATTCATTTATAATGGGACACTCCAGATGCTCTGCTACATTACATTTGCTGTGACCATTTGTATCTCTACAATATAGGTGCCATTTTTGTGTATATCAGATGCATTGTACTCTTGTCATCTGGCAGTATGTTAGGTTCTCTTGGCACACACAGTCTTGGATAAAAAGGTATTCTTATGACCAAAAGCATGGAAATAAGTCTTTAAAGCATAAATAAAATACTCTAATATTAATTTTGCTGATGAGGGTACTTATAGCTTTGAAACCTACACCTATTACACAATTAAGGACTAGTCTCTTATAGCAAGATCTGAATGATGTAGAGTAGTGCCTTGGGGTAAGACGAACTTTTGAAAGCTAGTGAAACATATGTGTCACCCAAATCGATCCATGATTACCAAAAGAGACTACGGAATTAAAAAAAAAACCAAACACCCAACCTCTAGAAATTCAGAATGCGTGAACACAGCTTTAAGGGACTCCTAGGAATAACATAATTGTTTATTAAATGTATAGAACACCATGCTTTCCACCCACCTTCCTTCAGGGGATAACTAACTGCTTGAGGTACAGCATCTTCACCTGTCACCCACCAAGACAGCAGATTCCTCTCCTTTTCCAGTTAGGTTTGGAAACATCCCCCCCCAAAAACCCCTGGAATTTCTCCCATAGAATTCAGAATTTGTCTCAGTCATAACATGAAACTGAACTTATTTTCTTCCTAAGTGGATCATTCTTTCTTCTTCCATAAATTGTTCTGGTCACCAAGCTCTTAACTACAGCTCAAAACCTCCACCTTCTCTTCTCTCTTCTATATAACCTTATCTGTTCTTGTTATTAAGAAATCCTGCAAAACTTGCCTCAGTGTCTCCAAAAAACATCGATTACTCTGGTAGCATTGACAAAACTTGTCATATCTTATCTCAGCAGCTTGATCTACATCTTTTTTGATCTGAGAGCAGGAATTGCATTCAGCTTGCTTGTGAAACACCTAGAAGTTGTGTAAGCTATTTGACTTTTGACTGTTGTGAAGAAGTGACATTACCTTCACTTTCTTGTGTAAATAATTCCCCAGTTAGACAATGGCTTTGGATTCTTAACAAGTTCCATTTAGTTCAGGCAATTTCCTCATCCAAGAATAAAAACAGAGGCCTGACATTAGCATTTGACCACATAAAACACATGAACTTTCTGTGATATGATTTTTTTAAAAGATACACATATTGAGTCAACCCTTTGTCAGAAAGAATGCTTGTAATGAAGGACTATTCTGACTGGCTGGGAAATACAGTCGTGCAAATTTCTCTTTTGTTATGAAACAGAAATACTGTCTATGATGCCTAGGTCTAGAAGGCATATAGATATTTGTATTCAGTTAAGGTACACTCACTGCTCTATTGATGCAATTGCCTACCTTTAGGTAGATGTGGAAATGGGTTATAAACAGTTGCCAGGTATGAATATGCCAACCTAAATCATGTTTGTCAGTATCCATATGCATGCTTCCAATGTTACAATATGAGGATTTTATAAACAAAAACTGTAGATACAAGCAGCTAATTTTTAAGTACTTTGTCTAATTACTACTTTTTTTGGGGGGGAGAGGGGCAGGAGTTCTCATGCAGGTACGCTTGAGCTGATATCCCCAAAGTTCCAAGCTTTCTAATATTATTCATAGTACCATGATAATATTGTTAAAGGTTAAATGAATATTGTTAAAAACTTATTTGAATATACATGTACTTATATATATATATGGAATGTTTGGGAAGGCTGGTTTTAGTAATAAATGGCTGAGTTTGGTTTCATCTTTTCATGTAGTTTTCCACTTTTAAGAATGTATCTTTCCGAGATCATTTCTCCTGAGAAGTTAGGCTAGCTTACTTCACATTTTTCTTGCAGTAGTTATAACACCTTCCTGGAGCAGGCTTTCCCACGAATTGGATCCAAAAAAATCACAAAAGATTATGATACTCAGATCCAGTCAAAACCTCATAAAGTAAATTTTGTTCATAAACCTTTATGGAATGGTTCTGTTAACGTAGGCAACTCATCTCCACTGCAGCAGTCAATAATAAAGCACTCTTCCTGAGCTCCTGCTCTGATTAAATTACATTTTAACAAATCTTAAACTAGAATGAGCTCTTATTATGAAGTGAGTAAAGGGCACTATTATTTTCCTTTACACTGCTAATGGGCATATATTCTTACATTGTCAGCTGTTACTCCTGACAATGACAACACATGAAAAAAATAGACATTTGCAAGATATGGCAAAACTACAGCACACCATAAATGTTAATAGCTTTATTCATTTCAGATCTGGAATGTGACAAAATGACTCATGCTGGAGAACAGACTTCCTGGATCACAATGCGAGGTAGGAAATGAAATTAGAGATGGTTAACAGAAAGCATTTCAGCTCAGCATCCCACACCCACTCTTGAAACATTTGTCCAAAATGTGTCCCTCTCCTGAGGTTTAAGAGAACTTGTATAAGTTTTTCATATTTTCTCTCATTTTCTCAACTCCTCATTTTTACCTGGTGATGAAGGTCTGAATATCCCCTTCTGTTTCTAATGATAGTGATTTGACTGAATGAAAACAAGAGCAATAGAAATCTGCCCTAAAGGTTTGCTCTTGTGGAATTTCCTTCCACACATTTCAGTCCAATAAGATCCTAGCTTGGGAAATGCTGCTCTGAACAGAAGCGATATGAATGCTAAACAGACACAAAGTATGTTTTGGCATGGAAATAGATTGATCATCTCTGCTTGAATCTGTTAGTGTTGTAATCTAATGAGCTAAATTATACCCTTATTTTGTTATATCTCATTATATACTTCTATTTATACTGACAATATGGAATAAAATAGAACTACATATTTCTATAAATGAGTAACAAATGAAATTAAAATTTTTACTATTATATATATTTTTTTTTACTGTTGTTATCACTGTTTTTTTTCATTCTAATTTAGCATTTAAGGACATTTTGAAAGATAAAACTTCTCCATGGAACGGAAAATGTGAGTTTTCCTATTTCTTACTGGTAACTCAATCTATTATTTTAAATGTGAAAAGTGCTTCACTGAAGTCTGTACACATGACAAAGTTTAACTTTCATTTTTCTTTTCATCACTGTCGTTATTTTAAGTATCTTAGAATATGTTAATATTCAAAAACAGATAACATGATCTTGGTTAAACTTTTCACTTCCAAAGGGTCATTCTCTTATCACACATGAAGCATGGAAAATTCCTTTGAAGTATTTTTGTGAGAAGGTTTGGCCACAGAGTTAATTATAGAAAACTGTATTGTTATAGGAGGGATTTATAACTAATCTCAGAAAACTGAATGATTACTTTATTCACAGGGCATGTTTCTCAATAAAAAGCATAAAAAGAAAAACTTCAAAGACAAGCAATTGTATCTTTCTCATAAGACACAGACAACTATAAAGGATATAGCAGATGAGAGTAAGTACCATACCAGACAGACAGGATAATAAACACAATATAAAGGTCAGTTTGGCACTGGAAACCATTAGGGGAGTTTTACCTGAACAAGTACAGCAGACAATCAAAATGAAGTCTCTCCAAGGGGTAAAAAAGCTGCATTGAATGAATCAGACTAACCTATTATTGCTAAGTAGAAACAGTGTCCATATTCTTACTCTATATACAAGTAGGAGACATGGCTGGATTTTTTCCAGAAATATTTTATTGCTTACCCCAGTGCTTTATGGGACAAAAAGGATGTAATATAATGAGACAGAATTAAATATTTATGTATTTCCTTGTTTTTTATAAGATATATGTTTATATATCTAGTGCCCCTCAAAAATTTATGGAGGCAATTCGAGGTTACCCTGGGATATTGGAATTCCCACAAAAGGGTTACTACTGACCCTTGACTCGTGCCATGACACATTCACCTCACAACAGGCTGTGATCTCACACTTGTGTCTTTATAGAAAAGAACTTCCACTACCACTTGCTTGATTCTGCCTACGTTGAGTTACAACAGACTCGGAATGGAAGGTCCTAATACAGACAAGCACATTACATCAACACAGTGCAAAAGTTACATATGCTGTATTAGTTTCTTATGACAATGTTAGAAAGCAGTGAAGTTGAAGACTTTAAAGATCTTCTGATAAGTAGTATGTCATAGATGAATGTATGTGCTCCTGTAAAAGGCAGTGGGAAGGATTTTAAATTGTGTGAATAAGTAGTCACTTCCACCTGCTCAGAAAAGAAAGAGAAAATGCATTCCATAACAACTAATCTCTGATTTATTGGAATAGAATTATTTTATTTGCTTAGGTAAAAGAAAGATACTTTGGGTTTGCCAATATGAAGGTCCTTTAATTTTAAAATCTGCCACACGAGGAGTTGAAGTGATTTGAGCATAGAGACATATATGATATTATATATATAAAAGAAGAATGACAATGCAGGCTGTAGGATTTTTTCCACTGAATAAAACTTTGTTAACTTGGGTTAGAATATGACTCATGCAGTGTCAAGGACAGATAAGAAAGTAGAGCTTATAAAAATAAAGATAAGGATAAAGCAAAATAATATATACGTATTCACGGTTCATCATATTTGGATGTGGTTTTAAATCTTATTTTTATTGATTGAGACAGGATTTATGACCATTGCTGTTTTATTTTTTTAGTCAAATTTGGGATTAGCTCAGTGATAATCAAATTTGGTACAGTGGTATGCTACGTAATAGTGTGTCTGTGGTAGCCATTAACAGCTCTACCATTAAGAGTTGTATATCACTGTCAGTCAGAAGTATATATTAAGATTGGGAATAACCTTGTTTTAGCTGTTTGAAATTTAGGTGTCTAGATTAGTCAATCATTCAGGCTCCTTCTGTAGTCAATAAGCACTTTCAGAGGGTGATTCATCCCTTCCTAATATAGGGGTGGATGAATCATTCCCCAAAGATGCCTCTTTCCCTCCTAAGAGCTATACTTTTCCTACAAGAATGAAAAACAACCATGTGGCCTCTGTTTCCAATTCTAACTAATAAAGGTAGCAGAAATTTCAAACATCAGTTACTGCAAGAAACTGCTGCACACTGTCTATAGATGGAAAAGTATTAATGGAAATTATCTGGCAAATAATATCAAATGACAAAGGTGTTGGGGAAGACTGTTGGCAGTTTGTTAACTAGTTGCAAACAGAAGAATATTTGTTGAGCCATATACGAAACTATAGTGCTATATCATTTTTAAAAATCACTGTCATTGATTGTTGCATAAAATAAAGCTGCAGCTTGTGCTTTCTTAGCTCTATGACAGCGGTTTTAATTGGGGTTTGGAGGGGATAGTGGCTGCTTGCCAGTGCTATATGCAATCATCCAGCTGTTCAGACAGTTAAAGACCTTAAGATGTAATAGCAAAGGAGCTGGCAGACACTCAGTCTGCCTGCTAGAGACCAGTGAGCATCCTAGCAAGCTATTTAAGACTTTATTTAATGTGGCAGTCATTAACAGTCAGAGAAAAAAAGAAGCACTGTGTAATTGATTAGTTAGAAACGCATAACTTCATACAGATTAAGGTGCTTCAATATGCATGCCATTGTCTTAATCTAACAACACCTTTTACTATTTAATTTTATTAAACTATTAAAAAGTCAGAAACTATAAATATCTATTTGATAGTGATAGCACAGGGTGCTGTCAGCTGAATTGAATATTAAGAGGCAATTATTGCATAAACCAACACTGGACTATCAAGCTTCCAGACTGGAAGTCTTGCCCCTTTACACATAGAACCTGGTGCTCTTGCTCCCAATGAATTGTTCTTCCATCAGAACGGTAACCTGAAGGATCAGTTTGTTGGAAAAAGAAACAATTTAAGGAATGGGCTATGAATATATTGTTTACAGTTATATCAAGACTAGGAAAAAAACCATCAAAACAACACCAAATCATAAGTGTATTTGTTCCTATCTATGCAGCTCATCTACAGTGGAAGAAATTATGTTCAACTTTAAATAGGAGACTACCTCAGAAAAACTACCTCAGAAATGTGCTTACAGAGGAACAGGGTGGGCTTTTTTTGTTATCTCAGTTGCTCACTGGAGCTGTCATTAACTTCTGTGGGCTACATCAGTACAAAGAAAGGTTGAACTGTACCTTGTATTGCTCTGTGAGTAATAGCATATAACTATCACTGTAGAAAGATATTATTTTACTTAAGGTTTTTTTAAAATACTGAAAGAGAAGTAATGGGTTTGCTTTTGCAAGGTCAGCAAGAAACAGTGACCATTGTTTCAGTAGTCAATCACACATCAAATCATATAAAAGGGCTATTTTAAACTATTTTATGTTCATTTACACATTTTAGATTTATTGGGTAGCTTTTTAATGTTTTGTATTAGGCTCATACCTAAGACCTTACAAATAGTCATCAGTCTGCCATACAGTATGAAAATGTGGAACAATTAAAAACAAAGTACATCAAGATATTTCATTTCTGAGGTCTTTATATTGTCATACCACCCACCACAACTAGGACTTCTTTCAGAGGCCTAGTAATTTCAACTCTGGCTTATTTGAGCATTACAAATATGTTGCAGGGGAAGCAATTACCACTTTGGGCCTTTTTTCTAGCAGCAAGCACACTGAACCCTGCATTCTGATGAGCTATCTATGTTTACATCCTACAGAGAAAGAAAATCAGCTAAAATGATATGATAAAAATAAAATTGAAGATAGTATAAAATACACTATATTTGCGTTATGATATGCTTTGAAAAAATCTAATTCCTTCTCAGGTGGGAGCTTGACCCAGGAAGAAATTTTGAGAGAAATTTTAACAATTTAACACCACCATCTCCACTTTAGCTGAGTTACTAATTGGTTCTAATTGGAAACTGATTGGTACTAATCAGGAAACTACCACCTATGCCTCTTCAAGCAATAACACAAATAATTCAGTAGTATCCCAAGTCTGTAAACACACCATTATGCTGGGGTCCCTGTTTCCTTGTGTTAACTCATTAGTAAGTAGTCTTCAAGGTCACACAATGGTAACATCATCCATCTTGTTTGCAAATAGTCAAACATCCTGTCAGTACATAACAAATAACAAATAAATCATAATAACAACCTATATCAGCCCCAAGACATATATATAAGAAAACTTCTGTTGACTTTCCTCTTACACGTTTTGCATCCCATGAAAATGGAGATCCATGTGAGAGCAAGGGTGTGTGATTTGGTGGGAATCTCAGATCATTAAATTTCTTTTTTGTTTTCTGCAAATTATTCCACTATTATCTGGAAAAAGTCATATGGTTAAGGTCTCAATTATTTTTTGAATAGGTCCCATGTGGTCAAGGCCATTATAAAAAGTTATAGCTTTAAATGGCCTTAACAATATAGCTCTAGAACAGCACCAATTACAGCGTAAATGCTGGGCTTGAGATGCCCTAGATAGTCCCTGGGGGAGGTCCCTGTTCCACTGCCAAGGTGCATTTAAGAGTGCCCCAAACATCTCATGGACTATGAGGTCAAGTATGAATGCAGATCCTAGAGTTTGGGATGGGAATCACTAGTTTAATGGGGAAAAAAAATAAACATAAATGAACAAAAGGCCCACTAGTTTCAGAAAACCACAGAATTTCTTTTTCTTGTACAATTTTGATCACGCTTTACACATTGAAATTATCTAGGTAAGTATCATTTACTTGAAACTTTAGAACAAAAGTTTTGATTAAGCTTTAAATACTCATGCTCTTTTAATCAAGACAGCAATGGAAAGATGTGGATTATTGTATAAACATACCAGTAGGCTCTTTTCTTCCCTTTGGTAAGAAGTGCATCATGGTTCATCTTTTAATGTGCAGATGCTGACATGCTACAGCTGAAAAAACCCATGAATTTATGAATATGAAATCCTGGGTTTTTTAGATTCCTTGATCAAATAATAAATCTTCATTTCAGCAATCAGCTCATTTATTACCTAATCCAAAATATGCTAAGTGGCATTGTTTGTTTATATATTAAACCAATGAAACATGGTGATCTGAGGAAGAACTTACTGATGTATAAAAACAACAATGCACAGCAATGATCCTCTTCCTCAGGATTCTGCAGTACAGGGCAGTACTGTCTTCAGAGCACTGTTATATTAATACACCAAGATTTCAGAATGATATTCAAAAGAGTCACATCATGCTCTGTTAGGACTACACACAAAAAAGACATCAGTGGCCAATCTTTTCATAGTAGAAGAGGGGGACCCTAAGAGAGGTCATTTGTTATTTGGGAGAAAAGCTTATAAATCATTAACAGAATTTTTCATTTATGCAAAATTATAATTTTAATTCATAAGTGGAGGACAGAACTACAGCTGTATTTGGTAGAAAGATTGCAGGAAGTGCAGCAAAATTTATCCTGGACTGAGAAGGAGAAACTTGTATTACAAGTAATGTAATCTGTAGGGCAGGAGCTTGCTGGTGATGGCAATCTGCATGGGAGCAGATCCTTTCTTCTGGGAGCCTGACTACCCCTCTGAAGAAACAGCTGGGAGTGGAATTTCGTCCATGGATATCTCTTACCACAACTCCACTCTGACAAGTCCTAAGCATGGCTGGCTCTCTCTGGCTGGTTCACCTGAACTTGGTTTCTTTGCAGGTTTCACCTGTTGCTCCACGGTACCAATCTGAGAGCGGACATAGCCCAGTAGGAGGAGGGACAGATCAAGTAAGTCTTGCACAAAGTGTATGAATTCATAGGTGTAAGTCTAGAGCTACAGAGGGTGTTTGTTTCCTTCCTTCCTTCCTTCCTTCCTTCCTTCCTTCCTTCCTTCCTTCCTTCCTCCCTTCCTTCCTTCCTTCCTCCCTTCCTCCCTTCCTCCCTTCCTCCCTTCCTCCCTTCCTCCCTTCCTCCCTTCCTCCCTCTCTTCCTCCCTTCCTCCCTTCCTCTCTTCCTTCCTTCCTCTCTTCCTTCCTTCTTCTCTTCCTTCTTTCCCTTCAACACTTTTTTTTTTTTTTTTGTTACCATACTCTTTTGTTTATGAAGTCATAGAGGGTATTTTGGCCAAATCTTAGTTTTACTGTAAAAACATTACCTTTTATCTATTTCTTTTCCAGTATTTATTCTCTGGCACTGGAGTAGTTTCACAGTAACTACAGGACAATTGTAGTTACAGGATCGCTTTAAGACAACCCTTTTAGTTTTATGGGACTAGAGAGTGATTTCCCATTTACTAAGGTGTGGACTTAACTTCTTCAAATAAAGCAGTTCTGAGATGGACCCTCATGTTTTTATCCACAGTAGTTTTGCTCCTTCAAAGCAAATGTCTTTTTTGAGCAGAAACTGCCAATCAGGACTAATTGTCTTTTAGTTTTACAACAGTGACAAATGATTTTTGGATTCTATGACTCATCTTACCCCAACCCAGTCAGGATTTTTCCAAGCTGTGCAATTGGTGGGATAAACCCAGCTGTGTCAAATCACACACATCTGTTTGAAAATGTGTAAAAAACTACTCTGGGCACAACATACCAGAAACACGAAGCCAATAAATAAGTAAACAAATAAATAAATAAATCAGTATGAGCTCCTTTATGCAAAGTTTTCTCACAATGAAAGAAAAGATATTACAGACCACACCCATGACTGATGTCAGTTCTATAAAGCAGCACAGAAGAGCATCAGTATACATTTACTATCTTTCTACTTTATATATTGGATGCAACCGGCTAGTTTAACACTTTTATTAACATGTTATATAGAACATAAACTATACTAGACCATTATCTATAACTCCAAAAGAAAAATCTTACAGAGCTATACTTGAAGTGCGACACAGGAAGAATTTATACACCAAGGTCCATGACAGCAATCTGCAGGAACTGCTTGTGTAGCAGAGGGCCAAGAGCTCTTCAGTTTTCAGTTGTAAAATTTATTAAGTGCTTGAAGTTCTGCTCTGAGCACTTCTAGAGAGGTTAACTGTGCAAAATGTCTTAGAAACTCTCCCTTGCCTAAACTCGTAGAGACTAAGAAACTTGCCATCCCTGAAAATTGCTTTCATCCTGCTTTTGATGCCACAATCTATGCAGAACAATCACAATGACCCAAACATTGTTCGGAGAGGCACTATGTAACTTGGTGGTTTCTCAAGACTCACAGGGGCTCCTTTGCATCTGAAAAAACAAACACAATTCATATTTCTACTTCCCTATTTTTGAAGTAAATAATCCTTAATTTCAACTGCCAAATCATTATCTTGCATTCATGTAACTTCTTCAGGTGCTCATAGCAGTCTTAAATGATGTTGAAACTAAAGCTTTCTTTCATGTAAACACTTAATATTAAATGTCTTTTCAATTTACATACTTCTATTTAAATTTGGTTATTAATACTATGCATTTTTACCTTCCCAAATGAATGAAGTCTTCGTATAATGAGAATGGTATAAAGATGATCCAGTGCTGTAGGCTGTTAATATTCACTTCCAAATTAATAAGACTATTATCACTTAGATTAGCTGACCTGCTGGTGTGAGTTGCACTTGCCTAGGTGGTCCCCTCAAGCACTAGTTTTCTGAATGGCAGTGGACAATCTCATACCTTTCCTGTTGAAAATCTGATTAATAAGAGCACCCACTATTATAACCTTTAAGATAATGAATAGACTGTCCTAGCTCCCAGCCCTGTCCTTATGTGGTTAATCAGGCATGAATCGCAAAAAAGTTACTTGAAGATGAAAATAAATTAACATGTTGTAGCAGGTAATTAAAGAGGATGCTTTGATATTCTGCTAATCCCATTTAGCCTCTCCTGTTTTTCTTGCTTGCCAGCTATGGAATTACTGGAGCCTATTTATACAAGACAAGGAAGCATTAATTTATGATGGGTGTGTGTTCATCAATTAGCGTACAAACATGAAGAGTGCCAAGGCACAAGGCATAGCCATCAGGAATTTATAACAAAAGATGCTCTGTAACTGCCCTCATCTATGTGTTCACTTGCGATGTGAGTTGAGAAGTTATTTCAGGAGTCATGAAACACATTTAAACCTCATTATATGCATGGACGAGTTTTGGGTTATAACTATTTGTGCAACAGTAAAATTGCTTGTATTTTGGATTTTTTTCAGCTATCCTTTTTCATGTGAGGCAACCCCCAGTAAACCCTGGATTTTTTTTTTAATTACTGTAAAAGGACCCTTTAAAATAGGCTCAGATATGGGGACAGAATACCTTAGGGATCAGGACATTAAGACAGGTAGTCAGGAGACAGTTCCTATCTCCAGTGAGGGAGTGTGCATCAACTCAGGCTCAAGACATGATAAACAGTTATGGAACTTTCATATCAAAGCTGGCTTGTGCTAAACCACTGCAGAGGAGACAAGGTATTTATGCACCTGGTCCTGCTGTCGGTCCTTTATTAAACATAGCCCTTCATCATTCAATGCCTTTTTTTTTTTTTTTTTTCCTTATGTATAATAGGGATTGTACTTATTTCTTTTGAGAAGTATCTTGAGTGCTCCTGGTGAAAGAAGCTGTATAAAGCTGAGTGAAGTAAAATCAGTTCTCTGCATTTTTGTTTTCTGAAGAGAACATGATAGAAGCTTTATAGGAAACATTTTGAGGGATCTGTCTCATAGGATAAAAGCAGAAAAAGCTAACAGCATAGTAATGAGTTCTTGGAGTTCTAAAGGCTCTTAAACATTTGAAAATAGCAAACTGCTAACAGTGGTTTCTCACCTTTCTCTTAAAATGGCCTGGGTACCAAAGGAAAAGGCAGAAAATACTACATGAAATTTTAGACAAGGTTCCTGCGGTGATCTGGGGACTACTGATCAGACAAATTAGCAAAATACATAATGTAGAAGACAGTCAGTAAGTACATAGATAAATATGGTATCACTGAGAAAAATCAATGTGAATTTTGTAGAGAGAAGTTTGGTCTTGCTCATCCTTTAAAGAATCAATAATCAGTTGCTATTGTATATTTGTGTTTCAAAAAGCTTTCAACAGCCCATCAAAGAAATCCAATCATTGTTTCTTTCTAAGGCGCTCTCATGAGCAAATAAATACTCAAAAATAGGAAGGAAAGGGTAGGAATAAATAGTCAGTTTTGTCAATACAGGGAAATCACTCTTGGAGTTTCATAAAGATTCATGCTTGGCCCTGTATTGTTACATACATACATAAATTATCTGGAGAAAAACTGGAGAGTGAAATGGCAAAGTTTGTTGACAGTACTGAGGGCACACAGGGCTGCAAAAGTTGTTAATACAACTGTCAATAAACTCTTAATACTGAGTTATTGGGTGTGCTAAAACTCAGTAGTATAGAAAACTAAGTGTGGATAAAGTCAAAAACAGATGATCCCCATATAAAAGGTAATTTTAGATTTGCAGTGAGGTGTTTTAAACTATACATAATCTCTGAGGAGAGAGATTTCAGAGGTCTAGCAACTGGACTGACGAAAGTGTTAGTTCAGGCGTCAACGATGGTCAAAAGAGAAAAAGGGATGTTTAAAAATTATTGGGAAAAAAATAGAGAACAAAGCTGAAAAGCATAATGGCACTTCACACACATGGATCTTGAGTATTGTTGGCAATCCTGTCTCCCTGCCTCTGCAAGGACATAACAGAAAAAGTATAGAGAAGAGCATCAATGATGAAAAACCTTACAGAACTCCCAGAGAAAGGATTAGACAGACAAGTCTTCAGCCAGAGAAGAGACACTGTAGGGAGCTTTTGATAGAACTATAAAATCATGAGTGAAACTGAGAAGGTAGATTGTTGTTTGTCATAATTCAAGAATTAAGGGAACTCAGATGAAATGTTGCAAACCAACCAAACAAATGAGGATACACAGATGAAGCTAAGGAATTCATTGTCACATGAAGCTGTGGAGACCTACATAGCTTCAAAATGAGATTAGACTGATTGCAGGATGAAAACTTCATCATAAAAATATTAAAACCAGAATCTAAACTCTAGCTTTGGATGTTCACAAGCTAGTGATTTTTGGACTGGTGTGAGAAGGAAGATGGCTGTGTGTTT
This sequence comes from Strix aluco, assembly GCF_031877795.1. Classification (NCBI taxonomy): domain Eukaryota; kingdom Metazoa; phylum Chordata; class Aves; order Strigiformes; family Strigidae; genus Strix; species Strix aluco. Next base: position 44,926,426 of record NC_133932.1, read on the forward strand.
GCTCTGTTTCTTAGAGTGCTACCTAGAAACTGGTTACTGGTCATTGCTGAAGACATGCTGCTGGAGGATGCTGCTGGAGTATGCTGCAAAGTGGTATGAAGTTCTGAACCACTAAGACCATTCTTATGTTCTTATTATTACTAATAATTTTTCACTTGCAAGAAGTTGAAGTCAAGATCTCTGTCCTTTTCTTCAGGTTAGCAATAGCACATTGTAAGTGTCTGATGTGAAAAGGTAAGTTCTGAGTCTGAAAGGAAGTGTACCATTTGTCCACAGAAATTATATTAAATGCTCTTCATTTAAAGCTACAAGATAAATCTCACCATAAAAGACTTGTAATTACTCCCTTGTAAGTTTACTTTTAAAATCCACTATGATATTAAACATGTCATAGTTTATTCCAGTGAAAATGGTATTCTTCTAAACTGGAAATTAAGACCTTCAAGTTATATTTGAACAAACTGAATATAAAAATTTATACTCTCCCTTTCTTTTTCGCCCTTTCTGTTTCTAATGGATAATTCTAAATCATCTGAATTTTAAATTCATTACATGAATAGACACTACAGAGAAATAATCATATGAATTTAAAGTAAATTATGTAAATGAAATGTTTATTCATTAGTGATGAGTTTCACACATCTGTAATAAGTACTCCCCTCCAATTTTAAGATATATTGACTAGGTCACTAGGAACTTTCGCAAGTTATTTAGCAGACTAGATAAGATTGAATTTACTGAGTTGTGCAACATGATAATTATGGAATTACATGACTGAATTTTCCTCTCTTACATTTTTTTCTTTTAATTAGAAAAATAAAGTGCTAAAACACCCATTCAGAAAAACAGTAAAGCACATGTTTAACTGTAATGCGATTTTTTCATTGAGATATGTGTTTGTTGTTTACTATGGCCTTGCATGTTTTGCTGAATCAGAGCCTTAATGAATAAAGCAGAAATTTTAATGAGGTCTACCAAAATTAGCAAAGGATTTAATAAGCTGCATTTTGAGGCATCTCTGTCTTCCTTTCCATCTCTATTGATTGCTGCCGGCCAGCTGACTTCACCTATACAGCATTCAGTGAAGGACTGGAACAAAAATCAGCCTATAACATTAAAGGGTTGCATTTAAAAAGTAATTTGCCTACATTGTACATATATATTATGATACTCCCGTTATACCTATTAGTGTTATATGGTTGTGATATAAACAAAAAATATCAGAAAAGAGCCCTAACTTTTCTGCTTCGTAACTCTTCCACCAGAATCACTGAGATAGTCCAGAAGGGTCAATGTGCTGTGGTGCAGCACTGAGTCTAAAGGATCTGGGTTGCAAAATGCAGGCAAACTGGCTCCCTTGTTACTATTCCAGGGCTGGGAAAAGTATGGGTAGTTTTAAGCCAGACCTACATATAAAGAAATATTGACTTTCTCCATAGAGAATGTCTACCTTCTAGATTAATTTATGTTTAAACTGGTAAACTTATTACTGAAGTACTGTCATTTTTTTTTATAAATGTTGTTTGCATTGCTTTTATTTGGATAATGAAAAAAGATACCTTGCAGCAACAACTCTCATTCTGGCATGGAGGACAGGAAACAATAAGTCTGTTCCTAATTATTTCAGCAAAATGCTTCAGAATCAAGAAAAATGTGAGATTGATATATTAAAAACATTGCCAATGCACTTCATTTCTCAAAAATTAATATTATTTTCTTTTTGATCTTTCATAATAATTAAATTAAAATTATTTTCTCTTATGAAGCTGAAATAAAACATCGATGCATGTTAGGACAATATTCCTAGACTTCAAATGGCAAAGCATGAACATCAGTCAGACACAAACATGCAGTGCAAGTCACTTCATCCCTGGATCAGTTTCTCTCTTGTGTCCGGGCAGATGTGGACACTGAAAGCTGACTTGAGAGCTGAGGGCTCCATCCTGCTCTAGCTTTGCATCACAGACTGTGCGATCACATTAATGCAAGTCACCCCTATCCTGGCAGGAGGTGCGTTCAACTCAGTGCTGCAAGTTGTATGAATAAAGACTGTCCAGATGAATAGCAATACGGAACACATTTGTGATTAAAATAACGTGTCAATTATGTCAATTTTTCTTTCCACTATTCTAGATGGCTTTGATTCTTCCTTTTACAGGGGAAAAGAGAAGGGCATAGCAAGGTGTATTCATGGTGTTGCAACCTTGAATGTCAATCCTACAAAGATTTAGGAACCTGTGTAGTTTTCTTATGTTGGGACAGATCCTCTATTGCTACAAATTTACATTGCTACATTGAACTGATTTGCCAACTCCAACTGTGAAATACTTGCTTTTCATACTAATTCTTTTAATTTCATGGACCTGGACACACATTTAATTGTTTGAGAGCGCCACATCTCTAAGTTTTGCACAGAAAGGTTTCATCTCCTGATCTTCATTTTTGTCTTCTTATATTCTGTTGTATTTTTCTGTTGTTTTCCTGGGGGAATGATGTTTGCTAGTTTGTTTTGATTATTGTCAAAGATGATGACATTAATTGACATGTTAGATGGATGCATTTAAAAACACTTTCCAAAAATACTTCAACCCAAATGTAAGAAATGTGATTTTTTTTTTCTTTGGTTGATTGTTTCTCTATCAGAAACTGAGGTTGAAGGTTTAAGCTCTCATTATGAACAAAAATGATGTTCCAGACATCGATTCTCTAAACGGCCCCCTAGGTCCCTGAGGTCTCCTTGTGCAGATATGGTCAATTTGTGAGCAATCTTGACATATTAGCATAAAGACTGTAGACCCCTTTGCCCTTCTGTCTGGTGGGTCTGCACCTGCCTCCCTCCTCATGGAGACGACTTTGGGGAGGTGTGCAGGGTGCTGAGGCACAGGGTGCCAGGCGCAGAGCGGAATGTGCCTGGTGCCCACTCTGACATAGCAAAGCAAGTGGTCTGTGGGATGACATCTGTCATTGCCACTTGTTTGGTTGCAGATAAGTTGACGGCCATTAGGGTAGAAAGAATATGAGTCATAAAATGAGCTAAGCATGAGCCTGTGAAAGCACAGAGCACAGAGAGTGAGAAAGTTGTATGTTTTTATCTGTATTCCCTGGAAAGAGACATTTGCTTTAACTTCAAAGCTGTATTACTTTCAAGACCACGTATATGATTTTCATTATATTTTTAAAAATAAGTGAATAATTCTTAGGGTTTGTTGAAAAAAAAAAAAAGCAACAGAAAAAAAACACATCAAGAGAACAATTTTATGACAGAAAATACCGTTTTGTGTAAATGGAAATGCTTTGTCGGTGGAGATTTTGGGATCTGTGTGTTTCAGAACAATTATTTTTGATCTTCTCATTTGAAACTTTCTCTTTTCATCCCAATGATGTCAAAATATTTCATTCTGGTATTGCTAAAATGTTTCTTTTGGTATATTGTAAAGTTTTGTCACTCTAAGATATATCTGAATGATAGCTAAGAAAAACATTTTGGTAATGTCACTACAGTGCTTTCATACCAACACATTTTAAACTTTCCATTGCATGAAATAGTTAGAGTTGCATTTTCTAGCACAGTTTGGGATAAAACCAGTAAAATTTTAGAATTTCCCATCAGACCTAGCAAGTATTTTAAATTATAATTCATATAAATCAATAAAGTAATATCTGAGTGGATTTGTGGTGGGATTTTTTCTTTCTTTCATTGCCTCTTTTTCTTTTTTGTTTTGTCATTACTCTGGAGTGGATCCTACCAGGATTTGTTTTTCACATACCTATTTTAGGCACTTCCATTAATTTTATGGCAACTAATAAACATAAATTAAGTGTATGTGTATGATGGTTATTAGTAGTAAGTATATACACTGGGTTTTTTTTCCAACATGGCACTATTTAAGAACACTGTTCTCAAATGGGTAAAGCAAATCAAATCATAGAATAGAATCATAGAATCATTCAGGTTGGAAAAGACCCTTTGGATCATTGAGTGACACAATTAATACCAGTGTTGATTTCAGGGACATTCAGTGCCAGAGGTAATAGTGAGCAGAGATGTGGTCGGAAGACAGTCACCTCATGAATATGGAATTTACTGTAAACCCTGCTCAGTGTGGTTTATACGCTTCTTCAGCCAATCTTCCCATTAACACTCTACTCCTTTGACTAGGCCAGAAATAGTTGGACTCTGCATTTCCTAATGTCTACTCCATGCATAAACACATTTGCAGAGTGAGAACCTAACTGACAATTTCCTCACCAGAAAGACATAAAACTGTTGTAATATAAAAGCTGATAGCAAAAGGGATATTGGATGAAGAATAAAACATTACAGAGCTGAAGGAATGGTACTAACAAGTTGGAATGAGAACTCTTGCAGTTGTTCTAAAAGTTGCATTGACTGCTGGATTTAAACTATCCCCCTTGGCCCAGCTGCACTTAAATGGTGTAACTGTTACAGCTGGAAAGGGTGATGGTTTTTATTAATTATTTCATTTTCATCTACCCCATTCCTATGGTGAGTATTTTTTTCAGCCATAGTGATGAAATACCTAAGTTGTAGCTGACAGGCTGAACTACATAACACATAAAAGATGAACAGGACCAACACATAGCTACATATCCAGATTACCATCCTGCCATGCACTGGGAGGGAAGTAAAAATGCCTGATGCTGTCCAAGTGATATTTGCCTGCCACCACTCCTTAGTTACACGTGCAGTATCTATGACTCCATTTTACTCAATTTATTAACATCCAGAGATAAAAACATCTGTATATTAAAGAATAATATTACATTACAAAATAGATGTCAGGGACTGTTATTTCCTAACTCCTTGGCAGACTCTGCAAGGAACAAACCTGGGACAATGGTTGTTTAGTGCCAATCTCTTCCATATAAAACAGCAAGAGGATATTCATGACCATTTTAATTTCCAGCTTCATGACAACTTCATAAGTTCCAACAAAAATAAATTACAAGAATGAAGAAAAATACCAGCATGTATATGTAGCGTGAGATCATCTTACTTCTGAACATGTATGTGTTCTGTTTGCCTCATTGTATCAGGACAATAAATAGGTAGAAAGAAACTATTTTATTTTACTTTCTGTTTGAAAAGCGAATTGATGTATGCATGAGGGAAGATTGGTTACACATTTCCCAAGTTGCTCATTGCTCTTTCTTTGAATGTCTGCTTACTCTCATATGTGCATTACGCATCTGGCAGCAGACTCTGAGCCTTACGTGATTTTAGCTTGAAACCTTCTGGTGCAGCAGAGATACTTATTTGTGGTACTAGCTCCAAAAAGATGATCATGTTGGACAAGCTGCTCCTTGTACAGGCCATATCAATACTGCTTTGTTAGATCTTTTGCAGTATAGGCAGCAGCCTCCAGGGTACAATGCACCCTGACTCCATCATCAGAGAAATGTGCTTACAACCCACAGCAGTCTTACTTTCACAGCCCATTGAAAAGTATGGGAGAAAATAGGGGGTTTCCTGGTGAGGAAGAAGCCTCACTCTGGGCATGGCAAGACCTTTCTGACAGAATAACAGCATGAGATTGCATGGTACCTGTGAAACACAGACCTCGAACTGTGTGAACCTGGCTGTCACTCTCTGTGGAGCAGGACGGTAGACTCTGCTTGACCGTAGGTGTGCCAACTGCAAGCGTGTGCAGCAGCTGGACGCAGATGGTTTGCCTTTGCAGCATCAGGGCTGTGCAAGTTTGGTTGGGGCATGACGGTAGGGCAAGGTCAGTCAGGATGCCGAGCCTCGCAAACGTAATGGCTTGGAGAGGCCAGGAGAAGGTTGGGTATAGGCCAATACTGGTTATATATTTCTGATTCTCTGTCCTTTGGTCTAGCCTTGGAGATAGCTGTGTTAGATTTTTTTCTGTGACTTTGTAACTATACAATGCCATGCATGTAGCAGCTTAAGCCAAAAACTCTTTAACACACTCCACCATTTATGTATTGTTAGGGTCCTGAGGGCACCCCGAGTCCTGACTGCCCCTGCCCAACACCTGAGGTTCCCCCCACCTGCCCACGGCCCAGGACCCTATGGCAGCCCCCTGGGGCTGTCAGCCCCTGCCCCAGGGACGCTGCAGCAGGGCCAGCCTCCAGCTCCACACAGCCTGGCCCTGCCTGGTCATAGGCGCCGCTGAACTGGGCCCACCCGTCAGCCCACATCCTGGCCTTGGCCATCCATGACCCAGAGAGGTGCCTGATGCTTGGAGCTGAGGCTGCCCTGATGCCCTCGGTTCCCTGCTCCTGGCTGGGGCAGTGGGATGGGCCCAGGCTGCCAGGCCTTGCCCAGCCACCTCCGTGGGGAACCCCCGTGGTCTCAGCCCCAGGCCCCAAGGGAGCCGCCCTGCTCTTGCTGCACCCTGAGATGTGTAAGAACACTCAACTGAGTGTATAAAATTAGGTTTATCCTGAAGTGTTAAAGGACCATGGCCATGATGAGCAATTCATATGTAAAGTGATTTCTGACTGCACGCATTAAGTGTGCTGGCAGAATACATCCGTGCTTTGCAGAGATACAACTATACCCAGGTTTCCTTTAATATTTCAAATATAAGAAATTGGATTCAATGCACTGGGCGCGTATCTTCCTTACAAATATTTGAAAGGGTAAAATACTCTCTAAAGTGTTAGGAGCAGAAAATATATTATTGAGTTAATATATAAGTTGGTCAGGCTTGTTAATATATTTTAATCATGAACAGATCTGACTAAAAGCTTCCTTTTAAGTCTGCAGGTAATTGAAGAATTTCACAAGAAAAGAATGACGTCTTACTGTGTTTTTCCTTTGTTTCTGTCAAGAGGAAAGATTCAAATGCTTCTTTCTAACTTCCCCAATCCTTTTTAGTCATTAGGCCTTCAATCTAAATGCAATTATTTAAAACATTTTGGTGGAAATCCCTCTACAATCACAATGATTTATTAGAGCAGTTGCTTCACAGTTGACAGGTCAATCTATAGATACACTAGAGAATGACAATAATTAAAAAGCCCTTGACAAAATGTCATTCAAAAATAGGTTTTTGTTGCATATATTTTGAATGTGAATTTAGTGCTTGCTGAAAATCCCTGACAGTCAGTCTGGGAAGATGAAGTCTGACTTTCTCCACAGAGAACCACTTGACTGCAAAACTCCAAGTGGAGCCTTGCTCCAAGACTAGTCTTAAAAGAGGCAGGCATTTAGTCTCCATAGATAAATTGCGGTCTTTCAATTTGCTGGGAGAACCAATACAGGAGTCAGTTAGTTTCCATTTATAATGCAGCTCTGTAACACACAAACATGACTTGCTGTAATTTGATTGTGGCTCCACACTAATTTCACACAGACAAGTGAACGATCATGTACTGGTAATGATCATCAGCTGCTGCTGAGCTAGGCTAGATTTGTACCAGAGATCTGAAAAGTCTTTGAAAAGCCTTGCTAATTAACCTCACATTAAAAAGGCCTGTCTATAAATTTATGCAAACCTGAACTGGCAAAGACAATTTTAACAACAATAGAAAATTAGACAAGTGCAGTTCCTCTACGCCTTCTCCTTTTCAGAGTTTTAACCATTCAAGAAAATACCATACATGTGTTATGCTCCATTCTCAAGCTGCATCCCATCCCACTTATCTAAAAAGTTTTATTCAACTGTGATCTTTTTGCTTCTTTAACAAAATTTCATAGGTTCCAAAGGCTCAAGTTCATTAACATTGCTCTATTTTCCTTCTTACACAGTAATGATTATAAAAGTAAACTAAGTGCAGTTGTACCAACAAGGACATGGTGAAACAGAAGTGCCTGATCACTGGCTTTTTTATGCAACCTTTTACCAATTTATCTAGAAACAGATACTATACCTAACACAGTGCTGGGTTATTTTGATGAATGCTTGTGAATTTTCTGCTTCAAGTGTATGATATTTAGACCAAGACTTTGTGTTTTCATTTGTGTTCAAATGTTCATTATATAAATTCACTATTGAGGTTACTATAGGACTACTATGTTTTCTATCTCTACTCACATTCCTAAAGTTAAAGAAGTGCATTTACACATATGCAAGACTAAAGTGATGGGGAGTGAAAGTCTAACTTGAAGTTGTAAAGGATATTCAGATCAGAAACTCCATTTGTCAGCCACATATATTTTCATTTTCCCTTTTCCTTTCTTCCCCTTGCATTTTTGTGCAATGTCCCAAGACTTCCTGATGTGGTGTTTTTCTGACTGAAGAAAAGACATTCTTCTAGGCGTAAAGAACAAACCATAACCTGTCCATATGATCATGCGTATGGCAGACATAGTGATCCACTCTTTAACTGTATCTCTGTAAACTGTAGCCCCAGTAGTGTCATGGACTTTCATCCACAACAAGTAGATGTGCCCAAACAATAATGAAGGGTGGGTTTAAAACGAGATCAAATCTAGCTTGCATTAAAACCAATAAGAATTTTGTCATAAACTTTAAGGGGAATCAGGAATATTTATTCCAGGAAATGCAACATTGCTATACCAAAAAACCACCACCAAACAACCCACTCTTTGGTGATTTAACCAACTACTACAACACTATTAAGACTGGAATATGGGAAAAGAAAACTTTCCTTGACTTTTGTGACATCCTATTTTGGGTAATGATGAGGACTCTCTGGGAATGAAACACTTCATGCATGAATTGGACATTCCCTTGATTTGATGGGCAGTTTTGTCCAAGGGTGGGTATATTTATACTAGATTATTTGTAATGGCTTATAATACTAATAGGAATAGCATAAAGATTTGGTGAAGAATACTTTAAAAATGTTAAAAAGGCTACTTCACTGAAGTCTGTGTTGTAGGCACAGCAGTGTTGAATTCAGATTATTGTGACAATCTGGTTTTGTCCACAGAAGTTTCCAACAGGCTTTCCGAGAGAGAAAATTTCAAATACTCTAGCTTTGGGTAAAGGTCCCTAATGGTCCCTAATTCTTATAAATTAGAAATGAGAACTAGATACCTAAATATCTTTGAGGATAGGGACCTAAATATTTAAGCATTTACTGCATATGACAGTGTAAGCCAAAAGATGCCTAATGATAGCTATGAAAACGTAATTAGGCACTACTTCACAGAGAGTGCTTAAGTCTATGCATGAGGCAATGATGACTGCCTTTGTAAATATGGTTATGAGTGCTGTAACTGAGAGGTTATTTTGTAACTTTTTAGTAGAAGGGCTTTAATACAGGATACATCATTGTGCAATAAATAATTCCTTTTGGCATTTATTTTTATTTAGTTTCAGTAACTTAAAGGCCTTTTTATTAAAGATTCAACATACATTCTTCTCCAGAATTAAGTACACTAAAAATCAAATCTAAAGCAAGCATTTCACAGGACTGTTTTATATGTATAGCTATATAATAAATCTTCAATTTTACAAACAACACAACAGCAAAAAATGCAGAAAAAGACGTAACACTATCCATCACAAGTACAGTTTCATGAGGAAGCCCGTGACAAGATTTTGTGCAGTTTGCACCAGCATTTTTGTTCCCAGGAGGTAAGCAGGTCACCAATTTAGTAAGTACTTATCAGTAAATAAGGTTTCAGATTTTTTACTGTATTTAGAGTGCTGACTTTCAGTTTTGCTTGAATAGATTATAAAACTAATTCTAAGATGAAAACCAAGCTTTTTAATCAGCTGTGACAAAAAAATTATATGCAGTCTTGAGTAGCAGTTATGAAAGATGGAAAGAAATTACCTCTTTATTTTCAATACCAGTAGAGTCTCATTTTCCATTTATACCATGTGATTCTTGTTAGATGAGGGAGTTGCCATAAATTAGTGAGATCAGATGAAGTCTGTAACAGCCACAAATCCTTTTTGCTTCAAAGCAATCATTTTAAAGCATAAATTATCACAAGGAAAGCTTTTATGTATTTTTTCTGACTGATTGTTTATTCATTTTGATTTATAAAATAATTAAAAGATTATGTGAATATCAGAATCCTACACAGAGAAAGAACTGGTTTTAATATGGGATGGGTCATGGACTGTGGGCAGAATAAATAATAACAACTTTTTTTTCAGGGGAGAGAGCAGTTTTTCTAGATTGAGTTTGACTTTTACCAAGAGCTCCCTTACCTAGTTTAATCTAGCTGCAGAAAAAGTTCTGAAGCATCCCAAATGGCCTCGGAAAGCCAGAATGTAACATGACCCATTGGAAAAGACATGCATGATTTTGTAGGATTAAAAAAAAAAAAAAAATCCAGAATGTTAAATTTTGTCCTAAATTTTTGGAACTTTATTCACAAGGAATACAATTACCAACCCGAAAGTCAGGACTTCTTCCCATATAAGCTTTTGGTCATATTTTAATATTATTATGTTGCATATATTAATGAAAATGGATAAAGCCTAATTTTGAACAAGCAAATAACTTGTTCCAACTTGTAGTTGACAATAATCAGCTGCCTCAACATGATTAGCAACAAGTCTGCCTTTGAACATACAATGAAAAAGAATCAGCATATTTAAGGGGAATCAAAGCATAGATATACCTCTAAGGATAGATAATTTGTCACCCAGAACTGCCAACCTCAGCCTCCAATCATATTTTAGAGTCTATTATTAAGACAATAGTTTGCTGAAATGGGCTTTTAATAATCTTCAAGTATTGCATTAAAATGTATTGTTCATCCTGAAATGTAACATCTAACTGAAGGCCTCCCTAGTATTTGAATTAACCAGCCCCAGCTTTGACAACCAACTACTCAAATAGCTTTAATAGCATACATTACAAACACAGGATAAGATTTTTTTTCCATAGGTGACTATAAACTAAGTGAAATTTGCTTTCTGGAACAACAATGGACTAAGAAGAGTTGCCAGCTAGTGTTTAGCATCATCAATCCTGAACATACTCTCTTCATCCCTAAGTAACAAAGTACATGCTACATATATATATACACACATACATGTAATTGGAGCTTGAAGTCATGATGCAGCACGAGAACTATGACATAGTAACTATAACAGAAACGTGGTGGGATGCCTCACAAAACTGGAGTGCTGCAATTGATGGCTACAAGCTCTTCAGGAGGGATAGACAGGGAAGGACAGGTGGTGGAGTTGCCCTGTATGTAAGAGAATGCTGTGACAGCTCAGAAATCAGGTATAGTGATGACGGGGTTGAGAATGTTTGGATTAGGTTAAGGACCAATAAAGCAGATCTTGCTGTGGGAGTCTGCTATAGACCTCCCAAGCAAAGCAGTGAGGTGGATGAAGCTTTCTATAAACACTTGGGAGAAATCTTGCAGTCACTTGCCGTTATTCTTGTGGGGGACTTTAACCTCCCGGGTATCTGCTGGGATCACAGCACAGCAGAGGGGGAACAATCCAGGAGGTTCCTGGAATGTGTGGAGGATAACTTCCTCACACAGCTGGTGAGTGAGCCGACCAGGGAAGGTGCCCGCCAGGACCTGCTTCTTGTGAACAGGGAAGAGCTTGTGGGGGGAGTAAAGTTTGGAGGCCGTCTAGGGTGCAGTGATCATAAGATGATTGAGTTTTCAATCCTTGGAGAAACAAAGAGAGGGGTTAGTAAAACTGCCACCTTAGACTTCCGGAGGGCTAACTTCGACCTGTTCAAGAGACTGGTTAACAAAATCCCTTGGGAGGCTGCCTTGAAGGATATGGGAGTCCAGGAAGGCTGGACATACTTCAAGAGCGAAGTCTTAAAGGCACAGGAGCAGGCTGTTCCCATCTGCTGAAAAATAAGCAGGCAAGGAAGGAGACCGACCTGGATAAACAGGGACCTTTGGCTGGATCTCAAGAACAAAAGGAGAATCTATTGCCTTTGGAAGAGGGGCCAGGTCTCTCATGAAGACTATAAAGATGTAGTGAAGTTATGCAGGGGGAACATTAGGAGAGCCAAAGCTCAGCTAGAGCTCAGCTTGGCTACAGCTGTTAAGGATAATAAAAAATGTTTCTATAAATTCATTAACAGCAAAAGGAGGATTAGAGAAAATCTCCCTCCTTTACTGGATGCAGAGGGAAACATGGTAACTAAGGATGAGGAAAAGGCTGAGGTGCTCAACGCCTACTTTGCCTCAGTCTTTAGCAGTGGAACTGGCTGTTCCCTGGACACCCAGCCTCATGAGCTGGGAGATGGGAAGCAGAATGAGGTCAGCACAGTTGAAGAGGAGTTGGTCAGAGACCTGCTACACCACTTGGATGCACACAAGTCTGTGGGACCGGATGGGTTACACCCAAGGGTGCTGAAAGAGTTGGCTGATGTGCTCGCCAAGCCGCTTTCCATGATTTACCTGGAGTCATGGCTAACTGGGGAGGTCCCATTGGACTGGAGGGTGGCAAATGTGACACCCATCTACAAGAGAGGCAGAAAGGACGATCCAGGAAACTAGAGACCTGTCAGTCTGACCTCAGTGCCAGGGAAGGTCATGGAGTAGGTAATCTCGAGTGCCATTAAAAGTCATATAATGGACAACCAGATGATCAGGCCCAGTCAGCGTGGGTTTACGAAAGGCAGGTCCTGCTTGACAAACCTGATCTCCTTCTACAACAGGGCAACCTGCTTATTGGATGAGGGAAAGGCTGTGGCTGTTGTTTACCTTGACTTTAGTAAAGCCTTTGACACCGTTTCCCACAGCATTCTCCTGGCGAAACTGGCTGCTTGCGGCTTGGATGGGCACACGCTTTGCTGGGTAAAAATCTGGCTGGATGGCCGGGCCCAAAGAGTTGTGGTGAACGGAGTTAAATCCAGTCGGCGGCCGGTCACGAGTGGTGTCCCCCAGGCCTTGGTTTTGGGGCCACTCCTGTTTAACATCTTTACTGATGATCTAGATGAGGGGATTGAGTGCACCCTCAGTAAGTTTGGAGATGACACCAAGTTGGGTGGGAGTGTTGATCTGCTCGAGGGTAGGGAGGCTCTGCAGAGAGACCTGGACAGGCTGGAGCGATGGGCTAAGGCCAACTGTAGGAGTTTCAATGAGGCCAAATGCCGGGTGCTGCACTTGGGCCACAACAACCCCCAGCAGCGCTACAGGCTTGGGGAGGAGTGGCTGGAGAGCTGCCAGTCAGAGAGGGACCTGGGGGTGTTGATTGACAGCCCGCTGAACATGAGCCAGCAGTGTACCCGGGTGGCCAAGAAGGCCAATGGTATCCTGGCTTGTATCAGCAATAGCGTGGCCAGCAGGGACAGGGAAGTGATCTTACCCCTGTGCTCAGCACTGGTGAGGCCGCACCTCAATTACTGTGTTCACTTTTGGGCCCCTCACTACAAAAAGGACATTGAATTACTCGAGCGTGTCCAGAGAAGGGCAACGAAGCTGGTGAAGGGTCTGGAGCACATGTCGTACGAGGAGCGGCTGAGGGAACTGGGGTTGTTTAGTCTGGAGAAGAGGAGGCTGAGGGGAGACCTCATCGCCCTCTACAACTACCTGAAAGGAGGTTGCAGAGAGCTGGGGATGAGCCTCTTTAACCAAGTAATAAGCGATAGGACAAGAGGGAATGGCCTCAAGTTGCGCCAGGGAAGGTTTAGACTAGATATTAGGGAGCATTTATTTACAGAATGGGTTGTTAGGCATTGGAATGGGCTGCCCAGGGAGGTGGTGGAGTCCCCATCCCTGGAGGTGTTTAAGAGTAGGGTCGACATAGCGCTTAGGGATATGGTGTAGTTGGGATCTGTCAGTGTTAGGTTAAGGGTTGGACTGGATGATCTTCAAGGTCTTTTCCAACCAACCTAGACAATTCTGTGATTCTGTAAATACACGCTCACACGTGCACACACTCACGTATGCCCAAAGAGCAAGATTTTCTAAGTTATGTGTTGAACATTGGCTATCAAAACCAGCAGATTACTTTTGTTTGTTTGTTTGTTTAAGCACCCGGTATGCTCCTAAGTTTTGGAAATGATAGTTTCAATTAAGGTTCAAAGACATGACATTTTTCAGAATTTACAGAGTGTGTTGAATGTAGGTTCTGCAGCCCTACAGGCATCAGCGTGATCTTCTAAGAGCCCTACTCTGCATCTGAGCTTAAAATACACGTGTACTGCTGCTGAAATTGGTGAGAAGAATTTTGGATAATTTATGATTAAACAAGGTATTGCAAAACAATCTCTTCACTATTTGGCTGTTGTGATGTGACAAAGACGTTTACTGTGACATTTAGGGGCCTCAGTAGAAAAACCTCTTCATGATTAGAATAAATGTTCTGGGAAATATGTGTATAAAACCTTTTTCTTCTGTTATTAACGTTATGGAGTAACTGTATTGAAGGAATGTAATATATGTTGCTCTAGTGTCTTGCCTTGATTTGGATTTCAGAAGTTTAAATACTTAAGAAAGCTTTGTGATTAGATTAGCTTCCTGGAGACCTGCTTTGTCTCAAAGCAGAATTCTTTTTGTGGGGAAACAAGATCCATAAGCAGAATGGTAACAAATGCCATGTAAAATACTGCAGGAAGCAGGGAATTCTTACTGGAGACTTTCAGTACCAAACTAACAGCAGTGCTGCAAACATACGTGTGTGTGTGTGTGTGTGTGTATGTATATGGGTGCACCAGCTAGTGTTTGCAGAGCTGGGATGCAGGTTTCTTACTTAGCCCCAAAACCTCAGGTACTGCACTCTAAGGGACTGTGACTGTTCATAAAGTTAAACAAATCTGTTAAGACTTCTAGCACTGAAGTTCTGCATACAGTCTTGCTGGGTCTGTAAAACAAAGTAGAACAGATTCAGCATTTAGTTAGGCTAGTGCTCTTACTGTCGTCAAATTATAGTAATGAGATTTTGGCTACTGATACAGGCAGTCTGTAGTGACAGAAGTGTCAGTCATGAAATCTTCGTCTCTGTCCTGATTGGCTTCCTTCTTACTGAAGAACATTCCTCTTATGGAAGAACAGTGATCAGAACTTGTCCATAAAGAGTCAAAATTATCTTCCCTTCGTTTTGCCCTTGGGAACAGACAGAAGATGAGCTGGAATAAGAAGAGGGAAGCAGCTATACCGTCTCCCCACGTGGGTTTTAAAGACAGAACAGGCAACGTATGGGAGGCTCTGGATCAGCTGTTGAGTGCATGAATCCCATTTTAAACTCTGCAATGCTATGCGTGTTATGGGGGAGAGAAAGGCATGTGCAAACTGCCATCTTCCCTAAAGCAGCAGAATGCAAAAAGAAAGTCCACTTAAAAATGAGAGGCAGAGGTCGAGAAAACAAGACATCGGGAGGCAGACACAAATTACCGAATGTCCAGATTTCTGTGGGATTGGGAGAATCTAGCTGATAGCTTGGGAAAAACTTGGGGGTGGGCGATAACAGGGTATTAAACAGAATGGTGATATTGGAGGAGAAACTACAGACTCTCCTTGCTAGCTGTAGTGCTGTAACACCGCCTGCAATTTGATCTCAGTCAGGTTTTCTAGCAAGAACCCCTGTGGTGGGAGCCAAAATTGCATCACTGGAAGTTTGTGAGAGTTGGCACACACCAGGGGTGACCAGAGGGAATTGAAAATGGGAATATGGACAAAGAAATATGATAGCTTTCCCCTGAATAATCTGAGGACAATTTCATGCCTTTTCTGAGTCTGAGTAACGATTTTTTATTACTTAAGGCTGGCAATGCTTCATTCTTTTCCCACTCACTTGTTAGAGTAATAAACACTGATCATCGCAAACAAAGATGAAAAATACTTTTGGAAATAGCAGACTGTGCAAAACTTCCCACCTACTTCATCTCATAAGACTCTTTACGAATGAAGAGAGGGTAGAACCCAGCCATAAGACACCACCTGTGTGGAGGGTGTGCCCCCCTGCTTCACATGAGGACAAGCCCCTTTCCTCGGGGTCTGACTACCACCGTATGCCTTGCTGCCTATAAAAAGTCTTCCTCTAGCTGTTCATTGTCTCTGACCTGGTTTTCTTACCTAGTTTTATTCTGTTTAACTCCATTATCTCCAGACAAGTAAATTTCTTCTGATATACTTTGGCATACATGGAGATTCAAATCCTTTACCTACGCAAAGTACAAGTGAAAGCGTACAGACTTTCTACAGCTTCTCCTTAATTTCCTGTTCCTCTGTATCTGCTTATGAATTATCTATGAATTGGTGTTAAAGGTGAGAAGCAGTTAGGCTAAATTTGTGTTGAATATGCCATACTGTTGTCCTATAAACTAACAAATGAAAATAGGCAATTATCTGTCGTCTTAGTGTCCATATTTCAAGGCACAGTTTTTAAGAGCTTGGATTTCTGTCATAGGGAGAGCGGGTATTTAAATACATCCCAGCACATTTATTTCCTGTGCCTGGTTGCTTCCCCCAGGAGGTGATGCAAGCTGTTTGGGGGCCTGGTGAGGTGAGGGAAACTGAGCATAAAAGGCGAGTCCTGAATGTCAGCGTGGAGAGAAAATTTAAGGGAAAGGAGTAACGGTGGGCTGGAGGCAGCCGACCAAATTGACATTTAATGGCAGGGTGCAAGAAAGGAATGCCAGCGGGAAGCGTTTTGTCCCTTGACTGGGACGACAGGGGACTAAGCCGCCCCTTTTGCGTATCAAACACAAGGGGTGACCTCTTTCCCTAAAGCTGGAGGAAAGATTTGGCGAGCCTGCCGGTACCGATGGGCTGTCACTCCGGTGGCTTTGGAGCTGTGGCTCTTGGCCAGGTCTACAGGACCTGCACCCCTCCAGGGATGAACTATAAAAGGAGGGGAAAGAAGACAAACTCCGGCGCGTTTTTCGTTTGTTCCCCCAAACTGGGCTCCCAGCCGCGCCGCCCCGCTAGCTCCCCGGGTCCGGCAGGGCTGCGGGGCACGGGAACTCCCTCGGCACGGCCGTGGGCTGCGGGGCCGGCACCCCCCAGCCCGCGCTAAGGCACGGCGGCTCCCCGGGACCCGCGCACCCCTCCGCCGGGGGCCTCCTCCGCGGGGGGCCGTAGCGATGTACAGCTCTGCGGATCCCCCCCCCAGCCCCCCAAAGTTGAAATCCCCCGCCGCCCCGCAGCGACACGCCGCCTCAAGTCCGCGTCCCCCGCTACCGCGCAGGCGGGCGGCGGGGGCTGCTCCGCCGCTCCTGCCCCGCGTGGGGCCACGCGCTCGCTAATTGCTCCTCTCCTCATCGACCGCGCGCGCGGGGCGGGGGCAGGGGGGCCGGAGCCGCCGCCCCGCCGCTATTTCAGGGCGGGCGGCGCCGCACCGCGCCCCACCTGTCCCGGCCCGGCCTGGCCTCGCCTCGGCCGCTCGCCGACCGACCTTCCCCAGCCCCGCGCCCCTCGGACATGGCTGAGGCGGGACGCCCCGGTGCCCCCGGGGGGGAAGAAGCCGCCGCCGATGAGTTCCGCGATATCATCCGCAGCCGGTCGGGTAGGCGACGCTCCGCGCTCCTCTCCTCCGGGCGGGCGGGCGGGTGCGGGGCCGGCCCGGGCTGGGCTGAGCTGGGGGGCGGGCGGGGGGCTCCCCGGCGGGGCGGGCTGAGCTGAGCGCAGCCCCGGCGGGGGGGGGGGGCGCGGTGCAGCGGCCCGGGGGAGGGCGGAGGCGGCAGCTAGCTCTTTCCCAGGGTTTGTTTTTTGTTTTTGTTTTGTTTTTTTTTTTTTTTTTTTTTAATATTTGTTTATTGGTTCAACTTTTCCTTGCTCTGTGCTGCATTGAAGGGCTTTGCCCGCCGGCTCGCTGGGCGAATCGCGCATCTCAGTGTGACAGGCGACGTTTGTGTTCCTCTCCCAACACAACGGTATCGCCGTGCGGACCCCCCCCCCCCCCCCCCCCGGGTGTCCCCGACCTTGCGCCGCGTTAAACGGGCGGGATGGTTGTGCCGCTTGTGATAGCTGGGCAGGTCGTTAAAGCTGTAAATGGAAGCAGCTGTAACGCTCCCCCGGAGGATAAAGTTTCAGGTGCCTGGGCTCTTTTTGCTTAGTCCTGGAAAGAAGCCAAACCCGTGGTAGTAAAGGTATTTATAGATCATTCAGCATTTACTCATTTGCAGCACAAGTGCATGCGGAGCTACACATGAAATTAACTCTTCTTGAAGCTGTATGTGCTTGCCCAGTAAACAAGCCTTAAAATAATGGTTTCCTTACACAGTTAAATGACTTTTTAAAAATTATCTGTGTTGTACTTGTTTCAAGAAATGGCAACAAAACACTTGTCGCATATTATGGAATAATTAGAGCTGCTATGGGAAGTTTAACTTCGAAGGTGTTGAGGTGATAGTAAGCAGAACTTCATGTTTTCTGTGACTGATTTTGTGAATGTTGTTTTTATTCTGGTAGTGTAAGGACACTCCTGCAGCAATATTTGGTGCATTCCCACTGAATTAGTGGTGCAATTCCTTGGTTGAAGACCTTTTGCTCTTGTAGCAAAGTTTTTCTTACAACGTGACCAGCCTACTTCATTTCTCATGCTAACTGCTTCTCTTTTGGTTCTGCATTTAAAAGGATGGGTATTTCCCTGGTGGGAGTAGGAAGTGGTAGGGTTGGGTGGCTATTCTGTTTTTTTTCCAAGATCTGCTTTTTGGCTCCCATATTATGACATTTATCTAAGTTTCTGCAACATGAGGAAAATGTGAAAGAAAAAAGTATCTGGTGAGCTGTCTCTGTAGTCATTCCTAGTTAGGGTGGTTGTGTTACCTCTTGTAGCAGCACGTGTTCCCCTTTACATATGTACTCACGGTTTGAGGAGTGCAAAATGCAGGATGAGTACAACACGAAGAAAACCCCCCTTCATTTAAAGGGTTGTCCTGTTAGTGTATAACAGTGTATTTGGGCAGTTGCTGGTTGGAGATGAGAGAACTTGAAGGTTGACAAAAAATATCTTCAGGTCCCTGTGATTTCCAGGAAGTGAAGTTGCAGTTAGTAACTTTACTGTTAGGTGCTTATAACTCTGAGCTAAGAGTGCTTTCTTCCTACTTTTATTTTTTCCTATAGCTAGTAACTACTTTCAAAGTTCAGTTTGATTTCCCATTTTAAAAATTCATAATTGAGAACAAATATCCTCTGAAAAGCTAGACAGGAAATGTTACTATGCATTTCCTAATTATCCCTTATATGCTCTGTTTCACTTGGAAAGTCTGTTTCCAAATCAAGTTCAGTGGCAATATGTTAGGAGTATGGTATCATAATAAGTGTAAGATCTCAAATGACTCTAAAATGCTTTTCTAGTTTCCTGCTATAAAGTAGTATTAGAATTTAGATGTTAGCAGTAGACATGGAGCAAACACTTCTGCTTCTTAATTGTATGCAATTCCTGGTCTGTACTCTGTGATGAATAAGAAACAGGATCAGTTTAAGGATCATAGAATTGCCACAGATGTTTATAAGCCTGAAGAGATGAGAAAATTCAATTTCTATGGTGAGATTCATCACAGGTATACCTTTTTTCCAGCAATATACCCCACAGTGATCTCTTACTCCTGCTTATCTTTCAGTGTTATCATCTAACTTTGAAATGCATGGCTTAAAATCTGACTATGGGTTTTGGGGAAAGTAGTATATATTACGAATTAACACAGCTGTTAGCACAAGTAAGCTGAGAAGAACTTGGTGAGATGGTGTTTGCAAGCCTGGGGATAGGTTAATTTTCTTTTGGGGCTTTCTGTAACTTATTACCTAGGTAAGGCATTTTTGGAGTTGGGATGCTCCATTTGTTTGGACATGCATTCACCTTGAATAATTTTGGATTTGAATTTTTAGGAGGGCTTCTTGGGAGTGAAATGTTGGCACAGCCATCTTAACCATGTAGTAATGGTAAGGAGGCTAATTTTTTTCCCAGGAGGTGTTTCCTAGGCCTGCAGAAAAGGTTTTGTGATCTAGTAGGGTAGTTCTCGATGACTGAAAGTGAAGCTAGTGCATTAAGTCCTTGGAGATTTAGGACATTAGATACCGAAGGAGCTTTAAAAGAGATTGTATCCCACTTGTTTTTCACTCTGTTTATATTAATTTCATGCTTCAGGGGTCTGCCTCTTTCTGGCATGGTGTGGAGGAAATTTTTGCCCTTCTGCATACAAAACTTGACCTCTGGTAGGTGCAGGTTTGCCTTTTCATGAAACTAGATGAAAGGTAGGGTAGAATATGTTGATATACTTGCCATATAAAAATATTTCACACTTCTATTTGTTTGAGGTATTATTCTAAAGCTCAGAGCAACAATATTTTCATAAGGTGAATGGGCTGATACAGACAGCATTAATCTGGGCATCCTGCTGTCAATTCTAGGTAAAATAATTGGTAAAAGTTATGAGGATTCACTTCGTGTAAAGACAAAATAAAATCTTAAAATTAAAGCTTGTTAGCACAATTTAAGGGAAAGCAGTCTCTGTCAAATATTCTTTCTGTTAACAAATTTTCTTGATAAAGTAAGTTCTTACAGCTTATTACAACACAAAAAAAATTAGTACTAGCAATAAAATACCTAGTAAATTGTTTAAAACCCACAAAACAGTTGCATTGCAAAAGTTGCCATCGGGGAATTGTAATGGAATTGGGTTTTCCCTGTTGCATCTCCATGGGGGTAATTACTAGCTCAAACACTAACTCATTTTTCACTTCTACTTATACAGAATGGCTTGGGTTGCCTGGGCATTCAAAGAAGATTCACACAAATGCAGAGTTTAGGAGTGAGGAATGTAAGCTGTGCTGCTGGAGAGAGAAACTGCACTAGAGAAGAATTTAGCGGTTGCTGCAGGGACTCTGTTCAGGATGTGCTTGTAATGTGATGACATAGGGAAATAGGTGTAGGAAAGTTATTTTTGACTCTTGTATATGGCATGGCTAATTCTAATATGAGAAATGTGTTTAAAAAAAAAAAATCCACAAAACCTGAGATTCAAGGTGAATGTCGGGAGCTCAGCCATTAATTTTTTTCATCTTTTTTGAGAAGTTACAGAAGTGACTTTCTTACTTTGTGTGAGTATATTCATGGGCAGAAAATCCTGGATGCTGTGAAGGCCTAGCGGGGGAAAGCACAACAAGAAAGGAAAAGTGAAAGCTAACAAGTTCAAATTAAAACATGTGGTATCTTATGCAGAGAAGACTGTTAACCTCTGGGGATAGATCCTCCATCTCTACAAGTGTTTGATCCAGCACTTGGTGGTACTTGTTAAGTTGAGATTTATCCAAATGCAAGTTACTGGACTTAAGAGCCTGTCAAATATCATCATTCCAGTCATCTGTCTCATGGTCCCTCCTGGCCATAACAGTATTCATTTACGAATCATCTTTTAATAGAAGGACATGTTCTACCTGGCTCTTGAGTTTCTTGGCCTTCCCCAGACCTTGCTCCTTGCTGGTGTGAGACTTAGGCTGAGCATCCTCCCTTTGTCCAGTGTGGGGGCACTGACAATAGTTAAAATACCAAAGCTAAACCAGAATCCACCTGGATCTCAAGGTTAGTGGGCTAAGATTGATCCAGATAACTACTAAGTTAGTATTAGCAGAAGGACAGTGTAAAACAACTGCAAATGTGAACGTGTTAGAAGTTGGGGTCACTTCCCAAACCATTATTAAACAGGCTGGTCCAGTAAGTGTGGGTCTTTAGTATATCGTACTTGATGTCATGCTTGAACACATAGAGACCATGCCTGAGGACATGGAGGTCGAAGAGCTTAATGAAACTTATATTTGTGATTTAATTTCTCTGAAGAACATGTGGTTTCCATTGCCCAGAATTTCTTTCCTGGCTGTACAGTAAAATACCACCATCAAGTCTCAATGCATTTGGATGCTTGCTACATTAAAAGAAAAAATTTTTTTAAAAAAACAATACAAACACAACTAAGCAGAGAGCAGTTTTCTGCAATTAAAAAAAAAAATCTGCATGCCATAAATACTGTCTCATCAATTTAATGAAGATTTAGATTTTATTATTACTGTTGCAGAGCTTAGTAACTGTAATCATGATTAGCAACAGAAAGCTCTCTAGTTTCTTCAGTTCATGCACAGCCTTTAGAAAAAGAGCTTAAGACTGCATTTGTTCTTAACTTCTAGCACAGAATTATGCAGATCTGGAGCAAGCTGCTGTTACGACATGATGACTTTGCTTAGCAGAATGATTTGACGTGGTTCAGGGTTTGTGAGTAAGGGCTTGATCCTCTCCACATATCCTTCTGCTAAGTTGCATGACTTGGTTTTGACTAGAAGACAACTGTTCTGGTCTTTATATACAGAAGAACTGCTGTTAGGAATCAGCGCTAAGCTGTGTTAAGTAACCATGTATTCTGGATGCTTGGTTTCCTTTTGTACTTTAATGCCATTAAAAGGTATATAGATACAATGTATAGTGGTGATACAGATAGTTAAATATATAGTGGTTCTTCTCCCTTCTTTCTCCTCCCTGCTCACCCTGCCCTCCCCCAGCTTCACTGGTGTGGAAACTGTGGGTGACTAGAGCTGTTAGTACATACCTATTCTGTGATATCCCAAACTGGGTAACTTGAGTGGGTGCTTCTCTCCTTCTCTCTCAAGCATCCGGAGACCCGACAGAGTTCCCTGGGTTCGTCAGAGCAGAGGGAACAGCACAGGATGCGCTTTGCCTGTTTGGCTGCAACACGTGTCGCACTCCCCCTCCACACAATGATGCCTGGCAAATGTTAGCAGTATGTCTGATGGGAAAACAAATTAATTGACAAATGCTTCTGCATAACAAAGTGTATGTGCTGAGGTGTAGTAGCTTGCTGATCAGGAGAACCTTGTCTGCCAGCGCAGCTCTGCTGTGCTGAGCACTGCGATGTGAGCATGCCAGGGGGCTGGGACAGACCGTTCACTGTGCCCGCACGTCTGTGCTGCTTGTTGTCACTGTTGAAATGACAGTCATGGAGCGCTTCTGGGCAAGAAGATAAAAGTGGTATCTCTGCTGAATATGTCTGAGCTTTAGTGGCATGCTGGTGTGGCATTGCTACCCCAGCTGCAAAGAGTTGGATCCCCTTCAAAAATAAAAGAAATACGTTCATGGCTGCTGAAGATGGAGATTTGGCTCTGATGAATCACAACTAGCTTTGGAGTGAAGGGAAACTTGTATGTGATATCTCTATTCCTAAAAGTGCAGCGTGTGGGAAGAACTGTGCATCTTGTCCAAAATGGCTTTAGGGGCTGAGCCAAGCTACTATATGAGGGGAAATTACAGGGTCTGTGGGCATAAAGCTCATGCATGTGTTAACATAAATATCTTATCTACTTATTTATACATAAATATTTTTACATACAGAATTTGGTGTTGGGTGGTTATACTTTCATATCACTTAAAGAAAAAAACCCTGTGCTGATAAAGCTGAATAAAATAGAATTAAAATGTGGATATGAACTGTTCAGACTAATTCCTGACCTTGCCGGTTTATAGCTTTGTGAGACACTTGTAGCATGCAAAGCAATTGTAGGACAAAAGCTGCTAGCAATATCCTCCTATTAGTGTTCATCCCACTTCAGGACACAGATTTGCTGGACCTAATAAGCGGAATGAACTACTGATTTCAGTCTGAATGTTGGGATTTGGGTAACTAGAAGTAATGTTCACAGTGACAGCCTGTAAAAGTGTCTTTGTAGAAGGTAAATTTTAAGTGTGGTCTAGATGTGTAAAAACTTCACTGAAATAAAAATGATTTCGCTGAGTTCAGGACTTCATCCTGTGCTTTAAACTATTGTACTCAAATCAACCTCTTTTGTTTTGCGTTTTTTTTTTTCCCAAATCAGATTATTTATGCTTTTCTTGCTGGAATAAAGTTTCCAGCTTGTTTTGTTTTTCTTTTATTTTGAGGTATTTCCATTATTTCTGTTAATACTTGACAGGCTTTATTTCTTTTTATCAGAAGGCAAATCTAACTGTGCACCATTATATATAATCTCCTCATCTTGGTATAGTAGATGCCTTACTCTGTAGGTGGAAAAATAGGTAGTTAAGTGTTTGGGGTTTTTCTCCCTATTTAGTCATTTAAAAAGCATGGGATCTGGTATGTTCAGAAGTGCTGGTCACTTGCAGCTTCTGTTAGTATGCGGTCATTTCAATCTGAACATAAATGGAGGGGAGGGAAATCGCTCCTAAAAGCATTATCAAAATATCTCAAAACTTAACTCCTGTTAAGCAGTAGTGTCCACTCAAAAGTGAGCATTTTTTATTTCAATGATAAAAGGTCACTTGAACAGCAGTTTAGTTAAGATATTAAATATCTTGATCTTGAAATATCTGGGTTTTAATTGCCTGCATTCTGTATACTGTTTCCTCAGCAACAATATTTTCGTATGCTAATAGGTTCTGATATTTCAAATGTAAATCTAAAGAAACACTATAGGTTTCTTAAACTAGCTTTAGAACTGCAACATCTGTAAACAAAGAGCATTTTAGCTAGTTAAGTGCAGGTATGTGGGTTCTCGTGTACTGCAGCTGATTCTGTCCTATGGATAAGTAGACACATCTTGTGATTAATTGTAAGACTTGGATTGGATATAAAAGGTAATGGATTTATTTTTTCATTAACGGGGTCTCCTGCCATTTGAATCTCAAATTGAAAGAACTCACTTCTTTCCCCCTTTTTAAGGTAGGAATCATCACTGACTTGAATGAAGTGGTGGCTTGTTTGTGGTTATCCGCAGTGAAAAAAAAACCCACCCTGGCATTAAGTAACTTTGAAGTATGAATGTCTTCCTTGTGGAAGCCAACCTGTTTCCTACCATGTACCAATATCTGGCTGTGTGGTGCTCCATCTGTTGCTGAATCTATGTAATTACTTGAAATAAAAGCCCACCTTTTCCTTCTGGAGCTTTATGGGCAATGTGCTATTTCTTGTAATCTGGTGAAAGTATTGCACTGAATTTCACGGTTAGTTTTATGCTATCCTTATAAGATTGATATCAAGAGCACGATGTGATTGAGTTATGCTGCAGCATGCAACCAGATACTGCAAATAGTATCATCTACATAAGGTCTTGGAAGTGGTTGCACTTAGGCTTGGATATTGAAGCCATAGTTTGGATCATCACTTTTAAATATCACTCTGTTTTAAGCAGATAATACACTGGTTAACTAATTTATTTTCTCCTTTGGAAGACTGATTGAATTGTAAAGAAATATACATTAACTAA
The DNA here is from genome assembly GCF_031877795.1 of Strix aluco. Classification (NCBI taxonomy): domain Eukaryota; kingdom Metazoa; phylum Chordata; class Aves; order Strigiformes; family Strigidae; genus Strix; species Strix aluco. The sequence goes on from NC_133932.1 coordinate 44,951,477, forward strand.
AGGAAGTTTATGTTTTGTTTGTAGCTTGCAAAAGCTGTTTTCACCTCTTGTTCAGTCAGTGTATGTTGTCCTCGTCAAACAGGAAGTGTGGTGCTATTATTTAGCATGTTTGCTTTGTCTAGCAATTTCCATTTCAACCTTGTATGAGGAGAAAAAGGATAAAAAGCAATGTAAATCAGACTTCCCCCAAATCTAGTGTTCTACCGAAGTTTACAGAATCACAGAATCATCTAGGTTGGAAAAAACCTTGAAGATCATCCAGTCTAACCGTTAACCTAGCGCTGACAGATCCCAACTACACCATATCCCTAAGCGCCATGTCAACCCGCCTCTTGAGCACCTCCAAGGATGGGGATTCCACCACCTCCCTGGGCAGCCCATTCCAATGCCAAACAACCTGTTCTGTAAAGAAATGCTTCCTAATATCTAGTCTAAACCTTCCCTGGTGCAACTTGAGGCCATTCCCTCTTGTCCTATCGCTTATTACTTGGTTAAAGAGGCTCATCCCCAGCTCTCTGCAACCTCCTTTCAGGTAGTTGTAGAGGGCGATGAGTTCTCCCCTCAGCCTTCTCTTCTCCAGACTAAACAACCCCGGTTCCCTCAGCCGCTCCTCGTACGACCTGTGCTCCAGACCCTTCACCAGCTTTGTTGCCCTTCTCTGGACACACTCAAGTAATTCAATGTCCTTTTTGTAGTGAGGGGCCCAAAAGTGAACACAGTCATCGAGGTGCGGCCTCACCAGTGCTGAGCACAGGGGTAAGATCACTTCCCTGTCCCTGCTGGCCACGGTATTGCTGATACAAGCCAGGATGCCATTGGCCTTCTTGGCCACCTGGGCACACTGCTGGCTCATGTTCAGGTGGCTGTCAATCAACACCCCCAGGTCCCTCTCTGACTGGCAGCTCTCCAGCCACTCCTCCCCAAGCCTGTAGCGCTGCTGGGGGTTGTTTAAGATAATGATGGAAATATTAAGGGTAATGATGGAAAGGAGGAGAAGCTGAAAGAATGCGAATTGGTGAAAACTTCTGTATGAGCTGTGATCCCAAATAAGCTTGCTGCACAGAATCTCTGGCCTTGTTTTATTTAAAAGGCAAGGCATTTTTTAGGAAATAATATTTGACTTTTATCTTGAGATGATATATTAACAAGCAATCATTGAAGTGGAACTGTTATTTAGCTATGATTTCATGACTTTGTGATGTTAACTTTTTGCTAGATGATGGAGTCTGCCCTTTTCATTTTCTCTAACACCAAGGCAAACTTGTTATTTTGATGTTTGGAATTTATTAAACTGGTTATGAATGGTTTAATATGACATTTCAGAAGTAGGCTAACATAATAAATGTTTTCTAATAAATTTACATTCAATAGTATTTTTGTTCTTGATGGTCCACATCTGCTGCAAACCATCTTCATGAGCTGTCTTCAGCCTTGCAGGCCACCTTCAAAGTGTGAAGCATAAATCTGTTACACCTAAACCTACTTCTTTAGTCCCAAGTGTGCCTTACAATTCTAGGGACATCTTGTCTTTAGACTAGCATTACAGTAAGCACATATGTTCCTGAAAAATCTAGTGACTGGGAAAACAACCTTCTATACAGCACTTTTGTTTTTATGTTGTTTTTTTCCACCCAAAGTAATTAGGCTAATTCAATTAGGCTTTGTGTGATCTTTCTCCTTTTATCTCAAGTGTAGTGCTTCGCTGAACACTACAGGGAAATAACTAAGGATTGGCAATGTGCACTTGCAAAATATTAAATTCTCCAGCTGAATGCTAGCTGCCTCCTCAGAAGGATTTCTGGTTGTTGTGGAACTGAAGTTGCATGGATTTAAATGACAACTTCATAACCTTGCAACTCTGGAAAAGTCTCACTGGTTACTGCTGGTCTCCAGCTTGACTGAAATGTCAGTGTGCTGTGAAAAACCCATGAATCTACAGAGGGCTTGCTGCTTGGTTGGAATTCTTTCCCCATGGGATCCTGCACCCAACAGATGGGCGAAGAACGCTTTTACTGCCTGAAGAAACTTTTTGGTCTGCTTCCCAATCCATCTTGGACTCACTAAATTTATGTTAGTGCAGTCATATTTTTTCCCTCCTCTTTGTGATGTTGATGGCCGGTAACAGCAATAATGGCAATAGTGTTGGAAGATGCTCAGTCCTCTGGGATGACTGCTGGATTCTTTGCTGGTTTTTCATAGCTGTAAAGATTATCAGTAGTGCAGAAAAGGGCTACAGATTGAGGCCTGGTAATACTGCACTGAAATATTCTACTTGCTCAGCATCTGCATGCTGGCTTGATCAGAGCTGTGCGGTGTGGATATAACCTGAGGCTGCTTCTGTGGAGGTAGGCTCCTGTGCTTCCAGATTCTGAAAGTAATCAAGTGAGAATTTGGTTCATTAGAGATAATTAATGGAAACACTGAGTACTAATTGGATATAATGTCTTACAGTAGAAGTTGCTAAACTTCCTGTACCCCTTGGGGGAAAAAAAATGAGAACTATTTGTTTGAATATAACCAGATGGGTAAATCCGATGGCCCTTAGGCAGTCTTCTTCCTTCCTGCTGAGCTATTCCATATGATGTCTAGAATTGTGGTCTTATGGGTTTCTACTAGATGTCCTGCTAAACAGAGAAGTGAGTCCACAAAAGGAGTGTGAGGTTGATTTACATGGCAGCGTAGAAAATTAATTCATCATGATGATTGCCATTTGGCTGATGGTTAAACAGAGGCATAGATAGTACTAATGCATTCTTCTTGCAAGACTGAGAAGTCAATTAAACCCTATGCAGCTGAGACAGATCCCTTTTCATCATCAAGATTTCTTTCAAGGCTCATGTGACTTCCTCCAGATAATAAATTAGCAACAGGGAATGGAATACCAAAGCCAGTTCCATTCTTTAAAATCTTAATATAAACTCCCTCAGGATACTTTGGGGGAAAATCTGCTACAGTAGATTTTTTTTTTTCCCCCTCCTTAGAAATTGTCTTTAAAAAAAAAATCCCCTGACTCATTTAGACTTATGTAAAATATTCTGCTGGAAAGCTCTTAGTGATGTGATATGTCAGGATTTCAATCATCTGTCGTGGGAAAGAAGAGAAGGTACAGTGCATAGACACATGACTACTGCAGTCAAACAACTAATTCATATTCAAAACATAAGCACTCACCAGGAAAAGTTTAAAGCTTCTGCAAATCTAGAATAGTTTTAAAAGATCCAGATCTTAAGTTTTATGAACGCACTGTATTTTTGTGGGTAGGCTTTTAAAAAAACCAATTATTTCTGCTTAATTAATATTAACAATATCTTTCATCTTATAGCTGTTTTAATTTGAAAAATACTTCTGAGTTTTAAACTACTTACCTCCTGAAACTGTTTTGCAAATTATTCATTACATAAGTGGCAATAATGAAAGGGGATATTTTTGAAGTATGAACCTGTATAAACACTATGAAATCCCAACTTTATTATGGAGGATGAGCCTAATGCTTCTTGTTCCAAAATGTTATACCTTCTAGCATCCTAAACAGATAAAGCTATGTGTTAATCAAACTACAGAGATATGATACTTAAAACTCATGCTTTGTCTTTCATGAGTACTTCTTGTACAGCTGGCAAAGAAGGATTCTTCATTCTATCTGAAATTGAAATAATTTTTGCAATAACAAATGTTCTTTAAGTAAGAAAAGTAAAGCTCACCAAGAATTGCTGCTGTGGAATAGGGAGCCCAGCTTCAGCTAAATTTGGGATTACTTGTCAATATGTGCTGTAACAGGGACTGATGGGGAACCTTCTACTCAATATAGGTCTACAGAAAATCCCTGGAAACCTCCAGGTTCTAAGTGTAAAAGACCAGACAGCCTCTCTTTGCTTCCCAGGCTGTGAGAGAAAGGCTAATTGAGTTTCCTGGCCATAGCAGTGTGATATGTGGCCGTTCTGACTTTGCAGTGTTGATTAACTACTGCTACTACTACTTGTATGGGAGCAAAATGAATCTGCATTATCTTTCAAATGTGGATGGCTGTTCTCTAATCAAATCCAACTTTATCTCATGTTCACACTTTGAGCCTAATCTCCTGAGCAGGCTTTCTTCTGACTTCAGAGAACGCTTCAGCAGGTGTACCTGCCTCTAAGGGTGCATGTGCCACTGCTGTGTACCCCGGAGCTTGGCTTACATTAGGGTCCTGTCAGAACCTTATGCAACAATGCGTGTGAGTAAAGTTAAAACTTCATCACAGACTCTTGTTGCACGATGTGGCTACCAGCAGCCCAAACTGTAAGCTGGGCACTTAACATGTTAGCTCTAGTCACTAGACAGTGTCCCAAAAATAGCATGATAGTAGCTGTTGGCACTTCTGGAAATGGAATACCATGTGAACAATAATGTAGCATAAAAGAAAAACTACAGGACGTAGTAGTACCCAAGTGATTGAAAGTAGTGGGAGGTTGGGTATTTTAGTAAGTGGGATTCTAGTAGAGAAGGGAAAGGCTTGCTTGTTTGTTTAAAATGCTCTGCCTGCTGTTCCTTGCCAGAGCACTGTTAATAAAGGAGAGATGAAGACTTAAAATAGACAAATGTATTCCCTATATATAACACCACGAATATGTGGTGGATAGTGCTATTGTTGGAGTGCTGTATTAGTTTAAGAAAGTTCCAAAGCTATACTACTAGAATGAGTGTATCCTATGTGCTTCTACCTAGACTGGTAGAAAACATGTGAAGAGAAAGGTATAGTATATTAAAATCTAAATTAAATGATAGTGAGTGGATGGGAAGGAACATGTAGTTCTCTCCTGTGTCTCACGTACGTATGCTATATATACATATGCTTGCTGGGGAAGAAAAGGAAAAACTTAATTTCACTTCAGATTCCTTATTAAATATTTCTACGTAATTCAATTAGAATGCTGCTGGCAGCAGTTTACAGAACACTTGTCAAAGTAAAGACCAACTTGGTGTATTTTTGTTTTCAGAACTTCAAGTGTCAAATCATTTAAATCCAATCAGATTCTAAAACTGGCAGAGGAATTAACCCTGCTTTTTTTTTTTTTTTTTTTGCATAAGAGTTTACCTGTGAAGGAACTGACTTCACAGGCATTTCATGCAGATGTGTGACTGGAATGAGGATATCCCTTTACAGGGTTATTGTGAATCAGAAATTTCATTGCCTTGCCTTCAGTGCATATGCAGCTTATTTAATGAAGTGATGAACAAAGTACATAAGCCTGAATACACTGAAAGCCAACAAAAGCTGTGAGTATTCTAGGTATAATTATGCAGGAATTTGACCTATTCCTCCCCCCCCGCCCTGATGGGAAGTTTATCCACTTACTGCTGTTCATAAGAACTTAAGAAAGCTAAATTCAGCTGTTTCTTCAATGCATATATTTGCTCAAAGATAGTCTATTCAAGCATAAACCAAGAGACTTATAGAGTCAATTATCAAAATCAGTAGAAAATGCAGGTGTGTGAAATGTAATATTTTTAACACAGAAAATATGCTTGATGCTTAGTAATGAACCAGCTCAAGTTTATATAATGAAAAATTTTGTACTTGACATTTATTTGTATTATTTGAATGCTAAGTCTATCTGAGTTCAGGAAGGTTGACCGTCAGTGCCATAGGATCACTCACTTTTAAAATATAGCACCAGTACTCAAGTAATGCTTATAAGTTAATTTTGAATTTTTTCTCAGAATCACAGAATCATCTAGGTTGGAAAGGACCTTGAAGATTATCTAGTCCAACCATTAACCTAACACTGACAGTTCCCAACTACACCATATCCCTCAGCGCTATGTCGACCCTACTCTTAAACACCTCCAGGGATGGGGACTCCACCACCTCCCTGGGCAGCCCATTCCAATGCCTAACAACCCGTTCTGTAAAGAAATGCTTCCTAGTATCCAGTCTAAACCTTCCCTGGCGCAACTTGAGGCCATTCCCTCTTGTCCTATCGCTTGTTACTTGGTTAAAGAGACTCATCCCCAGCTCTCTGCAATCTCCTTTCAGGTAGTTGTAGAGGGCGATGAGGTCTCCCCTCAGCCTCCTCTTCTCCAGACTAACAACCCCGGTTCCCTCAGCTGCTCCTCGTACGACCTGTGCTCCAGACCCTTCACCAGCTTCGTTGCCCTTCTCTGGACATGCTCGAGTAATTCAATGTCCTTTTTGTAGTGAAGGGCCCAAAACTGAACACAGTAATCGAGGTGCGGCCTCACCAATGCCGAGCACAGGGGTAAGATCACTTCCCTGTCCCTGCTGGCCACGCTATTGCTGATACAAGCCAGGATACCATTGGCCTTCTTGGCCACCTGGGTACACTGCTGGCTCATGTTCAGGTGGCTGTCAATCAACACCCCCAGGTCCCTCTCTGACTGGCAGCTCTCCAGCCACTCCTCCCCAAGCCTGTAGCGCTGCTGGGGGTTGTTGTGGCCCAAGTGCAGCACCTGGCATTTGGCCTTATTGAAACTCCTACAGTTGGCCTTAGCCCATCGCTCCAGCCTGTCCAGGTCTCTCTGCAGAGCCTCCCTACCCTTGAGCAGATCAACACTCCCACCCAACTTGGTGTCATCTGCAAACTTACTGAGGGTGCAATAAAGATGTTAAACAGGAGTGGCCCCAAAACCGAGCCCTGGGGGACACCACTTGTGACCAGCCGCCAACTGGATTTAACTCCATTCACCACAACACTTTGGGCCCAGCCATCCCACCAGTTTTTTACCCAGCATATATGTTATGTTTTCATAACATATAGTATACATCCTACACATGGTCTTGCCTGTGATGCTTGAAGTAGGGTTCTCAACTCCAGTGTTCTGTGAAATGAATATATTTTTGCTAACTGCACTGATCAGGATATTTAAGATTTTTTTTTTTCTCCCAGAAGGCATAAAATCCAGTGATTTGTGATTTAGTGTAATCCTGTTATATTCAGGTATATGTTTCAAAGCAATAGTTACAGTAGACTCTTGGTTAAAAGAGCTTAATTTTCTTTTTAGGAGAAAATTAGTGTCTTAATATTTAATATCCATAGATTTCTTTCATAAGAATCTATCTTATTTGGAATTGATAGTTTGGTGTTTTGAAGAGTTAAGAGGTCTTATACTAGTTTAAACATAATAACTAATCGACATATCTAAGATCTTTTTTTAAAAAGTTCCCTCAAGACAGCAACATAAACCAGTACAGGATAGAGAGTTTGTCTTCCTTTAGTCAGGGTCATGTTTACCTGTGTTCCTAGGTCCATTAATTTGAGTTCTAGAGTATCAAAGTCTTGATAGAACAACTGGACCATGCTTCTTTGCTTAACAGAGATAATTCTGCGATACAGCTTTATAATGTCCTTTATCTCAGTGCATGCTTTTATCAAAAATGATACAGCTGTAATAAAACTTCAAAGGAAAATTTACAGTAGTAACACAGCAGAGTACTGGTTCAGCAAGTCTTTTTCCTTCTTTGTTGAACCTTAACAAACCAAAGTGCCAGTGGAGTTGAAGGAAGGAGTGCTTACACAAGATGCAAGTTGCCCTTTGTCAATACCGTGTTTATTGATCAGAATGTGTAGAATACATATTTTCTTTCCTGATTCTTTCCTGTTTAAGTTTGTTTCAGTTTTGCCATAGAATCATAATTAATTTGTTAACCACAGAAAAACTTATTTTAAAAGTTCTATATCCTCTTAGAGTAGGAGACAACATTGTAAATGGTCCTGAATTTGTCCCTACTTTATTTACAAAAAAAAATGTGCCTGTGCATAAGAACACCATAGCCCAGGAGTGTCACCTTGAAGATGTGTATGCTTCTGCGTTCTTCTCCTCTGCTCTCTATAGCAATCAAGCTGTACTGACATGTAGCCATATAACCCTGATGTGTACTATACTGAAATGGAGACTGAGGCATTTGAGAAAAGATCTAAAGCTTTTTAGCAGCATTTTCCCTCTGGATGCTGCATTTTTTAGCAGCATTTTCCTCTTGCATCCCTCTGATGTAAGCTTCTGTACTGGGAAGGATACGCCACGGACAGAAATTGTGATGGTAATAGCAGTTAGATGAGTGCGGGAGCTATGGTTTTGCTTCCCAGGTTAGCGCTCGTCTGCTAGTGGGAGATTGTGAAAGTCCTGTGGTCTGTTTTCCCTCTCTATGAAATAGTGTTTTGGGAACATGTATATGCGTGTTTTGGTGGCCGTTTTCCTCACCAGTGCATCTCAACATCAGAGGTGAATTAACAGTTCTATTGCATTTTGTAGTACAGTACAATAAATAACTAGCTGGCTAGTAAACTGTAGAGACAATATGTCCTGAAACATGGAAAAGGTAGCATAGAAAATGGACTCATTTCCTTCAGCAAGGCAAACCATTATCCTGGTGAGATTTTTGTGGGGTTTCTTTTTTTTTTTTCCCCTTTTGAAGCCCTGTCACTGAAATCACTTGGCTATACTGAATCCCCACTTTTTGTGAAGAAGGAAGACTCTCACCCTCATCATACATCAGTAGAGCTGAAAAACAAGGATCAGCCAGTGTCTGTTACTATGCCTTCTGTCCATAGATAAAACTTTGCACTCAGGGGCTTGTCTTACTTCAATATTTAGGATTGGCACTGTAGGTCCCACATTAAGTTAAGCCTTGCACAACTTTTGTGATGCTTTCAGGGGTAAAATGACATGTTGACTTATGAATTCTGCCTTTAATAATACTCTAAAATAGTGGTGGTAATACCTTTTGGGAGGTGGAAGGGAGATTGGGCTGAAAAGAGTAATTTCCGTTAAAGAACAATACAAGCAGTTCTGCAGAAGTCTGCGTCCTGTCCAGTTTTACACAGAGTGTCTTGGACCTCTTCATCAGGCAACATATTCATGATTTTAACAATGTTGTATGAAGGAGTAGAGTAAGGGTTGTGGAATCTGTAGTTTACAGGAACAAAAAGGTGAACACTTTCCAAGAATGGAAGTGGATTTTATGCAAGTGACCAAAAAAACTGGAAAAAGGTGTTGAAAAATTTTAAAGTACATCTGTAAAATGTGACATTGTAGCATCATGGATTGCTCTGTAACACATGAAGAGTGCACAAACTTCTAGGGTCCTGAATTTGACCTTTCAGAAAAAGAAGGGGAGAAATTGTGTGGATGGTACTGCAGCAATGGATGTTAGCCTAAACTGTCTCAATGCTCAATAGAGCATTATGGAGCTGTAATTTAATTGTACAAAAATTTGAAGAACATAAACCACCTTGATTTAAAGAAGTCTTTGTAAATGCATATTTTATTTGCAGAACCACATCTCCTGCTGTCAAATTTTGCAGCAGGTTATGATACTAATCCTACTTAAATAGTTATATAACCAATTAGTGGTAGGTGTTATCAACTCACTGTAGCTTTGGAAGAGTTTAGTATTCAAGTAACACATTGTAGAGAAGGTTGCATTGTTAAGGATATGGATTAGAACTTTGGTCATTTTCCTGTGTGTGTGTTGCTATAATTTCAAAGTATGAAGTCTTCTCTGTATTGGTAAATGCATTGTCTAACTATATCTTCTAACTTCAGCTACATATAATGCAGAAATATTGAATAAAAAAAATTCTAAACCACAGTCCTGTGCCAGAAGGTGGCCAGCTACTTGAAAAGACACTTTATTACCCTAGAACTAGCTATGCCAATTAGATAATCAAACTCCTGTCTAGTAGTGAGAGAAACTTTAAAAAAGCTGAATCTTGTAAATAATTGCATAGCATGGAAAACTGGATGCCCGTTGCTTCACAAGACCGTTATTACCAGAAGAAATCAATATACTTCTGTTAATAATTTTCCAATGGTATAAAAAATAGAAATGTAAGTTTTGAAGAGTGAAAATACTCTGTGGAAAATGGTAAACTATTGAGCTTCTTCATTTTAGAAATAAACAATGTAAGTTGCTTGTGGTTGGCCTTTTGAGGAGTAACTGGCCTTTTTGAGATCATAAAGGGCTGATAGTTCATGAATGCTGCCTCAGTAAGTGACATCTAAATTGAAGTTTGGAAGTAATTTGATTAGATGATAAGGCTTTTTAAGGCTTATGTTTACTGTTATATTCTATTGTTGAGGCTTGTGGAGCAAATCTTAAAATGTCAGCATGCTGTGAGTGAAGCTTTTTGAACCCAGTCCTTTAAAACAAAAGATCTGATCTGAGACTCTCAGACTTTGCCAGATGGTTTATATGTATTTAAAGCCTTAGAGTATTTTTGGGGGAATGTGCTAGAGCTTTTGACCCTTTCTATATTATAGCTTTTGAATATATTCCAACTAAGCATGAAATTTCAACAACTGCTAGACAGTTTTTAATAGTCAGTGCTACAATGAAGTAGCAAACCCTGTCAAGCTACCTTTTTAAAAACAAACACAAAATCACCAGAAATCCAACAAAACCCCCTTCATTTCAGAGATGTTGGAAGTTATCATCTTAAGGTTTTTGTGTACTTGCCCATTCTCTGATGGAAGCTATTAAAAGCAGATCCAAATAATACTTCAGGTTAAATTCTGCTTTTGCATCCATAAGGATTGATTGGAATGCAGTAGGAGTCTGCTGGTAAGAAAAGGGGAATTGCTCAGTTTTGTATAGTAGGGTTGAATTTTTGTTGCTTTTTTTTGTTTTAATCAGAACTTCATTCAGATTATTGTCATTTTCTACTGTAATTTAAACCCCAGTTAGTTGCACACTAAACCCATGTAGCCTGACGTCTGGCAGTGATGAGATGGAGCCCTCTCCTACCTACAGGCCTATGTGAATGCAGTTCAGATTTTGATTGATAGCCAGATGTAGCCTGTGTTGTCTGGAGGTGGTGTAGGCATAAAGATTATTAACACAGGGAAGGAGAATTTCCCAGTCTTAGGTCTGCTTTACAATTTTTTGGGTTTTAGCTACATTATGCACATATCTGCATTCCCTTACAATGTATGTACTCTAGTATAATGGTGTAAGCAGGTCAAGTTTAATAGCTTTTGCTGGAAGAGGTTAAGGAGAAAAGATATGGAAAAATCTATTCATCTTCAGAAAATTTCTTTAAGTGCTTTTCCATAACAAGTTGTTTAAATATTTAATGCACTGTAAACATAAACAGATTCTTTTACAGGGAATATCTTCATTAAATATCTATTCAAATGATGCATATATTTTGTAACAAGACAGCAGGACTGGAAGAAGCTTATTTAAGGAAGGGGAAATCTATAAAATGAGTAGATATTAGCTATGTAAGTTTCTAGCTTGCAAGCTCTTTCTGAAGTGCTAATGGAATTGTAGACATCATAAGCTTTGCAGCAGGGTATTTTAAATCTTCAAACTCAATGGGGCACATATCATCATTTAGTGTACATACACAGGATTATATTTGCGTTGTGACTCTCAATCTTGCATACATATGTGCACAATTGAATCTCTCATGAGGAATGTAATTTGCAACCTAGTGAAATTCTCTAGGCTATAAACTTCAGTAAGCAGCTGCTTTTTCAAGGTTCATGTCCTGTATGTCTTTCTGTAAACCTGCTTTCTCAAATGTTCCTCTCCCTGAACCTCTCTGACTCACAGGAGACTACCAGGGGGATCACTTTTGATTTGCCATCTGTGCTGTAAATTCTCCTCACAAATCCCTGCTTGCTCCCCTTCTTCTTTGATGCTATCTATAATGCATTTTTATATGTGGGAGCTTGTTGCCATGCTGCTTCTTGCCCTGAGTGATGACACTTGTTCTCAGGCTGTCTGGCAGTGACGGCCTTTTCAGTTGCATTTGATTTCTAGATTACATATTTCTGGTTTGAAGCATGTGGTTGCATGCACCCATGGAACTCTCCTAACCACAGTTATAGGGTTATGCCTCTCTGCTTTGGCCTTTTGCATAGGCAGTACTGAATCTCAGATAGGATCAACGGGAGGAGAGTTAAAAATACTGTTAAAGAGTATTGTTAAACAGTGAAAGGTCCAAAGACTGCTTGTGTCCTAAGCCTCTGTACAAGTTCAGTTTGAATTAGTTGGCAAAAGCCCTTTCTAGTCTATAAAATCAGTGAAACTGGTGTTTCCCTTTAGACTAGACTATGATCCCAGCTGGCATATATCTGTCTCTTCAGAGATTGGTGTTGGGCTCTAAATGCTATGAGATGTATTGCACTTGGCTTTTCTTTCAGAAAGTACTTTATATCACTCTAGCCTGTTACTCCCTTTGAATCAGATATAATCAGGAGTGAAATCGATGTGGAGCAGTAAGCTGTGATACTAGGTACAAGTGGCTGAAACTTGTGATGGCTCATCTATTGGATTCTTGTTGTCAAAGCTGTTTTGTATCCTCTCCCTCCCAATTACCCATTACTGCACCTCTGGAGTCTCAGTCATGGAGAAGACAACTGAAAGAAGAGTGAAATAAAGTTCTCTACTAGAGTTAATGCTTTTATATCCACTAACTGTATAACTGGCCTACTTGTTGACATGAAGGAAAAAGTCATGAGGAAACAAATAGCAAGCCTCGACAGTCATTCAGCACAGCAGCCCTTGTGACATCTGAGGCTGCAATGGGTGTTGTAAGCTCCTTGCTCACTCTCCTCTCAACTCCACCCCTTGCCCAAATTACACTGCCTCTAGTAAAACATTACCCCATTACCCTTCTTAGTCTTGTGGGGTTTTTTTTTTCCTATTAAGCTTGATTTCACATCTATTTATGACCCCTTTTCTTGGTGCTCTCCCTGACCTGGAATGAGTGGGAGTGTAGTGTTGCCTTCTGCAAAATACAAATGGAATTGATGTCAAAATCGTGATGGTGGGAAGGAGCTTTTAAAATAGTTATTTTTCTTTAACTTCTGTGCTTCAGGAGATTTGTTTTAGTATTTGAAATATCTCAGAACAATGTTTTTCTGCCCAGAAGAACTGAGAAGTTAATTTTGAATATGTTCATAGCACCTCTTAATGTTTGGGTTTTTATTGGAGCAATTAATAGATAATAATACCTAATTTATGATTCATTTTAATGAATTTAAGCTGAGAATCCAAAATATAGTGAATATTCTGATTGGATGTTGCCAAACAAGTGTTCAGTTGTGACTTACTCAGTGGCACTAGCAGGACTGCAGATATGGTCCGTCTTGTTCTTGCTGTATTTGTTCAGCTTTACATTTCATTGTCTTATAGAAGTTATGTAATATAATTGTAAACAAATCCAGGCATTTAAGAGCTTGAAAATTATCTACTGAATCAAAGCACAGTAGCTAAGATGTGGGGGGTGTGTGTGCATCATTGCATTGCTGTTCCTATTGAGGTAGTGTTGCTTAATTTAGATTTTGTGGGGAACATTCTACTGTTCATAACTAATTACTTATCAATGGGAGCTGTATAAAATAAAGACTGTGCCCTCAAGTCTATGCCACTGACAATGAAGTTCATTATCAAGATGACACATCAATGATGAATATGATGTTGGCAGCACACACCGTCCTTGCAGAATGACAGAAAATTCAGTTTCTCATGTATGTGTTGCATGAGGTCGGAAGTACCCCTTTCTTTTAAAAACTGCATATTTTTTTTCCCTGTAAAATAATCACTTTGCTTACATTGGGCTGTGGTGAATATTTAATTGTTAGCACTGAACACATTCACTAGACTGTTGTGGTCAGAAAAGAGTAGGATACAAAAGGAACCATAAAAAGCAAAAAAGGCAAAAAGGTAAATTCTGCATATTTATAAATATTTACCTCTTTTCAGCAAAATATCTAAATACAGTATACAGCGCACATCTGTGATATTGTTTTTAGCTAGATCAAGAGATAAATTTTAATTGTTTGCCATGTGGTTACTAGCATTAAGAAGGAGAAAATGAGCTTTGGCCTCAAGCTGTCAGTCTGAAGAAAAGCGTGAAACTCTCCAGTCAATCATTATCCACCATTAGCTACCACACCTCAAGTTGAGGGTTTTGTATCACAACATTGTCTCTGTTGAAACACTAGTAATTCTCCAGATTTGTTTGGTCATATCATCTTGCTGGGGCTAGGGGACCAAATTTTGGTTTTCACACAGTGGTCAGTTAATGAAATCCATCTCAGAACAGCCAGACAGGACAATAAATACCCAGCCTTGTGTTAAACTCCTTAATCCTTCTCTCTTTCAGTCTAGCATAGCAAGAGGGTAATTCTGTCCAGTGAACAACAAGAGCCCATCTCTGCTGTCTCATGTAGAAGGTGGTCATGCCCATGTTCTTGTCAGAGCATCCACGTTCATCCTGGCTGTTGTGCACCCATCTCTTGAGCACCTGTGCCTCAGAGGCAAAAAAGGAATCGCTTCCACCCTCTGGGGCTCAGGACCCTGTGCAGATCCACTGGCAGGGAAGCGGGCTCCTCGGCCCATCTCTGGTGACTCTGCCTGACTTTCTGCTGGAGTAGGACTAGCTGATCTTCCAGATCCTGAATAAGATCCATTTGCATCATTAAGTTCTGGTATTTTATGCATTTTCATTGGATGATGTTAATATTTATGAAGCACTTTCTATTCAGAAGTTAGGGCAACACAGAATGCCTTTGGGAGCTACCGTGCTATTACTACCTTACCTTATAGATGAGAAAGTAAATTGACTTGCCACAGGCCACCCAAAGTCCCTAAGGGAACCAGAAATATAACATGGATTCACCAAAGGGTTCTTTTACCTACACAGTAATACCTTTGCTTTAGACATAATAGCAAGAATATCAGAAATATAATACCAGTAAGAACTGGAACCATTAAAAGCTAATGCAAATACAAACCATTTTTCTGGTTCAATTATCACATAGAAGCAACTGCAAGAAAGCACTGTGCAGTGAGTTCCTTTCTATTAGTAAATTAATGCTTCAACCATGCCATCTGACTGCCTGCCAACTGAATTTTGCTTAATGTTGAATGAGCCTGAGGCAGAGGTAGTAGATCCTGTGCCAGTGGTGAAGCCAGCTTGGTTCTGTAACTATATCTTTTTCATTTTGTTTCAGTGGTTTGGTCCAAAATAGTCTGCCTGTGGCACTGGACCCAGAAATGAGATGTTTGTGAGTATGATCCCTCCTACACAGAGTGGGAACTGATTTGCAGTATTTGTGTTGCTAGGCTTTGACAGGTTCACATAGAAGAGGAAAACAAGTTTGATCAGTAGAGAGAGAAAGCATCCCTTGTATTTCTCTGTCAGGGATGAAGACCCAAACCACAGCAAAGAAATGAAAGGGTAATTGGTTTGAAAGTGAAAGCTTTCATCCTTACAACTATATGTTTGGCCTGTTGAGTCAGTGTTCGGTCTTTTAAATGTGAGGTGGATGTGATGAGCAGCAACATATTTTACAGAGGAACTACACCTGAAATGTGAACAGTTTTCTTAAAAAGCAGCAGAGATCACACACTGCTACACTCAAAACTGGCCTCTTTCTCATATACTAATGCAGCAGTCATGGGACATCAGCAGTCTAAAAATGAGCCACTCTGAGGAAAAAAAACTAGATCTATAATGATGTATTATTGATGTGTCTTCCCATTAGTACTCTGTAATCACATTATGTTATAGTGTAGCTTTACTGCAGTGTTTTAGTGCTTAATGCTCACCACAGTTATGTTAGTGAGCATGAAAGAAGAAGACTTCTTACAGTGCTGTGCTTCCATAGGTTTGCATCAGTACAGCCTTGCCTTTGATGTTAAAACAATACTGCCCAGGTTTGACAGCCTGTGTTAAACTTTAGGAGGTGCTGTAGATCAAGAATCACTTGTTAGATGCATTGATTTTTATGTGGCTTGCTTTTCAGCTTTCCCAGTGTTCTTCCATTTGCTGTTATTGGCCTTTATAAAAGCTACAGCTGAAATCCTGACCAAGAATTTGAGTAGGTGCCAAAACATGTAATATGTTCTTTATCGTATTCTTCATCATACTTCTCTGAATCTACTTTCTGATTTCTCTTTATTACCTTGCAAAGACTTTGTAAATTTTTCTTCAAGTCTTTTGATATGGCCTGCACTTCCAAATCAAGGTGCAGGAATAAATGCAGCTTGAGGCTAGTGAGCTTACTTGAGCAAAATGGCATGGTTGCCCCTGTGCATGTCTTAGACTGGGATGCTTGTAGGTGTCTCGGCTCTCGGGTGCTATGGATTGTTCTAGAGAGTGTTTTGAGGTGGTCAGTCTTCCTTTGCTGGGCATGGGAATAGCAAGTTGTGAATTGTCTTGTTGGGCATGTGGACACTCAAGAGGTGGCTTTTCTGGCTCTTTCTCCAAAGCCCTGCTCACCTGCATTCTAACACAAAGTGTATTGAAATATCTCAGCTGATTTTTCAGTGGGATCAAACCAGAATTACAGGTGATGTTAGACCTTCAGAAACTAGTATATAACATAAGTAAAGGTGGTAGGTTGCCAGTTTGCTAAATGTCAGATGGTTTGAAACCCTTTTATTTGGGTAGAGAAAATCCAAGTCACAAGACCTGTGACTTTCAGTCTCAATTTTGTTATATTAATGTTAGATTGATGTTGGCATGCCTCTCAGCTGCCTTGTAATGACTTGCCCAGCTGTGATACAAGTAGGAATATTTTTTAGGCTTTAGCTTTAATTTTAGAGTGCTTATTTATGTTTTGATGGTATTTTATTTAATAGTTTGTTGAATTGTTTTTAGCCTTCCTAAAGACTTGTAAATATCTGTTTGGACCAAAGAGAAGTTGGGTGATATATCTGAGATATCTTAAAGAATTGACTGTTGGTCAATGACAGCAGCTGCCAGATCAAGGATGAAAGAACAAAAGATTCCACTCTTTTAACCCTCTAAAAATCCCGTAGTAGGTCAGTGCTAGAGACAGTAATGACCCGTGATGAACTGAGGTCACAGAAGTAGATGGCATGCTGATTTCCTCTATTTGTATTACCATCTCCGTACAGTGTGCATATTAGGATACAGTGCTGTCACCAGCCTGCTGATGCTATACTGTGGTTATTGTAGCCAGAAACAGTAGCAAGCCCTACTGATACCCACTCCATCTGAGTGGGAACTGAGCTGAAGGTTGCTGATGGCTGAGCCATCTGTTCCAGCGTTTTACCAGCTTCTTTCTGCAAGCTTTGTGCTCTTGTGTACAAGCTTTGTGCTCTTACCTAGCTGAACTGTTACTAGATGAGAAATCATGTAGCATGAACATAATATAGCAATAACTTTCATAGCTTCAAGTTCTGTGATCCTCGTGTCCCTAACTCCTGCTCACTGCCCTTTGAGATGTCTCAAAACTTCAGAGCTGTTTAGGCAAAAGTCAGTGTTGCTGCTTAGATGAGAAGAAAAAAGGGAGATGGGTACAGCTGGGAGAAGAGTTGATGTTGCATCTGTTGTTACCAGGGAAGGGAGAGGTGCTTCTTACCTTCTATTTCACAGTCCCCAGTTCCTCAGCAGTAGTAGCCAGGAGCAAGTCTGGTTTTTTGTGTATTCCAGTGTTCTGGCAAGTACAGCAGAGCCAAGGGGTTTTTTGTTGATGGGGGCAAATACTTAGTTGCCAATGGTGGTAGCTTGCCATGTGTGTCAGTGTGGGTGTCTTCTACTGCTTGGTCTTAGGCTTTTCCCAGTTAAAGAAATAAGTCAGAGAGTTCATGTGGGGGAAAACTTTGGTCATCCATAGGGATGAAGAATTAACTTTTGTTTTTAAGTAGTTGATAATTTCTGTTTTTGTTTGGATCAGTTCTGGGGAAAATAAGGACATGCTTCTCATTTCCTATCTCCCTTTTGGAAACGTTCTCCCTCACCCCATGTGTTTAATCTACATTGGCTGAATATTAATAAGAGCTTATTCCCAGGTAAGTGTTAAGAATTAGTGGGTGTGCTTTTGGTTAGGTTTTGCATGGTGTGATCTTTTAATTTTCTTGTTTAAACCTAGTAATTATGTGAACTTGACTATGAAGAATAAAAACCCCTAAAATTCAATGTGTCTCAGATTATCCTTGGCTCTACTCCTGCCCTAGTACTGTTCTTATTCTTTATTCCCATCAGAAGCAGAACTCAGTGAAGTCTGCTTCCAATTTGTGCTCTTTCAGAAAATAGACCTATTCTTTCTGGCAACTTTAAATAACTCTGATTGTTCTGTCTTTGTATTGGCTTGATTGTCTTCTATAGCAGTGTCATGGTTTCTGTAATATGCTTTTTTTACTAGTAGAATGACCAGAACAGTACAGAGCAACCTTTCAGAAGGCTAGAATGAGTCTGTGAGGTGTGTGAATTGGAGCACTGTAGGACCTGGTATTTTTCTTTTTTTTCAAATTTTATCTTAGTATTGTGTCAAGAGATGGTGAGTAGCTGGGTCTGGAGAGATTCTAAGACACGTAATCTTCTGCTTTGAGGATGGGGAATATGGGAAAAAGATGAGGAGGAAAGAAAGGAAAAATTACTACATTGTGGTTTCTTTATTTTCTATTTGTCAGCAGCTGATTAAAAATCTGTTAACTGACGTTTACCATTTCAGTTGAAAATAGATCTTTATGTTAAAAAGTCAGATTCAAGATGTTGTACTGGAGCAGGTGAGATTTAAAAGGGAAGGTTTTCTCATTAGGCAGTTGAAGCTGGAAATACCTGTGCAGGTACCTGCCTGTGAATGAAAAGTTGTCTGCTGATTTGATGAATGCTTGCTTTTCTGCCTTCTTTCTGAACTGTTACTTGACATATCTCCTTTAAAGAGAGGAACAAAATCTACCTTTTTTTTATCAGTTTCTCATAAGTAGGTATCTTTTCTTTAGTGAACTCAAGAGGAGTCATATTGGTAAATAATTCAGTGTAGTTTATAGTCTGAGTTTAGGCAGTGGGACAACGAAGTTAAACACATTAAAACATCCAAGACATAAACCACTGAAGATAAAAAGTGCACAGGTAAACAGCATTAAATCATGGGTACGTGCTTAGGTTTTTTTCCTCAATAAAAATGTGTTTAATTCTCTTAAAACACATGCAGACTTGAGCAACCTCTGGTTCCTCAAGGGGGTGCCACAAGTTTCAAGAAGCAGAGTCCAAGGTACAGCCAGGACCCTACTCTGATGCCATAGAAAACAAATTCATTAGAGGGTGGTGCACATTCAACCTAGGGGATCTTGGGTTGGTTCACTTGTACATTTATAATTAAAAAGCATTATAAGTGTCTAGCCTCCAGTTGACTCAGTGTGAGTAAAGAAATTTACTGGAAAGCTGAAAAATGAATTATCAGTGATTCTTTCACACCTGTCCATAATTATTTAAGGAAAGTAACATGTGTTTCCTCCAGCATGTAGAAATCTGAATGGTGCTTGGTGTCTCTTTGTCCTGGACTTGATTTGGGGAGCGTACTGCTGCTGCACAGGAAGAAAAATTAACCTCTTCAGTATCTATGCTATCTGTTTCTTATGCCAGACTAAAAAGGAAAAGTAATACTAGACCCACACTACTTATTACCTATAGACAACTGTACAAAAATACTAACAACTTCGATGTTATGAGCATCTGCCACAGTGGCATGCAGCTGTAAGCTTTTAAGAAGCACTGGAGTGGTGACAGCTCAAAGGAAAGGTGCCGACTATTTGGGACAGGGCTGGATGTGCACTTGTCTAATTATTTTGGACAGCAATGAAAGCCATGCATCTGAGCCTGCCTGTTAAAAGGCAGGCAGGATAGATAGTGTTAGGCAGGTGGGCAGAGCATCTAGCTAAATCTTTCAAAAATGGGAATTCTTCACAAACATGAATTTTAAAGTGCATGTATGTTGCTTGTGTCCACAACCCTCCTTCAGTGGATACTCTGACAAGTAAGCTTCAAAGCTGCCTGACAAGAAAAAGTAAATGCTTCAGAAGTATTGGAAATCTAATTTCAAATGTTAGTTCACAAATATTAATTAGTATTTTTTTCTTTTGAGCTAAAGAAACCCTTTTAAGAATTGGAAACCTTTTTATGGCACACTTAGGACTGCCTTTGCAGATTCAAGTCCTTGAAAGGACCTTGTTGTAGGCAGCTCTTGGAGAGAAATAAACTCCAGGTTCTCAGGTAGCAGAATCAGAATTTTCAGAAAGTTTACAAAATGGACAGGAAGCATCACTCTTTAAATAAACTACTTAATAGCTTCAGGAAATCAGCATTTATCCAGTTTGCTCTTCAGCAATTGTTCTGGCATGCTTAGCTTTCACTAAGTCTTTTGTCACCAAATAAGCACTTTCCCTTTCACCCTTGGAGGATGCCAGGTATCTGATTCTTCAAAATATGTTGCTAATGCTCTGATGCTACTGTGAATTGCCCTGTGAGCATCACCTTGCTCTGAAGAAAATGGAATGCTTATTTAAGGAGAGATATACAACTTTCAGGTTTAAAAAAGAAATGAAGAAACCAACAACTTAGTAGAGTAGGGCCAGTGCATTTTCTTTGCTTTTGTAATCTGGTAGAGGTTTATAAAAAATGGTCATAAACTACATCTAATGTAATTTGATTTTTGATATTAAAAGGATTACTCATTTAGAGAGTTAGATTTAATCTGAAATAACCATTGGATTAATACAATAAAAACCAAATCTGATAACTGTATGTGCTGTTGCTCTAGGCCAATATATCACATCATACAGGCTGGTTCCACCCAAGGTGAAAGTGGGCGAGGGTAAGTGATGGCAAATAGCCAAGTAGTGACATTGCTGGAGAGCTGACAGTTATGACTGAAGGTCATTACCATGACATAATTACCTAGGCAGGATTAAATTAAATCCAGAACTAATTATATTGTCCTGTCCAGAAATACTTCTGGTAAATGTCCAAAAATACAGTTCAACATTTTGATGTTTGGATCTTGTCACTCAAGGTGTGTGTGTGGGTGTTTGTGCAATCACAGTATGATGAATTGAAATGAAACCATTAAAAATGGAATATTTCATAGCCCTCAATCTAAACATGCCAATTAAAGTCAAGTTGATAGATACGAGGAGTATGACTGCATTGTCTATTTGTCTCTTCATCCTTTTTGAGAGGGGAAGTAACTGTTTTTACCAAAGCTACTTTTGCCATCCTTCAAGCCTTACTTTCATATATCCATTGTTTCCAACTTGCTGTATTTAAAGTACCTTGAAAATATATTTTTCAGAACATGTTGGACAAGTGTAGTTGTGTGATCTACCTTTTCAACTGTTATTCTTCGGTCTCTTTACTGTGTATTTTTTGTTGTATACCCAGTATTTTTATGCTATGCCTATGTCTCTTAACTTTGATTATTTGCTGTACTTTCCTGTTGATGTACATTGGCCTTTTCTCAGTGTTACTACCTTTTATTGCTGGAATACTTGCCAGAAGCAGAGTTGAATTATCTTTGAACAATTTCGATTTCCTTTCTGTAGCTTTTCCTGCATTGCTTTATCCTTGTATGTGTATGTTTCAGCTTTACTTTCTGTCCACAGTGTGCTGTGCTGAAATTCAGCATCTTTATCACTGGTTTAGCTGCAGTTTATTTCTGGATACAAACACAACTATATTACAGGTATTGCTTAAAAGTCACCTCATCTGTTCATCTCAGCAATGGGATTTCTGGGGTTTGGACCCAGTTTACTGTCTAAGGAAGTGCCTTGCAGTATACCCAGAAATGCCTTAGTTATTCCCATAGTCAGCAAGCTATGTGGCAGTTAAGGCAGGCTTGCTTTTTTCCTATTTCTAGTCAAGTTTCTGCCTCCCTTCTCTCACTTTGCCTGCTTCTGTGAAAATCCCTGCATCAGCTTCAATTCCCTTTTGTTTCAGTCTGCAGCTGAAACTCCCATTTATGTTTTTGCATTTGGACACCTTCTTATTTTTTACTGCAGCAGGAGTTCTTGCATATAGTGTGAATAAGAAACATTTGTGGGCAGAACCCATCTAGGATGCTCATGCTGAGCTAACCAGGATGGCTGTTGCCTCTCGCTGCCAGAGCATCTGTCCACTAGCCCATGTATTTTTTCCACTCTCTGTTTCCCTGTGCCTGTTCCTACAGAATCCCCTTGCTGCTCGCCTGCCCAGCTTTCCCCCTGCTGTGCTGCTCTAGCACTTCTCTGAAGTTCCCTATGGTGGTTGGAAAATCAAGACAATGACTCTTCAGTGAGGAGATCTTGACTCCTTCAGGGCATTGCCAGGTGAGCTTAAAGTTACTGGCTTCCTGTCCATCTTATCTTCCTGACTGGTATGGTATGTTCTATTAGAAGTAGTACAGGAGAATTACTAGGCTTTGTTTAAACTTGTAATTCTTTTAAAAAGATGAGGGAAAAGGAAGAAAAGAAGAAAAGCAAATACTCTTTGCTTTAAAATGCTAATATCAAAAAACCCCTGGTATTCTGCATTTCCGAAACTCTGCTTCACTTAATGTCTACGTGAAAACAAACTGTGTGTTGGGCTGGCTCTTAACATCAGCAACTTTACTCTTGGGGATCTAATACCCACAGTGCAGATCTTGTGTGCTGCTTCAATGGATTTCTTCAGTGAAAAACTGTAGTTAATCACCCAATACTGTGAAATCACAAACTTTCTGTAATTTCATGTTCTTAAACAGGCATGTCCCCTCTGACCTTGAGAGACATGGGGATGGGAGGGAAGTTGTGGCAAAGGAAGGAAGAAAATGAAATGCAAAATCATTTCATCACTGTGTCCCTTGTGCCTCCCTCCCATAATAAAAGCCAGTAGCAGCTGCAGTTAATATCCAACTGTTCAGTGGCTGACAAATAAGAAACCAAAGCCCACATGCCCTGTAGCATGTCTGGAAATGTATGTGGTGTCTTAAGGATTCTTTGCAGCTCCTCTGGACCTACGTGGTATATTGGAGGCTATCCCTTTCTGGGTTATAGGGCCTATGTATTTATAAGATCTAAGTGTTTAGACCTATCTGAGGCTCTAAAAGAAGTGCATCCCTACAAAGTACTGCTTGGAGTAAGAGGGAATGTACTATTATTCTGTAGCAATTTGATGTTGGTAGTTTTATTTTGCGCTCAGGTGTGTTCATTTTTCACTGGAGTGTTGTCTACCCTTTGGATAGTTTGCTGCACTACTTGCATATCCATTTCCTTTTTCTCAGCCCTTGCTGCTGTCCCTCTTTGATCATGATGTTAATACTTGTCATATGTCTTTAGTCCATATGTAACCTGTGGCTTATGTGTCTGTGTCCACATGTTTTTGTCTGTTGAGAATCCCTCCCCTCAAAAAGCCAAAGAAACTCTCTTGCTTCTGGAATATATATTAGACATCTTTAGTCTTTTAGTATGTCTCATTCAAGTGTAAACAATGTTTCTTGCTAAGTATTTGTGAAGTCCTTAGCGTGGTGGGATTGCAGATCTTAATTGTTTGATGTTCTTGTCTGACTAAAAATCATTTGGCTAAACAAGTCCTTTTTTTCAGTGCTAACACCAGGAATATGCTACATTAAGCTCCTTAAAAAAATTTTCTTTATTCATTGTATAAAAGAAAAAAAAATAACCCTACTTTGCAGTCAATTTATGTATTTGTTCTGGAACAGCAAGACACGTATTTATATGCTTGAGTGTTTGTGTAGCCTTCAAATAGGATTGCTTGTATGCCTAATGCAAGTATTCTCTGTCCTGGTGCACTAGACTCATAACAGCTTACTTGTGTTTAATTTACAGTCTTGGTCATGTTAAAAACAAACAGAAAACAACAACAAAACCCAGCCCTGGTCATTCTCATTAAGTTTATGAAAGACAAGATGAAAAAGGGACTGATCCTTTGCCAGAAAATCTTGAAGATTCAAGCCCAGTCCCAGCAGAGTCTAGTTTCTTTTGGCTTTATCAGTCTCAGTCACTGTCTCTCTCAGCAGAGCTGTGCTTGCTTTGGCTCCAACGCCAGCGTAAATCCGTGGGAATAATTCTACCAGTGCTGAATTAAATGTGGGGAGACTACAAGGAACTAGTTAGATAAATATTGGTGTTTTCAGTGGGTTTTAAATATTTTTAAAAGTACTTTTCATAATCAAAATACCAAAAAAAAATCTGTCCTTTCAAATGATTTACTATAACTTATTTTTTTTTGCATAGTAGAGGATATTGTACAAAAATTGCAGTGATGTTACTAAGTACAGTGTGTTATTTTTTCCATTATGTGAATTTTAGTCCATTTACTTTCCTAATGGTATTTTGCAATCTTCATTGATTTACTAGAGCAGTAAACCTAGTTAAGAGATGTGGGGGAAAAACTTTTAATTGCCAGAATAATTTCCAACATAAGATTTCCTTTTTCTTCCTATCTTCATCTTTTCTCAGAGTCTGTTGTACAGCACCTCTGAACCTTAGGAAGAGCTATATTCATACTAGACAACTTGGATTAGGTTATAGCTTATTTGAAAGCACAAAACAATTGTAATCTTTCTGCTTTTTGAACTTTGAGGTCAATTTGTTTCCTTCAATATTGAATATTGAAACATGGCTGTGATCCAGGTGGCCTTTGGGTCTGGACAGATGTTAATATATATGAGATTATTAATAATCCTATAATAATTTTTTGGTTGGGAAGAGTTTCTAGTAGATTTTATCAAGTAATGATATATTTAAAAAAAAAAAAGAAACCTTCAAAAACTGGAAGCATAGTATTTACAAGAACCATTTAGGGCAATTGAAATAATATTTCTTGTCATCTTTATGATCTACTGGGGTAGGAATTCTTATTCTTCCCTGACCTAGCATGATGTCATGACGCTGTCCTTGGTTTCAACTGACATTAATGGAAGTTAAAGATGCCTGGTAGAGATGCTCAAGATCTCACAGAAGGACACTACCTAAAAATACTGGCACTGCTGCCTTTTTACATAACTTCTGACAAGCTTTTTAAATGTTTATTCTTGTCTTAACACATTGATTTTTGCAATTAACCATTAATGGCAACTCCTTGTCAATTCCTTCTCTTGTGCTCAGTCTGTTTTGCTCAGGCTTAGTCCTAGGTGGTAATTTAGAATTTAAACTGTTTTCTGTACATCACTGTTCATTATATGTATGTGTACAATGACTGTGGCAAAATCATAAAGTTAATACATTAGTTTTAGTTGAGGGCTGAACTTAGCTACCTTTTCTTTAAAGTGATATTTTGAGGAAGAGTAGCTGGCTTTAAGAGAACAAAATATTTTCAAGTTTATTGAGAAAGTATATAAATATTAGCAAAAATTTAATATGGATTTAATTTCCGCAACCACTAGAGAATTCCTTTAGCTACTGATCAAAACAGAATAATCAGTATCAATGGAAAAGTATCTGTGTGTGAAAAGGTTAACATTCACTTTCCATCTCCAGGTGGAAATACCTGTGCTTCCCAGTATTCATGGGATCCCTCCTTATAAGAGTTGTTACTGAGTGCAGTCCTCAAATATTTGTCCTCATAAATTTCATGACTTCTGGAAAACAGGTTGTTCTCTGTAATGTTGACTTGGTGGGAAAACCCCTTTCTGCTCTGAGGTGAGAATACACTGTGTATGAAGCTTTGTTACCTGGCACAACTTTAACCTCTATTATGATGGAAGCTTTTACAAGGGAGGGTGATGATGGCACTGTAAACCTGAGTTGGAAGTGAAGGTATCAATTCAAATATCGCGAATTCCCAAGAACTGTTTCTCTTGAGTGTGTTTTAGGTATTTTGGAAATAGATGGGAAAGAAACCTTCAGACTGTGACAAGCTAAAGAGCTATATATTAGATGTATTCAGGCTTCAGTGATCAAAGTGCTAAGATAGGTATAATGAGAAGTGAATGCATGAGAGTATCACGTTTAAAGTGGTAATACACTTGTTGAATACTCTGGAGAGTGTCTGTGAAAGGAGTGCAAAAAGTAGAGTACGCCTGCGTTGTGAATACAGATCATCTACAGAGGTTTTTTGATCTTGAACCTAATCTGTGCTCAAGGATGGATCCAGGCTTTATAGAGCTGTTACACATAATGCTGCTCTGGAGACTTTTGTGGAAAATGGAGTCTCCAATATGTTTCCAAGCCAGAGCTGTTACTTTCAACATAGTAACTCTTCCTATGAGAATATTTTTGAGATGAATCACAGAGGTTGACAAAAATAGAACTGTTCAAATTGTCAGTCAAAGGTTGAAGAAACTTCCTGTCTGATTTTATGGCAGAAAAAGTAATACTGCATCAAACCTGGATTTGTGGTCTCATGCAGTCAACCATCAGATATTTTACTTTTGTAAGTGGCACTATTTTTTTAATTTTGTTTTTTAAATTAATTCACTTAATTCTCTCAACTGAGGAATACACTTGTATCTGTCAAGACTTAATTCTTTAAAATGATTAACAGTCCCTGCCCTCCCAGTTGTGATTCTTTAAAGTATCAAATGCAAGTTCTACTGTTCTTTATTCTGAAAACTAGTTTGAAATTGATAGTATGTTACTGCCTGTTTCTTCTTAAGCTTAATGTAGCTGTTATCACATGGAAGGACACCAGTAGTCTCTGTATTACCATTTTTTTCTTTATGATTCTCTTGTATTACTACAGTTCATTCAGATGACAAAAATATATTTGTAAACTACATTATTTATCTGCCTTCAAAACTAGCTTGTTATGCATTTAAACAAGTAATTAATTGATGTTACAAGCAACAAATGCTGCTTGCAGTCTGGTTTGCCTCCAGCTTAGCTTTCAACTCTAACTTGCCAGTTTTCCTCTACCATGGTAATACGGCTTGTTATGGGAGTTTGTACTGATGAAGTGAGCAAGATGTAACTTCTAATAGTTTACTTAGGTAGGAAGGGTAACCATGAACACTTTGTTCAGGAATTCTGCTCAGGGTAACTTTTGAATTGAAAGTCAACACATCTCATTTGTGCTATCATTACTGAAGTGTTTGCAGAGACATACTCAGTGTTAATTTAGCAGATTTAATTTAAAATGTAGGAATTAAGGTTTAAAAGCTATATTTAGTGAATAAACTGCTTTAGAAGAGGTGAGGGCTCTTTCAATCTTCATGAGGCAATTTCATCACAATTTAAAAAGAGGTCAGCTAAATTTCCATGTACATTACAGGGCACAGACATTAGTGTATTTGAAAAAGACAAGTAAGTGCTAGAAATCTATTGGGAAGAGGACCATAAAACTTTGTCTGTAATTTGAGGTCCTAAATTTAGGTCACTCTAATTAAAACTGACTTTTCATCCAAAAATAGCAATCATCTTACAAATCTGTTTGATTATATACTACAAGCATGCCACTTCATTTCTTGTAGGCCACACTTTTTTTTTTTTAAAAATCAAGATGTTATGTTTGGCTGTTGGGAAAGGAGGACAGCATTCTTATGCCTTAAGCCTTTCTCTTTGTATCTAGAATGTCCTCCTTTGACAAAACATTGCATTTGTAGCTATAAAATCTTGGAGACTGAAATAAAATATTGTGTGAACTTAAAATTTTGGAGCAGCTCAGACTGGGGAATATATGAGTGGAGAAGGGTAGAAAGCAAAAGCTGTTGTCAGCACTACACTGTATATAGAAATGAAAATGAGATGTAGCTTCTGAAAGGATTAGAAATTTATCCCTGAATTCTTCAAGTGTAAGTTTCAATGCGATGTTGTATACTCAGTTTCATATCAGGGCAAATTGATTTTTCCGTAAAGTAGCTTGTTTTATTTGTCTGGAGACCAGTTTTTACTTCCATAGTCTAACCTAGAAAACAGAATCTATTTTCATAGCTACCACTAATAAAAGGTATTAGAAATGTGACTGGTTTGATAAAGCAACGTGCAGTGAAATCTGTCTGTATACAGTCTGTCTCTGGCAGTTATAAAAAGGAGGGAGTTACAGGCTTAATGAGACCTGTGGCTTTTACAGTACTGACTTAATGACCTGAGAGCTTGTCTGCTCTGGGTTTGTTCCTCACCAGTGATTTGGGTGACAAGATCATAGTGTTGTTCTGGTAATTTGTTCTTTAGTGTGCATTAGTTTAGGTTGTTTTCGGAATGCTGTTTTTTATATCTGTGGTTTGTATATGTCTGTATATGCCCATGGTTTGTAACCCTCCTTGTAACAAATGAGTATTTTAGTTGTTTGGTTTGGCTTGTGAGGTTGTTTTCACTTTTTAAATGGATATCTTGCTTTTTACTGAAGTGAAACTAGAAGTATGAGATGAACTGAGTAGCAGAAAACACTTTCGTTTAAAAAAACCCAACCAAACCCTACCAAACCCTACAACCTCCCTTACTATTATTACAATCTTTTAAGGCAAATGGTGAAGCAGCATCACTTAAGTAACGTAAGACATTGGAAAAAAACTCAGGAATAGCCTTTTGATTAGTTTCCCTAACTGTGTCTAGTGATATTGCTTGCTTTTCCATTCCTTAATTATGTCTTTTGAAATCATTGCTCTTCAATTAGTTCTTTCTAAATACCAAATCATAGAATCATTCAGGTTGGAAAAGACCTTTAAGCTTGTTGAATCCAACTGTAAATCTAACACTGCCAAGTCCACCATTAAGCCATGTTCCTAAGCACCACATCTACATGTCTTTTAAGTTCCTCCAGGGATGGTGACTCAACCACTTCCCTGGGCAGCCTGTTCCAGTATTTGACAACCCTTTCGATGAAGACATTTTTCCTAATATCCCATCTAAACCTCCCCTAGTGCAACTTGATGCTGTTTTCTCTCATCCTATCACTTGTTACTTAGGGGAAGAGACTGACACCCACCTCGCTACAACCTCCTTTCAGGTAGTTGTAGAGAGTGATAAGGTCTGCCCTGACTGGGCCTGATCACCTGGTTGTCCTGTATATGCTGCATGATGTCGCTCAAGGTGATCTGTTCCATACGCTTCCCTGGCACAGGGGTCAGACTGAAAGGCCTGTAGTTCCCCAGATTCTCCTTCTGGCCTTTCTTGTAGATGGGCATCGCATTTGCTAACTTCCAGTCAACTGGGAACCTCCCTGGTTAGCCAGGACTGATGGTAAATGATTGAAAGTGGCTTGGTGAACACTTCCAGCTGCCTTGCTACTCTTGGGTGCATCTGGTCCTGTAGACTTCTGTGTCTAAGTGGTGTAGCAGGTCGCTAATGATTTTCCCTTGGATATGGGGCCTTCATTCTGCTTCCTGACCCTGTCTTCCAGCTCAGGGGGCTGGATGCCCTGGGAACAACTAATCTTACTCTTAAAGCCTGTTACTATTAAATATAAGAAGTACATTTGAAAACTTTCACAGTGAAAAGTCTGAGGGTAGGTGAACTGTCATACAGGGAACGGCTGAGGGAGCTGGGGTTGTTTAGTCTAGAGAAAAGGAGGCTGAGGGGAGAACTCATTGCCCTCTACAGCTACCTGAAGGGAGGTTGCAGAGACCTGGGGATGAGTCTCTTTAACCAAGTAACAAGCAATAGGACAAGAGGTAAGGGCCTCAAATTGTGCCAGGGAAGGTTTAGACTAGATATTAGGAAGGATTTCTTTACAGAACGGGTTGTTAGACATTGGAATGGGCTGCCCAGGGAGGTGGTGGAGTCCCCATCCCTGGAGGTGTTTAAGAGTCGGGTTGACATAGCGCTTGGGGATATGGTGTAGTTGGGAACTGTCAGTGTTAGTTTAAGGGTTGGACTGGATGATCTTCAAGTTCCTTTCCAACCTAGACGATTCTGTGAACCAGACAGAGGGAGAGGGCAGGGGTTTACATGTAGTATAGCAGAAGGGACTTGCACTTGTGTGATGCTGTGTTTTGTTACCTACAATATATAGGGAATGCTTATTGCATATCTGAACAATGATGGGAAATTAATCCCGTGACCTACGTGCTTAATGTCAAAAGTGTACACAGTCTTGGGGAAAAGGCTCTTACCTAGAGTAGCCATGATCTTTATATAAATACCGGTCTTTACCTGTTGATTTGTGCTTTTTTCTTGCTTGCTTACCTCCAAGTCTGGATGACACTTGTTTCTTTTGAGCTGCCACACAGGAGGGTGGTAAGTGCCCACAATAACCTGTATGGAAGGAGGTGCAGGTTAGAGCCCCTTGTGGGAAGTGGGGAGCTGAGGCTTTTTGTTCCCTAATGGGGGTTTTATAACAGGCTGCAATATGATGCATGTTTTAGAGAAGGAAACTACAAGGTTTCTTCTGTGTGTGGATCCTAATTCTCTCAGTGTGTTAGACATGCTCAGAGTCTAATGCAATTAGCAAGCTGAGCCTGGAGAATGCTAGTGTGATGCAAAACATCACTTGTCCAGCCTCTTCAGCTTGCCTGAATGGAATCTTGATTTCCTCTGCAATGTTCTCAAAACATATTCTTTTTCTGATTATGTCTAATATATAGTGGGTTTTACAGAAAATGTTTTAATGCACTTAAGTTCTTAGTAACAGACTTTACTCATTCAAATGGAATGTGTAAAACTTGAAACATGTAATTACAATTTTTCTTTAAACCCTTTGATACCTTACCCTCTTTTTTGCTGCTTACAATACACTTACTGTAGCACTAATGCAAAAATATAAAGCTATACTATAATTTCTACAGCGGTGTAACTGAACTCCTGATTCTTTAATTTCAAACTCTTTGGCCTTTAACTTCCCTCTGATGCCAGGGGCCTTTCTTTGTTTTTTTTGCTGAAATTAAGGAAACTATTTCAGAGTTGTCAGACGTAGATTGCAAAATAATACTTAATCATTCAATTTCTTGCCAGAAGTTTCATAGACATCAATCTAATGTTTAAATGGTTCAATTAATAACTTTGACAGAAGTTCTTATATAAAAGTTTCACAATGGTCTGTAATTATTCTTTCTGTAAAATAAACTAATAGCCTTTTATGTTGTAATAACAACAGTGTGATCTCATGTTTTGATTGCATGCAATAGATTTACAAAACCTATACCTTTGAAAGGGGCTGCTCAGTTGTTCACTATGCTAAAATATTATGATATTTAAAAATGTAAAGGTAGTGGCTTCTCTGAACATACAATAAAATGAAGTGATGTTAGTAATAAACCTGGTTACTGCTACTTATAAAGCTCTTAGTTTTTGGTTGGTTTTTTTTTCTATAAAGTTAAAAAAATGGCTTAATGTTTTTTAAACACCTGTTAAACATATGGTAACATAGTGGTTAGTACCACTACATTTTGAGTTGTGTATCTGGAAAACATTCAAATATAGTTCTGTAGGGACCATGTGCTTTTGCTAGTCACCAATTAGCGTGGCCAGTTCTTGCGTATTTGTGAAAATAAAATGGAATCTCCAGCAGGAAGCACTTCATTGATATAATTTAACACAAGGAGCTAGGAAATGCTGTGTACTGAGATGTGATAAAACACTAGGAAATGTCTTGGAGATAAATGATGTGATTGTTCTGATCAGTAAGTATATTCTGCACAGTAAAGGACAATAAATAACACAATCCTCTTTGGCTGGCTTTATCCAATTTAAGGCAGTTCATTAAGCAAAAACATCAAAATGATGTTCTGTGGGAAGCAAATGAAAGCTTAAAGTAACTGTAGACTTCTTTGCTCAAGTTCCTCTGAGTTGAGACAGTACCTTACTAAAGGATGATGCCAAGTCTCTCTTCCTGTGGCATATTTAGGGCTTAAGTCTCACTTTTGAGACTCACTTTAAACATTTTATCACATGGAACTTTGCTTAATTAGAAGTGAAGGAAGCTAAAATGAAAAAATTAAATCTGGACTTTTTTGAAATGCTGTGGCAAAATTGGTAGTCTTATAAGAAATAAAATATCTTTTAAAAGAAAAACTTAACTCTTTGAATTCCCCATGAAAAAACATTTGTTTCTTTCTATTGAGCGTGACAGGGCAAACAGAAATGCAGCTTTCAGAGCATTGCTTTTATGAAGATCCCCTTTGGTCTAATGAATAAGTAATATGCCATCTTGTAAAGCTATTGCCCATTCATAATGCATCCATATTATGGTAACAGATTGTAAATTGAGAAATGTGTTGTTTCTTGTTCCGTTATGTCTGGCTAGGGTTGTCCCATAAGAATAACTGATGATCCAACATATCAAGCCTCAGTCATTTGGTAAAAGTGAGTGTTTGGCAAAAGTGTGTGTTTTTAGGATGCTGTGCCTTATCGTCAAGTCTAATGTGGTATGAGAGGATGATTTCTTTTTATTATTAAGCAATACAAAGTTTACCTTGAAAAAAATAATCAACATGGGCTCTGCAGAAGAAGAAATTAACAGGTAGAGAGCTTTTTCTAATTCTGATATTTACAGTCAAATTACATATTTTAAAGTTTTAATTGCTAGTTTTTACTTGAAAATAAATTGGTATTAAATGTGCAAGTACATAAAAAAAATTTTATTTACAAACAGTATAAAGTGGGTATCTGGAAGAAATGCAGTTTCCTGGCAAAGTCTGCTATTCCTGACAAAGTCATTTTATACACCTCACTGAAGCTAGAATGGTCAAATACTTTGAAGTGCAAATAAGGCATGTCAGCATCACTCTTCAGAACAGAGCTGAGATTTGAGTGAGACACAATGCTTACTTTATATCTTGAAAAAGGGGCAAGACCAACATGCTATCCTTTTTACCTCATTATTAATGCACTTTAAGGCTTTAAGGTGCTTTTAAAATCATTCTTCTGTTATTGACCAATACTGAATGGTTCACTCTAGAAATATGGTGCTGCTTCTCTACCTTAGACACTTATCTTCCTTAAATTATATTCTATAATATTTAAAACTTATGCATCATTCCATTCCTTTCAGTTTTCTATTTTTAGTACAGTCCATCTTGGGGAGGTGGGCTGACAGGAGTCCTTAAAAATATATTGCTCAAAACCATACCTGTATCTCCTTAATTGAAGCAACCCTAGCTGTTGACCAAAAACACAGACTAAAAAAGCTTTTTAATAACAAAAACGCTTTACCTCAGTCAAGGTCTTGCATAATAATTTTCATTTGTTTAATGGCAATCTTTTCCTGAAAGCAATTGATAACAATGACATTATTCAAGGATATTAACAAACTATATCTCATTTAGGTGGAAGAGGTAGAAAAAAGATACTTCAGTTAGCTGATAAAAACTTTTATTCTCTTAATAAACAACTTCACTGTTGAAGGACAAATTCCCTTTAATTTTAGTTGCCTAATATGGTAACGCATTATTTGTCTGACAGTCTTGCAGCTGCTGTGGCGTACAGCCACTGCTTATAAAACGAAGGGAATTCATACTGCTTTTGTAATAGTAAGAAATACACAGCTTAACATAATCTTGACCCTTTTTCTTGAAGGGACAATTGCATTAGAAGAAAGGTAGCATTCTTTCTTTCCTAGTCATGTCAGTCAACTATTTGAGTATTGCTCTCCTTCCATGCCCAGAAGCAAAGGGAAGCATAATACATGGAAAAGCAAATGGTGGTTCTGTTTCAGATTATAGATGATTGATACACATTAATTTCAGGCACAGTTGCAGCTGTTGCTGTTCAGTAGCAACACCCAGCAGTAAAGGACTTTAGCTTCATTCTGCATGCTCTTCTTCCTATCTGAACTGTGCAGCCAACTCCCTTGCTTAAACTGAGGTTGATAGAGATGAAGATGCTCTCTATGGTGAAATGAGACAACCGTTTCTCTGGGTTGGGGAAATGGTTGCTGAGAGTGGAATCTCTAGCAGTGAAGTATTTCAAATGATCTTCTTGGTTTGTAATGAAAATGCATTCAGCAGTAATTTCCTTTTCAATTCGTATCCAATTCCTTTCTGTAAGAATTGTTAGCATGAGAAGTTTTTCACTTCCCTTCACTTGGAATGAGGAATTTAGGATGTTGCTTGACTACAGGTAGAGGCACAGACAAGCAGGACAGCATGTTAAAGTGTTCCACAGATCAAAGCAGGAATATTCCAGAATATCCAATCACTTACAAACATGTTTCCATTTAGGTACATCTTCCTCTTCTCATTCTTTTTCTTTAGCCATTTAATTGTATCTCAGTAGTTACATGAAGAGAAAAAATAAAATAGGAAAAGAGCTTTCCAGGTGTGCATTACCTGTTGAGGTTCTTCTGATATTAATAGTGATGATATGGCTAAATTTAAATACCAATGCAGCACCCCTTTGCTTCTTCCAGATGCCCCATCTGTTTGAATATGTAGGCATTGCTTCCACAGGAGAACTTGGACAAATGATTGCTAATCCTTCTGTTAGTAAGCCTGTCCTATTATGCAGGAGGGGGTGGGGAGTTGAATGGCAGAATGGTTGGTCAGGTATTCGCAAATCCTCTCTATGCCTAGAGTCCTGCCTGGATGGCAGGTAAGGGAATAGCTGAAGCACTAGTACAAATTTAAAGGTCAAAACAAAGGTTTTCAGAACCACAAACCCGGGGGTTTATTGGTGGATTATCTTTCCTGCGGCAAAAGGGAAATCTGAAACCTTCACAGTTCTGAGTTGAGTGATTTTCTGTTCTCTAGAGGGAAGATTATATTTCAGTGAGGAAAATATATATTAATGGATTTATTGTGGCTGTGAGTCATACTGGTCATGTACTCACCCCTGCACACTAGAGATGCATTAATGTTCAGACGGTTAAAGTAATAGTTTCAGCTGGATGTTTGAATTGATCCAATTGCTTTTATTCATCAGTGTATCTTAATCAATTAGATATTGTTTTAAGACATCTGTTGTCATGTGCTGGTTTTAAGCCAAACCAGTCTTAAACCTTTTAAAGGCTGAAGGTGCTGAAAAAGCCTCGCACACACATTCCTTCCATTATCTCTAACACAGATAGTTTTAGAAAAGTGGTTTTCCCTCTGTTCAGTAAGAAAAGTCTGCCTCCCTCGGGAGGTTGCTAGAATATCCTTGACAGGACAGATGAATTACAGATTCAAAGTCCTGGGAAGTCCCCAAATCACTCTACTTAACCCAAAATATATGGGAAGAATGAAAAGTGTGTGCATGTCTGTGTGTGTGTATATATATATTTTGATTAGTGGTGACAAGACTAAAGAGGAATTTAGTCTTACTGTGTTGTGGCTTGCTTTTTTTTTTTTCTTAGAGAGCTGTGATAAAATATACTAAGGTAAAGAAATGTATTAGAGTAAGCTGTCAAAACAAAAAAAGAATAAAACCTGCTTGCTTCAGAATATCTCCAGTGAAACAGAAATTGCTTTTAAAAATACTAATTAGACGAGCTAGTCCAGAAGGTAGCTATTGTAGTTTGGCCAAAAAGAAGCAATAATGTGTTTTAAATATATGCTTCCTAATCCTTCAAAGGATTGAATTGCAGTAGGCCTGTGTTCTATTAATATTTCCATCACTTCTTCAAAGACTTGAGCAAGACCTGGATTTTAAACACAAATACTATTAGTGATTTGAGGGGAATTATTTCCAGTGCCTAGAGCTAAAGCCATTTTTTACAAGATCAGCAGAGTATGATTTATTTAATTTAAGAGCACTCTGATTTGTTTTTCAGAGGATGTGTCAAATTAGTAGGTTTCTTCTGCTGTATTGTCTGTGTGGTCAGCTAT
The DNA here is from genome assembly GCF_031877795.1 of Strix aluco. Taxonomy (NCBI): domain Eukaryota; kingdom Metazoa; phylum Chordata; class Aves; order Strigiformes; family Strigidae; genus Strix; species Strix aluco. Next base: position 44,986,835 of record NC_133932.1, read on the forward strand.
GCCTGATCCTCACAGATATATCCAAGGATAGTACAGATCTATGTTAACCCTGGGGAGAGTGAGTGCCTGTTTTATCTGTGCTCCCTGATATGTGGAAGAAGTATGTTTTCCAACCTCTCCCTTAGGCTGAGGTAGCTGAAAATACAGAAGGGCAAGAGACAGCACAGTGGTTTTTGCTGTGAAGCAGGTAGTCTTCAGCAGAGCTCAAGAGCTTAAAATCTCTTTGCTTATGGCCTTGAGAGCTTCAGTCAATGTATCCTGACCTGAAACCAAAGCACAGTCTGACTTGTCCGTGGTAGCTGGGTAATTGATTACTGTACATCTCAGGGTGAATTAAAAAGACCAACTCTTTTGAACTGTTTAAGCTTTTACTTTGTGCAATTGCTTTAATTTCTTTTTCCCCCCCCTCTTCCATTTATGAATTTACTAAAATAAAACCCTAAACTTTTACCCTAGTCACAAATGAGGTAATTGTATGTCCAGGGAACCTCCACAAGGGACTCTTCCCTTCCTTGAGGGAAACACCTACACTCCCTTCCGATTTGGGGCCCTATCTGAGTCCTTCAGCTAGCAGTCCTTGCCTTCACAATTTTCTCCCTTTTTCTGAGCATACAGAAGCTTTCTGTATTGAATGGTCCCATGTGTTCTGTTATAATTTGGAAGCACAGGCTGGCAGAGGCTGGAGGGCACCTCTGTAGATAGTCTGGTCCAGTCCCTTGCTCAGAGCAGGGACAGCAAGAGCAGGTCAATCAGGACTGTGTCCTCTTGTGCTTTGAATGTCTCTAAATCCACTGTTAGACTACCTTCACTGTAAAAAAAAGTGGAATTCCTGATGTTTTAGTTTCTGCTCATTGCCTCTGGTCCTGCTACTGGGTACCACTGAGAAGAGTCTGGCTCTGTCATGTTTATTCCTTCTGTCAGGTATTTATATACATAGATAAGATTCCGTTTGAATCTACTTGAACCTTCTCTTCTCCAGGCTGAACAGTTCTGGCTCTCTCAGCCTCTCCTCCTATGAGAGATGCTTCAGGCCCTCAATCATCTTTGTGACCCTTCACTGACTTTGCTTCAGTATGTTGATGTCTCTCTTGTACTGGGGAGCTAGCCTTGGACCCAGCACCCCAGATGTGTCTTACCAGTGCTGAGCAGGGAGGCAGAATCACTTCTCTCAAACTTTCTCTCTCAACAATTAGGTGGAGTGATGCTCTGCCTAATGCAGACGAGGGTGCTGTTGGTCACCTTTGCTTCGAGGGTGCACTCCTGCCTCATGTCCAACTTGGTGTCCGTCAGGAATACACATGCTTTTTCTACTTCTTAGCCTGAACTGATCCCTGAGGTTATTCTCCAGCTACAGGACTTGGCATTTTCATTGGTTGAACTTCTGAATGCTTCTATCGGCCCATTTCTCCAGCCTGTTGAGGTCCCTCTGAGTGGCAGAACAAATATCTGGTGCATCAATCACTCCTAGTAATATCATCTGCAGCCTTGCTGTGGGTGGTCTCTGCCCCTCATCCAGGTCACTAATGAAGGTATTAAATAGTACTGGCCCCAGTATCAACCCCTGATACACCACTGATGACTGGCCTTCAGCTGGACATTGTGCTGCTGATCACAACCCTTTGAGCCTGGCATTTCAGTCAGTTTGTTGTCCACCTCATTTAATTTGTCTGGTCTGTACCTCAGTAGTTCATCTATAAGTGTTAGGGGTGTTGAAAGCTTTGTGAAAATAAAGATAAACATCTGCTGTTCTCCTCTCATCCACTTAGCCAGTCATTTTATCATAGGCTATTAGATTGCTGAAGCATGACATCCCCTTCGTGAATACTTGCTGCCTGCATCCACTTGCCTTCTTGTCCATGTCTTTCCAATATGTGTGGAAATGGATTCCAAGATTATCATTCTCAGGGATCAAGGTGAGGTTGACTAGCCTAAATCATTCTCCTTGCCCTTGTAGAATATAGAAATTTTACTTGATTTCTTCCTTGGAAACCTCCTCTGAGCACCATGGCCTTTCAAAGACTACGGAGAGTGGTGTTGCAATGACATTGGCCTGTTCCCTCAGCACTTGTCAGTGAAACACATCAAGTTTCATAGATTTATATCTGTCCAGTTGGTTTAAATGGTTACTTAACTTGATTCTACTCCACCAAGGGTAAGTCTTCATTGTTCTGGACTTGCCAGCTCATCTCAGAGACCTGTGATTTCTTGCCAGTAAAGACAGAAGCAAGGAAGGGCTTGAGCACCTCTGCCTTTTCAGTGTCCTTTGCCACTGGGTCCCCTGCTTCACTGAGCAGCAAGTCTGTGTTTTCCCTCGTCTTGCTTTTGCTGCTGCTGTATCTGTAGAAGCCTTTCTTGTTGTCCTTTGTGTCTCTCAACAGATTCAACTCCAGGTTGGCTTTCCTAACACTGTCCCTGCATACTCAGGCAATGTCTGTATTTTCCCCTGCTTCCACCTCTTGTACACTTGATTTTTATGTCTGGCTTTTTGCAGGAGCTCCTTGTTCTTATCTACATATCCCTTGTCATTTTTTGCTTGTACTTCTGCTTGTTGGGATAGGCATTTCTTGAGCTTGGAGGAGGTAATCTTTGAAAATCAGCTAGATCTCCTGAGTCCCTCTTCCTTTCAAGCTGTGTCCTGTGGGATTCTTTCCAGCAGATCCCTGGACAGGCCAAAGTTTGCTCTTCTGAAGTCCAGCATTATGGTCCTAGTTTTTGTCTTGTGAATTTCTCACAGGCTTTTGAACCCCCAACATGTCATGCTTGCTGCAGCCAAGGCTGCCCTCAGCTTTCTCACCCTCAACCTATTCCTTACTTTTAATTATGTCCAGCAGAGTGTCTCCTCTTATTGGATTCTTGATCAGCTATGTCTGGAAGTTATCACCAATGCACTTAAACTCGAGAAACTCAAACATTTGTGTGGGGGTTTTTTGTTGGTGGTTTTTGTTTGTTTGGGTTTTTTTTAAAGGGAAAAAAAGACAGGAAGGAAGGCTTTTGTGCTTCATTTATTTCTGGACTTTGGGATTCTCTCTCAAAGGACAGTAGCTGTCATTGCCATTACAGATGTTATAGCAAAGTCAACAGAGTAAGTCTCCTTAGATCTAAGTAAATCAATGTGAGATCAATGACCTTATAGATGCGTTCTGGAGGACTATGAACTCCAAAGTGTTATATCAACTTAAAACAATTAACAGCTATGTAACTGTATAGTTAAGAGTGAGTTCTAAGAGACCTCCAAGAGGAACTTAACAATTATTTTGCTTGATGAGGATGGAATAAGTTGCTCTTATTAAAAACTGGTTTCCTTAGACCTCTTTGTATCTCCCACCAATTAATCATCAATTTATCATCCTGTTAAATACAAATAGATGCTCTTGTGATTAATATTTTTTTTGTTCTAGTAAGCTGTGAGGCATTCCACTTCATGGAAGTGATTCTCACAGATTAATTATAGCTTGTGTAAAAAGATTTCCTTCAATTTAAAATGTCTGCCTTTCATTGATTTGACTTTGCTATTGCATTAGGAGGCACAGCAGTTAGTAGTGCCTGACTTGTGTTTCTCTACATATGTTATTTTGTGCACCTCTATTCTATCTTATTAATCATCTCTCCTCTAAGCTGAACCTTTTCCATCTTTTCAGTCTCATGTTGTTGTCAAATGCAGTAAAATCAGTGCAAGCACAGTGGTTTCAGATGGTTGTGTTGAAAGTTTGTTGCATAAGGGTCTACCTTGTATCAAGAATAACAATGTATGAAGCATTTGGTTGAGTGTTTACTTCAGATTGACTGGAGAGATACTTTATGTAAGTAGTTCTGCAATTATTGTTGTAAAGAAAGCAAGGGTGTTTCCAATGTATCTGCAATGAACAAATCTTAAATAAGCATTAGTAGATATTTTATTTGGCATGTCATATTACCTAGTAAGTTTTAAATGTCTGTTTTCTAACTAATCTAAAAATTACTTCAATTGACTGTTTCAATAATAGGATGCAATTGTGTATGTTATTGATAATTTGATTTATTCACTTACCCTGATTACTCTGTATCTAAGCAACTGTGCCTGCAACAAGGTATCTGATTTACAGAGGAGTGATAAAGAGGTTTGTTGTGCATTCAGTTTATTAAAGCACGAACTTCCTCTAAAAAAAAAAGTAGATATCTGTGTATATTACCTAGAACTTTCTTGATAACTGTGTCCAAGTTGTACATGTAAGTCTATCACTGGAAGGTGGGTTAGGAGTCTTTAAATATCAAAATGACATCTTTTCATAAGCATCTCAAAATAGGCATTCAGTAAAGGAGGGATGGAGGATGAAAGACAACAAAACTTTCAGCCTCTCTCTAAGCTTAGCAAGGTATAATTCTTGTTTTTTCATTGGAAAAAGCAAGTTGAAATGTGAATACTTTTCCTTACAGAAAGAAACAAACATGAACAATTTTATTTTTATGTACACCAGAACACTATTGTTTTCCTCTCTGAAAGTCTTGTGTATTTTAAACCTGACAGTACTAACAGAAAATATGCTTGTTTGAATAAGTTAATTGTGTGACAGAAATGAAGAAGAAATGAAAAATGGCTTTTCAAAACTACTGAGAATACAAACTTAAATAATTGTCCACATTTAACTTAAACTGTTTTACTGTTTCCATCAAAAAAGGAGCACTAAAATCTTAGAGACACCTTAGATAATAGCCTTATGCATATTCTCAGTTTATACTTCTGTGTTTAAAAGGAAACAGTCATCTACAGTTATCACTTCAGACATGTTCTAGATGTCATGAGCTATCTGTGATAGTTTATACTACCAGAGAAGTAAAGACAGACCATATTACTAGCAAGATTATGTAGCAGGATTATGCTTTTCTCTAAAGTGTGTTTTTTGGGAGTGTGGCTTTTTTTCTCCCTCCAATTTCCAAGCAGAAGCAGAAATCTTTGTGAAAGTGGCTGTTGCTCCTCTTTTAACCAGTTTAAATTATGTATGAAAGACTTCATTGTGTCAATTATGAGAAAGTGTTCTATTTCTAGTGACATATATTTGGTTGCATTATCAGAAGTTTAACTAGTATGATAGGTAGTGATGCGTTAAAAGCATATTTTGAAGCAGTCTACGGTAGTAGAGACCTTGCTTCTCCCAAAAGCCATTTTCAAGAGTTTTTTCCCTGAGAATGCAGTCATGAAGATGTTTCTCACTATCACTTTTACCTAGTTTTAGGAAAAGCTTTAAGATGCAGTAAAGTGTTTCTGTGGTTTTTTTCCACATTCAGCTGTCTTATAAAGTTTCAGGAAAAACTGAGCTAAAAAAGCCTGCTCTTCTCCTCCTAGTAGATTAATCTGACATAGCAGGTGTGGGGTTTTTGGTGAGGTTTTTTGGTGTTTAGGGTTTTTTTTCACTTGTTGGGGGTAAATAAGAAAGCTTGCATATTTGCCTCAAGTCTCTGTACGTTTAATTCCTCATTTATACCTGAATTGCACTGCCTTGTACATCTAGCCCCTTTGTAATCCTTTTCTATAAATTTTAGGGATCTGATTCAGCCAGAAATAGAGTCAGGGGTTGTGGTAAAGGGTATTGCTGAAACAGAAGAAAATCAAGAAGATGAAATATTGAGGGGAACAAGTTGAATATGTGTGTGTGTGACTAATAAAACTATAGGTTATATAGTGTCTCTCTTCTCTTGGAGAAGACTTTGGGCAGTAAAGATGCCTATGAAATTTGGCTATCTTGAAAAATTATAAAGGAATGGATGTGTTGATGGGAGAAATTTACTTCCTGGCAGAACATGCTTATCTTTCAATAGGGACATGTGCAGTGGTACTTTGCTCATACACCTTTTTTCTTCTCTTTTTTTTTTTTTAACCTTGGAACAGTAACTTCTCCAGTACGATACTGACCAGTCTGGCTGGTTGGTATTGAAATTTAAATATTGAACTTAAAAATGCTAAAGGAATAAAAGAGCTTAGTACGAAAATCAAACTGTAGCTTAATAGCTTGCTTAAATAGTAAGATGCATAGCCCATTGCAGAGACTTTTCTTCTGAAATAAAAAGAGAAAAAGAAAAGTAATACAATCACAAGTCCCTATTTATTTCTTCTGTCTCTTCCTAGGGCAACTGTATGCAAGCAGTGGAGGCTTAATATGTAATTTCAGTGACATAATTACCTCCCTTAGGTTTATCACAGGTCTGTCTGATACTACAGAGAGCATGAGTGCAGGAAAAAGAAATGCAGTTCATAACCATCTTAACGATTCTTTTACTGGATCTAAATAGAAATGGTAGAAAACAATGATATAGATTAAATAGCAGTATTGGTTTCCATTGTAAAATTAACAGAAACTACAAACAGAATACAAGACAAAATACACAATGAAGACACTCATCCAGTAATAACTTCACATGGAAAACTCTATTGGGAGGTGGTAAGTGATAGGGATTCAGGAAAAAAAAAGTATTTCTAGGTAACTTGTCATGTAAGTAGTATTATAACTTACCACTTGCACTTCTTTTAAATTCAAATCTAAATGACCTAGGAAGTGAGGGCAATAATTTGTTTCTGAAGGCTAATTAGAAGCTTAAGCTACTGAATTTGGGGAGTTTTGTGGGAGACAGGTGTATCTCAGGTGCAGTTTAAGGAATGTACTCTCCATATGAAAATCTCAGCACTCATCAGTGCTCTCACTTAAACACAAGGTGAAATGAGCATAGGGACTGGTCTAACCTCTTTAGCAATTACTGTGCTGAGACTGTTTCCGGCACACTGAGCACTCATGTTTCTCAATGCAGGCTTCTTTATATTCATCTTTCATCTATCTTGTAGACACTAAATTCTGCAATCCAGAACCATCTTTCATCAGTGTTTTGTGGAAATCTAGCACAGTGGGTCCTGAGCCAGAACTTCAATATGAATAATAAATGTAGTTCTGATAAAGTATCCTTCTGAAAAAAAAAAAAGAAAAACAAGAGGAGAAACCTAGCTGATTCAATGCAATATAATATCAATGACTTCTATGATGTTACACAGACAAGTTCAAAAGTTTGAATTTGCTCTGTATCAGCCCTGCTGGGAAACAAAAGCAAGCACTAATTTTTCAGTGTCTAACATGTGCTATTGACTGGATATGAATGGGGCTGTTTGAGCAATAAAATCAGTGCTATCCATGCAGATCCCTGACACCCATTGCAAATAAATGGAAGATATAAAATTATTAAGCATTAGCAACTAGTTCTGTAATAGAATGGTGCTTCTGACCTAATAAGGGATCCAGTCTAGTGATATTGTCTCTAGGAACACTGGCATTTGTGGTGAAATAATGTCACCATTTGGGTCCATAATTTCAGTAATGATAAACTCAAAAAAAAAATTTTGAATCAAGAAGAAAAAGGGAAAACATGAGAAAAGCAAAGGCTGTCGAGCTTTTCTTTGAGAGACTATCAGTTCTTGTGAAAGTTTTTCTGTCTTCAAATAAAATGTTCTCTTTAGCAGGAACCAGACTAGAGGATTCAGACTGGTCCTGAGCTTTTTGTTCAGTTTGCTAATGTTTAAGTAATGTCCAGAGAGGACACCCCACATGTGCACAGCCAGGTTCACCCCTGTTTTCTGAACTGCATAGGGTAATGCTCATTTCAAGTGAATATTCCTGTAAGAAGGAAGACAGAAGTTTCAGGCGAACAAGTGTCAATGTCTATTCTAAAAGAATAAGTAGCATGCTGTCAGTTTGCTCATAAAAAATGAAGCAAGGAGGCAATTAATCCTATTACAGGCAAGAAATATGGAACTTGTTTTGGGTTTCCTGTAAAACCCATCATTCCCCTGAGAAATGAAGGGGGGGAACCCCACCTCTGTAACTACTAATGAAAGTAATCACTCTGATTCCAAGGAGCTTAAATGTGAGCCTGGCAGATCAAATTTCTGTGTCCTTCTAACAACAACAAAAATCTTTGTTCAATTTTCAGGCATTGGAGGAAGAGTGAGTTAGTGTTGTGTGTGATGTTTAAGTTCACAATCTGGTAGATAAAAGAGGAGAGAAGGGTAACATGATGTGGAAAAGCACATATAGTTTCCAGTTCTCTAGGAACAGAGTTGCCTGAAGGTGATTTCTTTTATGTGGATGACCAGTACAGTTAGGAAAATACACTGAGAATTTTCTGGGTCTCTTGGGAGAACTTTTTTTAAAAATGAAGTATTGTGGAATTTTTATTTTGCTCTGTAAGGTTAGCACCTTTCTTCATCATTCATGTCTAACCTGCTTAGTGCATAAATTCCTCAGTCATTCAGGTTCCTTCTTCATTGCTGCTCTGCCATCCTGCAGTATGACAAGGGCAGATTTGTAATACTGTGAATGTTCTGTCTGAAGTACTGATGAAAAAGTTGCAGGGTATTTTTGGTGGATTAGCTGCTATAAGTTGTTAAAATGACAAATACGATTTTTTCCATATTTTTGGCTGTATTAAGTTAGTACACATTGAAAGGTTGTATGCTAGTAATTTAAACACCCCTATTGTCTGCAGCAGCTTAGATCTAAACTATTGCTCTTTGTCCAAACACTAAACGAAATTGGTGTTGGTGTATAGCAAAACAAGGTTTTGCTTGGCTTTGTCAGTTTGAAGTCACTTTTTTATACACTAATCTTTTGTAAGTATCAGATAACTAGGATAGCCTTAGAGAAGACTGTTGGACTAAAGTATGAAACAGGTTTAATTGTAACAATCAATCTATTTCAACATCTATTTGGATTTGGAGGAGATATGACTCCAAATATGAATGTATGCCCCCTGGTTCAACAGGTGATATATGAACAGGAAAGCTTTGCCGAAGGTGAAGCACTGAACAGTTTCAAATAACTGCAACCAAGCTCAAAAAATGTTTCGAGGTTCCTAAGACAAGTTGATGCATTACTGTGATCACCATCGCTAGACGAACTCTATCACTGTAAAGGCTGTTTTAATCAGACCTACTGTTTAACTGTCCTCCTGAGTATGATAGCTGCCTGTGCTAAGGAAAGAGTTGTAGGTTTTGCACATGCATTGTTCATGCAGCAGAAATTGGAATTTAGCGAAGGTTAGGTAGGATTAGACCCAGGGAATAAATGACGAATGGGGATGTTCTGGGGTGTGAGTCACTGGGGTAACAACAGAGAGTATGCAGGAGTGCAAGGCAGGGAAAAGGAGCATGGAGGGAGAGCCAGCGTGAGACCTCGTAGGAGGTGTGGAGGGGGGAAGGACTGAGAGGGTGGAGGGGAGACAGAGGTGGTTATCAGGGGGTTCTAGGGGGAAGGGTGGAGGCTGTGTGCATAGGCTGCTGGCTAGCAGCTCTTGGTGCCTGTAGGAGGAGGCTATAGGGAAGAGCTGGGGGCCAGCTGGCTGTGGGGGCTGTTTTGAGAGGATGAGAGGCAGTGGGTTTGTGGGGCAAGATGCTGACAGGGTGATTTCTTGAGGCTTACTGTGCATCAGGTGAGTGCCTAAATATAGGAGCCCACTCATCACGACGACTGCTTTCAGAGCAGTGTTGCTTCTGCTTATCTCAACTTGCAAGGGATGGATCTGTGAAATGAATTTTCAGCACACTCTCAAATGTAACTGATTCATCTTGGAGAGAAAGGAGATGGTGAGCGATCTTCAGATTAGCACCCGCCTACTGTTCTCTTGTTTTGAGGGCTCTACATGTTTGCCAAAATGTAGGAAAATGTTGAAAAGGGTTATTAATCAAACAAGTAAGATCCTTAATTGCTAGAGGACTTTTATACTTCTGTTAGTGTGCTTTTAAAAATTACTTGTCATCATGCTTCTCTTCTGTGATCAGGGGAAATGTTGTTCCCTTCTTTTCAGGCAAAATAAAGGCAGATAGATCCATAATATGGTAGAGCAGCATTGATGCCCCTATGAGACAGATGCTGACTATCAGCACTACCAGTGATGGGACCCTGACCACTGTCACACTGCTCTGCTGCAGAGTCTCCTGTCCCTGTGCATGAAGATCATGTAGTCTTTTGCTTGCAGTGAAGTATCCATGAGCTATAAATCTATTGGCAACTCAAAAGCGAGAAGCTTGAGCTTGTAGGTTATATAGAGCACTTTCTCTGTGCAACCGTGGAGGTGAAAACAAAATGTTGTTGGACAGTCATGGTAGCACTGCGGACTTGGTTGATGTGTGCCTCCACTACAGTGTACTTACATGTTTATAAAACCTTGCTTATAAATTTCTCCAACAGCTCCTTTACAAGCTTTGTCTCTTAGAAAACTGATCCCTTGATGTAATGCACATAACAATAACAAGATATGGATCAGTGACAGATGGATACTTTCATACTTGGCATATGGTGTGTTATAAGCCTGCTCTCATGCTACTGAAGCTGATGAGTCTTTCCATTGAATTCACTGAGATTTGGATCAGGCCCTGGAATAAAATGGGTATAATTCTAAAGACAACTTGATATTAAAAGGAAAAAAAATTCACTTTAAACATTATTCTTTTGGCTCTGTAGAAGCCTGTGATTTTTGCTTATGTATTTTAACTGAGTTGGAAAGACATGCACAATGGATCATACCAATTAGGAGGAATCCAGAACAGGGGGAAAAACACCTGATTTGTGTGTAAACCTTTAGCTTTAATAATAAGTGATGTTTGAGAGCTGGAAGCTGACTGACTTTGTGGGCAGCGAGGAATAACAAAGCTGGAAGTGTTGGAGTGACTGGAAAATATATGAATTATGTCAAACACCTCTTTGCCTCTAAAAAATACTTAAAATACCCATTTGGCTCCATGTTAAATTTCCTCAGAGAAATGCAACTTAGCGTTCTTTGAGGAATTCTAAATTCTTTGAGGAATTTAGAAATGCTCTTACCCAATTAATGCCTTGTTTTATTATTCTAGTAAGTATTGTTATGATTAACAGCAGACACTTGATTTGCATAAATAAAAAATGTGTTTAAAATCTTGATTGTGTCACAAGACTGTCAAAAAAAAAATAGTTTGGGTGCTTTCTTATACAAAACTTGATGTGAATTTCAGCCTGACTCTTACTGCAGCCTCTGTCAAATACATTAGATTCAGTACAAGCAGCTGACAACAAAAATGTGGTATTGACAAGGACAACTGTGTGGGATTTAATGGATCATTTAATTCATAATTTGCCATAAGTGGAAGATGGCTTCCTAATAAAAACAAACAAAAAGATTTGAAGGGAAGGAAGTTTTGATATTGAGTAACCCCCAGTCTTTTTAAATTATGTTACTGCTGAAAGCTAGTGCCAAGACCACTGAATCATCTCTTCAGTGCTACCCTGTGTCAGGCACCTGTCTAGAACCTATGATTGTCTATGGAGGAGACTTTGATCATAGACTGCCATGTTGGAAGGGACCTCAAGGATCCTCTGGTCCAACCTTTTTTGGCAAAAGCACGGTCTAGACAAGATGGCCCAGCACCCTGTCCAGCTGAATCTTAAAAGTGTCCAATGCTGGGGAATCCACCACTTCCCTGGGGAGATTATTCCAGTGGTTGATCATTCTCATTGTGAAAAAATGTCCTCTTGTGTCCAATCAGAATCTCCCCAAGAGTAACTTGTACCCACTACCCCTCATCTTCTCCATGTGACTCCTTGTAAAAAGGGAGTCTCCATCTTCTTTGTAGCCATCCATTAAATACTGGAACATTGTGATAAGGTCTCCCCTAAGCCTTCTCTTCTGAAGGCTGAACAAACCCAATTCTCTTAGCCTTTCCTCATACGGCAGGCTTCCTAGTTCCTTGATCATCTTTGTGGCCCTTCTCTGGACCCTCTCCAGTCTGTCCACAGCTTTTTTGCACAGTGGGGACCAAAACTGAACACAGTATTCCAGGTGTGGCCTGACAAGCGCTGAGTAAAGTGAGATAATGACTTCTTGATCTCTGCTGGTGATGCCCTTGTGGATGCAACCCAGCATCCTGGTGCCTTTCTTTGCTGCTGCAGCACACTGTTTACTCATATTGCTCTTATCCACCCTTTCTACAGAGCTGCTTCCCAGCTGGATAGATCCCAGTCTGTGGTGGACTCCTGGATTATATTTTCCCAGACGCAAGACCTTATAGTTGTCCTTGTTGAACTTCTTAAGGTTCTTGTTAGCCCACTCTTCCAGCCTATCCAGGTCTTCCTGCAGGGTGACTCTCACTTCCAAAGTGTCTACTTCCTTGCTCAGTTGGATATCATTGGCAAACTTCATCAGGGTACACTTGATCCCATCATCCGGATCACTTGTGAAGATATTAAATTGTGTTGGGCCCAGTATTGATCCTTGGGGAACCCCACTTGTGACAGGTTGCCAGTTTGAATAAAGGCTATTTACCACCACTGTTCAGATGTGGCCTGTTAGCCAGTTCCCCACCCACCACGCAGACCACTTGTCTACACCGTAATACATCAGTTTCTCTAGGAGGAGGCTGTGGGGAACTCTATCAAAAGCCTTGGAGAAATCTAGGTAGACAATATCCACCACTTGCCCCCATGAACCAAACAGGTTACTTGGTCACAGAAGGTGATCAGGTTTGTCAAGCACTATTTGCCCTTGGTGAATCCATGCTGGCTTTTCCCAATCACATGCTACATTTGACTTTGACAGCCCCCAGGAGGATTTGTTCCATAACTTTCCTAGGGACTGAAGTAAGACTGATGGGCCTATAATTTCCTCGATCCTCCTTTAAGCCCTTCTTGTAGATGGGGGTGTGACATTAGCCTTCCAGTCTTCTGGGGTGTCCCCCAATCTCCATAACTTTTCAAAGATGATGGAGATCAGCATTATAATGATGTCATCTAGCTCTCTTAACACTCTTGGGTGGATAATATCAGGGCCCATCAATTTGTAGGGGTCAAGGCCCTGTAGGATTTCACATACCAACTGTTCCTTCACTGACGGTGGGTCTGTCTTTGCACCAACCTGTTCCCAAGGCTTGGGGTCCAGCAGTGCTGGTAAATTCAGAGGTGAAGAAAACATTGAGAACGTCTGCCTTTTCAGCATTCTTGGTGACTAATTCACTTCTCCTGTTCAACAGCAGGCCAATATTTTCCTTCAGTTTCTGCTTACTGTTTATGTACCTGTAGAACCCTTTCTTGTAGTTCTTGACATCTCTGGCCAATTTCAATTTGAGCTGAACTTCTGCTTTTCTAATTGTATCTCTTTACAGCCTGGCAAGGTCCTTGTAGTTCTCAATGGGTATTGGTCCACTTTTCCATCTCTTGTATGCTTCTCTTGTGGTTTTGAGCAGACTCAGAAGCTCCCAGTTAGGCTAAGGGGTCTCTTGCTCTGTCTACTTCCCTTACTTTTAAAGGGAATGACTTCATTTTGTGTTTCCAGGAGAGTATTCTTGAAAAACTCTCAGCACTTGATATCTCCTTTATCCTTCATGGAAGCTTCCCACAGAATCCTTCCCAACTAAGCTCTGAGCAAGCTGAAGTTTGCTCTTCTAAAATCTAGAATCTTTGTCTTAGTACTAACTATCAGCATTCTCAGCCAGATCCCAAACTCCACAATATTGTGATCGCTATAGCCAAGGCTATCCCTAACTGAGGTATTACAAAGCAGGTGTTCTTATTTTGTAAGTAACAAGTCCAAAAGTGCCTCATTCCTGGTTGGCACATCTAATATTTATATGAGAAAGCAGTCCTCTACATGTTCCAGGAACTTGATGGATGACATGTGAGCTGCTGTATTGTTCTTCCAACAAATGTCTGGGTAGTTGAAGTCACTCATAAGAACCAGGTTCTGTTGACCTGAAGCTTGCTTAAGTGACCCAAATACTGCTTCGCTGGCCTTATTGTTTTGGTTTGGAGGCCGGTAGCAGATCCCCCTTGGACATGATCCTTCTGTTCTTGACCCAGAGGCACTCAGCAAGACTTCTATAATTGCTGTAGTTGACTTCTGTACATTCAAGGCTCTCCTTAACATAGAGCATGACAAGGCCTCTTCTTCCCTGCCAGTCTTTATGAAAGAGCCTAAAGCCATCCATCGCGATCATGTCATGTGAGTTGTCCCACAATATTTCAGTTATTCCTATGATATCATAACTTTCTGACTGAGCACGGAGCTCCAGTTCCTCCTGTCTGATATTTCTGAAATAATTACAGATGTTACAACTCACACTAAGTAGAACTGGAAGCTTATCTTCTGAAACTGGATATAAATGAGATTATCAATTCAGAATATCCTGAGCTAAGGAAGTATGGAAGTAACTGGAGTTTACTCTTTCAGTTTCTGACCCACATGACTCACTGCAGTGAACTGAACATTCAAATTTCTCCTATTAGTATTGCTTCCTCTTCTGTGTTAATTTACGGATGCATTTTTTTAGTATTTTAGATACTATTTGTAGATTTTTCTAGAAACTAGGTAAAGGAAGTTCTTGTTTTCCATTAACGGTAGCTTCTATTTCATAGGCTTGTTTTTCTTCTCTTGCATATCTTTTCTTTTTTCTTTATTCCCTTCATTCCATTATCTGTTTCACCATCACCTTGCATCTTTCTTCTTCTGGACAAAACCACAGTTTCTGTCCTAGCAGAAACTTTCTCTTGTGCAGTTTCCCTTGTCAGCCCAGCTCACTTGGTTGCTTCCCTGTGTCTTTGCTTTGGCAGCAGCAGCTCAGCAAAATGCTTTCTACCCATTTGCAGGGAATGAGCGAAGCAGCTGTGGGTGGGTTGTGGGAGACCCCAGATGGATGAAGCACTCTAGCCATGCCTGCCCCAGATTTGATTTTAAAGAGCAGGGAGAGGAGGGTCTGGGTCATCCTGGTGTGTGAGTGGGTATTGCATGCAGTGCCGATGGGCATCATGTATCTATGCTGCTCTCTGTGGCCTGATCTCCTGCCCCATGGTGCTCCTGTAATGCACTGCAACACACATGGCGCTTGTGACGGTGCTGGCTTCAGAAAGTTGACCGCAGGAAACTATGTTCCTGCCTGGAAGCAGCTAACCAGGGCTCAGCTGCCTTATTCTTCTTGAGCAGCCTTGGTGCCTACACCACCAAGAAGGTTGCTCCAGTTTTGCGAACTTGCTGTGGCTACTTCAGAGAGACCAGATCCTCTTTGAACTCCAAAAGTGGGTCTGAAAAACCTGTGTGGTAAGCTGAGCACCCACCTCTCCACTGCCACTAAACAGGGTGGTTACCCACTGGTTGCCCATTGCATACAGCTCTGGAGAGTACAGCAGGAATAACTGTCCAGGATTTGAGCTGACAGCAAGTGAAATGGTGCAAGACAAACTGGACAGGGCTTGACTGAGATCTACAAACGTATTGCAACTTTTAGCTCCGTTTCTAATAGATGGCTGTTGTCATTGCATGGGGCAAGATAGGCCAATGTGTGTATGTGCACCATGCAACAAGATTTCCAAGATATGGTCTTCTAAACCTCAGTACTGTAAACTTCATGATAGCTTGTTGTTAAATTTGTGACCCCAGGGGCTGACTAATGATGTGGGCTGTGTGTTCAAGTGCAAAAAAAGCCCAGAGTGGATGGAGCAGATCTCTTGCTGGGTACTGCGTGTTGCACATAAGCACCTCTCCCAGCACATGGCTGCTCCCAAGAGACTTTGGTGCTTGCTTTTTGCTAAAGCTACATGCAAAAATGTTTTGCACCCAGGCTTATGCTCCAAATGTGTGACATTTTTATGACAAGTTTGTAATTATTGTTCAGTGCTGCTCCCTCTTTTATTTACAAATGCTAACATGAGGAGTGTAGCTCAGTGCAGTGTACTCTTTGGAAATAAAACTCACTCAGAGATATGGTTACTAATGAATAAAAACGTGAATTTTGCTTACCTTTAGACAGAGATTTGTAAATTTTTGCTCCTCGATTGCATTCCATCAGTTCTGGCTGTGGTATTTTGGGGAATTTACAGATTTTTTTTTTCTGGCATGCACTATTTTTCGTTTAATAGGTTATTATATTCTATAGCTTTTTTTGATATAAGCAAAAAAGCCCACTTGTCACTACCTTAATTCCATGCTAGAAAACTGTGTTATGCTATTCATAATGTCCTGTGTTGAACGAGAATTACATATCTTTTATCAAAATGTGCAGTGATTGCTTAATTTAAATGCTGATTGTGGAAGTCTCAGCTGAATGGACCTAGCAAGGTGCTAGCAGAGCAGCTGGAAATAATTTTGATTTCAGTGGAATATACAAAAGTCAAACCTCAATAGGTTGTATACTGTACTACAGTAGAGATTTCTTGAAAGAAGTTCTCTCTAAATTAACAGATGCTTTGACTTCTTGTTTAGATAAAACATGTACGAATGTGTCTTACAGGTACTTTGACCATGATTTCTTTGTGTTCACAGTTATTGCTCAAAACATGTAAAGAGTTTTTGGAAGCAGCGCAGTTAGAGATTTTGTGTTGATGGTTCTAGAAATTCCTTCAAAAGGAGTTTCTAAAAGCTGCTTCTCCATCATGGTCATTGAACACCTCCCAGATGTAAAACTGTGGATCAACACTGAGTGGCTGTCCCCTAGGCTTGTTCCTTCTAGTTGTGTGCTGTACCGTTCTCACAGTAAGTTTTAGTGCTACCAGTTCAAAAATAATCTAGAAATCAAAGTTAGTTGAATACAAAAAATGGTGTAGACAGGCTGGAGAAAGGCCACAAAGATGATCAAGGAACTAGGAAGCCTGCCGCATGAGGAAAGGCTAAGAGAATTGGGTTTGTTCAGCCATCAGGAGAGAAGGCTTAGGGAAGACCTTATCACAATGTTCCAGTATTTAATGGATGGCTACAAAGAAGACGGAGACTCCCTTTTTACAAGGAGTCACATGGAGAAGATAAGGGGTAGCGGGTACAAGTTACTCTTGGGGAGATTCTGATTGGACACAAGAGGACAATTTTTCACAATGAGAATGATCAACCACTGGAATAATCTCCCCAGGGAAGTGGTGGATCCCCCAGCATTGGACACTTTTAAGATTCAGCTGGACAGGGTGCTGGGCCATCTTGTCTAGACCGTGCTTTTGCCAAAAAAGGTTGGACCAGAGGATCCTTGAGGTCCCTTCCAACATGGTAGTCTATGAAACAATAGCTGATTAGAAACACGTGATATCTGCATGCTCATGAAACCCACAGGTCAGAGGAACTGTTCCTCCTCTCTCCCAGTGAAGTGAAGAGTATACCATTTGTATTGCTCTCATCTGAGCAGGAATTCAGTTGCTTCTTTGAGCTCCGCCTACTGAACAGCTATAACCAGTTTTCTTTTTCTTATTCTTTTAAAACTGGTAGTAGAGGAACAAATTTGAAGCTTCTGGACACTAATAGCTACTGGAATCAATTAGGTTCTGTAACTTCAAGAACAGTAATTGGCTTCAACCTCTGTAATTTTCAGAAATGATATGCAGATGGAGTAGGGAAAATTATATATAGAATTTCTAATGGGACCAAGGGGAAAATGCAGCAAAGGTACACTGTAATCTCCATGCCTGTGTATAATGCTGGGAAAACCGACTACAGTGGTTTCTAGTTTGTTCTTCCCCTGCATTATTGTGTGCCTTTGGGGAAGTCCCTGAACATGTGTGCTTGCTTCCTGTGTCGCAGAGATAATACAGAGTTACGTCTCTCTGGAGGATGTTGGTGTAACAGGTAGCGTGTTCACAGGACTCGGCATACATTAAGTCCTGGAACTGTTTTTTCTTTCTTTTTCTCCACCCATTCACAGCAGGTCTTGCTAGCAGTGACATAAAATTGTGTAATAAACCAAACCACGATAAAAATTTAATTGGGAATTAAATTAGGCTTATAGATATTGTTACCTTTGTTTACTATACTTCATTAGCTTGAGCTCAAAAAGAAGAGATTCTGTTACTAGAGGAAAAAAAATGGTGGAAGTGTTTTTAAAATCATGTTCTATACCTTTCAGTTAGTTTTATTTAATTAGCATTTAAGAAAATAATGTATTTGTATGTAGTGTAGAAACAAAAAAGAGATTCTTTCTGAAATTGTAAAGTGAAATTACTACATGACTTGTTTTTCTGTCTTAAACTGCTTTGTCATATATTGAACCAGTTATTGGTTTCTATTCCTAGCTACTTATTGCCTTCCTGGTAGTTTTATGACCTTTTTCTTAACCTATTATTATTTTGTGTATTTGCATTTTTGTAATTGATTCATGCACTCTTATGTCTTTGAGGCTCTTTATGGATGTACAGTTACACTATCCACCCATTTATCTGTCATCTGCTGTGTGTGGTTAGACAACTTGGCCAGGTCAGTTTCAGTACGGAAGCTATAAAAAATAATTAAACCTATTTATGTAAGAAGCTTTTGATTACTCAAAGCTCATGATGATATTATGCTATTCTGTTATATTACAAATGCCACCTTTCGGTGATATTGAAGATTGCAAGCAATTTCTGCTATAATGAGTGCAGGTACTATAAATAACGCAAAAGATTTTAATACCATGTAGCGTATAATGGAGCATAAATAATTGGTTTTCTCCTGGTCAGTGGTTTGTGCTGAATAGCGCGATTTGTTTCAATCTTTGACATAAAACTGTGTTCTGGTCTTCTCCAAAGACACAGTATTGTTTTAAAAGTAATTGATTTAGTACTGTAATTTTTACTTAGACTCAATTTCCCATGGCTTTTGGAAATCTGATTGCAAGGTCTGTTCACATAGGTGCTGGGCAATGTCTTTGTGTTTCATTAGTCTTCAGCCTTCCATCTGCTTCATAAAACAACACTTGAGGAGGAGCTGGTATGTCTGGAAGCGAGCTCTCTTGGTCTCCCATGTGAGGTTAGGCACAATCGGGGGGTATTTGTGCTCCTGCACAGGCCCCTCTGGAAGACCACACAAAAAAATGCATTCTAGATTTCCAGTATTTCCTTTGTTTTGATGGTGACAATACTTGCATGCTATTATTTCTGCTTTCCTTTTTTAAATTAACAAGCATATAAAAAGTTTGATTTTTTTTAATTTTTTTTTTTTTTAAGAAAGAGAAAATGTTCACTAGCTTTTCAAGCTTGACAGCTAGTGTTCTGGAGAAGGACTAAGACACCATCTGATTTTTCACTTACTTTTCCCAGTGGCAAGAATGAGTGATAAGTTTTTAAGCTCAATTATTATGCTTTGAATTTTTAATTTACATTGTTGCTTTGTATTAACTTTAGACTGATGTCATAACTCCTTTATAAGCAGATGGGAGGAATAACTTTCCTGAGAAAAAACTAAGCTACAAGCACTTAATATTTTTGAGGAGGAAAAAAATGTTATTATTAGATAATATTATTTGCTTTTTTTTTTTGTCACATGAGGGACACTCATTACATATGAGTTGTATTTGGCTAAAGGAAGGGAAAAGCTACATATTATTCTTAGTGTTGTCTAGGACAATGCATTAAAACATGCTGACCTTTTACCTTTTTATGGATAAGAATGGAGTTTCAGGGTTTTTTTATTAGAAAATAGCATTAGACAATATTATTTTGCTCTCTATTGAGATGCAATACCAAAAACTGTTGTTAAAATATTTTAAAACATTAAGCTCTGGGAAGACTTGCTGCTAATTTTAGTAGTCCAAACTTATTTTCTACATGACTGAATCCAGAGATTAAGTTTCAGTCTATTACTTTAAAATAAGATTGGGTCTGAAGAACATGCAGAGTTTTAGAGACAAGATTTCACCTTTATCAAGCTAAGCACCTCTGTAGTACACATTGTGACTTGAAGTAGAATAATTTTGAATGTGCAGAGTTTCCCAATGGGTTTTTTGTACTTGACTTTTTTATTATATTCTCAAAGAGAGAGAAGAGAGAATAACACATCCTCTCTTTCATCCATTTTGATTCTCTGTTAAAAGGCATTTTTAAGCTGCAGGACGTATTTGTACTTTCTGCAGCTTCCTTTGTAATTTTGATTGTACTTTGAGGTATTTTTCTCCTAATGCAAACATTGTCTGTTTTGACCCAAGAGTTCTCCTAGACTGAGATATCTGCAGGCTTATTCTCTGCAGAAATCTAACTAGACTAACTTGTGGTAGGAACAAAAGAATGAAAATCCTATCTGCCATTGTTAGGTATCCATGTGCATTGCTGGTTACTATGTGTGGAGATATTAGTTTGCATAGAAGCAAAGGCTTTTTTTTTTTTTTTTTTAATCCACTTTGTTGATTATGTTTCAGGTCAGAAATTCTGTGATTATGTCAATAGATTCACTAGGAAAAGAAAAAAGTTTAGCTGGATTGTGGACAATTCTTCCTGTACTCATACACATATTCCTAAACTACCACCATGTGAATGTCTTGACTTCCACTTCCTTAACACTTCTTCTGTGGCGATATGTATATCCATTTTCTGAACGGACCTACTGAACTACCATTAGTCCTGGGCTGACCCAGCAGATTTAATAACCTGCCTTTTCCCAGTCCTGGACTGCTGTGTCCAGCCTGTAAAGCATGATTTAATTTTGGAAACTGTGATGAAAAGTAAAATGGGCAGAGTTCTTTTTGCAAGACTTACTATTTCACTGTTGTGAATACAAGAAAAGCAATTTCTGTGTTGGGGATGCTTTATTTTGCAAGGTAGGAGCTTAAATTCCTCTTAGCCCTTGTGGGCAATGTGAGGCAAATCAGTTTTAATAATGAAACATATACCTCACTGTCTGGCTAACTCAGATCTTTAAAAAAATTAGAACTTTATGTTTATAGTAGTAAAGATGAATGACTCCTCTACCCTCTTCTCTCAGTCCACAAGTGATTGGCATAGAAAAGGCTTTAGGTGAGCCAGGAAATTTAGAAATACTTTTCTAAAGTGAGATCTTCCTTTTGCAATTTATGATGGTGTCCTAAAACTAAAGGTTATCGTGTTCCATGGCAGTTCTGATTTTTTTTTTTTTGTTTGAGTGAATTATGTGAGTTGTTACTTGATTCTGAATATTTCTGTCTGGCTTATTGTGGACAACACAGTTGATGATGATGACTCAGCCCATCAACATGACTTTCACAGAGTCTACCTGTTCCATTCAGTAGCCTTAGATGTTTTTATTGTCATACCAACAGAAGTCAAGAAAGGGCAGGCTATGTTTTTAGGCTATCTCCTTAGCAATGTGGTTACTGCAAGAATCAGAGCTTATAGGGCTGAGCAGACTGCCTCTGCAGCCTGTTGCAACCCGGGGAAAGGTGTAGTGGAACCCATCAGCTCTGCAACAGTGGCAGATAAGCCTTCCTGAATTTTACTCTCTTGAGGTGTGCTGCACTGACTGATGTGAGAGCTATTTTGTATGGCAGAACCAGAGTTAAACTAGCACTGGAAACACGACCCAGAACGAGCAAATGTTTCCTTGTTTAAGGGAGGGATGGCAAGCTGTGAAGTGATACAGCCTTTTGCAGACCTTTTGCTCCCATCTCTGCAGCATCATGGAACAAAGCTGTGAAACAAATGCTGATAGAAATTAAAGGTAAGGAGAATTAATTAATGTGCAAAAGATGTTTTCCAAAGGCAGCTCATACCAAAACTAGTGCAGTGTCTTGAGCTGAGGATTTCCAGCAGATTGTGCAGTGGTGGGAAGCTGTGAGAGTCTGTGAGGGGCTGTCTGTGAGGAACAGATCTTGGGTTTTATTTGTTTGTTTATATTGTTTTAGAAACTTTTCTTGGGAAGTAAACTCTAGCACAGTTTGCTGGTGTGTAAAGCTAGGAAGGCACTATTGGTGGGAAGAAGAATTACATGATCACTCACGAAGAACTGAGTTATCTGGAGGACCTGGGACATTGTCGACCCTACTCTTAAACACCTCCAGGGATGGGGACTCCACCACCTCCCTGGGCAGCCCATTCCAAGGCCTAACAACCCATTCTGTAAAGAAATGCTTCCTATATCTAGTCTAAACCTTCCCTGGCGCAACTTGAGGCCATTCCCTCTTGTCCTATCGCTTGTTACTTGGTTAAAGGAGACTCATCCCCAGCTCTCTGCAACCTCCTTTCAGGTAGTTGTAGAGGGCGATGAGGTCTCCCCTCAGCCTCCTCTTCTCCAGACTAAACAATCCCAGTTCCCTCAGCTGCTCCTCATACGACCTGTGCTCCAGACCCTTCACCAGCTTCGTTGCCCTTCTTTGGACACACTCGAGTCATTCAATGTCCTTTTTGTAGTGAGGGGCCCAAAACTGAACCCAGTCATCGAGGTGCGGCCTCACCAGTGCAGAGTACAGGGGTAAGATCCCTTCCCTGTCCCTGCTGGCCACGCTATTGCTGATACAAGCCAGGATGCCATTGGCCTTCTTGGCTACCTGGGCACACTGCTGGCTCATGTTCAGCTGGCTGTCAATCAACACCCCCAGGTCCCTCTCTGACTGGCATGTTACGAACAAAAGGATTTTCCTTCTACTTTAATTCAAAGTAAAAATTTTTGTGATTACTTTTTTGAGTAGAACACTAGTAAAAAAAATTACCATACAAATGGAAAATTAAAATAAGAATTAGCTACACCTGTATTTTAATACCTACTACTTTAAATAGCAACTTTCAGCTTCTGTGGGTGTTACAAGCATTAACTCTTCTTCACTGTGCCCCAGAGAGATAAGTGTTATTAGCTTGGTAAACAATAATATTAAGTAAATTTATTTCTCATTTTTCCTCCTTGCTGTTTTCATTATTATTTTGCATGTCTAAAAATTATTCCTGTTATGCAGCTTTTATTTTCACATAAAAAATTATTATAAAACCCAAAAGAAATTTATTATTAATTATGCTTGTTTGATTTTATTTAATCCTGTTTCTGTTTGGAATGCCTTCTTTCTTTCTGATACATTAGGTAAAGCATATTGATTTCTTAAGGTCTCAATCTTATGGGAATAACAACTGAAAGGTAGTAAATTGCAGTTTGCAAAAAAAAAAAAAAAACAAAACCAAAACAAAAAAAACCTCAAAAACCCCAAACCACTCCAACAACTGAACAACCACATTTTAAGAGTTCTCTATTAAAGAAAAAGTGAAGGATTATATTCTTCCCTTTTATGGAGCTTCAACCCCTGTGATTTCTCAGATTATATTTTTGTTTTTAAGTTTAGATTTTCGTGATGATTTGATGAGTCTCCTATCCATCCATTTCCGTTCACCCTGAAGTTTGCTTTGTCAGTCTCTTTGTAATTCTGCATTACTGGGAAAAGAGGTAACCTCTAGGAAACACGAGATTGTATTTCATGGTCCGTGTGGCTTCTTTAGCAGTTAACATTATGGAACCTCTAATGGACAAGCTCTGGCAGAAAGAAGATATTCTTTACATCCTTATACCCAAAACATTAGGATACAAATGGTGTTTACCTAATAGCGTGGGATTGTGGATTCCTAGATATATAACATCAGGCAGGATTTACAGCAATGTTACTCTTTGCAATATATTTACAGTTGTCTTTCAAACTTAGGATAACTAAGTAGACCTGTAAGAGACTGTTCCATAGACTTGGTTAAATGAAATCATCTTCGTCCAGGAGTCTGCTGTAAATTCAGGCTAAGTTTATAGGCCTCTTTCCTTTAAAATGGCTATTCCTGAAATGCCTGGCTGCTATTACAGTTGCCTGAGCTTCTCAAGGGAGCTGGATATAAACATCATCCACCCAACAGCTTCCTGGCTCTTCACTTTTCTCCCCCCAACTTTTTCATAAATTATTTTATGTGTTGAATTACTATCTAAGCAGACTTATTTTCACCTTTGCCTGTATTTAGACCTTCATTCTGAACTAAGTCATTTTACCGTTATGACTAAAATATGAGTCACGTAGGCCTGTGATCTGGATGACCATGATGATAACCTGCCAGGCAGTTTGCAGAAAGTCCATGATACTTGACGTTTCCCATGTTGACTGCAGGCTTCCTAGCAGCCGCCACCTCCTGATGACCCACGGTTTTCTGACAGTGCCCTTGCTAACAGTGACCACGCACGTGGGTGTGAGGCTTTTCGTAGTAACTTCTTGGAATTTGTGAAGGGCATCAAATACAATTTTCTTCTCCATCATTCTAACCTGAATGATCCTGTTTATTTTATCTCTGTTGCATTAGGAGACTGCTGAGTTTTATCTTCTCAGTAGGAACCTGAAAAACAATATTCTTTGGTTTATTGATGTGCTGCTAGTATGAAAAGTAGTTAAATTGGTTAAATGGTTTTAAGTGCCAGATAAGAAAATCCTGGACCTTGAGGAGAAAATGTGTAGCAAAGAATGTGAGTCACTATTAGGATACTGAGAGATAGAACAATTCAGGATTAGAGAGACAATGTTTAAGATGGAAAATAATAGAGCTAGGAGTAAGCATAAGGCTTTTTCATTTTAGAAGGAAAGATAGGCATCTGCAATAGTCTCTATTAATGGACTGCTGAAGCCAACATTTTCGCTTTCATTGGAGTTATGAACAGAACAGTTCCTTTCCTTCCGAAAGGCTTGTTACAGATTGTTTATGAAGCTTAGAGGATTTTTACAATGGATTTCACATTAAAATGTGTGAAGTATCTTCTTTCCTTGCTGTGACAGTGATGTTAGGCAATGCCTACCTTAGCACAAATGGCAGCCCAGCAGTAGCAAATCTGTAGGGCAACAGGGTGGGTGCTGAGTGTCCCACATCTGTGCTGTAGGACACCATGTCAAGGGAGTTTCCTTTGGACTAGCTCTAGGCTGCACTGAACACATGTTAATTGGCAATGGTGAGCATTCGGCGTGCTCTTGGAAGATGTCTTGTTTTTGTCCATCTGACTCAAGTCCACTTTCTCTGAGTGCTCTGTGGTACATGAACCAGAGAATGGGAAGGGCAGACATGGGGGCAGCTTGCTTGAATTGTGTGCTATTTTTGACATAGTTTTGACAAATGCTTAGTATGCTTCCATTCTTGCCTCTTCTCCCCAGAAGTCATACAAGCATTTATTGTTACAATTTTACACCACACCCCCACCTCCCCTGTGTCATATCTGAGTGTAACTTTGTGTCTTTTAAATGTCATCACTGCAAGATTGGCTTATATCAAAAACTTTAGGTATGTGGATTTCCATGCAGAACTCACGTTTGTAAGCTCTTTAGCACAGGGATATTTATGCTGTCTTTTTTACTCGTGTAATGTGTTATTTCTTGAATAACAAGTGCTAAACATCATGAAATGAAGCATAATGGTATATTTATATATGTTCAGTGTACTTTGATTCATATACTTAGATTTTTACAGCCGTTAGCAACAAAAGGAAAACAGTACCACTGAAACTTTAAAGCTATGCTTAAGCACTTAAAGAAATCAATGAGAAGTAGATTCTAAATGCTGTTGTAGAGTCCACTCAGCAGTGAAGTGCCTTTTTTTGGTGCCGGAAATACTTTGCTCAAACAAGTTCCTGGCCATAAGCAGACTTGGCCAAAATTTTACAAGGAATTTGGGAAGATGCCCGATGGGATTTACAAATGTTGCTAAGACTCTGCCTGAAAAACTTTCACTTTCAAATGGAAGCTAGTGTTCAGACCTGTGAAATATTGTCTTGAATGCCTTTGTAGAATTTTATAGAATCAGTCTTCATGCCCTTGTTTGCAAAAGCTCTTTTTAAGCACTCCATCCCATGTGTTTGCAGAACTCTTCAAATTAAAATCAGAATTGTCATCATACCCTGATCTTGCTGGTGTACTTTTAAAATGCAACTAATAAATGTAACCCTATGCAACAATAAATGTGTATGTATAACTATTCTTATCTAAAAACCTGTAAATGTGACTGGTCTTCTGCTCAAACAAAATGGAATGCTTTTCCATTATCTTTATTAAAACTAGTAGGAGATGGAATTCATTGCTGGGGGAAGGGTGCTCATGCAGGCACAGAAACATGTGCAAGGATTGACTAAAATAGCACCCAGGCTGCACTGTGGACAGGTCATGTTTTAGCCATATTTCCTGTGTTTACCATCCCATTTTCTCACTTATTTCTTTCTGGATCCTGGGCAAAGGAAGGATCAAAAAACTATTGTTTCTCATTTTAGCATCAGGGTTCACTCTTGGTCAGGGTACCCTGATCCTCTGGGGACCCCTGGGGTGCTCGGACCCCCAAGGTAAATCAACAGCCACTGCTGCCTGAAGGCCCATGGTCCCCTCTACAGGGACAGAGGTCGTGGCAAACCTGCAAGCAGGAGCTGGGGAGTGCTTGAGGCAGGTTGTGCCTCCCTCCCTAGCACACAGGCAGAACATGGTGGAGGGGGTTACATGCTCAGCCCTGTCAAGCTGAGGTGCAGCCTTAGTGTCTCCAGGAAATCGCTAAGAGATGGATTTTTAAACCTTCCAGTTTTGATGGAAAGGAAAAGATTTGGCAACCACTAAACTCGTTTCCAAGCAGGAATGAACTTTTGAACCTTTCACTAATTGTCTTAAGTAATGTATTTCTCTTGATACTTATCTGCTGGATAGTCTAGAGGGACTGATTTTTAAGTCAATTAGTTAAACCATTATTTCTATGGTTAATGTTCTCTTTTTGTGTAGTGTTTTGGAGGAGAAATAACTAACAATAAGTGAAGAATTGATTTAAAGACTTAAACTACCAAGAATAACAGAAAATATATTGCTGCCTTCTTTATGTTGGTTTCTTGATATATTCTAGGAAGGTCATTAACTTTAGCTGTAAATTTACGTTCCCCAGAATTGTGTTTCTGCTGATACAGTTTCTCTGGGCTGAATTGTAGTGCTACGACTAGGTTTTCCTTTTAAGAGCAGTACATGTGTAAGGTTATGTGGAGGTGATTAGACCAAAAATTTGCATTTCAGCTGAAGTACTTTATTTCATTCACAAGAGTATTTTCTTTTCAGAAAAAATTCCATATGATAATTTTAATTTATATATGTATGTAGAGCAAAAGGAGTTAATTCCAGAGGCTGCAGAAAGCCCCCCTAAGAACTCCATACAGCATTTCAGATTAAAAAATAAAAATTAAAAAAACCCAAAGCCTTCCAATAAAAAATTTTTTGTAAAATCCTGTTTTATTCATGACTTGATATTCTACTCAAATATATTCTTGAATCCCTTGGTGAACTGTAGGATAAAATTGGACAAAAAAGTCCCCAGTTAAGAGCACCTGTGTGTTACCTATTTTATAGGTAAATATGCGATTCATTAGTTGTAATACAAAAGAAATACTGAAAAAAAAAAAAAAATCTCAATGTTCATGTTACATCACCACTCTACCTGATGATGTCATGAAATAACAGCTTTTAAATTGCCCTTCTTCATACTCCTTAACAGGAGGAAAGGAAGCAGGGCCTTTTTAAATTATGTGAGGTCCCTGAGAAAGTTCTAGAGTGTGCCCTGGATTACTGATCAAAATTGAAACCAGCAAGTGTTTCTGTTACGTTTTCTAGGAGCTTAACTCCATGTCTGATCTTCAGTGTCTTCACCTTTCATCCTTCAATACCAAGTCATGCCCTTCGGCTTTCTCCATCAATCTGACTGCTGGCTCTTGTCCTGGTGCTCCCTTCTCTGTGCCCTCCCCAGAGGAGGGGAGCTGCCTCACACAGCAGCAAGGGCTTCTGAATCCAGGGATACGCAGTAACTGCCATAGGAAAGTAAACCTACTTAAGAATGATAGGTCTTGCAGGTAGTGCATACTTCTACCACATGTTCTGCAGCATCTAATGTGCAGGGATGTGAAGTGGCCTGAATCGATTGGACCCCCAAACCTTTTGAAATGTGAAGAATCTAAGCAGTTTCTTGTGGTGTGGTAGTGCATAAGACTGAGTATAGAAACATAGTGAAAATGGAAATATTTTTATTACTTTGGGAAAAGTTGTCTGTTCTTCTTACCATTAAAGTAGTATTATTTCTTGAAGTTTTAAGAAAGTGTTTTTTTCAGAAATAGGTATTGATGTAGCTTATAGTTTCTGGAAATAAGAGTTCTGAAACACTTGTAATCATAGGATTCAGAAAGGGTTATCTAAGAATATAGTTGTGTTCTCCCAGGTGGTGGAAGAGTGAAGTGATACAGCAAGTTTAACTGTAAATTCACTTGGAGAGGGAAAGTTGCGTTAGGTAATAAGGAAGAGTAATTGAATATACTGTAGGAAAAACATTAGTACTACTAATATCTGTGTATTGATTTGCATTAAGTGAACCTTGGCGTTCTTGTTTCATGACAGTCTTGTTTTGTGGAAAAGGTTTCATGTTTAAGAGAGAAAGTTTCCTCATTTGAGGGCCCTCTGGTCATGATTCAGCAAAGTGTTTGAAGAACCTAACAATAGAATCATTTCAGTTGGAAAAGACCTTTAAGGTCATAGAGTCGAACCGTAAACATAACATTACAAGTCTTTAAAAAAGCCCCACATTTTTGCATGTTGGTAAAAAGTAATAGCAATCTTTTTTTTTTTAGTAGTGATACGTAAAGAGATGAATTAAGAGGGAAGAAAGCGGTAAAAAGAAAGAAAAACGTGTTCTGGTTTCTGTTTTGATGGGAAGGAAAATCAGCAAACTTTGAGCAGCAGTGTTGTTGAACTGGACAGAGGCTCTGAAAGGGCAAAAAGTTTTGGAGGCTTGAATCCCCAAAACGCTTCGGGGGGGGGAAAAAAAAGTACTGGGTTTAATAGAAATTAATGTAATTTAACTTTTAATAATTAATTCCCTGTGTGTGTGTAGCTGTCTAGCTGTTACCATTTCAGGGACTAGTCATAAATTGTATTATATTTTTTTTAAACTCCAAGTTATTGCTTCTAAATCAATCCAGGTTGGTGGTAGCCTGAAATAACTGCATTCTCATATCTACTCACACTCCTGCCTTATGCAGCAGCATGTGATGTATTTTGTGTGCCCTGTATAAGTGACTCATTCCTTTTACAGCTCTTACCCTTGTAGCAGAAGCGGCAGTGCAGGGCCTGGGGAGAGCTCCCCTTGCAATTGTGTATGGGCAGCGTGTGCAATGCTGACATGGCCAAACCATGCTGCGCTGAAGGTAACCCTCCTGCAGCCAGTGGTGTTGGTCCCATGGGGCATGGGCTGTCTTGTCTGCCACAGCTCCCCAAAACAGACCCCTGCCCATACAGGCTCCCATTTGCCAGGAGAAAGCTTTAGGCTCTTCCTTCTGCTTATTTCTGGTCTATTTGAAATTTATGGCCTCACCAAGGTTTAACTTTTCTAAATTCCAAGTTTATCTACAGAAGTAAATAATCTGTCCTGACTGCCTCATCATTCTCCTTCCTCCTTTCTTCTTTCCTGCTTTGGTGGTAATAAGGCAAAACAAGTTTGATAGACACTGTTAGAGCATTGAACAGATTTAACTAAGGAGGTTGTTAGAATGAATGGATGAATCACTGAAGATGAAAATTTAAAGCTGACCTTTAGGTCATCTACTTCTTTTCCCTTGTTATTCTCTATTACTTATTTTATTATACCTTGTCTAACCCGAAATCTTGTGAGTAGCCATGCTTCTAACTATGCCATATGCAAGAGAGATTTATTTTCCTTTCATCTAAGTGTCCTGATGTTTATTTAGAATATGTTATATTCTGTGCAGCAAGCCTTAAAGCCAGTGGAAACCCCAAAGGCAGGGGGAGGATGTTTGAGTGGATGGTGCCGCAGGTCACTTTGTTCCCCAGCCACATCACATAATTTAGGGAATGCAATAACCTGCAATTTAATCCATGTAATGTAGCTGTGCTGGTCTTCCCATAACCTGTCCTCCCTTCCCCCTCCTTTTCTTGATGGGTTGAGATTGTTTGTGTCTAGAGAGATTTTGAAAAATACATATTTTTAAGCATATCAATCACTTAAGCTGGGCATAAACTGAATATCTTGTGGGTTTGATCTCCAATAAAACCTCCTCAAGCTTGTGGCGTCACATCAACAGATGGGGCAAGTGGGTTATTTGTCATCTTCTCTGTCTTAGTACTTGAGGCTTAAGACGCAGCTGTGGACTAAGTCTAGATTTTGTCCTTTTTGAAAATTCATTGAGGTCAGTAGAAATTAAATATGGCAGGAGTTGCTCCTCTGGTTGCCTATTAAACACAGGTGACACCCATGGAACAGTAGTCTAATGATGAGGTACCTGCTTCTCTAGGGCTACCACTTCATCCAGTCCTGGAGCTTTCTGTTAGGGATAGTCTTGCTGCAGCCTAGTCTCCTTGTGTAGGAGACTCGTAAGCAAAAATAAGTGTTCCCAGCTGGTGTTCTAGGACCTGTTTTATGATGTTTTTACTGTAAGGATGGGCAGAACAATAGGATACCTCTCCTAAATATCAAAGTTATTAATCGCAGAGCAAAGGGACTGCTGTCTGGGAATGCAGCAAGTGCTTGTGTCACTTAGCCCATTTTACCTTCTCTGGTGGATAATAACTGGGTATAATATATGGATGCAGTTGAGTACCTGTGCTGCTGGGTTTTTTTAATTTTATTTTTATTTTTTTATTAGACTTCCCTTGTCACCTGCATGGCACATCACCACTTTGCTAGTTTGGCAAGAATCAATTATTTTATTGTGGTTAAATCGTTTAAGATGTAACTAGCTGCCTACAGCACTTCTCAGAATATGGCTAGTGAACATAAATAGTGATCATGAAATTCAGGGGATTTTGAATTCCTTGGCTTTGTTTTTAATATTGAATCTGTTACTGGAAATAATACAAATGGAAACTACTGTCCAATTCCTTGCATACTTTAATGTGGGTGAGTAATCTCAAAATAACAGAATAACGTCTTGAGCAGTTTCAGTTCATAACTGCAGAAGTTTCACAGTGCTTACTCGTTGCTAGTTTTTGGAAGGTATATCTTTATGCAAAAAGTTGAAAACTATATTAAGTGGAATAGATTTGTACCTTCTTTCTCCTGGCAGATTTTCTGAAGTCATTTGGAATGACTGTTAATCATCTTCTGTGATGTTCGTCTGTGGTATTTATCATTGTAGGGTCCCAAATCCCCCCCCAAATACTGATAAATAGTTGTTTGCCCACAATCTCCTTGAGAAGTAGGCAGCTGTTTGTACAGTCTCTGTTACCAGCTGTCTAGCTGAAGCACAGAGCACAATAGTTTTCTTAGAGTGTGTGCTATGAAATCAGCATGAAATTGTGGACAGAATCTGGGGATATTATCTGTAAGTACAATTCAGACTAATCCCTTTTTTTTTCTGTACAGGGTCCTTTGTGGACTGAAGTACTTAAAACTATGAGATATGTGGTTGTATATACATTATAACATTCCATCACTATTACTCCATACTGCTGAAATACTTTGTGTTCATGCTGCATCTCAGAATTTATCAGGGGTATCCTCTAGGTGACATGGCCTTTTCTCCTCTTGCCCATAACTTGGTTTTGCTTAGTAAACTAATCTCTCTAATCTTCCACCTGTATTTTACATACTAACCAAATCTATCAAACCATTTTTTCTATGAGGGTTGCTGACTAAAATCTCATAAGAAAAGAATGACTTCTGTGCTAAAACAATATACAGGTAGTGGTGTGTTTTACTTACAGTCAAAACCTCTGGTTGCCTCCTCAACATTAATTCTGAGTTTTCCAGACTGGTATTTTCAGCGAAGGATATATTGTGATTGTATTAAGGTTTCCACACTTAGGGTTACCCTGCAGTTGTTCATAATGTTGTGACAGATCCTGGTCACTGAAGATACTGCTTTAAAAATGAATAAATAAGTAAATCAATCTCTATGGAA
Organism: Strix aluco; assembly: GCF_031877795.1. Lineage (NCBI taxonomy): Eukaryota > Metazoa > Chordata > Aves > Strigiformes > Strigidae > Strix > Strix aluco. Next base: position 45,018,419 of record NC_133932.1, read on the forward strand.
ATGTCTTCAAGTGAAATCTGGCAAATATGTGGATGGGGCTTCTGGACAGAAACCGTTGCTGACAGGAGAGCATTGCTCTGTCAGAGATGTGAGGAGTATGGGACCTGCTTACAAGTTAATTATTGTTCATTATCATGTTGAATTACCAAAATGTCAGATGTATTAGAAAGGCAGTGTGACATTGCCTTGGGCATTTTTTCTTGGTAGCTCCTCACTAACAGTGGAGGAGATATTCATTTGGGTTGTATTAGGATGGACAAGTCTTTCACAGGTTTTGTACTTGCAGTTAAATGTGTAGTGTAAATCACCACACCATAGCATAGGCAGAATGAGACAGTGTGGAGACTGGATTAAATCACCATTAATTTTATGAAACAAGATGATGAAGTCTGTTAGAATAAGATTTACTGCAGCTAGTAAGGATCTGAAGTTGTTTTCCTTTCCCAGTTTTGTCAGATCTCCGATGCTTTTTCTTACTTTTTGGTCTCCAAGTCTTGTGCAATATTTGTAACCTTGATCAGGTTTCTTCTGAGCTCATGTTTGTGCTTTTAATTTAGCGCTCTGCACCTTTTCAGCAGAGCACTGTATTTGATACTCACAGTGTATGTTTCTAACAGAAGAACATATTAACATTGATTAAAGTCTCCAGTAGCTTGTTTTATGTGCCTCACAGGCATTTAGTTCTGTATTCACTTTCTACATGACAATTAAAATCACCTTAGTTCGTGTCACTAGAACCAATCACAGGCATTGCAGGTGGCTGGGAATTCACCTGGCTCAGGACAGCTGTGCTTGGTAGCTTTAAGGTGGTCATACTTGTGGCTTAAAAAGTGGGTAAAATGAAGTCAAAAATCTCCATACAGCTATTGAAACACAGGCAAGGTTTCTGAATCTGAAAAAAAAGTAAGCAGATTATGTATTCCTTATAATATGAAATTTACTTTGAAGTATGAATATTTATATACACAGGGAAATATTTAGCAGTAACATGTTTTTGCCTTACCTCTTAAATAACTGTTCAAAATACATATGTGGAGTAATAGGGGTTTAATACTCGATTGATAAATTGATTTTCCAGCTGCTGAATTCATAAGGAAAAATGTTGACTTCGAGATTACAGTATATAACTCACGATCCATAGAATCACAGATGTGACTTAACAGCAGCTGTCAAATAGGGGAAGGGAACTTCTTTTGATGCCATAAGGAGGTAGTAGGCTTCAGCATAGACTGTATTGTATAGCAGTACTTTTTTGTTTTGTACTTGTATCTGGCAGAAGAATGGAGAAATATGTTAACTGTAATATTTTGAATGCTGCTGCTGATTTAATGTATCTCTTAACAAAAAATAAACACTTCTGAAAGGGACATATGAAATAAGATGACCCTTTTTACTCCCTTTATTTTCATGTCTACCCTAAAATTTTAGGGACTCTCTTCTTAAGTCTTTCAGTTGGTTTTAAGGACTTGTGACTGTTGCTTTTCTTAACATTGGACACCTCATGCTTGTCCATTCTAGGAAGCATTTCAGGTTGCTGTTCTCACCTGTCAGTAGGAATAAGTTGACATACAGAAAGGTTAGCATTGCTTTTAAAACTCATTGGTTACAGTTTGAGGAAAAAGAATGTACAAAACAGGAAGCTCTGGATATTTGCAAGCACGTACTCCTGAGAAGACATTTCTAGGATCAGGGCTTTTGCAAGGTTGAAAACCACTGTTCCATTATAAAACCTGTTTTTCGCTCCCCTGTGTTACATATACTTTTAAAATTTTCCTCAATCACTATTTACTAGTTATCTGTCTTCCTGTGACTGCATTCTTGGATTCTCATATATATTGATCTTTATGTCAAAGGGCATCCCAAAGTAAATATTTAGCAATGTGTTAATGAAAAAAAACAACCCAACAAAAACCCAAACAACCCAACCAAAACCCAGTTCTATAATTTATACATCAGTGGATATCTTTCAGTTTTGTAACTGATAACATGTGTGTTTCTGACAACTGGATTACTTCCCTTCTTTATCTAAGATGGACAATGTAGTCCTGTATTTCCTGGAAGGTCTCTTCCTCAGATCTACCTCACACCTTACATCACTCCATTTGCAGCTGTCAGCATCTCACTGGGCACACCCCTCTCCTGTGGAGGAGTGCCCTTAAATATTAGTGTAACTGCTGACTTCATCTTTCCCTTTGTGTCTGTCCTCCAAACAGACTTTATCATGATACTTTTTGGAGGTGTGTTCAGACCAATGGTCATCATTAGTACCAATACTTAATAAGCTTCTACCTTGTCATAGTTTTCACTTGCATCTCTCGTGTATGCCGTATGTGTAGTCATAAAAATTCTTTAGGACAGGCAGTCTCTTTCTGTTTAAAATCATGTACAGCACTGGGGTTTTGTTCTTACACTAGTGTTTTCAGCTCTGTCATATCAAGGTGCAGGTGGAAGGTTCTGCACTTACTGATCAAAATTGGAGAATACTACCCCTTCTTTTCAAGCGTGAGGAAATAACATTATTTGAGGATGTCAGGAATAGAAGAAGACTCCTATACTTCTCCTGTCCAGCCTCTCTATATACTTGTCACAAGGCAGTGTAAGCTCAGGCTTATAGGGCCCCCAGCTGGTACTGTTGAACCAGTGCCCTCTGTGAAATCCATCCTTGAAGTTGAGAAATGTCATAACACCTGCTCAGGGGGCTGGTGTCTGACCCAGTTCATTATCAGAAAAAGCAAATTGTTTTGTTATGCAGTACCTGTGACTATTTCAGTCTTCATATGTAACTTCTTCTCATTGAATTGCTTGTTCTATCTTCCTTAACTTATTTTTAGATCACTGCAGAAGTAATACTTCTCATACTACAGTGGAGTTTTCACACTGGGTTTTGAAATGCCAGGACTTAACTGTTGCCAAATTTTTTTGTTTTGTTTCTTTGTCTGTCTTGTTTAGTATTCATTGATGGAAAATAAGGGTACTCCAGTGCTTTTTTATATTTGTTGCCATTTTTGGTGTGTTATGCAAGTCAGCTAAGTTGGCTGGCTCATGAGGAGTTTTCGTTTCTAAAATTCTGAACAAAAGATTTTAGTGAGTGTTGGAATTTAAGATAGTAAAAAATTTTGGAATAAAATTCAGGAGCAAATTTGACAAATGAATGGAAACGATGAAGAATAAGAAGAAACTAATTTTTTGTTTACAGATTTTTAGACTTATATAGTACTTTGATACTTACTAAATTCAGACGTCATGTTCAAGATTGCTACTCAGTAAGGTAATAAAGAAATTTTACAAATAAACTTAAAGTAAGAGAATTGTTATAGTGTCTCAATCTTCCTGAGAATGATTTCTAATGCTCTACAGAAGTTGGAAGAAGAGCTGACAAGATGAGGTGGGGGGAGAAGAAATGTAATTGTATTTCAAACTGTAGCCTTTCTTCTTCAGAATTCCTTTATCCATAAAAAGTATGTTTGGAGCACTTGATTTTAGTGTTTGTTGACTTCTTGACTTAGAGTTTTAATTTCTAGCTTGTTCTGGCCTAAAGGATCTGCGTGTTTGTTAGGGAAAAACAGATTTTTTTTTTTAATATTGTTTTCTTCTAACCAGATGCATGAAAAGAAACCAATATCTTTTTTGCAAGTACTCTGTTGTAGCAAAAAGAATGCTGGATATATGATGTTACATGCTCTGCTGGAATAAACACTTATTTCTTCTCATTTTCCTGCCAATTTTCCCAGATTTAGAGGGATACCAAAAATAAGTTTCCCCAAAAGTTTTTCCAGCATCAGAATCTTTAGATTACAATTTTTTATGTTGATTTTTGTAGGATTTCCTTTTCTTTGAAGAGTGACATTATGCTTTTTCATACAGAAAACAGTGAGAAAAGAGACTTCAATTATTTTGACAAAGACTTTGAATATTTCACATTTTTTAATCCAAGGTAGGAAAAGTTGCACTTATTGTGGGCCTTTTTAACTTCAATGGCTGTAACCACCTGAAATTACACTGCTGGAAGTGTTTAAAAAATACATCCAGAGGATATTCCATTTACAGTACTAGAGGATTTTTTGTTTCCTTTCCAAGAAAACCTGAATTTCATTTACCTAATGATTTGGAGTGGAAGGTTGGAGACCTTTTTCTCACTTCTGCAAACTCAGTAGCCAGGAATATTTTGTTTCAGAGAATCCTTCCAAAAGGATTAGCAAATAGTTTTCTGGCAGGTTCCCTACTCTGTGAGCTGGCACATTTGCAATAAAGTTTATTTTATACCATTTTATAACCTGATGTCCAATTCCATGACTTTGAGCCAAAAAGCCTTACTATGCAAGGGACATATTTTCAAGTGCTCTGTCTAAAAAAAGAAAAAAAACACCGACAACTCCCCACTGTTTTGGAAAAACTTTATCAGCAGTTGAAAATGAGAAACAAAAGGATGACTGTTCTGAAGCTATTACAGCAAATACATACAAACTTTTAGAAACAACAAGAGACTGGAGTGGAAAAAAAACCCAAAACGCAACCAAAAATAACAGAAGGATATAAATCTTGTGGTCATTTTTCAAGGAATGTCCAGAAAAGCAAGCAGTATCCCCCTTCTTTTCATTCCTTTTTTCTTTTGTTAAATGATCTTGATGACAGAGAATGTATTTAGATTATCCTGCTGCTTGTCCATGCAATGTGACAAAAACACTCCAGTGAAAACACGTTGAAGTGCTCTTGAAAGTGGGCAGTGGGACTCTTACAGGATGTGAAACATGTGGTGCTGGAGGAGTTTGTGCAGCTCCATAACATGTTGGGGACTGTTGTGCAATGTGGTGGAGATGCACAGGCAAGGATATGTAGCTACCTTCCTGTGCGATATGTGCTTCATCTTTAAAGTCATGGGGAACCCTTAATTGCTGCTGAACTTAATTAAAATGAAGGATATATTCTACAGTGTAAAATAAAGGCCTGTGGCTTAAAATAAACAACACCTGACAATGATAGAAAGTTGGATATTGGATGGTTAGAATTGCATATACAAATTTTGAGCATGTATCTGAGCTTAACACTTAAGGACAGTTTATGATGCCCATCTTAGTTTTAAGAGGCACTTATGATAAATACCTACAGAAATGACATTTAGAGACATCTATCTATTGTAAAATCAGATTGTTTACTACAAAGTGGGAAACAAATCTCATGATCAGAACAGCAAAAAGCACACGGAGGAAATCTTTCATTGCTGTCATTAGTCATACTTAGTTTTCAATAGTATGAAGGCTGTTTTATGATTTATATAGGCCTCTTGCTGAAGATTACTTCATTTCATCAGCCAGCTTCTGTTTTTTGTCATTCCCTAGAGGTCTTCCATTAAAGGAAATCTGTTGATCATCACCCGATTCATTCATGTGCTTTCCATCTTCAGGATAGCTGCTCTGTTTTTCTCTGTATTAATGTATAATAAGTATTCCCCTCTTTTTTGATTTTTTTTTTCTTTTTTTCCCCTCAGAAGCTAATTTTTTCTTTATTGCAACAACTGAACATTCTGGACAATATTTGGTTCCTGGCGTTTTGCTGCATGATTGACCAAAATAATTTATTTATCTCTTCCAGTAAATACAAAGGTGTTTCTCTGGTCAGAGGAACAAATGTTGATTTTTTTATTTTTTTTTTCTTTTTTGGTCAGAAACATAAACTACTGAAATTGAACTGAAAATATGTTGTTTTATTAATCCTCATCCATTGTATTGAATCATCAGTGAACTCAGTATTTCATTGTGTTTTCTGGATATATATTTGATTGAAGTTACTTCATAACTGTCTTTTCTGGAGATTTTTGAGAACACTTTCAATCTTATTTTGAGTTTTCAGTTAGTTTAGCTCATATAGTACAACACATGTATTTGTGTGGTTAAGTATAACATGTTTGAGAGACAAAAATCATTGAAAGCAACCTCACTTTAATTTTTATTGTTTGATGCTTCCTGAGCAAGTAGCTGTACTGTGCTCTTACTGTTCCTTTGTAGGAGTAATTTGCTATATTGCTTTCATTCTTCCCTGTTTCTTAAATGAGCAAATACTGCAGCAAGATAATGATCATGCATAAGCATGTATTTAATTGAATTGTATTCTTGTTTGAAGTTAAAATGCAAAGAAATGGGCAGTTTTAATTGTTTTTTGCAATATATCAATAGCGTCTGTACATATCAATAACTCGGTCTAAGATTTTTTTTAAAAGCAGTTGCATATACGGACAGAAAACTCCTTTGAACTGAGTGGTCTTGTGTATCTAAACCAAATAATTTTTGTTTCAGTGCTGTGAAGTCATGCTTTTCCTTGTGGGAAGAGCTGTGCAATGACTCTTAAAAATCAGATGACCGCAGTTTGAGGACACACGTTGTTTCTACGACTTCAGATTATTTCCAAAATAATCTGTGGATGTCAACTGGAAGACATGGTCTGGTTTTCTTTTCATCTTTCAAGTGATGATGTTGAGGAATCGATTCTTCCACACGATCTGTGGATTTGACTAGATTCTGGCTTTCAGAAAACCTCATTAGTCATAAACTGAAACAAATGGTTTACCTGACTCTTATGTAGGAAGAAAGCTTTGCAGGTTTTTTTAAGCAATTTTCATCTGCTTTTATGGAAGAGTAACAGATGCATTATGCATGATGCTCCTCTTCATTCGGATGCAGCTCATGACTCATTCACGCATTGCTCTCCCAAGTGCCTATCCTCTCAGGCTTCCTTCTCATTGCATTTAACATACCTTCTTTTGGTGTCAAAACTACATTTTAATAAAAGCAACAAGCTAGATTTTCTGTGTGAACATTCCTTTTTTGTGTGTGCCTGAACTGACTGTGTTGGGGCAGAGCAGGGGTTTGATTTGGTTTCCTTTCGCTCAGAAGAGCAGTGAAAGTCTTCCCTGCTTCTTCCCTCTATGGTCACTCTCTCTATGATTGCCTTACTGCTCTAGACAGTTGTTATAGACATTAATAAACCCCTCCCTGAATTTTATTAATTAGAGCATGGAGGAGATCAAAGTTAAAGACGGAGGGAATGCTTTCAGTGGCAAGCCGCAGTATTATTAATGTAAGTACTGAAGGGTAGGAACAGACTGTGCTCAACCTAAAAAGCATCGGTCAGATCTCAACTGCTGTTTCCCACCTCTCTGATTTTTCTTTCAGTGAAATCTGGGCAGAAAGCAACAGGAGAAACTAAGGGCCCCAGCTGAGCAACTAAAACACATCCTTACATTTATTTGCTACTCTATGTTCACTGCAAATGTGTGTGGGCGTTATTTTTAGCTAAAGATAATCTCTGGGACAAAAATATTGGGGTAAGGACTGTAAGGACTGGACTATAAGGACATATTACGCATTGGTTCTGGCTAGAACGTTGGGGTCCCAGCCTGAGAGCTGCTATTAAATGCTTCTAGTAGGTACTTAGAAAGTAATAGAATAACAATTTATGTATTTTACATAAATGATAAAAAGTGGTAGCATTTTAGGGTTTTTTGCTGTTTTATGGTTTTGGTTTTTTTTATAACAAAGTCGATGTTTTTGTGTAAAGAATTTCCTTTAATTTGTATTTTTTCCACTTGTACTCAAAAATGGGAAATTGTAATAAGGCACTGCAGGACCTGAGTTAGGGTGTAATAATTTACATGTATGTTAAGCATAGTCATTAGTATAGTGCCTAGCAACACAGCAGGCATGACTTATTACACAATATTCTGTTTGCTTATTGCCGAAGCAGAAGGCAAAACAGTTCTAACTGATTACATGTTACAGAGCTAAGTTGCAATAGTCAATTTTCCCGTGGTTCCTTTCGAGTTTTGCAGGGAAATACCATGGTAGTGTTATGAATCAATTACTAAGTAGTCATTAGGAGGAAATGCATACTGAATATATTAATCACTTCCATAATAAATTATACAACTGCACAATAAAAGCATGTGGATGCTATTTGCAAATAGCTGATCAATAGTCTAAATTTTTTCTTGTAATACGCAATTAAATCTATAAATAGGAGACCAAGGTGTCGAGGAAACCCGTTATGGGAGCCTAGGCATAACAAAACTGTGGGGCTGAAAAATCCCAGCAGCCTGGGAACCAGAAGCTTCAGACTGAAGCACAGGGATGTCACAGTGCTTAAGATGCTCAGATCAGTGCATGGTCACCTCTGTAGGTCACCTAAGGGGGTTACAGGCTGCCTGGGATGGGATGGGCCCTAGGAGGGGGTCAGTGCCTACGCACGGCTGGGTGCCATGGGGGCTTACACCTGGGGAGCTTGCAGCCTTGCAGGGCAGCCCCCAGGGCTGAGGAGGGGATAGGCATTAACTGGTCTTCACTGGGGTGCAGAGCTGCACCGTAGTTCGTGTTTGTGCTGTGCTGTGTCCATTTAAAGGACTGTTGGTTCAAAGTCTACCTGCACCGCCTCTCCACCTTACTAAGGCAGATCCGGCAAGTGAAATTAGAACTTTCTGTTCTTTTTTTTAACTTGTTAATTTTTATGTATTCTGGAACAGCATTACTGCAACCAGTGAAAGCATTTTTCCTTAGAAAATATATCTTGACTTTGATATATGTTAGTTTTCCACTTTTCCCTATTGTCCAGCACGTGTTAAAAAAAGACCTTCTACTTGTATTTTCTTTTTCATATTACTGGCTGAAAATTTTGAGAAACAAATCAGGAAATACATAAAAATGTATTCTCTTTAAAAATGCTATACATTTAAGAAAGCATGCATTTAATCAAGATGTGTAGTATATTTGACCATTACAGATTTGGGGAGATAAACTATTACTAGGTTTCTCATTAAAAATACACAAAAGAAACAAAAACCTGTAAATGATATTTTCGGAAAAGTTACCCAATTGACATAGAATGTAGGGAAGTAATTGCTTAGGAAATGTCATACAGCACAGTACTAATGTACCCTTATATTTTACTGTATATAGTATCAAAATAATAATTTCACAGCCTGATGTCCATGACATTTCAAAGTCCCTGAATTAATTCCTTTAATATTTAAAATCAGTAACACATGCTTATCACCTTTTCGATATTCTTCTTGGTATTCCTTCGTCTCAGAATAAAGGGAAAACTAATTATTTTCTTAGTTGAACAGTTTTTCTGTTGTCTCCAACAGTAAGCCTGATAAGTTGTACAAATTACATGGAAGCATAAAATATGTCTTACAAAGCGCATGACTGAATGCACATCTCATTTTGGGGTAGGTGTGTTTCAGGCTGTGAATACCTCACTGAATCCCATAAGATATCTTGAACTTGCTATTCAGTAACATAAATGCAGCTCGAGATTGTGTTCAAAATTTACAAAAAAAAAAAAAGGCAGCTTGGAAAATGTAACATTTACTCTGTGTACCTCTAAATGTCTCATCCGGAACTACAGAGTATTATCCCCTAATGTTCCTTGGTTATGCTGTGTTATATGCATTATAGAGCTTCCCAGAGCATCTTGTGCATTTAATGTGAATTAGGCCAGAGTCCATGTGCTAGCGGAGCAGCTGTGGTGGTGTGCAGCTGTTGCTGTTGCAACTCATGGTCATCGTGATGGAGCCTGGACCAAAGTCCAGACTCACACTGGTGGTGTCTTCTTTGAGTCTGGTGGTGCCAACCTGCATGTGAAGGTGGAGTGGGTGGGTGGTCCTTTGTCACTCCCAAAAATCACGTGTGCAATACATCAGGGTGAGACTTCATAGAATCACAGAATGGTTTTAATTGGAAAGGACCTTAAAGATCATCTAGTTCCAACCCCCCTGCCATGGGCAGGGACATCTTCCACTAGACCAGGTTGCTCAAAGTCCCGTCCAACCTGGCCTTGAACATTTCCAGGGAGGGGGCAGCCACAGCTTCTCTGGGCAACCTGTTCCAGTGTCTCACCACCCTCACAGCAAAGAATTTCTTCCTTACATCTAATCGAAATCTACCTTGTTTCAGTTTAAAACTGTTATCCCTCATCCTATCCCTACACTCCCTGATAGAGTCCCTCCCCATCTTTCCTGTAGCTCTCTAAGTACTGGAAGGCTGCTATAAGGTCTCCTGGGCACCTTCTCTTCTCCAGGCTGAATTATCTCTTGCTCCAATGTGGAACGCACCTGCACCAGAGCTGATCACCCTGGCAAGTGACAATTGACAGTAGTTACACTGCATTTAAACCTGCTGCAGTTAATTCTGGCCCCACCTGTGCCTTGTCAGTTGCTCTCTCTCATGAGAGCTGATGGCACTCTGCACTCTCCTGGGGTTTTCCTGGTTCAGGAAACTGCACCTTTGTATGCTGAGATCCCTTGCTTCACTGCAGAATGTGCCTGCACCAGAGCTGATTGCCTTGGCAAGTGACCTGATCTCCTTGGCGGGTGACTTCTCTGGATCCTTCCAAATCTATGGGAATAAAGCCCAGTGTCTTTCAGTGGGCCCTCCAAATGTTCTTTGGTGATGGTAGCAGCAGCCACCTTTTGCTCCCCTGGCAGGAAGGTCAGGTTGCAAGTGCCTCTGTGGGGGCACTCGAGGCCAGGCTGTGCTCCTCTAAAGGGTTCAGCTTGAGTCGGTGGAAGTTGGGTGGACCAAAGCAGTTCAGCATGAATAAAAAGTTTATCACCTCATATAAAGTAATTTAAATATATGTAAACAGGTTTTAGATTTGTAGCAGGCATGCCAGAGAGGCATGTACAAAGGATTCAAGCCATGCTTAATTTAAGTATGAGCCTTCCTAACAAAACTTGATATTTTGTGCTCATGAACAGAATACTTCATCATCAGCGCCCTTCTGTTAAATGTGCGTTTTATTTAAAGCATATTTTTAAAATCAGAATTTTAAAATAGGGTAGTGAATGGTTAATGTGACCTTTTCTCGCAGTATTACTTAAGGTAGAGAAGCAAACTTCGAAGTGGCTATGGATGCATGAGAGATTACTTTGACTCATATGAAAGGCTTGACGTGACATGTCTTTAAAATTGCAGGACTTCAAGCATGCCATAAACATGAAACTACTATACATGACAGCTCTAAACTTTCAGCAATAACAATGAAGAATTGTGAGAAAGAGGAACAGAGATCTGCTCGCTTGAGACTCTTTATGTACAGAACATTTCATTTAAGAGACTGTTATGATTGTCCACTATTGTACCATTTGCAGTATTTTCTCATGTGCATCATTTCTATGACCTTTTTCATGCCAGTTAATGCTCCTCCAGGAGACCTGTCCTTGAAATACAGATGGCTTATGAATTCTTCTGGGCCTTATAGGAATCTTCTGGTTCCTGACTCTTATAGTCTGGTCCCTCCCATGACTGACAATTGGATGCTCTCATACTGAAAATGTTTAATGCGGAAGGATTCACAGAAGTTATTTTCAGTGCTCTGCTTTGTCAGTGCACATACGTACATCAGGGCCACAGACAGTGTGCAGATGCCCCCAAATATATTTGTGTCTCAGAAAATGGTAGCTTCCACTACTTCAGGAAGAAAGAAGAGCTTTTCTGAAATCCAAACTATACATGAAGCAGGGAGAACAAGAGTCTTACTACTCAGAAATTCAGTTCTTAGAAATGCATTTTTTAATATGTGAAGAATGGTACAAATCCTATAACTGTTAATATAGTAGCACAAATAAGTGTGGTACTGTGTCCTTTGAAACTTGTGTAAATGCAGCAGTATTTTAGATGTCTGGGTTTATCGTTAATTTTGGGTTTTGATGGATGAAGCCTAATGAGATTTCCTTACAAAACACCAAATGGATAATAGGACACAAAAAGCATGTCTGTACTTTCTTGTGTTTTAATCCAAGGAGTCATGCATTATTCAAGGTGAAAACCTACCATATCAATCTAGAAAACACAAAGCACAGCTAATACTGATCCTTTTTCTCTCACAGGGGGGAGAATAACATTTTAACAGATTTAATATATGCTATTACAAACCACATGACCTATATATCCCAGCAATTTGGTTTTGTTCTTTAAAAAAAAAAAAATCTCACTAGTGAACCACTGTAAATAAATGAAAGAGAACAGACAATGTTTTGAGGGATTCTTAGAAAAAAGAAAACAAACCCACATGTCTAACAAAAGAGCTGCACATGGTCTTTACTAGAATCATTCACCTAGATTACCAGGGAAGGGAGTCCCTGTTCTTATAGTGATTTGTAGAAAAGGATGGTTTCTTCAGCTGTGGTGAAGTCAGAAGACAATGCAAATGCTGAAATCTCAGGTCCTGGAAAATCAAATAGAACATGATTTCCAAGCATAATTGTACATTGCTTTAAGTATTCTTCCTATATTGGCAAATAAATGTTGTTAATAGCCCAATATTTTAATGTACTGTTGGTGATCTTTTTATATTATATTTTGTTTGATAATGAGGCTTTTCAAATGCTTTTTTATATTATTGAAATGGCATTTATTTATATTATTATTGAGTTGTTGCTTTCCAGTGTTTGGGGTTATCTCTGAGAAAGGACTGGAATTGTTGCTTTCAAACATGTTGCTGCTGAAACAAGTGGTGTGAATTTGAAGTCCATCCCCAAACTCTATCTAAGGAAAGCCAGGGAAAATTAATTTAGTGTGCCCATGAAAATGCTAGGTTATGTAAGAGCTCAGGAACCAGCTTTGAAGTATAAACAAATGTCTAGTGTAAAAGTGAGTGCACAGGAGTGGGTCAATAAAGTTGTGAGTAAAACTTGTTAATTTAGATGGAAGTAAAAAGAGCTAAAATGTATCATATGGTGATGGGGAGCACTGAAAGGATGCCTTGTTGTGAAAGGTGTACTGCACACAAATGTACTAATATTTGCTATATAAACCACATATGTTGTTATCAAATACATAACAATATTTTGGGCAACCATCAGAGAGTCATTTGAAGTAGGTATGGGAGAAGCCAAGATGTAGAATATTCAAGGTGGCAATATTATAAAGTCTGAAACATGGAGGCAGGTGCATGCCCTAATTAACAGAAGTTGTGTATTCATAAGCTACTGTTTTATGAACACTAGGAAGTGAACTGTGTATCTTATTATCTATTAATGTCCCAATTTTTTATTGAATGGTAAATGTATTATGATAACTGAAGGAAGTTGTTGGATAGGTAACATTTCCTGAAAAGGTACAGTGGTATTGGTAGGTTTGAGACAGAGGCTGGGCTGGAAAAATAGCTCTATACAGGGCTGTGCAGGCTACAGTCATAGCTAACAGCTGTTCCTTTTCAGCAAAAACACAGACAAGAAAAAATTCCTCGAATGTATTTATTAAAATTTTGATGCATAAAGTTAGGGATTCTTTCTCTTGGAAAATTGGGCTCTCCAGGATATTCTGACATGTTCTTACTTTGCCACATATTTTTCCTCCTAGTGCTCTCAGGTGGCAGAAGATTTGTAAGCACTGTGGTGCTCCCCACTACATGCCATGCTGAGAAGATGGTGGGAACAGCACTTCTGCTCCAGCTCCTGTGGGGAGGTTGTTCCTCTACCTTTGAACATGGGTGGGGTGCACCTCATCCATTACTTAGAGAATAAACTCTTGAAGGGAGAAAAGAGATATATTCTTGTTTTAAGTAACAGCAAGACTGAAACTCCTATGGGAATAGGATCTTGATGGATTTCAAAAAAGAAAAGGAAAGAAAAAAAAGATTGTTTTAAAGTAACAATATAAATGGATCTATGAATGCATGCTTACATGTTTCAGAGTAGTATCCTAGTTCAATAAAAATGCAGAAAGCTCTCAGCTCTGGGAACTTGAGCAAAAAATAAAAGCAGTGGAAAAAAGCCCATGAACTCAACTATGTTTTACAGGATGAAAATCTTAAATTGACTCTTTTTATAAGCTAAAAGAGTAGAATGATGCTTTGGTATACAACTGTAGAAACTACTTCAAGAAAATTGTTTTTCTTTATTTAACTGCCTGGTCCGAGAAACAAAGTGAAGCATATGCAAGTTGCCTGAATTTGCCTAGGGAAATTATGGCAATTAGGAAGCCACGTTGAGAGGGTAAGAGTGCTACTTTGACTCTGTTGGAGTTGACAGCAAAAGTTTGAACAAATGGGATTCAACCTACTGGTTCTTTATAGCCTCCTGTGCAGTATCTCCTTCACTGAATTAAGTATAGACCAGAAGAGACCAGAAACCATGTAGAAAAGGCAGCAATGCAGTAATAGGAAATTTGTAAAGAACTCTTAAGGACATTTATGTTAATGAACGTTTAAACCTAGTTTTCAGGATTCACTTCAAGTTTTGTTGTACTAAAGAGCGGTGGTGAATATTTGTCTAGATTGAGGAGATCACAGATGATTACTCCATGTTAATTCTGCAAACAAAATGTAACATCTCATTAAATCTTTCTATGCATGGTGTTTTTGATTCTGGCTGGTTGAGATGCAGATCAAATTGTTATTTAGATTGTATCTGTTCTCTTTTTTCATTCAGATACACACTAAGTAAGATTTAATTAACAGAAACAACAGGAGGGCAAGGGAAACACCAGAGCATGGAATTTTGATGTTTTTCTCTCATTTTTCAAGGAATTTTTGATAGTGTTTGACTGCAACAGAGTGTTTGACTGTGCAGCAAATAATAACTGATAAGTTATGTGCATGATAATTATTATTTCACAAGATCAGTTATGAAAAATATTATCTGCTAAAACATCTCTTTTGTGCGTACAGTATAGAAAGCTTGCAATTTATCTCAGTACATGATACATGTTTGAAATATGTGCACACATGTGTATATTTACTTAAAAGTACTATGGAGGCCAATTATTTTTAACATCTTGATTTCAAGGTCAATATAACTTCTTTCTTCTCAGAATAATAAAGGAAAAGAAAAATTAAAAAGAAAATGAAAGATTTCATAGGCTTTTATCTTAGCTGTCATTTCAGGAAGTTCTTATGTAGTGTGTACAAAAAAACCCAAAAAGTAGAAAAGCAAAATACAGTGCAAAAATGAGTTGTGCCATGAGTGGTAAATGGAATCACAGTATATAGTGAGGAGAAAAAAAAAAATCTTTGATATGCCTTGGTTCACATTAATAATTGATGAAGACTGCATAAATTGATTTTGTTAACTCTTCGTTTTTGACTTTGATGTATAATTCATGGTTTAAAAAATACAAAACACCCGAGAACTTGTATTTTAGAGGATCTTGCAATACTTCTTGAATGGCTTATGTCTGAAGATTAGATTTATTCTTATGATTAGAGGTATGAACAGCTGCCTAAATTAGATCTCAAGTATAAAGAAAATGAATGGGATAATCAGGAAAATCTGAAGTGTCCTTTTCCTTTTTACACTCTCCTTTTCAAAACTGGAATCAAAATTATGGAAAACATCTATGCTGTAACATGACCTATAACTGCTTTGTCATATGAAATCACTTGATCTAATTTGTTTCTATTTAACAGTGAAAATATGAGAGTCTGTTGCAGATTAGAAAAGCTTGATAGAATCTGGCATGAAACTGTTGTGATTTGGAGAGGTGGATATAATGATGCTTGTATACATCCATTTTTTGTTGTATTTTGCTGTAGATACTATATTGTTCTTCTCTTTATGATGGACTTAGCTCAGTGAAAAGGAAGTTCTAAATGCTTCCATAAACCTGTTTTTTCTTTTCTACGAACAGATGTAATCAGACACGGTCCCAAATCAGTTATAATGTTCTATCTGTCAAGCAACAGATAGAAAAAGTGATCAGGCCACTTTAATGATTTTACCAGACAATATACCTTAATTTAATATCTTTTTCCTAGAATTAAAAAAGATACAGAAGAGTGGCTCTGTTGAAGAAAATAATCTAGGAGGGAGAAGAAATAGTAAGCAGCTGATATGTGCTACCTTGCTGTAAGTGCTTAGCTCGTGTCACGTCATGCACGGAACAGCTCTGAGGTGCATTGCTGGAAACGTTATCTCCACTTGCAGGGTTTCTCATCTGACCATGAGCACTGCTTTTCCTAGGATCTAGAGGAGGAATAAAAAAAACCTGAAGAACCTATCCAATATGCTGTATCTGTGTGCATGGTACTAAAACTCACCTCCATTGAGACTTTTGTGAAATTTTACTCGTAGAGGCTGACATCTATGTTTGTTAGGGGTTTTTTCTCATGAAGGATGTGACCTGTGTGTGGTGATATTGTTATAACTTGTTGAAGAGTTATGCAGCAAACTGCTTGGCACGTGCTGAAGTACTGAGCATTTTGCCACTGTGGCGTTCTATGCTCAAGTCAGATACTCATCAGATAAATACCCTGTTAATTACTAGTGGAACAACCCAAGGCTCCTTTTGGTTTTCTAGTACCAGTAGTATTATCAGAGATCAGAAAGTAGAACCATGCAACAGGAAGACCATGAACAAACCTTTATGGTGAGGATGCGTATTATTTAGAATAGGAAGCAAATTTAGGAGGACCAAAACCATTTCTGCCTGCTAACCCATCATCTGCTTGCAGCCCCCTGGCTGTGGTGCAGCTATCTGCCAGGCTGTTCCAGCTGGGGCAGCCCCAGAAGAGGTTCCCCTTGGTAGCACTCCAGGGACACCCATGTTTTGAAGAGGAGCTGATGTTGGGAGTGCACAGCTGGCACAGATAGAAAATTACATGAACGGAGTTTTGGGGCCAGGATTTTGGACTTTCTGGATTATTTGCAGCCCACTCGAGCACATGAGTAGCTGTTCATGCTTCATTTTTCATTTCCCTGTCTCAGCCCAATGAGGAGGGAAATATGATCTCCATTTTGAAAGTTAGGTTTTTACTGGCAATTATGGAATTATGCTGCCATTTAAGGATAGAAATAGCTTTTCTGTTCTCTTTATGGACTTGGGCAATCACCATGTGCCCTATTTAGGCAGGCTTTTCTAATGCCTTGAGTGGTACCAAAGAGCAGGCAGAAGGGAAGGGTGGCCCCAGTCTTGCTTGTTACTTCTAAAGCATATCATCATTACTATGAACCAGAAAGAGACAAATTCAAACTTCTTTTAATAGCTTTGCTGTAATTAGATACTGATAACTGAGAAAGTATTGTAGGCTTTTTGTGCATATGGTTACAGGAAACCATGCTGCACAGAGCAGTATATAGGACAAGAATGTATTGTAGCCTCAATGATTGTACCATGGCCTAAACAATCATAGCAGAGACCTTGAGAGAACAGACAGAAGAAGAAACCAGAGTTGTTCACACCAGAGGACCATGTATTGATCAGTATGAATGAAACCTGGAGAGGAACTGCTTTTAGAGAATTGCAAAACCAATACACAAGGTTTAAATGTGCTGATGAAGCCATTAGTGTGCTGCCTTGAAGGTATATATATCTTGAAAAGAGGTGAGAATAACAGGAATCCCTTACTGGAGGAAATTAGATATCTTAATTGATGATAAAGAGAAGCTGGACGCTTGCCAGTTACTGCTTGGAGCCACATTAGTTAAATGTGTATAGTCCGATATATCAACATATGAAAACTGTTCATAACTAATAGCACAGATGAAGTTGTATTTAGATTGTATTTGTGAGCCCATAACAAAAAAACAACTACTGCTGATGCTATACATCAGAAGCAGGTCATCCTATATCCTGTGCTATACAGGTATGTGCATAGGTATTGTCTGCTATCATTAAAAGCAACAGTACTTTAGTATCTGGTCTAAGGTTTTGCTGATTGTGTTAAATCAGTCTGGTATCCCACTGCCAAATTTGGATGCAACATCTCATTGGAGTAGAGTGTATTTATGTATCATCAGAAAGGTCCTTTGTGTATTAATTATTTCACAGTTCCTTTTGTGAATCTTTCTTTTGTCTGAATAACCTGCCAGGAGTATACTCATGATGACTATCCATTTTCCCTTACTGAGATTACTAGCAAAAATATCAAGGTTTTACTGT
The DNA here is from genome assembly GCF_031877795.1 of Strix aluco. Classification (NCBI taxonomy): domain Eukaryota; kingdom Metazoa; phylum Chordata; class Aves; order Strigiformes; family Strigidae; genus Strix; species Strix aluco. The sequence continues at coordinate 45,036,289 of NC_133932.1, forward strand.
AATTAGTTATTTTTCAGATCTGTATATAATCTTTTCATTACATTTCTTATTACACTTTGGTACAGATAATTAATACCATATCCTGTAACATGATTTACTATAAAAACAAAAGGTATGCTTTCCTCTTACTTAAGACTGGAGGCTTAAAAGGAGTGCTATTTCTTGATTGTAAAAGAGTGTTGCTTTCCCAGTTTCGAAGTGTGAGTTACTTGCCAGGAGTATGTTTTTGTGAGGCTGTAAGCCTAGATGGACCCTGGGGAATTTCAGCTCAAGTAACAATGGAGGCGACAGATATAAGTGGGATGTGAACTTGGCATCCTTCTTCATACAGTACTGGAAATGAGCTCCCAGCATGGATGGGACTTCCAGTCTCTCATGAAAAGGACCTCCGTGCTTAACAATCTTGGGACCGTTTGCCCAGGAGTCAGAGCTCTGTCATGTTTTTCCCCTAGACACAAATAGCTTCTTGGTCTTTCTGTCGAGCATGATTGGCCCATGAGCTAGTTAGATGTTGATTTCCTCCATGTTCTTCACCTCTGTATTTTCTTTGTCTTTGGGAATGATGTATGGTGGAATCTACTCTAGGGAGCAGGCATCTTCATGAGTAGAGTATTTAGACTATAACGTGATATAAAAAACTTTGGGCTGCAGAATGTCACAAGGATCAGAGTAAAAGATGGCATAGTAATTTGTCTTGCAAAACAAACTCTTAAAATCTGTTAACTCCACTTGGCTTTCCAGCTAAGTTCAGTTCAGCTTGTGGCTTGACTTTCTTTGATTTCTCTTGATTTTTCCCATACTTTTTAACAATTCTTTCAAAAAAAATTTCCATTTTCAGTTGATAAATTCTCTTACACTTTTTGTACTTGCTTTTTTCTGTTTCTGTTACTCAAAAGAATCCCAATTCAGGTTTAATAACTGAAATTCAGACTGATTTTCAGCCTGGCATCCACTGATGTATTCATGCCCTGGCTTCCAATAAAAACCATTTATGTACAATGTGTATTCTCTCAATTTGTATGTGACTTCCTTTATTTCTCTATTTTTAATGGATTGATAAGAATGCAAAATAACTGTTTTGATATCTAGATGATGATAACAGTTTCTACTGTATCAGTAACAATACTGGCAAAAACTTAGCCTTCAGAAAGCTATTAAACAGAATTTGAGATTTGTCACGTCCGTAGTTCAGTTGTAGAATGGGAGAAAACAGGTATTTCTGCAGAGTGAAAGGAACTGCAGTGTTGTCAACTGCAAACAAAATTCACAGTATATTGAAACATTACAAAGCCTTTCGGTTCCCAAAGTGCTCATGGTTATCTGCTATATTACATTACTCTAATCTGAGCAGCTTTAGAAAGCAAAAAGGCTCTTTTTTTGGCATTAAGCTATCTGCAGTACTGAGGCTGACATTTTGAAAAGTAAATGGTAAGTCTGAGTGAGTGTCTGAGAAGTCAGTTTAAGATGTCTTAAAAAGCCTTTAAGAAGTTAGGCACCTGCCATCTGAAAAGTAGTCTTTTTTGAGGCCTCTAAACTTGAACATCCAAAATCATTAGCCATTTCTGAAAATTTTGCTCACACAATACCTGCATTGCTTTTTTGCAAGGTGTCCCATGCTTTAAGCTATTCACAGGCCAAGTAGGACAATAGCTCTACATGGAACAGACAAACGATGGAAGACAAAATGACACTACAGGGTATGAGTTGTGTGGATTTTCACGGCATTGCAACATGCACAACGAAGAATATACCTCACTCCTAGTTTAATGTTGCCATCCAATGGATGGCAATACAGCTCACAAAGAATTTGTTTATGGCCAATCCTTTTTTAGGGATTTTATTCTTGTATGTGATGGTTTTCCATAAGGCTTTGGTTTTATGTATAAGCATGTACTTATCATGGAGAATGAGAAACTTACTGGACTAGGAATGGGGTTGTACTCAAAAAAATACCGGCCTCAGAAGAGGGGTAGGAAATCACAATTGCCTTTGTTTTAGTCTTTGTAGAAATGCCAGTGAAGACAATTAGGGTTGAAGCTAATAAATTGAGCTTTGAATTTATTTATATTTATTACTAAAACCCACCTGTATGAAAGTGTTATCAGAGGATCTGCTTGAAGGACTTAACAGAAGAAGTTACAGATAAATAGGCAAAGTCAGTGTTAATAAATATCCGAGATCAGATATTAATCAGTGGAGAGTTTTTAAGTAACTCAGAGATGAAGCAGCTTAGATAAATTACCAATTGTGATGTGAAGCTTCTCATGTAAAACTTCAGTACCTCATACTGATGTCAGGACTTCAGGGGAGAGCGAGCTGGGAACCACCACTGCTTAAAGCTGAAGACCGTAGGGGACAAATGAGGAGAAACTGTAGCAAACAGTGAATGGGGTAACACAGGGCTAAATACAATACACCAGAGAAGAGTCTTTTTAAAGGGAATTCATGCTTTGCAAACCTGACTTCATCTGTTTGATGCAGTTTGCTAGGATTTGCAGAAGGCATTAGACAGTTCCCCTTAATCAAAGGCTCTTACAGAAATCAAGCTGCCATCAGAAGGAGAGAAGAGTCTTGCAGGTGTGGGTGGTTGCTTAAAGAAAATGTGCCCCTGCTCTTTGTTAAAGTATTAACTCTAATTAGGGGAAAACAATATGTAAGGTAGATAAAATACATAAAATATGTATTGTATTGTAATAAAGGATGTTGTCTGCTACTTTCTGCTGAAGTAAGATTGTGATTTTCTGAAATTATTTCAGTGACTGGCCAGAGATGAACCTTACAAAACTAACAAGCATTCAGCTGTGTCACTCTAATCTACCTCTGATCTGATAGTCAACAGATTTAACCTCTCACCCATCTCTGGTCTGTAACACTCACAGAAATGGGGAACCTGTCTGAATCAATACCTCTGACTTGGTAGTGAGATGCCCAACACAAACCCCATTCAGAAACCTGAAACTATCTATCCTAATGCCCTGGAAGTGTGAGTTCTTTGAGAGTACACTGTCCTGGCTTCAGGAAAGTTTGGCTTAGTCCACCTTTGCTGCTGTGGTAACTTAGCCAACTGACCAGAAAAATCGGCTTCATTGTTTTATAGCTATAAATTCCTTAAGAATAGCTGTGTGGTTATGTTTTAGCTTTTCAAAACCAAATAGAAGGAAAAACTTTGAGACAGATAATGTATGTCCAAAGGATTATTTGAAAGGGGGATTAAAAAGGGATACATAAAATATAGCATTAAACATTCAGATCAGAGCAAGAACGGAACAGGAGAAAAGATGCTTCAGATCAGCCCGGTGAGAAGGAGGAAATAAACTTGAATTTTTGTAAACTTTGTTTAAATTGAAAATGGTTCGAAATAGATATTTGAGACATACTTTACAATACCCATTGTGTTCTTAAATGTTTTCATTTGCTTATTTTGAAAATTCTTCGAAAATATCTTTGCATCTTAACCTGTAAGGTTGTTTTTGTTCAGTTTTAATGTTTCTCTGACAGATGAAATCTGTGAGCTTTTCAAAGTCAAAACCCAAGTTGAGAAAGCTGTTCTTCTGTATCCCTGAACAATATTTCTGAAAAATGCAGCAAATGTATTTACAGTTCCTACCAGTAGAACTAGAAAATTCTGGCTAGATGTTTCAATTATGCTATAGGCATTTGTTGTCTTACTGTATTTACTTCAGAGATTCAAGCATCAAAATTCAGGTACAGACCTGGGCTTCTGACAACTTTGTGATGGTGTATTTAGAAGTAGGACTATTTTTTGAATTGTTTCATTACTAGCAGTGATTTGTATTAGGAGAATGCCCAGAGGTCAATCAAAAATGGAGCCATGCTGTGCTAACCATAGGAAAAATACAAAATAAGACATGATTTGTGTCTCCAATTTCGTTGTGCTTCAATCAAAGTGGACACTACCGAGGCCTTAATATACTGTGAAAATATCTAATCTTTGTGATTTCAGAATATTTTTTAGTAATGGAACTGGCTTCAGTTTTGGCCAGCGTTCCTTGTCCATATTTAACTTCTGCATCTGAAAATAATACAACCTATTTTCTCACCACACTTTATGATTCATTCATCTGGTTAATTCCTAGACAACATAGCACAAGTATCCTCTTTGTTTTGGTCAAGACTGTTTTGTTTTGCTTTGGGTTTTTTGTTTGTTTGTTGATTTTTGGCTTTCTTGTTTTGTTTTTCCAAATGCCAGTGTCTCCTTAATCCTTGTGTCACTTCTGAGTCATTTAAAAATGTTTTCACTAACAGAATAAAACTGTGTGTATGGTTACTTCTCATTGTGTTTAGCAGTGGCCTTTGTAATTGTTACATCTGTCTTAACAAATTCATACAGTAGCATGTAACTCTAGTAATATCATGTTTGAAATTAATTTCTATAACAAGTGAGGCTTTTCATTATTTTTTTAACTTGTCTCTCAATGTCAGAGCCTATTGTAAATATCTCTTTAAGGTTGTGCAGTTACACGTTGGAATTGCATCATATTAAATAATGTTTTGACTAGTTATAAACCAAAGCATCAGAAATGTTTGCATTAAATTGTACAAAGAAAAGGAAAAAAGATGTAAATTGTTATATGAATTTATATTAGTGTTTTGTTCCTGCATAGGACTTTTTCTTTAAAATTAATGAATATGTTATTTGTCTTTCTTGTGAATCTGAAGTTTCAAAAATTCCAGCTAAATACGGTAAATAATCATGCAAGTTTTACTTTTTTTTTTTCCCCAATTCTCCTCCCCATCCCACCAGCAGGTAGGGGACGAGTGAGTGATTAGCTGTGCGGTGCTTAATTGCTAGCTGGTTTTAAGCCATGACAGTTACAAATAGCTGTGCAAACTCCAAAATAATGCCAATGAAATTAACATATATTGTTGGTAGTAGTCATTTGTAGCTGCATGTACCTAGGAAGAAAAAAGAGATTTGTATTCTCTCAGAATTTTCTCAACTTGTTAAATACCTGTTTAAATACAGCTGATGAGATGGAAAACAAGTTTAGCGTTGGAGATGTCGTGCCATGACAGAACAAATTTTCCTAGTAATTTAATCAAAGGATTGTTCTGGGTTTATACAGGTGCATCTAAAGGGAAAAAATTATGACATTTCTATGATTTACTTTTAAATAATTCAAGAAGGGTGAATGTCGCTCTGAGAACTGAATTCTAACTCCATGATGTTTGATTTTTTGGAAAGTCCCAAAATCTCAGTATTGTGCCTAAATAGGGACCAAATGTCATCATGTAATTCAATGAGAGTGTTTATATTTTGGATCAGATGAGTCCCGAAAGACTGCAAGTAGCAGAGATGCCGGGCTGGTGGGCACAGTGCAGGACTTGTGTGACAACCGGGCAGCCTGGTGACACCCTTCCTGTTGTGGTTTGAACTCAGCCGGCAGCCAGTCTCACCATGTGGCCAGCCATTCACATCCCCCCTCCCTGGTGAAGTAGGGGAGGGACAAAAAGAAGAAAATTCATAGGTTGAATAAAAAAAAAAAGTTCACTAATAGTAATAAGAAAAAAGTGACAAATGTAAGTCCAAAACAGGTAAAAAGCAGCAGTGGCTTACTGAGTGCGACGACAGGTTCGCAGCCCACCCCCCCCTCAACAGCAGCAATCTGACCACACCAGAAAGTCCTGCCACGCTGACCCGGAAAAACCAAAAACGCTGCGTGAGAGAGAGAGCCCGTGTCTGCATATATATACTGAGTGTGATATCACATGATATGAAATACTCCAATGATCGATCGGGACACGGCCCTCTAGCTGTGCTCCCTCTCAGCCCAAGAAAAGTTAACTCTATCCTGGCCGAAACCAGGACAGTCTCCACCCCTTATTACATACCATTGATGTCATGCTCAGGTTCCAAATACATTCTAAGGAATCACCACCGCTTTCCTGGGTCTCATAGATATCCCTCAGTCTATGGGCCATCCTTCCAAAATGTCTACTGTGTTCATTTAGTCCATAACTTTGGGTTCCATCTGTCATGGCAGTCTTTAAGGCTGGAGGAATGAGGTGGAGTTGGTTCAGCCAGTGGAGCAGGAGGCTTTGGATGTGGCAGGAGAATGTTGTGAGGCACCAATTGCAATAACAGAGTTATTTGACAGTTTGATTCATTGACTATTTTGACCTAAAATCAAATCGCCTTGAGGCAAGCATCAGACTTCTCCGTCCTTCTGCATTACCCACCAAGCGCACCCAGGTCCTTGGGCAAAAGTAATCCCACACATGGGTTTACCTTTACCCAATGCAGGAGTAACCCAGACGGTCTTCTCCAGCATATTCCTAATGCACACTACGGGGGCTTTATCCCCATCTACGGTATGTAGGAGGTTTGATTGAGCAGGGCCAGTTTGCTTGGCAGATCCTCTGGTATTGACTAACCAGGTGGCTTTTGCTAAATGCATGTCCCAGTGTCTGAGAGTTCCACCACCCATTGCTCTCAGTGTAGTTTTTAGCAATCCACCGTATCGCTCAATTTTCCCAGAGGCTGGTGCATGGTAGGGAATGTGATATATCTACTCAATGCCATGTTCTTTGGCCCAAGCGTCTATGAGATTGTTTCGGAAATGTGTTCCATTATCTGACTCAATTCTTTCTGGTGTGCTATGCTGCTATAAGACTTTCTCCTCAAGGCCTAAAATGGTGTTCCGGGCAGTGGCATGGGGCACAGCACAAGTTTCCAACCAACCAGTGGCTGCTTCCACCATTGTGAGCACATAGTGTTTGCCTTGCCGAGTTTGTGGGAGCGTGATATAATCAATCTGCCAGGACTCCCCATATTTATATTTTGACCGTCGTCCTCCATACCAAATGGGCTTTAACCGTTTGGCTTGCTTGATTGTAGCACATGTCTCAAATTCATGGGTTACCTGTGCAATAACATCCATGGTTAAGTCCACCCCTCGGTCACGAGCCTCATCTTGATCACTCGCTTCTTGTGAATATAAGTCAGAAGTTCTTCTCATAGGATCATGAGCAAAGTCACGCTTTCTGCTCTGTTTGGGCACTTGGTTCCTGGAAACTGGAGCAGCATTTCTCCTAAAAGAACCCCGTTTTGGACTTGTTCCTCCTTCCAACTCACATACCCGCTCCTCTAGGAGGTAGGTAGGTTTTCCATCCCATTTCTTCATGTCTTCTCCATAATCACGCAGGTGATGCCACAGCTTCCCCCGTGGTGTATACTGGTTTCCTCGAGGAGAGAAACGTCTGCTCCTAATAGCCGAGATTCTGGTCCATGCAGGTGGGGAGTAGGACATGTCCTCTTTAAATTGCTGGAATTCTTGAGATAATTTCTCCACAGCCATGACAAGGGAGGAAGAGAGACTTTTTCATATTGTCGTAGGCGGTGAGCCAGTTCATCCACTGTTGGTCCCTCTTCGTTTGTCCAGTCCATTAGTGCTAATGCATTGGTGTATGATGATGGTGTGCTCTGTACAAACTTCCTCCACATGGGCCGGGTGCCTTGGACCTTATCTGGATCTGTGGGTAGCTGTGCATGATCTGGGTCATAGTAAACCATTTCCTGCAGAGCTAGCTCCCTCAAGTTTTGGATGCCTCTCTCCATAGTGAGACAGCATACTTGGACAGCATGCAAAGTCTTCCTTGAAAGGATACCTCTCCCTCACACTTGACAGAACTTGCCTCCAGAGACTGAGATTTTGTGTCTCCTTTCCAATGGCTTTGTCAATGCCCCCTTCCCTAGACAGGGATCCCACTGCCTGGCCTCCCTGCCCTCTAATTCCATACTGCTGGCCCCACTATCCCAGCACCAGAGCAGCCAGGTAACGAGTTGCTCACCTGGATGGTGGCTGAAATCTTTTTGCATGTCTCGCAACTCACTCAGGGATAAGGATCGGGTGACTATCACTGGCTCTGCCTCCTCCTCCTGTTCTTGTGATGGGCCTGGTTCATCATCACCCTGTATGGCATGAGGGGATTTTCTTGTGTATTTCTTCTTCTGTGTGGGAGCAACTGACACTGTTATGGATTGGTTCTCTGGTTCAGCTGCAGCGCCTGTCCTCGGGGTTGTAGTGGCTGCAGTTTCTGTTACTTGGTTACCAGGTGCAGAGCCCTTCTCTTCCTCTTGAGGGTGCTGAACAGTGTTTAATAGCACTTGGTAGGTGTGGGCTATGTCCCAGCATGTTGCATTGAGCTGTGCCTCTCTGGAATTACCTGGGTGACAACATACTTTTTCCAAATATTTTATTAGTTCTTCAGGATTCTGCACCTGTGCAAGAGTGAAGTTCCAATACACTGGAGGTGCCCACTGTTCTAGGTACTTGCCCATGCTACTCCACACCCCCAGCCACTCATAATTCTCCAACCTTGGGGTAGATCTCTAGGTGGTACTCTTAAATAGTTGCTTAACCCTGAACAAAACCTGAACCACATGCAGGAACACACTGGCTCCTAACATGGCAACCATGTTTATGTCAACATTCCAAGGATATTTGAACTTCCTGAATTCCTCAAACACAATTGTAAATATCCCCAGGGCCAATGACAGCACCCTATCATAGATGAGCATCACATAGTACAGCAGAAACAAAATCTTAACCCAACTCTAACGGACTGTGAGCAACAGCATGGGAAATACATACCGCAAATGAGGTGATAAGGAGCCAAGCAATCAACATTTTTACTTGTTTTGTTGTTATCTCAAAAACCTCAGTGCCCCACATTGGGTGCCAAAAACTTTTGTGGTTTGAACTCAGCTGGCAGCCAGCCTCACCATGTGGCCAGCTGTTCATTTCCCCCCTCCCCGGTGAAGAAGGGGAGGGATAAAAAGAAGAAAATTTGTAGGTTGAATAACAAAAAAGAATTTACTAATCATAATAAGAAACAACAGTGACAAATGTAACTCCAAAACAGGTAAAAAGCAGCAGTGGCTTTCCGAGTGCGGCGACAGGTATGCAACCTGCCCCCCCTGCCCCTCCCCAACAGCAGCAATCCAACCACACCAGAAAATCCTGCCACGCCGACCCGGAAAAACCAAAAACAGCGTGCTAGAGAGAGAGCCCCATCTGCCTATATACACTGAGCGTAACGTCATATGATATGAAATACTCCAATGATCGATCAGAACACGGCCCTCTATTTGTGCTCTCTCTCAGCCCAAGGAAAGTTTACTCTCCCCTGGCTGAAACCAGGACACTTCCTCAGGCAGAGCAGGGTCCGATGGGATTTCTTCCTGGGGATGAGGAGAGCTTTTAAAATTATTTTTGGCAATGAAAAGAACTGCAGAATTGGTCGTGAAAGGATGGTAGTAAAAGAAAAATGCATGAAAAAACTCCAAAGGGATAACTATTGCTGAAAACATGGGAAGCTCGTCTACCTTTTTGTTTGTTTAAAAAAATGCAACAACCTAATTCATATGTATGAAAAAGCTGGGAATGCATAGATTCCCACAAAGGCACAAGACATATTTCAGTCCTTGGAATTGCCTTTCTGAGAATGTGTTAATTTATTTTATTTTGTCTAGAGGCAAAGAAAGGTACTGTCTATAGTAGGTAATCCTGCAGAAATATGATCATCAAAGTATTGCTTATGTTGATTCCTGCTGAGAAATTACAGGGGAAATAGGCTCAGAACTTGCCTAAGTGAGTTTTGCTACTGAAACACATTTAGATGGAAGAGTGGATCTCATAAGATGTAATCAGTTTGCCTTCTGGTGTCATGGTTATGTTTGCAGCAGGATTATAGCTTTGCGATTGCTGTATCTGTTAGGGAACAGATATAAAAAGCATTTGAATGTAATTTGAAGAAACACTTAAGACTCCTGGGGTAAAATCTGTTTTCGGTTGCTAAGTCAAATTTTTAGTAGTAGCGTTGAGTAAATTTTATATTTAAATTTTGATTCTTCATTTAAGAGAAATTAAAATAATAAATCTTGCTTGCAAAGTACGGTATGAACACTGGAATATGATTCTGAATATAATAGAGTATTGTATGTTTCCTAGTCTACATTACGTTTGTTAAATTTTGAAAGTGGTCCAAATTTGGGCTTTCTCCAACAGGATGAGAGTGAGACTGTATAATTTTGAGCTGAGTTTGAGTAATGTAGCAAAGGAGGGTACTCATATAGATACTAGATAGCTTAAGGTTGCTCTGCTGTAAGCTGGGATCACTGAATTTCACAAATATCATAGGATATTCAGGAGTAAGGAGAATGAAAAACTCAAGGCATAACTTATATGAAACTCCATCACAAATCTGAAAGCCAGAATAATGATATTATCTGAAAAAAACCAATTACTGCTGTAGAGGAAAATACTTCCAGTCTTGTAGAATAAAATGTCAAAAAAACTTCCATCACTTTAATAGTCCATGTTTTATTCTGTACACTCAAAAATAAATTTTACTAAGTTTTATTATTTAAATGTCAGCATAAAACTCTTTCTCTTTTTTAGTTTGTGCTAGTCATGTTTCTTTGTTGGTGGTAAAAAATATTTCTGTACTTTGTATTTTAACTTAATTATTCATGCTTATGTTAATAAGGAGGCTGGCATTTCATAGGAAGCATGAATCTTGTCAGTGTGTTGTTACAATAACTGTCATCTGGCTAAAACTATATATTCTGCTATTAGTTTAGAAATGGATTTATGGATGTCAGAATCAGGATTTTTTAATTGTAAGCACCCTGGGGGGGAAGGGGATTGTCTTTGCTTTTCTGACCCCAGACAACAACTTTAGGAACTCATATTCCCCAGAATTGACTGGACCAAAACTAGATCCAAATTTATGTCAAACCTTTCTTTTTCTTTATTTATCCATCTTTTCTAAGGGTTTTTTTTTTTTGTCTGTATATGTGTTGTTAAAAAAAAAAAAAAGAAAAAAGTCACAGGCTGATAGTTTAAAAAGTACTACTTGTGCTTTGTTATTGACACCTGAGTTTTTAAACTACACAGCACCCTTCTCTCATTTTGAAGATCAATAAATTCCCACTGAAACATGAAACATTACCAAGTTAAAGCATGAGGAAGAGCTCCAGACATGGTTTTAGCTCTCAAGATAAATCAGTGGAGTAGATTAATGCTTCTACGTCATCTGCTTTTTGTTCGAGTGTGTGGTTGAGGTTTGGTTGGTTGGTTTTGGGTTTTTAAACATGTTATTATTTTTAAATGCATTACTTTTGGCAGGAAATACATGTTTTTTTAAAAAAAGGTATTCTGATTAGTTCTGGTAAAATGCAATTGTTTTTCTTACAACGATGTGAGCATGTCTGATCACGAAAGCTCTCAGAAATATCAAAATAGAGACTGTATAAATACTAGGACTAGCTTCCCTTAGTCAGTCTTGATTTATCTCCTTGTTCTTTTGTTTTTCTCTGAATGCAATACTTCTTGCTAAGATTTTCTTTTCCCTAATCTCAATTAGATTTTCCCCATGGCAAATGAATTGTGTGTTTTATGTTTCAGTAAATCTGCACTCTAGTTTCAGAGACCATCAGTTTTGGTGCATTTATGATGCAGTTTGTGGGAGAGGGGAGAGGTTTTTTGTTTTAAATGGAAATAAACTTTAGTGTCTAGAATGACAGGCTAATAAACATTCATTATTATGTTATTAATGGTTCAGTGAAATGAAGATGTCTTTGATGTTTTCTGTTAGAAGCGCATGGTCATTCCTTTTTGTCCTCCCAGTGCTACAACTATGAAATATGAATTGATCCTATGGCATTTTCTGGGAATAATTTCTTTACTGAAACAGGTGAATCTGAATTCTTTCAGGATATTGTCTAAAGAAGTTACCTTCTGGCTTGTTTCAGAATATTAGCTCTGATATCTTCTGTTGAGTAATCTACTAACAACAAAACACTTGATTTTATTCTCAGCCATGACCTTTTATGTGTTTGGGGTTTTTGTTTTGGTTTGGGTTTTTAGTAGATTTTCAGTGCTTAATCCCAGCCCAGTTCTGAGCTTTCCCTGTAGCAATGTTTTGGGCATGATTTCATCAATGGTCCTTGCCTGTAGTTCTTCACTGCAAGTGGATTTGAAGGTGACTGTGTGCATTTATACAAACAGTGCTACATCACTGCTGAAGGACAGCTGTAATGCTCTGTTTTCATATGGCAGGGCCATAATATCTGGCTCGTGGTTGTGCCAACCAGGAGAAGCTACGAAAAGGGTCTAGCCCAGGCCCATTTCCCTCCCCCGTGTTTTTTTTTTTTTTCCTGTCTGCACTGCTGTGACTGTGATTAGAGACATTATTGCTTTTCAGACAGCTAGATCAGAAACAGCACAACATGGCATCATCCTCTTCCAAGCCCTTTTCTCCCTCTCCTATTGTCTAAAATTACCAAGATCTGGGGGATGAGAAGGTGAATTTTATATGTTGGCCACTCAGGGTTGTGGAAATGGAAGTGTATTACTCATTCTCTCATTGCATTATGAATATTAAAATATAATAAATGTTATTATTTCATGTTCTTCCCCTGCAGATTTCCACAGAACCATATTGCATTTCTCTCCTTAAAATAGGAGTGCAAGCTGTGTAGCTCTCTACTTTAGAGCATGTTTTCTTTTCCTGATTTCAGTTTCAAACCCAAACTCTTGTTAATATGTGAAGTTATTGTTCAGAAAACCACTGAAAGGAAATCCACACTTCATTTAAGCCTCACTTTCGTAGGGACTAGTCAGAGCACTGAGAGCATGAAGGTAGCACTGAGAAAAAGGAAGCCCTGAGCTGGATGGCAAGTGATGCGTTAGCATTGCTAAGGAGGGAGCTTTGTTGTGTGCAGCGTGGTGTTCTTTCTGAAAATGTGCTCTTCTGGTGTGAGAGGAGGAAAAATGTAGTTTAAGGCTAAAACTGACAAATGTTCAGTTGTGGTTTCTGAAGAAATGCATCCAAAGATGTCCGAAGTGAAGGGCTCCTTGTCTCATGATGTGCAGCACAACAGCCACAGTCCAGCTGTTTTCAAAGTATGAACAAGAGCAGCAGTAATAATAACTCACCTGTATGGAGATAGTAATCTCATTAACAATCAACAAAATAATCTCCTAAATACCCATTTCAGAGGACAGCTATTGACATAATACTACTTCATATGAAAAAACGCATTTAATAACATCTTGCTGGGCTGTTGCATCAGAATTTGTACATGTTGCTTTGATTTAGTTTGTCAGGAATGACAGTTAGATATTGGGAAGAATGGAAGATTTAGCGTAATATTCATAAGTTGTTTCTTCCTGTTATGTATTTCTGTTTATTTTAGATATAGTGGTGGGTTTTTTAAAAAATATTTTAATCCTGTCAGTCAGATGTGATAAATAGAGGAAGAAAGCTATAGATGTCATTGGTTCTGCTTGGCCAGTTGTTAGATTATGTTCTTTCCAGGAGGATGGCACTAAACATAGGGAGCGTGTAAGGTGCCTCAGGTATTGATCAACATCAAGTAGTACAAATATTGATTGTTTTTGGTTACTAGGTAGAATTTTAATTTCTTGGATGTGATCTAGTATCTACAACTGTGGAGAAACTTGTAACAGTGCTTGAAGGAAGAGTCACATTTTAATAATCCTATTAAGTAAAACTTTTGGGGCTTGAAATTGATTTTTATTCCCCTTCCCTTTCTCTTCTATACTCAAGAAAGTCTGCAGTCCTCTTTCAGGTGATATGTTGCACACATCCAATAGCCTGAGCATTGGCTGATAACCTGATAATAGTTGTTCACTCTAATATATTTTAATAGTCAAGGTGGCAGGAGGATGCTACCAGAGATTTTGGTAGACCCGTCAGAGTTTGTGCTTTTTTTTTTCCTGACAATTGCCAGCTACGAGCAGATCAGCTGGAAATGTGGGACTCTGTGTCCTGGGCTGCCAGTGACTGCAGTCAATTAGGAACTTAGTCTGTCCGTCCAGCATTTCTTATGAACCTGGTCCTAGTCAGTACTGAAGCTGAAGGCTCTAAAGGGTAAGGAAGAAATACGTCCATCTTATAAATGTTGACGCTTTATATTTGTATGTACATAAATAGATATATGTGCATATAATTATTTTAAGTTGATATGATCATAGAATCATAGACTGGTTTGGGTTGGAAGGGACTTTTAAAGGTCATCTAGTCCAACTGCCCTGCAATGAGCAGGGACATCTTCAACTAGATCAGGTTGCTCAGAGCCCCGTCCAACCTGTCCTTGAATGTTTACAGGGATGGGGCATCTACCACCTCTCTGGGCAACCTGTTTCAGTGTTTCACCACCCTTGTCGTAGAAAATGTCTTCCTTTTATCAAGTCTGAATCTACCCTCCTTCAATCTAAAACTTACCCCTTGTCCTTTTGCTACAGGTCCTATCTGGCTACAGTTTAATAAAATGTCATCCATCAGTGCATTCTAGGACATAATTGATAATATCTACTGAATTTAGTACAATATCATTTAGAACTAGATTTTTTTTTTACCCGGGTTAGAAATTTTCCTACATAGATTTGTTTTCTTGATTTTAAAACCAAAGTTACTGTAGGTGTTGTCCAGCCTCTGTGTTCTGTTTTCTGAGAACATTCAAGCAACAAATTTTGCTCACATCAGTGCTCCTGGTAAACAAATTTTAAGTTTCCACACTTGAGTATGCACACCGGGAGTGGGACTGTACACAGTGCCATGGTATTACTTGACACAGTGATAGAAGTGAGTTCCCAAAACCCCCAACCAGAACCTGGAACAGAAGAAATTAAATATGCCTTTCTTAGCTAGGATAGGATAGGAAGATGCAATATCTTTGTGTGAATGTGACGAGAGAAAATTGCATTCAAACTCTGGTCCCAGCCAATAAATCTTACAGCAGCCTAACTTTTTTTGGAATGATGCCTCAGGCAAAGCACAAGTGTCCCAGAAAAAAAAAAAAAAAAAAAAATCTCTTAATGTTTTCATGATTCTCTTTATCACTTCACCATAAATTGCAAGTCCTTTCACAGAGAGACTCAGAACCTTAGGGCTTTTTGTAAAGTTCTCCTAGTGACTGTGTTACACTTATACCATAGGGCAAAAAGAAACTATATCTTGTTATATCTCCCCTTTCACATCACAGACTCCTTAAAGATCAAGTATTACAACACTCACAGTAAATGACTCGCTGTCAGTCCATAGTGTGCTTAAAAATTAAGAGAACTTTTGATGTATTCACATATTAGAGGGACCTGGGGGTGTTGATTGACAGCCACCTGAACATGAGCCAGCAGTGTGCCCAGGTGGCCAAGAAGGCCAATGGCATCCTGGCTTGTATCAGCAATAGCGTGGCCAGCAGGGACAGGGAAGTGATCTTACCCCTGTACTCGGCACTGGTGAGGCCGCACTTCGATTACTGTGTTCAGTTTTGGGCCCCTCACTACAAAAAGGACATTGAATGACTTGAGCGTGTCCAAAGAAGGGCAACAAAGCTGGTGAAGGGTCTGGAGCACAGGTCTTATGAGGAGCGGCTGAGGGAACTGGGATTGTTTAGTCTGGAGAAGAGGAGGCTGAGGGGAGACCTCATCGCCCTCTACAACTACCTGAAAGGAGGTTGCAGAGAGCTGGGGATGAGTCTCTTTAACCAAGTAATAAATGATAGGACAAGAGGAAATAGCCTCAAGTTGCACCAGGGAGGGTTTAGACTGGATATTAGGAAGCATTTCTTCACGGAACGGGTTGTTAGGCATTGGAATGGGCTGCCCAGGGAGGTGGCGGAGTCCCCATCCCTGGAGGTGTTCAAGAGTCACGTTGACATAGCGCTTAGGGATATGGTGTAGTTGAGAGCGGTCAGTGTTAGGTTAATGGTTGGACTGGATGATCTTCAAGGTCTTTTCTAACCTAGATCATTCTGTGGTTCTGTGATTCTGTAATACATTCTGTTGGACATATTTTCCATGAAGTGATGAACTCAACAAAATTAAGCTAGTTTGTTAAAGACTGTTATTTTTTCATAAGTCTTTTTCTGCTTTTGGTTTAACTCAGGTTGTGTCTTAGCCATACTGGACTAAGTGATTTTCTCACTCTGGTATAGTAGGCACATGTAGATCTCAGTTTGTGAACACCCATCTTTCGAAAAGATTATGCAAGAAATCTGTGCAGATGTAAAGAGCACCCGTGGCTTTGGTATTATTCAGTATGGCTCAAGGATTGATCTATAAACCTATATGCATGATTTAGGCCTCAGAGCATTTCTTAGTTCCTTTTTCTACTCAAGGTGGGGAAGAGACTTGCTTTGTGGCATTCCATGTTTGGTGGTTTTTGGTTTTTTTTATCTAATCTGTGGAATGCGTTGGGGTTTTTTTGCCATATTTTCTGTCTGGAGTGGATGCTAATATAGGCTCGTGGCCAAAATTGTTCTTGGAAGTTGAGAGCTGACTTCTGTTCCTAACAGAAGTGCTGATATGACTGTTTCTTGGTGTTTTTCAAAAGACGTTTTCTGACTGATAACATGGCCCCATTTTGCCAGCCAGAGAAGCAGCAGAAGAATGATGCTCTTACTCAAGTCTGTTGAATTGGGAAGTATTGACAGACATGGAGACTGCTTCAGGAATATATTAATGGCAGCAACTGCAGTTATTCCAAGTGTGTATATATTAGCATAAGACAGGGATAAACCTGAATTTGTTATGAAGCAGCTTTATGCCTGCACTACGGAAGCATCTTTGCTGGGCTTTTGTTGTTCCTAGTGAGGGAAGACATGAGCGGGCCCTTCTGGGAGAGGGTGGTTAATACTCATTGATGGAAACCAGTGTGCACCATGATGTTGCAACATTATCTTTCTCTTCCACAGCATTTCTTAATTCAACCTAAAATGTGTTCTAGTCATTATGCAGAGGGAAAAAAAGTTTAATATAGTGCTTAAAACTAAAAATAAAAAGCCATGAAAATTCATGAATTAGAATAAAAAGACAAATTAACTGTGAGTCCTCTGTCATGTCCACCCCAAACATACAACCACAATGACAGTGATGGCCTTGGCATTCTGGACGTGTTTGACTTGATTATGGACCA
The DNA here is from genome assembly GCF_031877795.1 of Strix aluco. Lineage (NCBI taxonomy): Eukaryota > Metazoa > Chordata > Aves > Strigiformes > Strigidae > Strix > Strix aluco. Next base: position 45,053,257 of record NC_133932.1, read on the forward strand.
AATTTGGGTACTCGCTATTTTCTAAAGGACAGGACTTGGGAGAGGGTGGAATTGCTGAGTATGCGGATGAGAGGAGGGCACTGAAAACTTCCCAGGTGCCACTGCTGTTGCTGACATTTTTGAACTGCATACAGGAGCCTGGGTACTATATGCATGGTGAATTGTTCTTTATGCAGACTTTGTGTTTGTTTTCTGTGATACCTTTTTACTTGTCTTTTTGTACAATCTTCTGTGCTTTGGGCCAGTTCTAGTAGCTCCAAAATGACCTAGAGGGGACGCTGCATGCAGCAGCGTCCGCATGTTACACGCTGCTCCTATTGAACTGGGAGTTGATGAAGGTGTCTGTCACTTTTACCAGAACTGGCTTTCTGTTTGTATTGACTGAAGTCAAGGTTTCCTGGGAAATTTGCAAGATAATTATTTTTTGGTGATAATGAGGTCGTTAAGTTCTACATTTTTTGCATTAAAAGGGTTGGTAATGTAAATCAGTGCGAATCAAGAAATGTAATACCACTATAAGCTTAGTAGAATGTGCCCTGAATTTGAAATAGTGAAAAAAAGAAATGCTAACTGCTTAGGGAGCATGTATTCCCACAACACCTTGTTTCCATATGCAATATCTGGTTTAAGTATTCACCTTTTATAATTGTTTTAACAAAACTTCAAGCTATGTTATGTATTCTGTTGATATCATCAAAATCTCAGCTATGGTACTGATACAATACAAAATTGATTGCACACTGATATTATGCAAAATAATGTTAAAAATGAAGCCTGGCAAGCCAAATAATCCTTGGCAGCTGCCACTCTGATCACTGGTGCCATTCAGTGTCCCAGATATGCTGGAAGTTTGACAAGATGCAAGAGAAAGGGTTTAATTAGGCCACAGTTTTACTAATTCAACTAATCTGGGAGTTATGCATCAATCACCCACACAATGCAGAGTCTTACTTGTCCTCCCTCATTCCTACAATTAGGAAGTGGTCACAGTCTCACACGTGGCTCTAGGCCACCACAGGTGTGAGGTTTGGAGGGCTGGTGCCACAGGATTCTCTGATTCCTGCCTTTGCCTGAGAACCAAATCTTTAAGGGTCATGCCTTCCCTTAAATCTGCTTTCAAATCTGGCTGAGAAAAGGTTATTGCTGAAGTGACTTCTAAATTACTATTATGTGCCCTCTAACTAGATCCTATAGGACAGCCCAAATAGATCACTGTGCCCTGGCAAGTCTGGGGATTAAAAAAATACCCCAAACATTCTCAGTATTGAGAAATAGGAAAAGTGCATGTGCTGTGGATGGGAAAATAGGAGTAGCTGCTCTGTAACTGAAGGAAGACTGGCAGAAGTTTGGGGAGTGAGGGCAGTGGCTGCCACATGTGAAGCTGAGGTGCCCCACAGCTCAGACCGTAGTCCCTGCTCCGCTCACTGGTTCCTGGAGTTTACAGGGACCTTTGACTTTGTTTTTCTTGTCCTGCAAGGCAATGTCTCATCTTACTACGGCCTGCCTTTGAAACAATTGGAGGATTAGAGTCTCAAATCTTCAGGCATATGAGAAATCTTCCAAAAATTGTAGTTATTCTTACGTTTATCAGCACTGTGATCATTTAAAGGAAATGATACATATCAAATGGGTTGTCCTGGTCCACAGCACATGGGAGAGCTGTTCTTCAGGACTTGTGAAAAGTACTGAAGCAAAGATATGGGCAAATTTGGTTTAGTCTGTTAACTGAAGGGATGATAGTTCTCTTTGAGATAGAAAATGAGCCCATCTAACTTGTTTCTCATCAGAACTTCCTGCAGTGGAAGGATATCAGGCTAACAAAGTTTTGTGCTGCTGTCAGATTGTTCTTATCCACCTCATAGATTTTGGATGGATTTAGAAAATATTTTATAATGTTAATGTGACCAAAACTTAGGACTCCAGCTCTTTGGTAGAAGCCCAGTGTACTTCCATGATGCAGAGAGAGATGCCACATGGGTACCCCTCCTGGATGCCAGGAGAAGAGCTGACCCTAATCAGTGCTTAAGAATGCTGGGGCAGAATCAACATGTGGCTGTGAGACTGCATTCCCTAACTGGAAAAAGATAAGGCAAAAATGTAAGGCAAATCTCCAAAACTTTTTTTTTTTTTTTTTTTTTAATGACAGAGATGTGGATTCTTCTTCAAACTTTTCACATGAAAAATGGACATTCAGGATCTCTCTATGCTGAAGCTGAGAAGGTTATCAAGCACTAACAGTTGTGGATGATGAACTCAACTTTTGTTTCAGATTTAGGTTTTTATCTCAAATCACATATTAAAAAAAACCAACAAACAAATCCAACAAACCCAAACCACAATAACTGTTTTTTGGGGTATGTATTAGTTTCCAGAGAAACCAAGTTGGCTTTGTCCAATTTGTCCTACTACTTAGTACATATATTGTAATAAAATAGTAGACATCCACTCTTAAATCCCCAATATTAAAGCAGATTATTCAATGACAGGGATACAAAATGTGCAGTATGTTATTTCTGCTGACAAAGGAGGGAAGTAAGGGTGGAAGAGTCTTTTCTTTGTGGCCCCCACTGTTAAGTTGCACTGTGGCAAAAGCCCTAGATACTGTGAGACAACTCTCCTTTCTAAGGCAGTAAGTCTGTTGTGAAGTGCAAGGCAACTACCATGGATTTTATTTTGGTTTAATTTAGAGTATATATTAAAACATCTTCTAATGATGTTCTGTAGCTTAACAGTAGATGTAAAATCTTATGAAATTTGAACATTCTGAAACCCTCATAGCTGTATTTATCCCAGGAAGGGGGAGAGGTGTTCACCTCCCAAAACATGGTTTCCACATGTTATTAGTGTGTGCTCTGAACTGCTGATGTGCGTTGAAGCCACAGACAATGGGAACCCCAGACTGTATGGCCAGGGTTGTTCACTGAGTATTAATGAATTTAATTTCTGCCCCCTATATTTTTTAGATTTTTTGGAACCTTCTAATGTACCAAAAGGGATTGGATAAATGCTGTCTGTGTGGGGTGTTTGGTTTGTTTTTTAAGGCTTTTGCTAGGGTCTTCTGAAGCAGTTACTGGTTTTTAATGGACCCGTGTGAAAAAGTTTCCTGGGATTTTAACTTAAGCACTCAATTGAAGAACAAAGCCTTATGAAGCATTGCCAGTTACAGACTCTTAGTTGCCATCTTTGGAGATTTTGGACTAGTGTTAGCAGTTACAACCTCATCAGTAATCTTAATCAGAAGTCTGTTTTTAATATTAATACCACAACCCAAACCACATAGATAATTAGGAAAAAAATAGCAAAGAAACAACGAGAAGATAAGTTTGAGATACTACAAGAATTTGGAATGGCAAAGAATTTGCTTTAATTGGTTTTGTAACATATAGCTGTCATATGAATGTTACCAAATGGTTAATGATCTATCTGGAAAGCAGTGCAGTGAATTGCAAATACTGCTAAACCAGAATATAACTGCAGTAGCAGTAGAAGTGACCAATAGAAAACGTTTAAAAGCATGTGATCTGTGATCTCTAAAACATTTATTGACCAGCTGCCATTTAACCAGCTGTCTAACTTAGCTTATGTGACAATTATCTGCATTTAGTGAAAATGGAGAGAAACTTTGAGTACTTTACTGGAGACCTATACCAGGTGAGAGTGCTGATGAGCTCAATACCACAGTGAGTGAGTACTGGCACACAGAGGCTACACAGAACGGCAGGCTGTGAGATGTGTGTTAGGTTTGGTTTTTTGGTTGTGTGGGTTTTTTTTTTAATTCCTGGTACATCTGTTATGCATCATCTTATACATGGACTGCAGCTGTAGAAAGAACGAACAAATTAAGATGCTTACGTCAGTAATTATTTCAAGCCTAGTATTGCCGAACAATGTCTTTCTGCAAAGAAGGTACAAAGGGAAGAAGGTTAAAGCTGTGTAGCTCAAGTCAGTCTAATTTAAAATGAGCTGTAAGAGAACAAAATACATGTTTTATGTAATTAGCATCTTAAAACTTCATGTCATTGTTCAGTTTTGTGATAACAGCACATACAAGTCTTGCTTAAGGAGAAAGATTAACAGCGTTTCCTGGAGAGTTCAAGGTCACTAATTCTCTGCGTGTTAAATAGTGAAACTCTGTATGTTTCTGCTTTCTGATGTGTGTTAAATATTTGGAGAATGAGTTAACTAGATTTTTTTTTTTCTTGCTAGAACCTAGTATTTTAAATTCACTGTCACTGAAATACATATGCTATGTGAGAACAAAATGTAGACTGTGTGTTGGCTTATCTGTAGACATAAGCAGAGGTTGCCATTAAAAATCCTCAACAGTTGCCGCATTTGAGAGATCATATCCATGTTTGTAGCAGTGTTCAGATGACTATATCACACAGCAATATTCAAAATTGATGTAGAGTATCCACTTTTAAGCGTACTGTTCTCTGCCATTAGAGATGCCCTCAGAGAACTGTTTTTGTAACATCTTTTATGAATAATTTTTATCCAAGTCCTGTAATATGAAACCCTGGGGTTGCTGAGAGCATCACTGCTTATTATTGTTGTAAGCACATCTGTGATAAAACTTTGCAAAACTTTCTTACCATAAATGGGATCAGTATCACTTTGAAAGGTTGGTCATGAGTCCTCCTAACACGTCCTCAGATAAGTTTGGTTTATGACAAATGCCTGAACTTAGGTGAATTTCATACACTTGAGATTCAGTTAAAAAAATGAAGATGACTTCTGCACAAAAATAATTGGATGAACTATGGTGCAGATGAGCAAAAAGTTTCAAACCCCTGAAAGGGGACTCTCGAAAAGTTCCAGGGCTTGTAAGCATCTGTGTGTAGATAATGGTTGCTTTGGGGCTTTTAGTTTCTAGAGACGTGAGTTTGTACACATTGTTCATTTTCAGTTTTTTATACACTCCTCTGTAGCAGTTTTTTTCAAATCTTGAGCAGTCAAAGCTACATGTGCCATAATTGTCGGAAGTCATCGTCTCTAAACTAATGAGATATTGTTATCAAAGTGAAAGTACTGATGGCTCTAACTCTATGGGACAGTGCTTCTTTACAGACAGCTTACTTTTATATTCATACATCATAAATCCTGTAGTTGAGAAGCAGTTACTTTAAAATTATTATCACTAAGAAATAATAATTCCTGTCTGTGTTGTCCAGACTAACTTTACAGTGCTCCCATTGGAGATGTTTATTAATCTAAACATGCACAGTATATCATTAAGGTATTTTCTTGCACGATTGATTGATTGAATTAGTTACTTACTGGGGGAGGGATGAAGTACCTGAGAATAATGGGAGGAAGAGAAGAAAGTAAGATAAATTGACTTTCTTAAGGAGACGTATTAGCAAAACAATTTTTGCTAGGTAAAATCAGTATTCATTTTTGCATGTCAGAGAGAGAGCATCATGTAGGGCTGAAGGTCAAGGCCAAACTGCTTGCTTCATTTTTTCAGTGATCCATTATCTACTCATGCTTAGTTGGAGTCACTAGTACTTTTAAAGAGGAAAACCAAAAGGAAAAAAGAAATGGCAGCAAGAAGATATTCTACGTGGTATCTTAGTTATCATTATAATGTGCACACACTACCATAATCAAAGTCAAGCATACTGAATATGCCAATTAGTCACTCTAGTAGCAGTGAAGCAATTAAAATGAATAGACATGTCTTTGCCATAAGCTGTAGATGGAATAGGAAGAGAGATGGGCTTCCTTCCTTTCTCATGCTGTTGTCACCCAAGTAGACTGGAGTTTCTCTTGCCTACTGAGTTCAGCACTATAAAAAGCAGGATGCCACTTGATGAGTGTTTTTTCATTTGTCATTTATTTCTGCTTTTTCCAGACTGGGGACAGTTCTGTATAAGACAAAAAAAAATATCTGTTTGTGTTATTGTAGAGTCTAGGACTGCTACCCATGGAGCTTTCGCTCTAAAGCAATTCATTCCATATGGGTGGGTTACTATAATTATATCTATGCAGATGCTGAATCCAGTTACAATAAGCAGAAACCAAGGCTGTTGTTTTCTCAGAAAAATGCCAGAAAACTAGAGACCAAAGCCAGCTATTAATCTGGCCTATTAGTTTGTGGACAGAATGACTGATACTGGTGTATCCTCCCAGATTCTCCATTTGTCCCTGGGCTATATTTCTGTACAGCTAGTGTACACAGAAGATACTAAAACTAGTATGTTACAGTTCCCTTCTCCTCCCCAAAAAATAATGAAAAAAATTATTGATTTTTTTGCCCAGGGCAAAAATGGCTACTTCCCACAGGCCTGATCCGAATGGGAAAGATCTCTGTGGCTAAACTACATTGTGTCTGCTGAATGCTGTGCTGGAGGGCAGTAATACTGAATTATAACCCTGGTGGATCCTCCTTGTAATGCCATGCTCATCTCTCTGGAAATATTTTCTGTAACTCCCTCTTTCTTTTTTCCCCCCTTTGGCTGTTTCCCCCTTTTTGTACTTCCTTCTGAGGTATCTGGGTGGGATAGGATTCTGCTAAAGTATATTTATGCTGTACCAGATGCCGCCATTGTCTTACCAGTATTACTTGGCTATGAAATGTTTTTCTGGATATTTCCATCTATAATCTTGCACAACCCAAAATTCAGTGGACTAGAAATGAAGCCTATCGTGAGTTTTTGGGTACTTTAGGTCCTCCCTGCAACTACAGGCTATATGAGCTATGAACTGAAACTCATCTTTTGTGAAATACCATGTGTAAATTCCTTGTTGCTGTGTCTATGGTTTAAAAATTGTAATGCATCTAGAAGTGTGAAATATTAAGCATATCTTTTTATGGACTTTGAATTTATGGTGACTTCAGAGTCAGTCCTCATTTATTGTCTGGTTTGTTTCACTTCAGAAATTACTTGAACTGTGAACAAAAAGGAACTGACAGTATTTTCAGATAGGCACTTTATAGTTGCGCATTTCGCAACTATATGATAGGACTCTGTTGCCTTGAATGCAAAATTAGCTTGTTGATATGTGCTGCTACAGACAGAGGAACAGATGTAGTAATTCTACTTTATTTACATGAAATCTCTAAAAAGGCATTTTCTGGCAGTATGCTAGGAATAAATACAGTATCAAATATAAACCGCACCATGCTATCTTAGCTCATTCAGGTGTCAGCTGTGCCATTTAGATGTGGGCGAGAGCAGGGAGTCGGATCCCTCCCAGCAGAACTGGGAGCTCTCCCACGCTCGGCACCCCCAGTGCCAGCCTGCTCCCGCCGCTGCCCATCGGCGGGTTTTTGCCTGGGGATTGTGCCTGCCCTTCTGCCCAGAGCCTGGGGACCCTGGAGCCTGCCTCTGGCTCCTGGGCTGGGTCTCCACTGGGGGTGAAGAGGGATGTGCCCTGCAGTCACACCCACTGGTAACACCTCTGTGGGGGGCCTAGAAGAAGCTATCAGGTATCCTGATTTTTTATTTCTATTTTTTCAAAGTAGGAAATTATCTTACCTTTTTTCCTGTTGTTTGAGTTCCCCCCCCCCCCTTCACTTTCTGTGACTTAAAGCTCCCCTTAGTTTATGTTTTCAAGCTTCTTTTTTGTAGCAAAGAGGTTCAGTAAGTGAACTGAGACTAGGAAATGGTGGGGGAGGAAGGGACTGTTGGGGTGGGTTGGGTTGCAAACCATGGAGAAGTTCAACACATCTGAGTGAAGAAGTGAGGTTTAAGTAAAACCCTATGAGCCTTCTGAGCCAGGAATATGAGAACTGATGACTGATGCTGAGCTGGCTGCCACTGCAAGGGAAGTTCTTCTCAGGGGACTGTGCCCTTTTCCCTTCCTCTCCTCCTTTGCCATTGTGCAAATGCTGAGGAAGGAGGTATTAGTCCAGCGATAGTCCTTGCTCTCCCTCACTACTTCACTTAACTAACAGGTTTTAGCCAGGCAGTTGGGCATGTTAAATTGTTCCTTTTTTCCCTCTCAGGTATTCAAACTTTCCAGCGTGGGGTTGGGGATGTTTATTCAGCGTATGAGCCAGCAGGCTCATTAAAGATGAAACGCCTTGACTCTGAACTGCAGGCAGAAGTGGTGGGAGGAGATGCAGCTAATTTAACTTGGAGGGTGATTGATGTGTGTATGTCAATTTCTATTAATATTCTTTTGAAGTCACTGACGCAAGCATGTTTTTTCCCCCACCCCAACAGAAAATATAAATAGAAAGACAACAAAACAATCCTATCCCCTTAATTCACAATACTCAGAAGCAGCTAAGCAAATTCTGTCATTTGAGAGTGTCCTCCACAGACTGGCAAAAAACAGCTTATGGTGGTGTTCTTACCACTTTAAGAATATCAAGATGCTTTAACGGAGATATCCACTTACTGCCAAAATGTATAAAGCACAAAAAGCAAAAGTCACCTACAGGTAGACCTAGATGCATTGCTTAAAAATGTACCGTTCCCTCATTAGACAGCCATTCATTGCATGAAAAGAACTAAATATATTTGTTGAGGTGTCGCTATAAAAGCCATGTTTAAAATGAAACAGAGTTGAGAGCCTGAATGCACAGCACTGTTATTCAGAAGTAGCTTTCGAGCAGAGAGTTTTAACGGGAAGATGCTGTTTGGTTGGACACAAATCAACAAACATTTAGCTGAAGTGTGAATAATTCAAGCGTGCATGAAGAACCCTCCTTTCTGAAGAGACGAAACGCAAGAATAAAAAAAATCTTCAAACATTAACATCAGCCTTAGAGGACAATGCAAGCAGCCGGATTTGAAACAGATTTACAGATGCACTCTCTTTAGGCAGGGAGAATTCTCATTAAATGCAAGATGCTTCTGTGGCTCATGTGTTTGCACGGAGGTAGAGGTTTGCAAGACTGACGTATCAGATAAAGTCAGAGTGGTTACCACACCGACGGTGTAGCAGCTGCATAATAAATGATGGAGAGAATCATGTTAGGCATGCCCACCTAACCTAACTTGAATCATGCGAAAGGAGAGCTGCTGGAATTCAAATAGACTTTCTGGTTCCCAGCAGTCGGCAGTAATAGAATGCTTTCAGGAAGATGACAGATGCAGGGGAAAGATGCTGTTTTGCACTATCTTGATTTGTTACGGCAGCCAACTTATTGGCATGATGGAGTGACAAGAAAAGCAGCTGGCATGGAAGGTAGGATTATCAAAGCTATTGCATCATTATGAATGTAATTAGAAACTGACCATGACAAAGCATATGCTAGAACGAGCTGCTGCCGATGGCAGAGGATTTGTTGCTGAGGTCTTGAAACTCTGAAAACAACATTCCTCGTGCAAAATGGATTTTGCAGTTTCATTTATGCTTGTGTTACCCTTTCTTTCCTGCTTGCCTCCAGGCTTGGGGAATCGCTTGCTTGAAAGAGAGTGTTGTATTAGGATGAGATTGAAGAATAAAGTATTTTCTAAGTCTGTGAAGCCTCAGGTAGCTAGAAACAAACAAATGTGAAACAAGACTGGGAAAGGCTCCCTTTGATTCACTAGCAGGCTCTGATTGATGTATTGGCATATTCAGGAATCCCGAGGAAATGAAGATGCATGTACTGAATGTTTTGGTATAATGAAAAGATATTATTGCAGGTCTCTGCTTTATAGTTAGTTTTTCTGACAGGTTTTATTCCCCATCAGTTTTTAGCTCTTGACATTTATTTGGTTGTTCAGTATTATATAAAGAAAATACATCAATATCTCCTGCAGGGTTTCTCAACAACTCCAGCATCTGTTTCAGCTATTGAACTGTATTCACGTTTTGCCAACTTGATGCCTACCCAGCTGGTCTATCATTTCTCGCTTGATTACTGCTCTTAATTTCTCTGTATCAGCTTGTTTCAGATAGGATTTTGAAAGCTGTTAATGAGAAATGACAGTAACTGCTAAATTATTGAGAACTGGAGTATTCTCTTATTTTTGAAACATCAGAGAGCATTTTTGTGTGCATTTTATTAAATTCATATTCTGTGTTGCAGTGGGGTTTTCACATAGTCACTGAATTTAGCCATGAATACTTCAAACTAGATGAGTCACAAGCATAACTTTCAACTGACTATTTTGAGAAAGTTTGAGAAAATTTAAAGGTGTTTGCTTTGTTGTATTAATATATGTTCCTTCTTCCTGTCTACCACCCCCCCACCCCCCAAACATATATACTCCCTCTCTGTCATGGTGAGCAGTCATTAAGTGTATACTGTACATATTGAAATATATTTTATCACCACTAGGGTGAAACCACTAAGAGCTCCGAACAGGTGATTTGAAGAGGTTTAAAACACATCAGCTCTATCGGAGTGGGTCGCCCTCGATCAAAGAAGTGAAAGTGTTTTCTAAATGTAAGGCAGGACCTCTCTTTCCTTTCTCTGTAGAGGTCCAACAACTATTCAAACACTGCTCACAGGATATGATTATGTTAAATTACTTGGAATATTTTGCCTTGCAAAATGCTTTCTTTCAGTGTAAACTCCCTTCTTCATTAGGTCTATCATTTTTTCTGAGGTGATCTCTTGTCATACTGGATATTCACTTTTCTGAATTTATTTTAAATTACTTTGCTGGCTGTACTCTATGTAGCCTTGTCAAAAGGGGATCAGGCTATTAAACACTAAATGTTGCTGACTAAAGCTGTAACAGTTTTAGAAAGATAGATGTTTCTAGATACACAGTAGTGACCGGCCTTTAGAAAGTTTGAAGGTAAAGATCAGTAAAACTGATACACTGTTAGCTAGTTTGAGCAGTTACCTGCTTCGGTCACCTCTGAGAGGCATTTTAAATTATTTTGTAACTGCTGGGAGGGGAGAGGTAGTTATAAATGGAGAGGATCACTGTGGGGTTTGTATAGCCAAAAATAGTTCTGTAGTTTTGATGACAATGAAAGAAAATATTATTCCATTTCAGAGAAGTTCTATTAAATTTAACAATAATTTGTCCGTGATGATGATGATGTTGAAACCATAGAGAGAATAACCCATATAAAGATCTTAAGTGCCATTCATGTTTTCAGGGTAGCAGTAAAACTGTTTTATATTGCATGTATTATATTTATACTCATGAAGCTGCTAGTTGCTTCTTGTCTCAAGAGCGCTGGCTGGCTATCATTGTACAGTTGTTACTTAAAATGGTTTTTTCCTTGTGACGCTGGTAATCGTAACTGCATGCTGTCTGTGACCATCATCCAGCTGACAAGTGATTTTATGGTTTGCTTCTGTTTTATCTATAGTATTTGGGTTTAGCTTTCTGTTTCACTGATGAATTAAAACGACACTAGGTGGAGCTAGCTGTTGATTATAAATAGAGCTACAGTAATATAGGCCTGTCTAAAGAGCAAACCCCTGTATATAATGATTATTATTAAAAATAACAACTTAAAATTTTAAGCATTGAGTTCGACCTTAGCCATGAAATTCTAGATCTGGTGGGGTAAGAGGAAACAATTTCTCCATTTTCTTTTCCTTTCATTATTTTACAAGCTAGTAATCAAAGATGAAAAATAATAATAAGAAAAAAAGCATCTACATTCAACAAAGAGGGCTGGGAAGCAGAAGAACAGAAATAGAAGAAGAAAAGAGCAGAGAAGCATCAATAAGAGCCAGCAGATGTTTCCACTGTAGATACATGCAGATATCCAATTGAGTATCTGTCTGTCTTTAGCCTGATATACATAGATTTTTCTCTCATCCTTACATATAAATCTTCTTCCCATTCTGTCCTTTGGAATTAATTTATAGAGCTGACATCTTTCACTTTATATTTAGATATGGGACCGATGCTTTCAAATCCCTTCTTGGAAGGGTGCTCTAAAAGGTGTGCAAGGACACAGGAAGTTGTCACTCATATGTTGGCCGGCCATAATTAAGAAAAATGTAAAGGGTTATTTATTGACTGAGGTGGAAGCTGGTTGCATGTGCTCTTTCACATGATTCTGGTTATTAATCCCAGTCAAAAATAAGAAATCTGTAGACCTAGACAGTGTGACAACACAAGAAAAATACACTCACTTCCACACAGATTTACAGATATGTACTACAGATATGGTACATATATTAATTCAACAAAGAAGAGAGATTTATTAGGATATATGCTGATACTTGAAGTATATGAACTGAAGAGGAAGGGCCAGGAAACAAATGAGAAGTGTGAGATGAGTACAGGGAAAGGGACAGGTAAAAACAGAGATTAGGGATATAAGATGGAGCAGTCTGGCAGAGCAATGATAACTCCCATCAACATCTGTTGAGTGAAGCACTTGCAAGTTCAATCAGTGTCTTGTTCTTATTGCAGTAAAAGTGAATTGAGGTAGGGAGATGCTCAAGTCAGTGAGGAAAACTTTCCCAGGAGTTGCCTGATGCCCCAGGAGTAACGAAGTTTAGAAGACTGGAGATTGACCTTTTTGAACGTTGTCCCTAGAAACTTGAAATATTAGTACTGAACTGGACATGTGAGTTAGAATGGTCCTGAAATGGTGCTAGACAAAACCAAGTTGTGCTTGGACCTATTGCTTTTTGGAGGAGTCTTGCAAGAAAGCAGAGCTGCACAGTTGGTGCTCAACAGCACAAGCATGCAAGGAGATCAGCTGTGGTGGAGACAAAGTTTATTAGTTTTACAAGACTAGTCAGTATTTTATTGAGGCTAGGCCATGATTAATTTTTTATTTTTTTATTTTAATGGATAGTCTTAATCAGAAACAAGGCCGTTGAAATGTGTTAGGGTGTCATTACTTCTACATCTTCTTCCTGTACAGTTTTGTCTGCTTGCACCCCAGGACCTGTTGCCTTGAATGAGCTCATCCTGACATGTCCTGAATGTTCCTTCTGAAAACAGGAAGATGTGTGTAGTGCAGCAGCTCTTGGCTTTCTGATGCTGGTCAGCTGCTGCTTCACTCAGCTAGTGGTTCATGCTGAACAGAGTGTGGAAATTCTAGTTTAGGAATACTCAGTGTGGGGAAGTGTCTGACTATCTCAGGCAAAGGTCATGAGAAAGCTGAGCCAGGAAAATCACTAAAATCTGTCCATTTGAAAATCCACTGGAATGAGGAGGAGGGCAGGAAGAGGAAAAATGGCATGTAAGGTGAGGAATGGAGGGGTTCAGGTGTTCCATGAGACAGTCATTTGATGAATAGATGGTAATCACCTTGCAAAAAAAAAAAAAAAAAACCATGAGGAAAGGTGCCTGTGGGAGTCAAGCTTGTCCAAAGGATATTACTTTTGGCAGTGCATAACTAAGGTTATGCACTGCCAAAAAGCTTTCCACAAAGAAATATTACATCTAATCAAAATGTATTAATAAATTAAGTCTATTAACAATGAAAGAAGTATTTATGTCATTCAAGAGCCAGAGTTCAAACTCTCTGTTTTATTTATTTATTTCTTTTTACTATGTAACAGAATTAAAATTGCTAACAATTTGAGGGGGTTTTATTTGATAATAAATGCTAAAGGATATCCTTTCTCCCCAACCCAGATTAGGGTTATTTCTTTCACAGAGGATTAAATCACATATCCCTGAAATCATATAGTTTTAATCTCCATAGGAAATGCTGAGATTTCCAGAAGCTGCTTGTTGTTGCTAAACACCATGTTAACTTTCTGTATGGTGCTGGAAGGAGTGAAGGGCAGGGGAAAGACCCATCTATGTGAAGAGTTGCTGGACTTTGGTCAGTAAAGAGAAAAGCATGAGAATTTTCTGAAGGCTAGTGATTTTTTGCTTCCTCTTCTTTTTCTGGTGAAATCAGACCAGAAGATTACTGTGTTTGAATTGGAAATAACAAGAAAGCCTTCAGCTTGCTGCTCCACTGCATGTCATAGCAGGTGAATATTGCCCATCTGCTTCTTAAACTACAAGGTACAAGTGGTCTTGCATCTTCTCTACTCTGTGCCACTAGCTCCAAAATATCCAAGTGATTTGCAGCAGAACTGAGGTTATGAATGCAGTTGTTGTGAAGTCGTTGCAGAAATGTCCTGGATGTGAAAAACCCAGTGATGCGTTGGAGATGGAGAGCTGAAATGGAAAGGTGAAAGAAGGGAAATCGGCGCTCTACTAGAAATGGGAGAAACACTGAGTAATAATAGTTTTGCTTGCATCTTATTTTTTAACTTTTCCTTTATGATCTGAGCATCTGTGCATCAGAATAAGGATGCAAGGTGCACCTGTTTACAAAAATCAGGAACCTCCATCTGCACTGCAGTTGCTTTAGTTTTTGTTATCTTTAGAAGAGATCTTAATCTTAAAAAAGGAAAATCAGAAAAGTAAATCAAGATTAGGCATACAGTGTTTTTCATTAGTATCCTCAAGTAATGCAGCTTAATGTTTTACATTACAATGTTGTTCTTTACAAAGGCATTTTTCATTTACATATCCCTAAAGATATTGCACATAGTGCAACCAATACGCTGACTTGCTTGATGATACAGAAACTAAAGATGCTGAGATGGTCAAAGAGATATTTTTGGTTTTGACCAATGCTGACAAAGATTCTTATTTTTCTTTCCCTCCCTCCCTCGACTTGTCACAGCTAGGGGAGAAGGTAGATAGGAAAAAGTTAAAGCAAAATTGGAACAACTAAGCTGCTTGAAACTTGTGTTTTCTTAATCTATATCTAGCTTCACCTTCACCTCTTTCTGTGTCCTTCTGATGCTTAGGAATAAAGAGCATGCAGAACTTCTGTTATTTGGTCAAATTCTTTTAGCATTCACTCCTGATCACTTATATTGATCTGTTTCCCTGAAACTTAAAAGCCATACTAAATAAAACCACCACACGCTGTTTTCTCTAGACTTCTTTTTATAAGCAGCCTGTTATTTTTATATAGCCATTATGCGAATCACATATGTTTCTACAACAAATAATGCAAATATATTGGGAAAGGTTCATCATTTTGTCTTTTTTTTTTAGGAAAACCATTTATATATTCCCACCGTATGCTTATATTTAACACATCTTTATTTCCTCCTATTACAAAATACCACTTAGAATGGGAACTGCTCTGTAATTTGATACTAATGGTCCCAAATGGTATTTAATAAACATTCCTTCGGTACAAACATCGCTCTTTCAGAGGGCAAGATGGAATACTCACCTGTTTATTTAAATGAAGAGTTTTGTCAAAGACCAGACTTTTCACTTTGCAGTCCCAGGCTGCTTTTCATTCACTGTTGGTCCAGTATGAGATAAGGACTGCAAACACTGAAAAATGCAACCTGTTGTGTTCAGTAATGATTGCAGGCCCTGAATTGTAACTGAATGAGGTTTGATAGCAAGGCAGAAAAGTAAAGGTATTAAATAACTGCATGTACATGGAAAATGTTATATCTATATTTTTCCAAGCCATGATGGATGGAATCTTTTAAGATGGATGCTTTGGTGAAGGAGTTTTGGTGCCAATGAGATATTTGGTGACTGAAGATTGAAGTTAATGTTTTTAAGAATTTTAAGATGTTTATGGTTTAGTGCCTGTGATGACTCTCAGACTAATAGTAAAATTACAGGCTTCTAATTTCTTAGCAGCCTTGTTTTAGACTACTGAAAAGTACAAGGGATTTTTATCTTTTGAATTAATTTGATGCTTAGCAAAACATTTCAAAAACAGTGAAATGAATTGCCAGCCCAGTTGATCCTGTGATTAAAACTTTGTATGCCTGTGTCTCTTCAGATATTTCTTCAGAAGCCAAGAATAAAAAGCATGTCACAGATGTTGGTAAATCCCAGTAACTAATTATATTTATTCTCAGGTCCGGTTATTTTTAAAAACTTCAGAAATAATGAGGAGTAAGAGATCAGTTATGAAGCAACCTGAACTAAGATCAAACTAATCTTGACAGTTACGGTTGTGAGGAGATCTCAGGCTACCAAGTTAAGGATGTAACTAGGAGGCAGAAATTCAAAATGCTTGACATACCTTGGCACTGTATGCAAACCAAAACCAACACCATCCTCTGCCCTCAGAATGCCAAAGGTCAAATATGGTTTGCTTCCTTCAGAGAAGTTACGCTTTAATTTTGCTTAAGTCTTTTTAGCAAATTAAAAATGCTTTAAGTACTAATACCTCATAGTCTGTCATAATACCTAATCCCACACTTTTCTTACAGGCACTGTTTCTTAAACTATATGGGCCTAAATGTGACTTTTAATCATCAGCATCGGTCATAGTGTTAGTGCAGATAATGAAGGTCCTATAAACATAGGAAAATGGTATGTTGCTGAAGAGTATCAATTAGGATTATTCCTCTGGCAACAAGCAAATGAATTTTGCAGGACTCCTTTGTGGAACTGGTATTTAATATGGGATCCTGCATGAACTGGCTGACCCATCGAATAAAAAGCAGCCGGAGCAGCTCTGTTGGGCTACATGTATCACACAGTTTCTTAAATCTGCCTAAGCCTAGGGAGCAGAACGCTTACTAATTTATTATTAGTTAATGAAAATATTTTATTATTTATTGTGTGACAACTACGTATGTAGCACTTGACAAAGCATAGTGACTTCTTCGCTCTAGGGAACAATATATAATTAATGTGAAGGGTCTGCTTTGTATCCTCAAAACCAGACACAGAATGATGGCTGCAAACCTTGGCCAGCTGTGAAGCTGTAACATACTCTAAGTAGAAATGGGATTGCATTTTGTGGCTGGCTTGTTACTGACATACAACTTAAGGATTTTACACTGAATGATAATTGTATCATGCAGAGACAGACTACCCGTTGATGGTTCGAGATGCCATGGAAACACAGAGGTACCCATATTAGTTGTTGCAGTTTCTGTGTGAGCCAGAGATAGGTATGTCATTGGGAATCCTCCATGGCCTGTACTTCAGTAGAAATACTGAAACTGAAAGAGGGAGAAAAAACATCTGCATTGAAAGAGAGAAAATATGAACCTAGACCATTAGATGTGGGAAAGGCAGAGATGTCAATTTAGAGGACCAACCTACTCTGCTGTTGCTTCATGCAACCTGTTGGTATCTGCCAGGTCAGGACATAATAGTTTTTACCTGAGTGAACAACCATCTCAGGACAGTTGTATGCATTATTATAATTCAGGAGAGAAAAACCCAGGTATTTGGTTTGTGTTGCACCATAGTTTTCTGCTTTAACACCTGCCCCAGAGTTTGTAGAAATACAAGAAAGCACAATAAAACTACTGAGGAGAGGTTTATTAGTGCTAAAATAATCAGTTTTGTTTTCTGGGATTTTATTTGGTCCCAACACTATCAAGTGAGTTTAAAGGAAAAAGAAACTAATAGTGGTGCTGCTGGACAGATCTGCATTGACAAGACTGGTAAAGCAATTCTGTGTACCCCCAGCACTGGTGCAGGACTGGGAAGCGTTAGTCTGACCCATGTCAGTGCTCCCCTGGAGAGGCAGAGCAAGAACAATGGAGAGAGGTTTTGGGGCTGGTGATGCCTGTTCCCTAAGTGACTCTATTGGATGTAGGTGGCAAGGTTGGGGGGCTTCAGTTGAAGGGGCTGCAGGGGTGGCCTCCATGAGAAAAGTCCAGGGACTGCCCCATGCCTGTCACAGCTGATTCCAGCTGGCTCCAGTGGTCCCATTGCAGGGCACAGCTGAGCCCCTCAGCCAAGATGGTGCTGCCTCAGGGAAATCCTGTTTAAGAAAGGGAAAAGCACTGCCCTACAGTGACTGAGGGGAAAAGTGTGAAACAGCAGGGGGAAGACAAAGGTCAGAGAAGGAGGGGAGGAGGTGCTTCAGGTGCTGGTGCAGAGATTCCTCTGCAGCCATGGGAAAAGACCATAGTGGAGCAGATATCCACATGGCAATGACAGAGTAGGTGGATGTGCCCTAAAGGAAGCTGCAGCCCATGGAGAGCCCCCACAGGAGAAGATATTCCTGAAGGACTGCAGCCTGTGGGAAGACCCACGCTGGAGCAGGGGAAACATGTGAAGAGGAAAGAGCATCAGAGAGGAGCTGTTATGGACTGCCCCCATTCCCCATCCCCCTGTGCCCTTGGGGTGGGGGTGATGGGCGAGAAGTTGTGAGTGAAGGAATGAAGTGGAGCTTGGGGGAAAAAAAAGGGCATGGGGGGAAGGTGTTATTTCAGTCTCTTTGTCTTTGTTTCTCACCATCCAAATCTACTTTCATTGGCAATAAATTAAACTAATTTTCCCCAGGTTGAGTCCGTTTGCCCATGACAGTAACTGGTAAGTGATCTCTCTGTCTTTAT
Source organism: Strix aluco (assembly GCF_031877795.1). Lineage (NCBI taxonomy): Eukaryota > Metazoa > Chordata > Aves > Strigiformes > Strigidae > Strix > Strix aluco. The sequence continues at coordinate 45,071,429 of NC_133932.1, forward strand.
GTTGTTCCAAGACCTTTTGCATCCTATTTTCTCCTCCTGTCCTGTTGAAGAGGGGGAGTGAAAGACTGGCTGAGTGAGTGACTGGCTGCTGGCCAAGGTTGACCCACCACGGTGGGGCAAGATTATTCCAAGTGAGCTTTCCAAACTGTCAGGAGGCAATGACTCAAGGTCAGTCATTTTTAGGGCTAACTGATATTAGAATGGATGGGTGTGGACCACAGCTGATAGTAAAAAAAAGAAAGGTTGTAAAATGAAACCTCTCTCTGTTTGAAGCAGTGAGTCACTCCAGAGGTACTTATCATGAACTTGCCCTAAAAAGACAGATGAAAATACATCATGAAAATGGCATTATTACTAGTTTAAAGCCACTGTAGATTGTGTGCACCTGAACTACGATCAGGAGGAATTATATTTGAGCAACATAGGAGTGTCTTGGCTTCACTAATATTTTCGTGTACTAGAGAGAGATTGAATGTATGAGAATTTTTCATTGGCTGTGCTCATAACAAATGACTGAAACTTGTTTTAACCAATTCCAAGGATGTCTCCTTGCTTTTAACTACTTAAAAGTGAAGGAGATTTGGTGCAAAAATTGGTTACAGCCTGCGTCTGTGACAGGCTGTCCTTTCAAAAGATGTTAAAAGAAGACAGGAAAAACTTTATTGAAAAGGTATGCCATAAAAATAATCACAGAAAATATAGTTTCTTTCCTTAAAAACAACGAAAATAGGTGCTACTCAAATGAGTGTTTGTGGCATTTCACAACACACTGGTTTTACAGATGTTATCTAGTGGAGTGTGATAAAAATGATGCTATTACAGCATTTCAGTTGTTTCATCATTCTGAGGTAATCAGTGAAGAGAAAATACATTGTGTCTTCAGGTTGAGAAGGTTTTAAGAAACATCTTACTGGGCTGCTAGCAGATGGGGGAAGAGCAAGCTGTCATTTGCAGGATGTTGAAAACTGTCTACCATAACAGGTTGTATTCTGGAGGTTGTGTTCCTTTTCCACCATTGCTAACATGATCCAAGTTTGAAACAGTCCAGTTGTTCAGTAAAAGTATTTTCTGTAAAGTAAAGGTTGTAAGCATGAAGAGTGAATGAAGGTGGGATGGGGTCTGTTCAGAGGTTTATTATGTTCAGGAGCCACTTTGGAGCACCTAGCTGGAACCTTGTGCAAATAACATGTCAAGACAAACTTGTTTAAACTTTTAAAAAAGATTTATTTTGGGAAATAAGTAAAAGGTCAGAAGATACTATGTGTAGGGAGCATTACCTTGGGACCATTTTATCTTATTCATTACTGATTTCAACCCTGTGACTTGGAATTAAAAATATTTGTTTCCCACTGTCAGCTCTCTGAGCTTCAGACACTGACTGACAACACCAGCCTCCTTTCTGCCTGGAAAACTGGTTGAGTTTCTCTTCCAAAATTTCACTGAAAAATGGGAAAAGCCTTGTTTTAATCATTGGGGTTATAGGCCTTAAAAAGGAAGCGTAACTCAGCACAATGGAAATGTAAAGAGCCATAATTCCTTTGTCAGGACAAGACAGGTTGTGTCATTTATATTTATTTCTTTGTTGGTCTTTGGATTGTACAGCAGGCCAGTAGTGGTTTTGGCCCACTTTTCAGATTTGTGAAGTGGATGTTATTTCTGGCTTTTTTATGTGTAAGTTAGAGAACAGGGTTAGATATCAAGGTGAATATCAGGGTTCAGTGGAGACAGCCATGGAAATCTGGCTTTTCTTGGATATCTCTGCTACCTTCAGTGAAATAGAGTTGGGCAGGAGGCAGCAAACTGGTTAGAAAGGACCAGATTCATATCTTCATCTGTTACTTCTGGAGGCCAAAGAGTATTTATGGAAGCCTGGCAGTATTTTCTCTCCTTTTAACCAAAGACATTAAATTACCCTAACCCATTACTGGAATAAAATGTTAATCTTCACTGCAGATGAATTTTTAGATAAGATCTGTGATGTTTCTTTGTACACTCTGGCATGATGCTTAGCACCTGTAAGTCATTTGTCTTGCTGATTATGCTTGCAAGTAGACTGGAATAGTCCAATTCCTTGTATTAAGTAATGAGCTCCATTGCTCAAGAACAACATGAGATATGCAGTGAGTTATTATGAAATGTGAAAATTCAGTAAGGGAGAGTTCATCTATAAATGAAGCTGGATTAATTTCATTAATCACATTCTTCCATTAGTGTAGTTTCTTAAATTTTGGCTTGTTCATTCAGGTTTTTTTGATATTGTATTGCCTACCAGCTTGCAGTATTGAACACTTTGATTGTTCATATTAGTACTACTACAATTTCAGGAATAGAGTAGAGCTTTAAGTACCACTTAATTAAGCCAGAACAAGACTGAAGCAGTGAGAGATTTCTTTTCCTGGCAGGAGAAGTTAAGGGTGTGGTAAGACACTCCTCAAATTAAACAGTTCTAATTTATTTTTGTAATCACTGCTTGAAGAACATTGAGTTCCTTGACAGTACAGAGGGAGAGAAAGGTTACATGTGGAAAAGTTACTGGGGTCTAAAGAACACTTCAAAGGGGTTTATTTTTGTGTATATTTAGAAAATGGCTGTTTTTCTCTGCGTTTCAAATGATTCTCAGCATGGTGCTCTCATGATGCATGTATTCATCTCAGGGCAAAAAAATGAAGATTCACGCCCTCAAAGATTTGCTCCCTTGTAATCCTATTGATAGCCATTTAAGATCAAGTCTGAAGTTTAATGTCAAAGTACATGTTGTTAACCCTGGAAAGTAAACAGCATGAGAGTGATTGAGCTGCTTTTCCCTCAGGAGAGTGGATAGGAGGAGAGAGAAAGCCTTGAATAAAATAATTAAGATAATTAATTTTTAGCTACTCAAGTATTTTATTCTGTGTTTTTGAACACTGAGCATTACACATTCTCCAGGGGAACGGTCCTCAGAATTCAGATTTTATGCTGTTGGGAAACGCTGCATGCATATATGTGGAGAGGTAAACTGGGAAAGAGTATTGACAGAAAACTGCTCCCAGAGAGGGAGATGTTGCCCCACACTGACACACATACATATAATTGCTGAAAACGTTACAGATAACTATATGAAGCAGCCTTGCAACTCACTCTTAGTGTCTGAACATCATAAGGTACCTCATATGGAGTCAATGCTCACTGTTCAGGTCTGTTTGGAGCATAAAAGAGATTGGGGTTTACAGAGGAAGAGTCCCTGAGCCCATCCCAAGCATTTATTTGACTTTTTTCATCCCTTTGCCATCATCCAGATAGTTGACTTCTATCCTTTGTAGTCAGTGTTACAACAGCAAATGTGTTTAAAATCAGCCAACAAACTGAAAATCAGGAATACTTTCTTTTTAGGGCTTAGCTAATATAGTTATTTAAGGGTTTCATGTACTTTATAAAATGTCTAAATGAAATCAGTTTTATTTTTGTATAATTTTTTATTTATTTCATTTTATTAATGCTTCACATTTTGTAAAGTGAATATGTATTTCTTTTTTTTTGTCTTTCATGTTACTTTCTTTTCACCTCTTATTTTACTTTTTAATATTTACTACCTCTTCCTTGCACTTTGACTTCTTTTTTATTTGCTCTCTGTGCTGTATCTTATGATGCCTGTAGGTAATATTCAAGATTGAAGGTGCCAGTAGTTAATACTTATGTTAAATTTAACATATATCGTTCTCCAGAGATGTAAAAGAAATTGTTTGGCTGTTGAAGCTCTCAGATAAAAGCTAAAGTGATATACCTATTTCACGCATCACATCAACTTATTTTGCATGCCGCTGTCATCCTGCTTGAAGTTGTGCAAGATTAGATTCAAGCTATGCAAAACAAACAAACAGGACAGGTATGTTTCTACCGCTTTGACCTGTGTGTATTGCATTGACACTTCTGTCAGATATGCTTAAACTGGGAAATAACCAGTGGATGTGGTCTTGATCGCCTTCCAGCTGTACTCAATAGCCGAGGTAGCATTTACTGTTACGCAGCATTGAGCAGTCTCTACAGCCTACTTACTCTGTTATTAATATAGTTGAAAATGAGTCATTCCTTAGCTCTTGGATTTATTTCAGATTTGTGTCTTTTCTATTACATACTGCACCACCTCCTCCTTGTCAGCGCTCACCACAATTGCTAACACCCTGGCTGGAATTACCCCTGCAGGACTTTCTCCAGCAGAGACAGCTCTACCTGAACATATTATTTGGTCCTTCAGTAACATGTAGCTTTATTTTGAACTTTCATGTATGTTCTCACACAGAGAGGTAGTTGTTTCATTAGGAATTTTCAAGTTACTAAAAAAGAACTTTTAAAAAGAGAAAGAAGGTTTATTTGGATTTAGATTCTCCAAGACCTTGTGGTGTTTGGTTTGTTTTTGTTTTTTTTTTCACATTTAGAGGATACCTTGTGTCACGTCGCACTTGTCACTTCTCTCCCTTGTCTGAGCAGGACATGACACCTTGTCTACTTCTGTGTAGATATTTTTAGTACAGCTGGGGAACCTGTGGATCACTGTGGTATATTCTCTCAGTTTAATCTGCTGTTACTTATGCTAATGAATCTTGTGGCTCTGGGTTTGTGCTTCACTTTGGCGTATTGCCACTTCGCAGCAGAAGGCAAAGGTGACTTTATCCACTCCACCTGAGATGTTCTTTAACCACATTTTGGTTTTCCAGTAATGTAGCCCCAGAACTCTGCAAGTCAGCTGATTACGCCTGTCTCAATCTCCTCATAGGAGCATGGATTAACAGCCTTCAATTTATTGTCCTCACTGTCTGGTCAAGTTCTAGAAAGCTTGCCTAAGGTTGCTAAAAGAGAAGAAATTTCATTTTTGTATGGAGACTTTGGAAGTTTGGGGAAACTGAAATGAAACATTGATACAAACAAATCTGTGCATGCACACCTTTATTCCCTCTTCTAATGAGATAATGGTATTTCACATCATGCTGGATGTCATCTCTGAAGGACTCTAGGTGGGTTGCAAACATGGGTGATTTTTGAGCGTAACAATATACAGATGGGTAGGTACATTGTTATCCCTGTTCCAGAAATGGAAATAGCACAGAGAAATTTAGTGAGCCAGTGTCTGTAGAAGGAATCCATCTCAGCTAGAAGAATAGAATTCTGTCTGATTTTGTATGTTCTTGTTTCTTTCTAGAATACTGTGCTAAAGAGGGAGGGGAATAAGATTTGGAAAATCTGCTTCTTGTGCCTACGTCATATGCCTTTGCTGACTTTGTGAATTTAAACTAAATAGAGCCTTACTAATTTGTTCAGCTTTTGCCTGTGCTTTGGTTTCATTAACATCATAAACTGTAGCTCATCTTTCCTAAGTTTAGATGAAGCCTGTTCTTTTCACCTTCATTCTTCTAAAGTGATGCAGTGGGAGATGCCATGTTCCTGCAAGCTAAAGCCAATCAAAACCTAGGGTTTTTGGGGTCTGGCTTTTGCTCCAACTTTTGCATCCTATGAAATAAAGGATATGCTCAACCCTCTAAACAAAAACTTTAATTTCAATCTTTTGTTAGAGCTCCACACATCGTACTCCGGCTTTGGATGAGGAGTAATTCAAGTTTTTAATCTTGATTTGCCTTTGACGAGTACACAGAAGCCTGCAGTGTCCCCAGGCATAGTCACCTTCCTGCCATGTTTTCTCTCTCTCCAGTTTACCTGTCAGTCCATTTAAAAGGAAATCAGGAAGGAAAAGGTAGAGATCTTTTGGTATCCCAAGAAAAGGGTTCCTGGTTTGCATATTTCTGAGCCTGGGATTTCGCATGATTGTCATTGAAAGCAGGGACAAAGGTGCTGTTTGTCTTCTACTCAAAGCAGCAGGAGAGCAGATGTTTGTAGGAATGGTGCTAATAATCTGCAGTAGGAATAGCAGTGCATCTATGAGGAAAGATCCCTGGCTCACCTAAAGCTCAACTGCTTTAGGGCACAGCTACAGTGTGCAGTGAAGAGAGCCATGCCAGCTCCAAACAAGCCGAATCTGGAACTGGAAGCTGTTTAGCTATGTTGCACAGGGGAATGGTGAAGTATCCAGGCCTGCAGACTCCAGAAACGTGCTGCATCTTAAGGATTTGTCAGATGATCAAAGGAAACAAGAGGGGGAAGAAAAAAATCCCAAGGAAGTGCTGTGGAAAATTCATAAAAATGTATGTGTGTGCATATGTATACATGTATGTCCACACACACATTCACAAACAGACAGATATTGCCAACTAACTACATTCACAGTACTCTCTATCAATTTCCTGCCTGGAACACTTTAATTGTGGTGATCTTGTAATGAGTTTAATTTAATTTGAAGCTAAAAAGTTAACTGGAAAGCTATCATCACAGGTCTAGTAATAAATACAATTTCCAGTGCAATATACTTCTTAATTTCTGCTGTTGCCTTTGAGTTGAAAGCAAACAAAACTGACTCCCTTTAAGCTCAGTTTCTCCCCAAACTGGCAACATTTACAAATGCAGGAACAGAATTGAATGTATTTATGGCAGTCATGATAATTATGGAAAACAAGATTAACCTAGCCAGGGAAGATAAATACCTTGGTATTCGCTGCAGTGATAGACTGACTTTGGAATGCAGCCTGACAGAGTGGAAGATGAAATTTGATTTTTCTAGCTATACGTAGCTCACAACAGGGCACTGTAATATTTGTTGAGTGTAAATGTCCTGAGAACCTCATGTTGTCTTTGTAGCATGTGTAGTTATTATTTTATAGTATTTTATGGGAAAAGTCTATAGCTTTAATGCTGAAAATAGGTAAAAGTCTTTGAAAGATGCTGAAAACAGGAGACTGACTTGAGATGTAGAACATGGTGTCTGTCTTAAGTATGAATTAGATCTTTCTCAAAGGGTATATATTCAAGGTCTGTTCATCTGTATATTTGAGTTTCATTGGTATTGTATAACATGCTCTGTATTATTAAAAAATAAGTAAAATTCTTCTAGGGGGTAAGATCAGATTTGTCTGAGCTGTGGTTTACTGCCACAAAACCAGGCTAAATGTATATAATTTGTGAAGAAAAATACTGTTATCTTTTCCCTAAATTGTGGAGGCAAGAAAGATGATGTGATGGTGGAGAAGTCAGAACAGAATATTAATAAATATTTGCTGGTCTGGTTCTCTGTGTCACTGAGGTACAACTGACAAATACCTGCTCTCTGTTAGTTTCCAGTGTTGTGCTTTATACATGGAGAGAAGTTTCACAGGGATGTTTATTCATTTTCTTAACTAAATAAAAACCTTTCTATAGGGTTCCCCTTCAAGGGAACTCTTCAGTAATTTCAGTAAGTTGTGGAATCTTTGCTTCAAGTCTTCAGCATCCAGTCACCAACACTTTCAGAGAGTCTCTGTTGCTGAATTTGTGTTCTGTAATACACTCTTTTTTTCCTTCTGAGTTGAAACGCACGGATTTGCAGTCTAAGTGCAAGAAGGGGGCTCACAGCAGTACTGTGTTCTTCTCCTGAGCTCTGTCAGCCTCTTTCTGTGTGAGTCAGAGAGTTTAAGACCGGGGAGGACCATTAGATTGTTCAGTCTGACCTCCTGTAAACAACAGACCATTATGTTTCACATAGGTGCCCCTTTGTTGATCCCGATAACTTCTGTTTGTCTAAACCGTAGCTCTCAGAAAGACATCCAGAAAGACAACAGCAAATGCAGTATGCGTTACTACTTTTGGCAGTGTGGTTGCACCAGTTAATCACCCTTTCTAAACAAATAAGCCTTCTGTAGCTGAAAGCTTGCCTCAGTCTTTCAGCTCAGTCAGCTGGCACACTATGCTACCTGTTACTACAACACTTCCCATTCTTAATTTTTAGCTTGACTTTGCTTGGCTTCATCCATTGATTGACTTTGTCAATTGATGTGTTAGTTGAGGACTGAGATTTCTCCATGTCCCCTGCCAAAATTTTTCTGTGATATCTCCATGAGTACGTTTCCCAAATGTTTGTCTTCACTTTAGAAATGTGTGTTTCTCTGGTTTACATCCCTTTAGAGTGGATTACTTCTCCTCCCCTTGCATTCACTGTGTGTCAGCTACACAGTGAGTAGCGTCTTACACCTCCTCTTCAGCTGTGCATAAATACACTACTCTGCCACTCTTGAACTTGGTCCTGTGGTGGCATATCAACACTTCTAATTATAATAAAATTAAAAAGACATACTTTTGTGACTGGTACTTGAAAATAGTTTTTCGTCAAGAAACTGTGACCTGTTACTGATTGAAGTGATTAGAAATAACTTCTTTCAATGACTGTATTTTCTTTTGAGGAGAGAAGGGAATGGAAGGGTTTATGATGACAGAAAATCTGAATTATCCTATTTCTTAATGAAGGTTACAATTCCTAAAATGACAAACAAATGTTTTTTTTGGAAAGTTATGCTTGAGGTATTGGTCTTGGATTAATAGTCCTGATGTCTTCCCGTCCCCTCCCAGCATCTGTCTGCATCTCTGTCTAAGGCTCCCACCACCTTTTGATGTATTTTGAATCATTATGCTTTTGAACTTCATTCATACACACAAAGACTAATCTGACAAGTCTCTTGTATTGGTATCTTACCTTAATTCCATGTATTATTACACATTGCTTTTTAATTTCTTACTGCTACAACCAGTTGTAGAAAAATGGCTTTTTGAAATAGTTTCCTTCAACTTCAGAAGATGATGCCTTTTGAAGCACTGTGTGTATTTACTTACTACTGGTGGCCACTGCTCTCTCTGTATCTTTGTTTTAGTTCATTGTTTCTCCCACACCCCAATGGGAAGTGAAAGATGGGAGGTCTGTGGATGGTCACCTTTGGACATAGTCTTGATTCATGAATCTTTAAGTTTATTTCATCATCCTGAAACATACATGTTTCACGTAGGCAAATGCATTAATGTTTACAGTTTTATTAATAATTAACAAATATTTTATTAATAATTAAAAGCCCCTGTTATTGTTACTATCATATACAGCTTTGTTGACTAGTACTTTTGCTAATGATTGGACACTTGCTTTAAGAAAGACTGGCAAATTTTTTCACTGATTTCTGACAGCTTAAGGACTAACAGAGTTAACAACATTATTGTTTGCTTTCCTTCTCTTAGAATTTATTTTGATGCTGGTTACTGTCCTGAATAGAGTTTTGAGACCAAAGTTTACTTGCTGCTGCTCAGAGTTCATGTTGCATCTTGATTCAGCAAAATTCCTGAATTTTGAAAACTTGATGTATGCCCTGAGCTTTGGCTTGAGTGCATACTTCTTTTTTAGGCAGAAATTTTTGTGCTGAGACAGTTAGGTTCGTGGAGTTTGTAAACCCTACAAGACAGAGGCTTTCTTCTCAGAAGCTATACACTGTACAGCATCCAATTCAGCAATCACTTTTTTGTTCACACTCTCAGTTGTCCAAATAATTGTTATGTCTCTTTTATATTTGCTGTGCCATAATGCAGTATGTAATGTAGCATACATTTAAACAGTGGTCAAAATGTCCTCAAAAATTATTTAAGCATTCAAGGTGATTGAAAGTGTTAGCAGAGCCCTTTGTGCATTTCTTGAAGTATGTGTATGGGAAGTCCTTCTGTTTTAAAAATACTTGTCCAAATTATGTTCTTGGTAATAAGGATGTCACCTCAGCAAGGTTTCAGCTGTGAAACTCAGAGCAGAGTTGGGCAACATTAACACAGGAGCAGCTCATCAAGTTCTTGGTTATTTAAATCTTATTAGTGCAGATATTGTGTTATATTGAAGCTGACAGGTTATTCACTCTGGGCAAGACTAATTAAGGGTTTGGTTGGGTTTTTGGTGTGGTTTTTTTTTTTTTTTTTGAGAAAGGATAGGAGCATTGTTATGCAACAGCCTTCATTAAAGGTCAGAGATCTATTTGGACATAAACCTCTGCTGCTGAAGACAAATATTATTTGGGGGGGAACTTGAAAAAGACCTATTAATATGCAGTCAAGTCTCTCAGCTCTCTATAGCCTTTTGAGGTCCCTGTTGAGTTTTGGCATGATTATTACCAATCACATCAGCCTCTTCCTATATTGTCTTTTGCAGGCAGATACAAGCTCCCTCTGTCAGTGCTCTGAGTGCAGATTTGTTTACTCTGACCAAGCTCCAGATGCACTAAAATCTGGGCACGCTGATACTGTGATAAACTAATAGATCTTACTAGGCTTAGTAGCTTGGCTGTAACAGGTTTTGGTTGGGGGTTTTTTTGGTTTTTTTTTGTTTTTTAAACTGGCTTTGTAGTTTAATAGCTCAGCTACTCACCAGGGCCATACAAGTTGCATTTGGCTCAGGGCATTGGCAGAGCAAGTTTGCATGTGCCTGGAGAGCAGTCAGTGGGTGTTTGTGTTTGTCTTGGGAAGACTTTGCTGATATACGTCAAGAATATGTTCTCTTGAGCTCTGCCTGTCAGCACTAAGGAAAAAGCGGATTAATTCAAAGACAGGTCCACTGACTGCAAAGGCCAGTGGGGGTCATTCCTGAAAACTTAGTTCTTGTTGGAGAACTGGAAATTTCTCCTAATAACAAGTGAGGTAAAGGACGGAAATGGCCCAAAGAAGACAAAAGCTCAAGAAGTGAGGGTGGGTGAAGAAAAGCTAAAAATGTAGTGAAGAAGAAGGTGAGAGTGGTGGAGAGACGGCCTCAGTCAGGGGTTCCTTGTCCAGACATGGACAGAACATGCTTCTAGGAAGTCTGCGTTTCAGAATGTTACAATCCACACAGAAGCCTATACCTTGATAAAGTCTGTGACTTTCAAGCACTTGTAAGGCAGAGGGAAAAGTATCTTATTTCAGATTACCCCAAGGTCCCAGCAGAGTAAAACTATTTTGTGAATGTTTCAGGTAATAGGAGTGTCTCAGAAGACTTCCACCTACAAAATAACCACCAAATGGAGACTTTAATAACTCATCTTCCTTTAACTGCAGCTGCTCCAGGGGCCAGATACAGAATAATTACATTATAAATATCACGTTTCCAGGGTAGGCCAACAGCAAGCTAAAATGTCAGTTTGCCTAGTGCAAACACTTGACATATGTTGAGCTGAATAGAGAGTAATGAGGTTGGAGACTCTCTATTTGCTGCTGGTCATCTCTCCTTGGAAATTTTTTCTGGGTATGCACTTGACAGGGAGTAGATGGCTGGCACTATTTCATCTCCTCTGTTTAGAAAACATTCGTCGACTTAATGTGTGGGAAGCTGAACTGCTAATGCTGTGTCTCATGGCTGGACTGTCAGAATAATTCTGCTGCGGCTTTAATGGACTAGATGGGAGGCCAATTACATCCTATAAAAGTTGTAATGGTTAATTAAACTATAGCACTTACTTCAGTTTGTCAAACCTGAAGGCTACTAGGTGTATATCCAAAAGTGAAGTGAGACTGAAACACACAAGGCTTCTCTCTCTTCCTAGATACTTTGCTTTAACATGTCCAGATGAGGTGGGCAGCTGAATAAATTCAAGAACATTTGCTTTTTAAGAGACAGGGAGCTTACTTAATGATTTCCCAACCTGCCCCTTTCATTCCTGTTTCTAATGCACCATCACTTCCACCCTTCTCACATCAAAGAAGAGATGAAAATGGCACCCTACAGAGATCATGAACACTGCTCTAAAAGTGCTAGCAATGAGAGGTTGATTTTTAGTTTAATATGAAGCCGGCAAGCAGTGACTGCCTGATTTCTGCCCTCCCCCACCATCTCCTCTCTCCAGGGACGCAGGCGGCTTTGGCAGTGCTGCAGCCCCGTGTTTACCTGGCGTTTTCAGCGCCCACACCCGCTGCACTGGCTGGATGCTGGAGGGAGGGTGAGGGGCTGCAATACGCCATTTTAGCTGATTGGTATTTTCGCGTCTGAGCTATGCTGGTGCCTGCAAGGGAGGACATGTTCTGACACCTTGTCTTGGGAGTTTTTGTGGTTCTCTCTGGTCATGGCTTCCACTCAGCCCTGTGGCCAGGTGTTATGGGAGCATCACATCTGGCCAAAAGAGTCTGGAAGCAAGAAGCATCCTCCTCCAGCAGGGCTCAGATGACCCTCTGCCAGGGAAGGAGGAGGGGGAGTACTGCCACTGCAGTACAGAAAAGGCATAGGCATGCTAAGAAAACACCTGAAAGAGAGATGGATCCCACCTGGCTTCAGGCACTTCCATGAGGACTGTGGTCAGGAGAAAGAGGTGCCACTGAGACCGCCCTCGGCAGCTCCCTCCCTCCCTCCCTCCCTTCCTCCCCTGGGAGGAGCAGTGGGAGCACTGCCACTGCCTGACAGCAAACCCCGAGACAGGACAAGTCCAGTCTGTAGGGCGGCATCAGGCCAAATGGCTTTCCCAGAGAAGTTTCCGTTTAGTTTCAGTAAAATCATCCACTGTGTTACTTTGTGTCTCTCAAAATATTAGTACTGTCAGAAGAGAGGAAAAAGAAGCAAAGAGAGGGAGAGCGGATGGCGTTGCTGTGAGAAAGTCTTCCCGGTGAGATGGGGCTGTGCGTTCACATATGCACTGCACCTACGTGGGGAAAACATTTCAGTAGGTAATTACAAGTTAAGCATTTAAAAGGCATATCGTTTAGTGCCTCTGTTTTCAAAGAACCAATTAGAAGCTCATGAGCAGAGAGATAGGTATTTAATGGTAGGTTGAAAGTTATTACTGGCATGATGACTACCCCCAAAAAAACCCAGAATGAAAACAAACATTGAATCTAGTAACAGCTGGTTGTTTCCAGGCATAATCTTTCAATCGCTGCTTCAGAGAAGAGGAAAAAAATCTATCCCCAAACAACAAATCACAACTATTGCATGTAACCATCTATGCTCTACCAGCTAAGGCTAGTAGTTCTTGGTTTTAATTAATATAAATGCCTCTCCCCTGCAACAGGGTATAAGCGATAATGATTTCTATACAATCAAATAAAGCATTAGCTTTATTTGGCACGTAAGTGATTGCTTCCTTCAAAAAAACACGATAGAAAGAGGGTTTTTTTCCGAATGAGAAACTATTTAATTTTCTTTTTGCATATTGTATATTTAAGGAGTGAAATGTTCAGTCAAAAAGAATAAATAAATAAAATGTGGTAAGAAATGTTGTTTAATAGGCTATTACATGTTTTGATAGCATTATCATTTCTTGACTTTGTGTTTTTTTCTCTCCAGCAGTGCCATTAATTTTCAATCCCTTCTGCTCTATGTGGGCTGTTGTCCAGTGACCTAAAAACTGACATGTGTTACAGATTTTGGACCATTAATATTTATGCATATTGGGGGGGGGGGGGGCACAAGGGGTTATTATTTAAGGAGTTGAGGTAGTGTCATGCTTTCTTTTTTCTTTTTTTTTAATATATAACACACACACACACACTTTATATAAGTGTGTGTAGCTTGTTTTCTGCAAACAATTAGACATGAAGTTTGTATTTAGGAAAACTGTAGAGTCTGTCAAGTGAGAGCAGGAACTGATGAGAACTGGAATTGTAAAAACTTGACTTTCTCTGTATCTTTCCTGCCTTTCTGAGGTGGGGTTGTCCTCTGCTGACAGCAAGGTAGGGTATCCATTGCTCCTGAACATTTGTAGTTGCTTGCATAGAATAGGACTTGTGGCTTGAGTAGGAATTCACTTGGCTGATGCAGTGTCCTGTGACCATGGTCAAAATAAATATTTTAAGATACCATGATGCTGAGGAGTTTAAGCAGTTTTGGCACGAATAGACGACTTGTGGCTGAGGAATATAAGCTCATTGGGAGCAGTGAGAAACTTAGCCTCTGATATATGAAACAACTAAGTCCCATTTGTTATTTAAAAGCATTTCCTACCCCACCCAACCCCCCAAATCAACCATTTAGTCAGTCGCTGTCAGTGAGCACGTGGCCAAGGATGCTGCATCTGAGCCTATGTCACTGCCACTCATCGGAGGTCTGCCTTTGGAGGATCTGCAAACCGCAGAGCCTGTCCAGTAGGACTTTTTTAAAGTTATGGTTATAATAGGGCCAAAACGCATAGCAGGCCCTACAGCTTCACTTTAATTGTGTAAGAAATGTTAATATAATTAGAAAAAAAGTAAAATATTTATCAAATCATGAATTATGTAGATCCTGCAGATATTACTAATCAGCAGGTGCCAGAATAGTTTCCGTAAAAGAATGGATAAATATTAAAAAGGCTCACTTTGCTTTTATATGCAATTAGAGAAGGCCTCATGATGAAGTACTGTTGTTTACTTGTGTTCAAACTGTTTCTCCCTCCTTTAGCCTAAGTGTGCCAAAGATAAGCATTGTACATACCTAATACATGCTTTCATGAATTTGTGATGATTTACTTATTCATAATTTGTTGCCTTTTTCCAGCTGTATCTGGATGCTTAAATATTAACCAAGAGATTTGCTTCTCAATTTTGATTTTGTTGCCATATGAGCATCATTTTAAATAATACATTTTTTATTTCCATGTGTCAAAGATGGTTAGAAATAAACCTTTTTTTTGCATTAGTAGCCGAGAACACAAACATCCAGCCACCACTTGTTTAGATGTTCTTTTATCTGAAACCCAACTGTTTGATTAGTCCTATTTAGAAGACGCTGGAGGCTCTGATGCTCTATGAACACCTCTGCTCTTTAATGAACACTTCTGTGTCCTCCAGCAACACAGAATCAGAGCCTTATTGTCTAAGCTGTCAGGGGTAGCTCCGTCAAATGGACACATGTCATTTGATGTGCTCAAGTTGGCTTTAATTTGTCAGATGACACCAAGGTCCTCCCCTTCACAAGGATCCATGTTTATAGCACAAGCTTAGAGCTCTCAGCTGAAATTCCATTTTGGAGTTGTTCACCTGAATCACAGACAGGAAGGGTATGAGAATATTTAAAAGAGCGTTTGTCATGAAAGATGTAACAGCACGTGAAACCAGTAGCATCAGGGGCACCTGTGTGGTCACACAGCTGGCAGCCAAAAGGGGTGATGAAGGGACCATGCTGTGCTATGACCACACAGCAGGAGCACCCAAGGTACATGTACGGTTACCGTTTCATCTTGGTGTGGACTTTGCTTTTAAGGTCAATAAACCCAGATGTTCTCCCTGGTAGCCCATATGGGCACTGAAGGAAAAGCCTTGCATTGATATGTCTAACTCAATATTGATAGCAGTTAATGAACTTTCCTGCATAAAGGCAATGGATGGATGGGCAGTTAGGTGTGATGATTAAATAATTCTGTAACTTTGTTTACCCTTTTAAACAGTGTGAAGAAAAAAGGTGGCATTAAAAAGTAGAATAGAAATTGGTCTGGTGCATAGAAAAGCTAATATGAAAGTAGGGAAAAAATTTTATGCCCCTCTAACACCCTGCCTGTATTGAGAAAATGGGATCATCACAGGATTCAGAGAGAGTGACCTAAGTAACAGCATTTAAAACAGTTAATTCACAGGTACTGGGTGGAACATACACAAGTAACACAGATTTACAGAATTTAGAAAAATTTGTGCTACTTTTTCTCTTCCTGTATCAAAAATACCTGACAGTGCATCTGACAGGTCCATGTTTTGAGTTCTTTTTTACTACAGAAAGCATTGAAGCCATTAATAAATTGGCTGATACTGTTTAATTCTATAATGGAAAAATAATGACAGGAGAAAGACTACATGTGAGTTAATGAATGCAGTATTTATATAAGCCCTGCAGGGCAACACAAAGGAAACATGCAAATTAACAAACAGTTTAATACCCAGGAAGTGCAAGATAGACTGACTCCATAGAAACCCTAGGACGAGTAGGGATAAATATAACTTTAATTCCTTATTTGGCTAATTCTACAATGCTTTATGAGATTAACCTGTTACATACCGTGATTACCTTTTAGTTATCGTGTCTGTAAATAATTTTTCACGCGTGCTTGCTCTAGGCTTGTGGACAAAAAAGTAAACTGTCCTTCGTGCATATCCTGTGACTTGGCTCTCCTTGTAATTCTTCCTCTGTCCTCTGGTTCTGAAGCTGCTCTCAATTTTGGCTCAGTTTCCATCCTGATCTTTTGTGCCTTTGTCATTCTCCCCTGTGACTCATGCAGCTCTCTGCTCAGATGAGCAGATTATCTGAGATATTTTATTCTTCTTTGGCTTAATTATTTTTAATAGTGCTTTCAGGTTACACTGAGTGAAATTAGATATTAAGTTTCAGTCTACTAGTAAACTATTTTAATAATATTTTTGATATTAAAGACATTAATTTAAACATTAGTTAATGGTAGACTCTTTCAATGAAACTTGGCTTTTTCATTGCAAAAGTAAAGGTTTCATTTTCCTTATGTCTCTTTTTGTCTGGATATTTCTTTAGAAATTAGACAGTGTTGTATGGTTTCTCATTTCATGTAACAGCTGTATCCAGGATACTTAGCAAGATATTATGTGCCATCCACAGCATTTTGTTGTGTACTGAAGTTCTGTTGTAAATCTAGCATTTCCATTAGAGTAGATCAGTGTGTTTTAGTCATCAGATGCCTATTACAATTATTTTATCACTTTTTTTTTTTTTTTTCCCAGCTATCACTTTCTCATTGATCTGGACATACAACTGATAGATGAATGTAGGAAAGGGCTGTGAGCAGCAGGCTCCAACTGCATTAGATTGATGTATCAGGCAGCTTCCAGCTGGGTGTGATAGGAAGATTACAGCGCTCCAACTGTATTTCCGTACAACTCAGAGTGAGCCCTGTAAAATCTATCTGAAAGATTCAGCATTGAATCCTCCAGAACTTCCCGTTACAGTGGATACAGGAAGTACTGAAAGGTGAACCTTAATTTTCAAAGATACTAAGGCTCAGTGCACCATCAGTATACATACTGTGTTTGTATCTGTAGGTACAGAAACAAAATAACAAATTAAATTACCTGGAAAACTTCCCCATTTTGCTTGCAGATGTGTAAGTTATTTTCCCTAATAACAGTAACAATAGGTGATATGAATAACAACATTGATGGAGGAAGCACGCAGTGCCACAGAAGGTTGCTGGCAGAGGAGGACAGTTGTGCCAGATGCATAAGATGGAGGGGGACTGTTAGCCCCAGTTTCTGTTGATTACTCCATGGTGCAATCAAACTTTTTACAAAGGAATTTACCTGCCTTTTGCACCCGCTGGTGTCCATTGTACACTTGACTCTCTAGGAGTCCTCTCTGTGTTGTGGGTAGGGGCACTGGTGGGACTTTGCCATCCACAGCTTCTGTCCAGGAATGATCTCAATCACACAGGTTTTTCTTTTAAAAAACAGTTGACTAACTAGAAAGTGTCGACAACAACAAAAACAAGTGTTATGCAATTCTTCTGGCCTCTTCTGTATCCTTTATAAAATACTATTTTCAGTAGCTATATTTGGTATAAACTGTATGCTCTGCTTGTGTGATACATGTGAAAATTACACTGGAGGAGACAATACCAGTACATGAATTGACTTAATTTTCTTTCTGTACTTCCAGTGAAGTTCTAGAAATCACTTATATAGTACAACACAAGATTTTGTAATTGGATACCATTTGCTAAAGATTGGTCAAAGAGGAACCAATAAACATATCGACTAGTTTGTAAATAACCAGTTTGTAACGACTGAAAGATTTGGCTTTTCTTCCTGGACAACCTTGTATTTCATCCTGACTTTAGGACCTAGTCTCACTAATGACTTTGGCACAGTCTCATATGATTAATTTTATATGAAATCAACTGGTCCAGGGCTAGGAATGAATCCGCATGTCCACACCATTTGCACAAAAATAGCAGCCTTAGGATAATATTGTTTTCTCTTGTTTTTTCATTTTCACAGATCTGTCCTTTTGCACTCATCGTTTGAGACTGTGTTGTTTACTGAATGATAACATTACAGATTCCTGGTTTATTTAAGGCTCTGAGAAACACAAGGCAACATAAAATGTTCCACAGAAACACTTGGGTAGTGTAATTATTCAAAAAGGTTTGGTTTTTTATGATAAATAATATTTTTGTTAAATTAGTACTGCAGTAGTTTAATGTCAAGAATCCTGTAAAATCCAGTAAATAGTTAAAAGGGCTAGGAAAGCAGATTTCAGCTTCCAGTGGGAGGCTTCCCTGGAGGGCAGAGGGGCTCAGAGCACAAGGATTGTCCTTTCCAGCCTGCAGAAAATCAAGCAAGTGTGGCAGGAGGTCAGAACGGATGGAGCTCACTCACAAAGCACGTACACCAAAGGGGGTAGCAGGTGTGGAGGAACAGAGGCATTGCCCAAACTTGCATGGATGGAGAAGGGGTGCAGGAAAGCCACAACATAGCTGAAACTGCAACTGGGTAGGATGTGAAGGCCAAAAGTACAAGCTTCTGCACAATACCTTTCAGCAAAAGAAAGGCTAAGAAAAATGTGAGCCCAATGCTCAAAGGAACAGGGGGTGTACTGACTAGGTTACCTAGTGATGTAACACGGGTTATGTCAGCTTTTTGTGTGTCTTCCTGTTTTTTCCTGGTAAATTCTGCCATGAACTGAGCCAAGAGGTAGAGTTTTGGGGGAGTGAAGAGTTACCCACAGCAGAGGAAGATCAAGTCTGACAGCTTTTAAGCTGGTTGAACATACACAAGTCCAAGAGACCAGGCAGGCTGCACCAAAGAGTGCTGGGGGTAAGGCTGACAGCGGTCACTGTGAGGCTGCTCTCTGTCATCTTCAAAGAGGTTCACAGTGACAGGAAAGAGGCAAACATCGCTCCCAGCCTCATGAAGGACAAGGAGGAGGATCCAGGGAAGGTTATGTAGCAAACCCTCCTGGAAACCATGTTCAAACACATAAAGGTCAAGAAAGTGATTGGAAACAGGCAGCATGGAGTTACCATGGGTAAGATGTGCCTGACCTTCTGGGTTGCCTTCTCTGATGGATTGACTGGTTGTGGGGGTAAGAGAGCAGCTGAGGCTGCCTACCTTTGACTTCAGCAGGGCTTCTGATTTTGTCTTCCACAGATTCCTTACAGAGAGATTGGTGAAATATGAGCTGGATTAGTGGATTAAAAGATGATGGGAAATTGCTGAGAGGTTTTAGGGGACAATCTCATTGCTGTGCATATCTACATGATGGGACAATGTAGAACAGACTGAGCCAGGGTCTTCTCAGAGGAATACGGCAAAAGGAAGAGAGGCAATGGACACGAGCTGCAGTGCAAGAGATTCAGATTAGAGATAAAGAAAATGTTTTTCACTGTGAGGGTGGCCAAACAGTGGAGCAATGGCCCAGAGGGGTTGTGGGATCCCCTTCCTTGGCCCTGAGAAACCTGCTGTAGTTGATGCTGCTTTGAACAGGTTGTTGAACTGATGACCCCCAGGAACCCCTTCCAACTTGGATCGCTGTCATTCTCAGCAATTTCAAGGAATATTGAGCCTTTACTTCCCTTTTATCTTTGTATATTTTCTGCAAATTTAGACTGGTGTAAAATTAACGTATCAGAGTGGAGTATCATTTCAAGAATCTGCTCTAAAGAACTGGTAAAGATGCTACCTGTGCTGTAAGGCACCAGACCAACCCTGATTCCTGGAAGGAGCCATGTGTGTAGGTATTACTTGAGCTGCATATAAATCTGCCTAAGACAACAGTATCATTCCCCCTGTGTAAACACATGCAGTTTCTCACTAGGTAATTAAAGCTGGGTTTGTGAAGGTGAAGGAAAAACTGAGAAGGGGAGGATGAAGGCTGAGGGCTGCAGCAGCGATATTGCCACCTTTCCTTCCACTGGCATCCACAGCAGAGGTACCAAAATTCGGAACAAAGGCACTTTACTGAATCTTCTCCTGTACAGTTTTTGTAAGTGAGGTTGAAACCTCGGACTTTACTTCTATGAAATCTGAGCTAATTTACTGTGCTTTGAATAAATATCTGATAAGATTCTTGCACCAGATTACCATAATTGCAAAGAAAGAAGAAAAGACTAGTAAATGCAGTAAAAATGAACAAGCTTCCAATATGTGTACCTAATTTTCTTATTCCTGGAATACTGCCTCGAGCCTTCTCAGAATACAGCAACTATTCTTTCTGAGGTTATAGCTAAATTGAAGGAATATTTGGCCAAGCAACTATTCTGAGAATTCAGTTCATCTAAATAAAAAAAAAACCAAACACCACTAAATAGCAGTTTTTGTAAAGTGTCTAAAATTTATTTTCAGACACGTATCTAGGGGATAACTAGGAATTTGGATGTCTGAAACAACTAGTGTATATCAAAAGTACAATAGAGGGTTATTTACTGTTGCATAAATGTGAAAAATTTACTGAGTGATAAAGTATTTGTAACCTGGTTTTGCTGCATTTTGTGAGTAAACTTCTCCAAAGCTGGTTGGAACTGAGCAGTCTTTAAAAGTGAATCCAGAAACGTAAAAGCTTTTGACTCTTTTGCTCTGTTAGTTTTTCTCCTAGCCTTCAATCAAGTACTTTATAAATGTTTTGAGAAGATGTTATACTGTCTAGGGAGCAAGCAATAAAGAGGCTAACTAAAAGCAAAATGTTTAAAATAAAAGTCAATTTAGTGCAGATGCTTTAAAAGTGATATTTAAAATGAATGGGCTAACAATAAATATTTGAGAAGTACAGTTTGCAACAAAAACCCAGCAGTCCCCATACTGAGCTCTCTAAGAAGGAATTTAATTACAGAGATTTATTTGTGCATGACTGTTGGATATTCTTTTTATGGTATGTTAAGTTTATATGCTGTGGGTACTATATTTGTTTCGCTGCAATTTCTGACTAATTCCTAAACACAGGAGAATTAGTTTCAGTGGAATAGTAAGAATGAAGTATTAGTTTAAAGTTTCATTGAGTTATCATGGGAAATTTTATGTGGCTCACATTCCTGTCTAAGGCACTGCTCCTGGCTTTATTTATCCTTTTAGTTAGTTCCACTAGGTCTGAATAGTATATTGCCTTTTGCCATTAGTAATCGCTGCAGTGCTGGCATCCCGCACCCTGAGAACGGGTCTCAGGAACATCCTTTCGAGGCTGAGTGGAATTTTTCATATATGTAGTTATTTATGTGGGGAAACATTCAAACTTGAAGTCTGAGTGTCTCCCAGGGAAATTATTCCCTATCATAACTTGTAACTATTTAAGGTCTTTTAATTATGCTGAGATAAGTTGAGAGAAAGAAAATAATTTGCTTTCAATCATAAAATCTGGCTGGTCTAGTAAGCATTAAGTTAGTGAGTTTATTATGTTGAAGACATAGGTTTCTACTTGTATTTATGGTCCTAAAATGTTCAGATTATGAAGAAATGCCCTCAATCTGTCATTCAGTAATTCTGTACCATCTCTGTCAGAATGCCAGGCAAATTTATTGAGTCCTTTTAGACAAATATGAGAGTAAACTAAAGCTGTCATATTAGTTCATGTTAGTGCTGAGCAAACTACTTCAGACTCGATAAGAATCTGTATTACATCCATTCTGAACCTGGGCCAATTCCTTATTTTTAGAACTGAAATCGAGTTCAAATCTTGAGGTCTTGAAACATTTTTCACTTCTGGCAGACCTGGAATTCCAAGTGGCCAAGTACCACATAAGACTACACTTACCATGTTTTTAACCACGGAATTACTAAGGATTTGTAAAGGAAAGGTTTTGGTGGTGTGGGGTTTTTTTGTTTGTTCTTGGGGGGGAGTTGTGTGTGTTTTGGTTTTGTTTGGGGTAGTTTTTTCTTTTGGTTGTTTTTTGTTGTTGGTTTTTTTTTTTTTTGAAAGACCTTTTTCATCTTGGCATTGATAGTTAAAATGCCAGGTAGAATTTAGCAAGCATTCTGGATAACTGCACACATATCATACTGCTTCTGTGGTTTGTCAGAGATCAGATTGTTTTGTACCTATAAGATTGTCTTGTGTAAATGTAAAAGTGTTTAATCTTTTTTGTTTGGAGTATACAAAAGGGTTGACTAAAATTATTTCTCTGTAGAATAGATTCCACAAATCAGGGTAGTTATAGGTCATCAGGGCAAATAGTTGTAGTATATATTTGCCTCTACAAGTTGTACCTGAGAACCTCTCATAAACTTTCAAAACACTGGTCTTGAGAGACAGTTAAAATTGCCTATGACAAGCATTCTTAAAATAGCAAATAATTTCCATACATTTAGAACTGAAATAGGATTTGAGAGATTAATATTTGAGTTTGTGAGTAATGATTTGGTAGTTACGTGTAGCGTGCCTGCCGTTAAGTGTTTCAGCACAGCCCCACAAGGGCAGTTCAGCCGTCACACAATGGATGTGGTTCTGTTTACCTTGTCATTTTGAACATGTCTCTTGCTGGTTTTGGCCCCCTCCCTAGGCTAAGGCAGTCTGACTCCCCTGGGACCGCTGCTCCTGCCCTGACCATCCTGGGGCTCCCCTATACTCACTCCAGTTTGTCCTTCTCTCTCCTCTTCTGGAAGCCTGTATTGGGTTTGCGTGGCAAACCTTGGTTTTGGTAGCAAGGGGGGGGGTTCAGGGGTGACTTTTCTGAGAAGCTGCTAGAAGCTTCCCCCATGTCTGACAGAGCCAATGCTAGCTGGCTCCAAGACAGACCCGCCACTGGCCAAGGCTGAGATGTCTTTGATGGTGGTAGCGCCTCTGAGATAACATATTTAAGAAGGGAGGAAAAACTACTGCACAACAGCAGCCAGAAAGAGGAGTGAGAATATGTGAAACAACTCTGCAGACACCAAGATTAGTGGAGAAGGAGGGGGAGGAGGTGCTCCAGTCACTGGAGCAGAGATTCCCCTGCAGCCCGTGGTGAAGACCATGGTGAGGCAGGCTGTGCCCCTGCAGCCCATGGAGGTCCACGGTGGAGCAGATCTCCACCTGCAGCCTGTGAAGAACCCCACATCAGAGCAGATGGATGCACCCGAACGAGGATGTGACCTCATGGGAAGCCTGTGCTGGAGAAGGCTCCTGGCAAGACCTGTGGACCTATGGAGAGAGGAGCCCACTCTGGAGCAGAGTTGCTGACAGGACCTGTGATGCCATGGGGGAGCTGTCTGTTCCTGAAGGACTGCACCCCATGGAAGGGGGACCCACACTGGAACAGTTCTTGAAGAACTGCAACCCATGGGAAAGACCCATGTTGGAGAATTTCGTGGAGGACTGTCTCCCATGGGAGGGACCCCATGCTGGAGCAGGGGAAAAGTGTGAGGAGGAAGGAGCAACAGAGATGTGTGATGAACTGACTACAAGCCCCATTCCCTACCCCCCTGCACAGCTGGGTGGGAGGAGATAGAGAAAATTGGGAGTGAAATTGAGCCTGGGAGAAGAGAGGAGTGGGGTGAAGGTGTTTTAAGGTTTGTTTTTATTTCTCATTATCTTACCCTAAATTAATTTCCCCAAGTCAAGTTTGTTTTGCCCATGAAGGTAATTGCTGAGTGATCTTCCTGTCCTTATCTTGACCCACAAGCCTTTTGTCTTACTTCTCTCCCCCAGTACAGTTGATGAGGGGAGTGAGAGAGTGGCTTTGGTGGGCACCTGGCACCCAGCCAGGTTCAACCCACAACAAGGCCCCAGATATTGGTCTAATGAGTGCTGAGTAAAGGAAGAAGATGGGAGGGTCAGTAGGATGTTTCTTACCATAAAAGCACAGCTCCAATCACCTTGCTTGAATATGGCTATGCAATGCCAAAATCAAAACAGACTCATGATAAAATAATTTGCTGTGTAATAGCACAACAAGGGGACAAGGCATTTGGTCCCTGTAAACTGAGCCAGCCAGAAGGCATAATGAGAGGATCAGCACGCTCCCCTCCTTCATTGCTTTGCCCTCTGGCCAGGGGGTGGACCAGTGCCAGGCCCTTATAGTCTCTGTGCTGGCACAGGTGAGCAAAAGGACAGGATTATACAGGTGGAGCAGAGAAGTGCAGGGGAAAGGTGTCATCTTGCTATATGCACCCATGCATCAGGGCTGTCCCATACAGTTCAATATTTTGCAAAAGGAAAAAAGCTGCGAGCAGCCTTCATGTTTTCAGTGGTCGTTTTTTGCAGTATCCAGATTTCAGGCAGACTTGCTTTTTGTTCCTTCTCACCTTTTAGAGATTCAGGATATACTTTTAAACTGAATCGTCAACAACAATTATGCAGAACATGGAGGGCTGAATGAAGACTTATAGTCTCTAATGTCCAACACAGCCTTTGCCTTAACAGAGTCACTGCTGTCTGGTTTTCCAATTAGAGGGACCCTGTCTGTTCTGACATCTCGGCAGGGGAAAACAGATTGATTCATCAGTAGTTGATTTCTGAGCCTGTAAACCTAGCAAGTCTGAGGAAACTGCTTTATTAAAAACTAATGGCATATCATACCTGTCCTTCAGAGTGCACAGTTATTTTATGTTCAAGCTTCTGAACAGTTAAAGGAACTTGGTTTCTTTCAGTTTTCATAGGATAATGACCAAGAGATTCACTTTTGTGAGACTGAATAATAACTTCATTTACCATTTGCTATTCAGTAATAAATCGATTTGGGGAGGAGATACTACAACATGGAGATTATTCCAATGCAGTATATGGATTTGGAAGTCCTATACTTCAGTGATTGAATGATGAAGAAGCAGCTCTCTGGCAGCTCTTGATTTTTAAGGTTCTGTTTCTATTTATAAATGCTGTTAGGATGGCACAGCCTAAGCAGAAAGACAAATTCAAATCACATCATTTTTATGTAATAGTGCTCATTTCTCTAAGGATCTGAAATGTCCCATTCATCAGTTCTGTTATCTCTTGGCTTGATGAGCACTTAAAGCTGAACATGTAGCTATCTTAATCTACTCTGAGATATAGCACTTTTGGATACGTAAATTAGAACCTGCACTAAGGCAATCACATAATTTCTTACACTGGCACAAAGCAGCCCTGACAAGGCTAGACTTTTTTTCTGCCTCTTGTTAAGCTAATTAATTTTCGAACCCCCAAATGTTGCTGGTTTTTATTGTTTTTCCCTCCCTATGTAGTCTGAAGAGAAAAAAACCCACACTATCCCAGAAGATTTTACCTGCTGAATTGGACATTATAATCAATTTTGTGTGCTTAGCAGGTGTTGCAAATGGATGAGAGGGGGATATTAATGGTAAGATAGTTGTGGAGATGAACAAATCACAAGTGCAATCAATCTCACTTGTCTCTTCAGGGAGGAATGTACCGCAGGGTTCAGCATGAACATGACAGCTTGACAACTCAAGGTTACTTCATTTTGAGATGTAAAGTCATGGGCAGCATGTGGTGGCAAGATCATAGCACAGTGGAGTAATTGGGGTGGGCCGGGCCCTGGTGGGGGGCACGTCGGTGGCTGAGCAGGGCTGGGTGCCACAGGGACTTGCACCTGGGGAGCCCACAGCCTTGCGGGGCAGCCCCTCGGGAATGCTCCTCCTGAGATCCAGCCTGAGCCTCCCATGTGTCTGCTTATGCCCCTCAGCCCTCCTGCCATGTACCACCAGTTCAACATATTCAACTTTAATCTTAAGGATAGGAAGAGTAACATCTGGGAGTACTTGAGAAGAAAGGTGGAAACACACTTCTTGCTAATGAGAGGTAAAAAAACCCCTTAGTTAATACATCTTTGATAAAAGTAGTTACAGCTTGCACTGCAGTTGTTGTTTTATTCTTGGTGGGTT
This sequence comes from Strix aluco, assembly GCF_031877795.1. Classification (NCBI taxonomy): domain Eukaryota; kingdom Metazoa; phylum Chordata; class Aves; order Strigiformes; family Strigidae; genus Strix; species Strix aluco. The sequence continues at coordinate 45,097,019 of NC_133932.1, forward strand.
ATGCCTGTGTTAAGATGTATTTGTTTTCATCAAAGATGGTGAGACCCAACAGATGTAGGAGGAAGATTAAATAACAACAAAAAGCAGGCAAACAAAAGCCTTGTCTTAAAGTACATTTTTGCATATGAAACAACAATTTTGTTGGGAGGAAAACACCTCCAATTCTCTACTATTGCTTGAAAACATTTATCAGTGCTTTTTGTTTGTAAGTGTCACGGGGCTTAAGCACCGGTTAAAGCTGATGTAAATAAGATTTTCTGGCAAACTGAAGCTGGGAGAAAGCTGACATCACTCTGAGGGTCCCCAGGGGATGTGGCTTGGGGACAGGAGGGTCGATCCTTTCCCCTTGAAGTCCTGTTGCCCATCATAGCTGGGAGGACACAGATGACCTGCAGCTCTCTCTGGTGCCCAGGGCAAACGTGGTTGGTGCCAGTCAGGGGTGAAGGCAATGTGGCACCTAGCATGATGATTTTCAGAGGACTGAGGTGTCAGTTTAAAATGCTGAGCTATGCAGATGTACCGAATGCCAGCCTGTTGTGAAACCAAGAGAAAAAAAAAACAACTTTAGATGTCCAAGGAAGTCACTGCTGAAAGGACTTCAGATCTGACAGACCTGACTGAAGTTCTTTGGATCCTGGTCTCAGCTGTGTTTGTTGACTTGAATGTAAGCTTCCTGAAGTTCAGGCCTGCGTTAATCAGGCGGAGAGTTTAGTCTGCTGCTTCTTGCTGCAGTTTTACAGGTGACAAGCTGTAGGTCTAGGCATGACACTCGCGCTTTGTTTGGCTGCATGTTGTATTTTTTTTAAATCATTCTATGGTTTATAAATTTATTTCAGGAAACAGTATCAGCTTCCACTTGTCTTTTATAGAAAAATAAGATAAAACCCAGTTTCCTATCTTTAAACTGTCAAAAATTTAAGTCCAGCATAAACACAAGCATAACTTGAACTCTAAAATTTTAAGAGCACCAAGATAACTGTTTGCAAAGTGTTAGCCGCATCTGCAAGCAATTAATTAATTTAAATTGAACAACAAACCACTTCTTGTAGCTGTACTCCCTGGTTTGTGACAAATTGATTGAGTCAGTTGTATTAATGAGGTCAGCCTGTTGTGGGATATTTCTAGTTCTAGAATTAGTGAGGTCTGAAGCTGTTGAATTAGGAGCTGTCATATTCTGCTCAGAGGTTGTAAAAGTCCCATACAGTCACCTGTAATTTGAAGGGCTGTAAGATTTTTAGCACAACACTTTAGCCTTTGACAGCATGGCGCAATGGGCACCAGTGAAGTGAGCAAAATGCTATGAGAGTAAGAGTTCAGTTTCTGGCAACAGTCACAGGATTGAACTTGCTGTTATTGGAGAAAGTTGTGGTATTTTGAGGCAATTTTTATTTTATGAACCTGTTCTTTTGTGAAGCTCATGGTATTGTAAGCATGTGACCAGTCTGCATGCAAAAAGGGTGAAAACAGCTCTCCAAGAAGCTATAAAATAATGCAAACTAATAATACATTGTTTTGTTTACCTTAACTTTTAAAGATCGTTTTTCAGATGAACACAGAATCTAAACGAACATGGTCAGGTTATAGAATTATTACTTTTATCTCTTCCAGAGAAGAAATAAAGCCAGAAAATACGTTGATCATGAGTTTGCTAGTGGCTAAGAAGGAAGAGCTATGTTTCTGTGTAACCTTCTGAATTTCCTTTTGCTCCTTTCCCATGACCCAAATGAAATTTGAGGGATAATTGTCCCTGAGCTTTAGGAAAAGGAACTACTAATTTTAGTAGTAGAAAAACCTTTTTGACCTGTACATTATATAGTGTCTGGGAAAAAGCAGACTGTGTGGATATATGTCTTCTATGCCTATTGGCCTATTTTAATAAATCACCCATTGATCTATCTACAGCTTCTTCTTAAATGTTAAGCTTTGAATAATTAAGTTAGTCTGTTTCAAACCTCTGGTGCACTTGGGGGCTGTTTATTTGCATTTTATGGCCAAAAGAACCCAATAACAAATACTCCAAACCCCAAACCTGTGCGTTCATGGTTTTACCTGAAACTGATGTTGAGATAGCTATCTATGATCCTCTGAAGGGATGTGTACATTCTTGTAATTAAGATAGCCTGGAGCTTTACAGACTTTGCAGTTTGCAGGAATTTTGTGGGGGGAAATGGAAGAAAAGGAATAAAGACATAAAACTCTATTCTGTATACATGGATGTAATTAGTACACATGTAAGCATAGGGCAATTTCATTTCATTCCAGTTTTATTAAAAAAAATGTTCTAAATAACTTGACTGTAAATAAATGTGTCTTTAATGCCCATGCCAGTACTTCTTTGGCCTGAATCAGTTGACTAACACAGCATTAACTCCCTGATGCACGTTTAGAGCTCTTTTTTTTTTTCTTTTTAAAAAAAAGACTGAAGTCCCAATCCCTGGCTTTGATCTTTTTTGTGTTATGAATAAAAGGTGGGAAATAATGTGAACATTGCTTTTCACATCCATGGGCTCTGACTTAGTGGCTAAAATGAAACATTTTGCTTTAAAACACTGAGTCTGAAGCTGCTGTACCAGGGGAAGCTTTACAAAGCAGGGACAATGAAGCTGACATTTGAAGAACTAAGCCGTTGTGTCACAAGTTAGGCCAATAGATGTCAATCTAAATCCTATGGAGAAAAGCAAACTAATGAGTCAGAGAAATGTATTGGTGCTGTGTGTTTGCCCTCCAGACCTGAAACATTTGTTGGTTTCAGGGAAAGAATAACTTCAAGAAACTCAACTTGGAACTTAATTTTAACTGTTTTCTGAGATTCTGATGTTTTAAGAGAAGATACTGCTTTTCAGTCATTAAAAAAATGCATTGCAAATATTATCATGCCCATAAGAAATTCACTTGCCTCCTCCCACCCCTAGGAAAGCTCAATGAAGTACATGAAAAGAGCTAAATTACAAGGAAATGTTTTGTACAGTCTGGCCTAAATATGACTCCTGTCACATTAGCTGGAGATACCTTTTGAGAAGGCACGTTCATGCAGTTTCTCTAATGATGGTTTCTACCTCTTATACGTGTGATACGTAAGGGGAGGGATTGAGGACAGATGCACCAGACAGACAGTCCCTCCCGCCTGTCTCCTCTGGGATAGGGAGGTGGTGGTGAGGGAAAGGGGCCAGGACCAGCAGTCCTGGAGCTCAAATATGCAGAATGACTCTTGAGTTATTGCCTTTCCCTGGCCATTACAGCCTCCTGTGGCCTGCCTCAGGTTGTCCACTGGAAGCCCTGGCTCTGCATCCTCATTAAATACGTATGAGCTTGCCTGGAAATTGACCACCCTTCACAGCTGAGATTAAACATATGAGGAAAACAGTGCAAAACCAAAATGAGCACAGTACTGTTGATGTTCATCGTCGTATCCACTGTATGAGCTAGAAAAAGTGTTATATTCAAAACTTGCTATTTTAGGTAAAATTTTTTTCTTTTTTTTTTTTTTTTTTTTTTTTTGTGGTACCCTAAAAGCTAGACAATTACCTGCTGAATTACCTGTGGCTTTTTACTTATGGGATGGAATAAATATATTGTAGTTCTGAAGGGTGTTGTTTGTTTGTTTTTATAAAAAAACACTAAATGTAGATACAGTTTCTGACCCAGCAGCCTTCTGTCTTGCTAAATCTCAGGGTGCCACAAACCTGGGAAGATATATTTGAGGAGTACCACTATGAGTATTCCATTTCTAAGGCATCCCTCTCCAAGATGCTCAGAGAGGGGGAGGGTGTTGCCAAGACAGATGTGCAGATCACTCCAGCTTTGTCAGCTGGATATTCCAAGTTGGTTGCAGTGATTTAGGTTGGTGCCGAGTGGCTTTTATTAGGACTGGAGAAGACAGCTGACTTCAGACAGTTCCATTAGGATTCTAGGTTTGGTTTGCTTTCATAAAACTAAACAGTAATGCAAAATAAATGCCAGCAATTGTGCAGATACCAAAGTGCCAGGTTGTTTTCTGAGAGTCATCAGGGCAAGCCTGGGAATTTTTATTACAGTATTTTAATTTAATGGGAAGGTCTGTTTCAACACCAGCATGTCTAAAATTCATGCCATTTTACTTCTTTTGTAGGACTGGTCAGAAGGAATAAATGGTTTTTAAATCAGAAATATTTACTGCGTAAGAGATTTAAATTTATATGAAAGCCCATGGCATTTCCAGGTGTTTTTGAATGTGGACTTGTGCTTTTTTGACAGATTATGCTGGATCATTATGATACCTAACAGGTGTTTTCAATGAACATTTTAAAGAAAAGGCTATATCTGTGGTAAACACCTAGCAGTATGTGAACTTAATCAAAGGGTAGGTATAGGTGGCGGCAGGAAAAAAGTAATGCTGAAAAAGAAGTTCTGAGGTGCTCTGATGAGGCTCGTGGTAGGGCTCTGATGATACCAGTGTTTTCAGAGTGTCACGTCCCACTCAGACGAGGGAGACAAATGACTCAGATTCGCAAATCCCCAATGGAGCGGACAACAAGTCTCCAAGTTCAAACGTTTATTAACTACCCACAATGTAGTAATTGAACACACGATAATTGGCTAAGTATATAGCAAGTTGTGGCAAGCAATACGATATGCCTTGCATTTCTTAATGGGAAAGGGAAAAGAGGGAGATAGAGGGAATCGGGAAATACAGATCACCGGTCTGGGTTTCTGCGCTGATCCTGCCGGTGAGGGTTGCAGGAGGCACAGGAGGCAGCCGTCTTTTTCCCTTGCATCCGTCTTCTTCGCTTCACTGCACTCTACCGCCCCCCCCTCCCCGCCCCCTTCCTTCCTCCCCCTTCATTTATCCTTGGGTCCGTCCCCTAGGTCGACCCACATACCTACGTATCCCATGTATGGGGAGGGGTAAGGTGTTTCATGGGATGATGTAATTACCATGATCATGATAGCCTTCATTAGCATATTGAGGGGTGTTAACCTTAATATGCATTTCGTGGATAATGAAGCAAAGGTCATTCACCAGACAGATGGCCCTTGAAATTTGTTCAGGTGCACCAGAGCAGAGCCGTCCTGTCTCCACAGGGCTCCTTCCTCCAGCTGCATCTTGTGTTATTCAGGCAGCCTTATCAGCTTCCGACCTCCACAGAATGCACCCTGTGACTCATAGTTTTGTCTTGCGAGTGTTTGAGGCATTTCTTCGATCAGCCTCAACTTTTGCTTTCTCAGGCTGTTTTTCTTAGTTTCTCACAGGCCTGGTTTCTCGTCTCTCACACAGAGAAATGCTAGCAAGCGGAACTGTCTGGAGCCAAGAAAAAAACCCACATTTTTTTAATGATGGTGTGAAAATATAAGTATTTTTAGTAAACGTATAATATCGGTTACTGGTATTGAAAATACGAAACTCACTATATACATAAGGCTTTGGTTCTGGTGTTCTCCACTTTTGACTGGATTTTCTTTGGTGTCTTTTGATTCTGCAGCTCTAGTTTTGCGTGCATCTTGTTCTCAGGTGACCGGTAGCAAACTCCTATGATCTACTTCAGAACTTGAAGACTTTAGCCTGCTTATATCCATGAAATAAACAACATCATGTAAAACATGATCACAGATCTTATAGAATTAGATGGCAGGATGACACTACATTGCTCACAGTTCAGATGACCACAACAGAGAATGCAATGAGTCATAATACTATTATTTTTCATGTTAGAATTTTAATATTGTGTTTTCCACAGCTCTTAAAATATCATGCATTAAACATGTTTCAGAAACCGCAGTGAGATATATATTCATATTGTCATTAGATGAAAACAGTCTGACAACCCCATGGAATGATGAAAATCCATCCTAAGGCCCCTCTCTATTCTCTTTCATTGAAGTTGTTAAAAGGAAACATAACAGCCTGGAAGGACCTCGCATTTAAAAGGTATTGTGGTCATACCACAGAAGTAATAGCTTGATGCCTTGTGCTGCCAGCTGGGTTACAGACATAGCCCACAGTGTCTGGATTTCAGCGTACGAGAAGATAGGTGACTATTCAACCACTGCCCCTGCCTTTAGGGGAAACAATAGGAAGGAGATGCTTTTTTGTGTGTGACTTTGAGCACTTTGTGGAAGCCCAGGTAGAAAAGGGCAGTTATGTTTGCCTTCTGGGAGAAGATTAAAAATAGGATTTTTGGAACCCTGGAACCAATTTTTCTGAAGGAAGGGAGAGTATTTTTGAGCCAGCGATGCTCTTGAGTGCATATCTTTATCACAGATACCTCGAAGCTGTCATGCTACAGAGCAGAGTGAAAATAGTGTCAACAAAAAAATAAAATGAGAAATTACTCTTCCATCAACCCATCCCCTGAAGTCATAGATGGTGTTGATTGTGTCTTATCTTAGCAGCATATACTAGGGAGGTAAATTGCAGTAACAATAGGAGACAGCATATCTGATTTGATTGAGAAACACAGTTTAAAAAACTACTGTATCACATTCATTTGGATTAAGTATTTGAAAACTCTCAGTGGTGAGGTGACCTTTTAGTTGATTAATCCCAAACTGAAAATTATTTTTTTGTGATAGAGAAGAAGTAGACTCAAAAAAATGAAGAAATTGAATCAGAATGCAGTGTTTTTCTAGGAACTGGTCTTACTGGCACCAGAAGAAGGAAAAAGAAACGAAAAGAAATTGCTGAGAGACCCCACTTTACTGCTCTTTGAAGAGCCAAATGCAGCCCCAATGGCAAAAGATGGCCGGGCTCATGGTGGAGCTTCACCTGCCATGGTGCCTGACTGTGGCAAGGGAGAAGCTGCTGCACCTCAGCACAACTTCTCCTTGGGGTCCCTGCTCTGGCACCGGTGACTGGGACCGGGGCACTGCCTGCCCCAGGGAAGGAGTGGGAGGCCACTTCTAATGAGGGCCAAACTTGTCACCTTGCAGCAATTTGACAGGGTTGCACCTGCTTATTAACGTGGTGCCACGGTAGAACAGTTTGTTGCCTGTGTCTGTTAAGAGGATTTTCCTGTTTTACAGTGTCAAAATCCTGCATAATTTCTGCCTAATTTTCATGGAGGCATAATCAGACTTTTTACTTGGCTCCATCCCCGAAGACAGTTCTCTGCTGGTGTTCTCTTAAAATAAACTAGTTCCTTAATGAAACCTCCTGTAATGAATGCACTGTCACTGTAATTTTGTTTATGAAAAAATATGAAAGACATCAAGGGAACTACAGTATACGTGTAATGTTATTATAAGAGGGCTTTCTGCCAACACTGGAAACCACAGTTCAGCTCTTTGAGAAGATGTAATATGTTTGTGTGCAATAGAATTACAGTTCAGTTTATGTTTCTTGGAAACTTAGTACTTACATTCATTTTATGATGTCTCAGATCTCCTTAAATATAAGTTGAAATAGATCTGTGATGCTGACATAATGGAAGATGCTTTCTCTACAACATGTTGTTTTGGTTTGGGTTTCTTTGTCTTTTGGTTGTTAGGGTTGTATTAACCATTAGTTCTTGTCTTATTTTACAGGCTAAGCATTAACTTGATTCTGAATAAGGGGATCTGAATAAGAAATGTTTAGATTAGCTGAATTATATTGTGATCTTACAAAGTTTGTAAGAGCATTCTGGTGTATATCAATGATAATAAAGCTGAATAGTGCTTACACTGAGCTACTGTGGAACTAAGAGTAAAGCAAAATGAAAATGAGGGATAAAAATTAGAAGAACAGCTTGACTGAGGAAAAGCCACATATAGTTTATAGCCTCGTTCTGCTGCCTTCTCTAGGGTAAAACTTGTGCTTGATTTCTGTAAACTTTTTCCTGAGTAATGGTTAGGGAATTAGGCACTTATTTTACTGGTATCTCAAAAAAGTTTCAGTGGATCATAGGTAAAAAGATATCTTGCTATCATTTTGACCAAATGTCTGCGATGAGATCTGCATAAATAATTTACTGAAATTTATATACTGACTGTATCATGCAATAAAAAAATGAGAAAATAAAATGGTCCATTTTTTAGATCTGACTTTTTTCTTTTCCTGCAAAAATCAGGAATTGGCATCTTTTGAAAAGCTCCTTATGGAAAAGCTTTCCAATGATAGAATTTGTCTAGCTTTGAAGTGTCATTTGGAAATTAAACATGAAGATACTTTATTTGGAAAACATCAGAACAATCTCTTTCAGGGAAAAAAAAAAAAAAAAACAACAGCTCCGGTGTTTGGAGGCATGAATCACAAAATTCAATGAAGTCCATGCATATTGACAAACTAGATTAACATGTGGGCTTTTTGCTTTGTTTTCTGTTATGTCTTTGAAGTTGCCAGTGTGTACTGGGGTCCCCATGACTGAGCAGTTTTGATTCAGCTGTCACTAATCGTACCTGAGTGAGAAGCAGAAGGCACTTCTGTTTGTCTGCCTTTTTTCTCCAGGATGGTGTATGCTGGAGACAGATCACGTCAGCTGAGGGCTGTGATTCGAGTGTATTAAAGTCACTGGAAGTCTCTCCATCAATTTCAGTGGGTTTGAGCTAGTACTTTAAGGAAGGATTAATACCACTGCCTCTACTCCTCCTTGCCTAGCCTTTGAGAACAGGGAGAAAAACTGAGATAGGTTTTGGGGAAGAAGCTTTGGGTGAAAAGGGCTCTTTGTTTTTCTCAGTGGTTGAGAGGTTGTAGGAGTAAGGTAGAAAAAAAAAAAAATCAGTGAATTCTGCTATTTTCTTCCATAGTTTCAGTACCGTACACTTGAGGGAATGGCCCTGGACCCCAATGATAACCTTAGCTCTCCCTGCCACTGCTGTGCAGTTGTGTGTAACCTGTCCATAACCCAGAACAGACTGCTCTTCTCAGCATCAGGATGCACCAGCCCTGAGGGTGAGTCAATAAAATTGCAAGATGAAGGGCAAAAGAATGTACATAGTGCTTTCGGAACTGAAAGCAGCATAGCCCACAAGCAGCTGAAAGGAGAGAAGACTACAAGGCACAGGTCCTCACAGAAATGTCTGGGGAGAGGACAGCTGGGGCTACTGTTGGGAAATGCTCTATGTAGGGGGGCCAAGACCCTAATTTAACACAGGATCAGAGCTGCTGTAACCTCAACATAAAGCTTGTGCTGGACCCTGTAAGTCTTGGCAGTCACCCCGCTGATGCCTCTAAAACGCAGTAGGACAAAACCCTCCTACAGTGCGTCTTTATACAAGCGGTGGCTGAGAAGTCAGTGAAACTACTCACTGGGTACTGATTACTCACATGAATAAAAGGTTACTCGATCAAGGCTATAATTGTCATGCAAGTGGTTTACAATATGGACAATGTATTCCTCCTGGTTTTGGACACGTTATTTTTAGTAGTTTTTGGCAGAAACTTCAGTTTAGGAGCCAACACTGAGGCTCACTGAAGAGTTGGGTAAGTGTTGCCTGTTTATATTTGAAGGCACCTCTGCTCATTTCCTCCATGTGCAGACATGCTTTGTGGTTTCCATATGCATCTAGTGTTTGCATCAGTGAGTTTCTTTTTCATTGTCAATTATTAACACTTTCTATGGAGAAAAACAAATAGAATTTTTTTAAAGAACCATTAAAGGTGCCAAGTGGAGAAGGGACCAGAAGGTTGCATGTGATGCTTTGTTCTGGCTGATTACTATTTAACAAGAACTGAATTTGTACAGCTAAATGAGATTCAGAACATGTTTTATTGTGCACATAATCCTATGTCAGAGGAAATTTGTTAGCTTTTCCACTGTTAAAGCATTTCAAGTGTATGGAACTGCTAACTTTTTAGTATAGAGAGTCATAGAGGAGTACAGATGAATTGGTATTTTGAAATGTGGTGTCAGAAATATATTTCTGTACATGTAGTTACCTGGTATGATACTAAAACAATAAATTCAGAATTGTTAATGAGGAAGATACTGATATTAAAACTAAAAATCACCAAACATGACTTTTTAGTAATAAAAACACCAAGGAGAAAATTAAAATGAAATACAAGCACAATAAACTGGCACATTGTACTGTTAGTTTATTAATTTTGATCTCTGTAACATATGGTAGTTTCATGCAGCTAGGGGCTATGGCCACCTGTTAATACTCCAGAGTACAAAAGAAGAAAGGATTTGGTTGTTCACTGATGAAAAACACAGTGACTTCCATATTCTGATTAAAAGCAATTTTCTTTTTTTAATACCTAGTGTGTAATTTTTTCAGTATAAGTAGCTTTCTAAAATGAAAACAATGCTGCAGATTTTATGGTAGTTTATTTAGAGGAAATCCGAGTTGTTTTTCCCAAAACCCCCATCAAGGCTTTAGAGATTTTACATCAAAAAACTAGCTAGCAGCAACACTTTCCTATCGAAGGAAAACGTACCAGGATTTTTTTGCTGCTTTCTAATAAAAAATAATTTAATAAAAGAAATATATTGCTTGTAATAGGTCTCCTAATACAAGATACCAAGGTAGCGGTGTGCATAACCGTACTGTTACTTTATGAGAAATGGTTTGGAGGTTTTAGGAAAACCTGCTTCTGGTGCTCATCCAGAGAAAGGCACCAAGCCATGTCTTCCCAGCTGGCTCGTGGGTGGCTGGCAGGGAGGCAGCGCCTGGCCCACAGCAGGTGGGTCCCTGCCAGTGGCACGGGCTGGCTGGCACTGCTCAGCAATGGAGGCAACGGGCTCCTTCTCTGCTGCTGGGAGCAAAACACCGTCTTGGAACGGCAGCTGCACCTCCCCACATGCACTCCTTGGCTTCCCCAAAGGAGATGGGCCCGGTTTGCATCAGGTGAAGTATATAAGGTGTAATGGTACAGTAAAGCTGTGGCTGTGATATATCATCCATGGGGTAGGAAGGAATTTCCCACTTTTACTGTATTTACTCTCTTGCGTTTTGGTGAAGATTTGAAAGACATATGGACCCACTGGAGCCAGTTGGTGTTTATCCACCGGTCATTCTGCACTTTGAAAAGAAGCATTTGTCAGGAAATCCATGCATTTGTAGTCTCAGATGGTGTGTTCTTGCAACTTTGCACATAGAAATCCTGGGGAGTCTGGAAGGGTTGCTTTTTTAGACCCATGTCCCAAACTCAGGTGCAGAAGCATACTCAGCAGTGCTGTAGGATGATGTGCAGGGAAGGTGGGTGTGAGCAGGGCTGTCCTCTCCCCAAACAGCTGGAGAGGCAACCGAAGTGAGCAGCTTCGTGCATCTCACTTGGTGGAGGTATCCCAGGGGTTCAGGGACCTTGGCCGATTGCTCAGCACTACTGGGGTTTATGAGTAACAGGTGGTACTTTAAAAGTTTGCTTCCTATTTTGAGTTAATTAAAACTTTGCAGCTGGAGCTCTTTCAGCCTACAGCTTTGAGATGTTTATTTGTCGGGACCACAGGGCTGGCACTCAAACTAGACCTGAGTGTGAATCAGAAGTGTTCTCTTGTAATCATTATACTTTTAAAACAGACTGGATAGCTTTATCTTTTATGGTGGCAGATGTGAAACATACTTTAATTTTGTGTGCTGAATTATTCAGATCACTGTGGACATGTCTGTGTATTATTCATCTACAGTTGACACCCTGTTTTCTCTTCCCTCTCCCTTTTTTGATTTTATTTTTTTTTTTAAAGTAGGATTTCTTGTGGGTTATTTCCTGAACCAGGGAAGTTTAGGACACATTACTTCTCATTTCTATTCAGCTTCAATCAAGAGAAGGGAACAATTAGTATTCCTTACAGTATGGTCTCTTGTCCACTGTAAATTAAATTGCAACCATCAACTCATTTTGCACAGGCAACTGAACAGCAGTCCTGTATTATTATATTAGCAGAAACAGTGTTTTCATGATACATTTGAGCATAAATAGTTAGATATTGCTCAATATGTGCAGCTGGTTGCTTGAAAAAGAGTTTGACTTGTACTTACAGAAATCTGAATTTTTACCAGTGCTAACTGTGATAACTGAAATCTTACTGAAATTATGGGTCATTTTCATAGGGTACTGGTGTTAAAGCTTCAGCTAAGTGTTGAATTTTGGGGTAGACTGATCATAACAGATTATTAAAGTGACAGTAGCATATTGAAGGCAAGAGATGCTGCAAAGTGTTAGAGGCAGATGCCCCCAAGACCACAGTAGCAGGGTGAGGATGGGCTACCTGTCATGTGCCTGTCCCCTCCAACAAAAGTGCTTGTCCCCCAGATTAAGCCCATCGTAACAGAAGCAGCTTTTCTTTCCTCTGACCTGTTCTGTGCTTGGTGGGGGAAAGGTGTGGTTTCCATTTAAAAACAGGAAGGCATTTAAGCCTCTCACTTCTCGTTATATAATCTCATACGTGCTCGGCCTACAGTCTTGATTTTTAAAAGAGAATATGCCTGAGCGTGTTCATGCTTTTGTAAAAAATGTTTCAATTTCCAGCTAGGGGAAATCTATTCTAAGACATTTTACGGTGTTTCCATTAGTTAGTTCTGAACTAGAAAAATACTGCAAATGGTATATACAATGTATAAATATATAGCATAAATATTGGAAAGAATTACCAAACACTGCAGGCACCACTTCCTGAGCCAGACCAGAAGCTTTTTGTAGCACAGCGCTGACTGACAATTATCAGTGGAAAATAATTTGAAAACAATCTCTGTGGGCAGTAGGCACAATCGTGACACCAAAGTGTGCCCTACCTGTACTCAGAGGGGGATGTCCCAGAGTGCGTGGGGCTCGGGGCTGCACCAGGGCTGGGCTGGAGTGCTCTCCAGCCTCCTTGTTATCAAGAACCATCTAAGCTAGAGGTACTGTCTTGCGCCTTAAATGACATCTTTTCTTTGCTTTCTCAGGTAAAAAGATCACAAAGAATACAAGCAAAAAATTCCTCGTTATAGATCTGCTGGTCAATAATTCCCTATTTCCACTGTTTCAACTGATAAACCCTGTTCACTTCTCTGTGCTCTTCATTGATTTTTCTCAACATCTGTGGCTGAGCTTAAAGCACTCTTGCCGGGTAGTGGGTGTTTGTCAGGCCCCACAGTCCTGGTGGTGTGCGAGCACCCTGTGCATGCAGGTTTTTCCAAGGACAGCTGCTGCAGAAGAGTAGTGCAGGCCACTGGCTTCCCTGGGGGCTGGGGAACAGGGCTGTGGTGTGGTGGCAAGACATGTGTCCCTCCCCTCTGCCATGAAAGTCCTGCTTAGTTGCTTTCAAACACGTTTTCTTTTTTTTTTCCCCCAACATAAATACTCCCAGTCTACATTTTTTTTCTTTTACCCTTAGCATACAAATTGTTTCATACCTCTGCTCATCTTTCCCTCTCGTCTCTGTGCTTTTTTTATAGGGAGTCACAGAATCATAGATGGTTTGGGTCAGAAGGGACCTTTAAAGATCATCTGTTCCAATCCCTCTGCCATGGGTAGGGACACCTTCCACTAGACCAGGTTGCTCAAAGCCCCATCCAACCTGGCCTTGAACACTTCCAGGGAGGAGGCAGCCACAGCTTCTCCACTGTTCCAGTATCTCACCACTCTCATTGTAAAAAATTTCTTCCTCTTGTCCAATCTAAACCTACCTACCCTCTTTCAGTTTAAAAGCATTGACCCTTGTCCTGTCACTACAGGCCATGGTAAAAAGTCTCACTCTGTCTTTGAGTGAAGAGTTTATTCCATAATACGAAATGTCTTTTTCATTAGCACTCAGATTTCTTCCCTCACCCACTGCTGGACCTGAGGAGGGACAGCAAGCGTGGGGGGAGGAACGCAAGTGCAGTCTGTCTTCTGAAATGGATTCTTCAGAGAAAAGAGGAGAAATTTTTAAGAGAGGTCTTAGAAGGGTTTAAGGGCAGCATGAGAAGCAAGACAGCAAGTTTTAGGTGTGCCTACGGGTTGTTTGGGTGTGCCATGAAGTAGTTGCACTGGACGGGCTGGCTTGTTAAATGCTGATTCAGATTTATCGGCATCTTTACAAGTACACTTTTGAGGTGAAGCATCCCCTTGTGAATTCTGTTCCTGTCAACAGGTATGTGACTAATTGGAAGCTCGTTCTGAAGTCTTGGTATTTGAACTTGTGAAAAATCCTACTGTTTTCCATTCATAATTTTTTGCCTGTATTTCCCTTCCTCTGACAAACCTGTTGCTTTTGTGTCAGTTATGTTTCTTTTCCAAAAGTGCCTAGCGAATAAGTGGACCAACGACAATCAATTTATCCCACATTTATTCAGTGTTCAGAGTATAAGGCAGGGAAGGTAATGTAAAACTCAGTGCTGCAGGTAATTGCCCAGGAACTCTGATTCTGAGCCTTACAGCTTGAGCCATGTGATATACTCATGTATTCAAAATTAATAAACCCATTTATAACACTCATGTTCCTGGTGTAGACTAAATATTATTTTAATAATACGGTGAATTAAATGTGAATAATTATAAGAATAATTTGTGTTAATCATAGAAGGTTCATGAATAGAAAGAAGCAAAGTTGTCAACTTATTCACTGCAAGTTAGTTGCCTTGCTTTACTTCTAATTAAGTTCAAGGCTTTGAATAAGTAGTTCTGGGTTGCTTCACAACATGGTGAAGTGCACCTCTGACATGACTGGGACACCTGAGCCACAGCACATGACAGAAGTTCATCATCTGATGCTGCAAGCTCCAGTGTGCTTCCTCCTCTCCAAATAAATCTTTGCCTGATTACTGTAATTCACAGCAGGTACTTGTAACAAATGCCAGTAACCTTCCAATTACATGATTGGAAGAAGAGAGAGGACTTTTACAATGCATGGCTCTTGGTGGTTTGGAAAAAAATGTCACTTTTTTTATTTCCAGTTTACAACGGGTTAGATAATGAAGATGAGCTCTGTCTTCATTTTTGCATAATTAGGAGTAGCCAGGGGAACATTATTTTTTTCAGAATCTTATTTCTTGTTTCTTTTACTGTTGCTTTGTATTTGCTTAATTTTGTTTTAAGGATGATCTTGCATTTTCTTGACCAGAAGTTAGTGGCTTAAGTTTTGTTGTGTCTCTGATAAGCCTCTCCCATTCATGGGAAGGGACCCCAGTAAAGGGTCTTTCCCTCCAGTTAAATCTCTTATCTCGGCAGCTTGCCCTTACAGTTTTCTAGAGGTAACTTATTTTACCCATCTAGCATTTTTTCAGAATACCAGCAAAATCATTGGAGCTCTTTTCTAGCACTGAGGAAGTCACTGGTTTTCTGTGACACTGGTCCTGTCAACTTTATTAATGATAATGTAGATTTATTTGCACAATGTCATCTGTGTGCCTAGACACACAATAAAAGTCAAGTTCCCATTCCTAAGACAAGCCAGTCCAGTCCTTGTGACAAAATATTGCCTCAAATGAGTCTGACTTTTGGAGCCCAGATTTTTTTATTATTTATTTTATGATGCATTATTCTTAAATGTTTCAGATTTATCTGTAGAGCTTCTGACTGGTTTTGTCTGTCCTAAGTCCATTACAACTTTGTTGCACCCAGCTTGCAGATAGAATCCTCACCAGTTTGCTATGCTCAAAATGTTGCTGTGGATGGAAGGAGCAGAGCTGCTGGGCTAAACCTAGGATGTTTTGTTAGTCTAATTAAAATCTTGGCAGTCTAATCGAAGAATTCTTCATCCATTTACAATGCTGCTGACACTTAATGATCATATTATATGCAGTTAATAAGTATACTCCAACTTCCTAGTATCCACTGTTTTCTCTGGTGTTAGCTCACCTTTCTGCTACCTCTCTGCATCTCAGGTTGGAAGGTTTCAGCCTGGGGAGGGGGAATTCAGGGAGTCATTGCACCCCCACAAGTCCTTTACTACAAGGAGTGTTTGTTTTCAAGTTAATGGTTTATTCCTCCTTGCTCCGGGATGCATGTGGGGTCAGTCTGGCATGTGTGCTGCCACGCTCTACACCTTGCTCTGTAATCCCTTGTCACAAACAAATTTGCTCTGTGAGGCATGTTTTTTAAATATGTTGGCTTGTGGCTCTTTATTACCCTTAAAACCGATTTTGCCCAGGCTGCACGGGTCTGAAGATGGGGGGGTATGACTCCTGAGGGGTTTATAGGCCAGTGATTTTGGGAGTGACCCTGCTCACATGCTCTGGAACCAAAACTGGTTCATTTTAGACACAGTAACGCCTTGGTTTTACTGTCTACCAGTTATAGAAGTGCATATAACAAGAGGCTCCAGCCCTGGGGAGCTCCCCAGGGGATGCTTGTCCTAAGATCCAGCCTCCAATACCCACTGTGCAGCATTCAGTCCCCATTCCACTTCCACAAAGCCTCTGGAAGTCTTCTAAGGAGTCTTTATTATAAAGAGACAAATCGTAGGAGAGTAAGCCAGGAGCTGCCTGTGTAATGAGGCTGGTGGGCAGCTGGGCATGCACACCTCCACCTCCGCTGCCGTCAGTCCCTGCCTGATTAAATCACCCCAGTCTAAGAACAGTGTTTCTGACAGCATAACTGAGTGCAGTGTCTCCTATTATAGTTCTCTCAACCCCTGGGCATGGTTTTTAATGTTTCTGTTTTTCTCTGTTGTCCTTTTACATGCTTTTAAAAGTTCCATTAATGTGGACTCTCCTGGGTCTCTCTGTACATTTGTAAACCAGCATTCCAGTCTGTGTGTGTCTGTGTGTGTATGCTGGGGTTGGGGGGGGAGGGGGGGAGTGACGGGGCAGGGGGGTCTCACTTTTTTCACTACCTCCACATCCAATCAAAGACACAGTTTACAT
Organism: Strix aluco; assembly: GCF_031877795.1. Classification (NCBI taxonomy): domain Eukaryota; kingdom Metazoa; phylum Chordata; class Aves; order Strigiformes; family Strigidae; genus Strix; species Strix aluco. The sequence continues at coordinate 45,113,684 of NC_133932.1, forward strand.
TTGGTAGAAGGTTTGATGGGCTTTGGCATGTTATACGTGTTCATATTGTTATCCAGAACACTTTTTAAAAAAATTAGTTTTTAGACATTTTATTTCTATTACATGTAATAGAAATTCTAAATTTTTTATTCTCTCTGGAGCTTGAAGGAATCTTTGAACTCTCAGTTAATAAAAAGCCCTGGTCCAATAGAGGCACCTCAGTTAAAAATTGCCCCCAAAAATATTTTTTTCAGAGTTCTGGATTCTCTTGTCCTGTTTGTCTCAAGGATGTGACTCTTTCATGGAAGTTTTTATACTGTATTTGAATGAACAGACTGCTATTTGTACATAAGAGGATGTATTTTTGGCAATGCTTTACTTTTTGAGAGAATTATTTTTAAAAGATGCTTTTAAGACACTGAAGGTTTACAGCTGTTTTCTAAGAATTTTGTTTTGAAAAGAAACTGTTAGGATAGACTTCTTGCTGAATGGATCAGGCAAGCGAAACCAAGTTTAATGCATGACAACCTCAGCCTCTCTTGAACTTGAAACTTAGGATATTTTTGGTGGAGCCTATAAATCTTTACCTCACAATGGCAGGCTATTTATTTTTAAATAGTGGAGGTGAGGCTGAAGGAGAAAGTGGTTTAAGGACATAGAAAGAGGTAATCTATAAGGACATATCCACAAGTGGAGAAAGGCACACAAAATGTGGTTTTTACAGTGAGCTGATAGCTTAACCCTCATCTGACACTTTTTATTGAGCCCCAAAAGTGCCCCTGTATAAGATAACACCATCTTCTGAGTTAAGGCAGAAGAGCTTCCTTATGCTAGGGTGCCCATATGAGGAGTCTGTCTGAAGTAATTACTGAGCAGTAAATTCAAATGCAGCCTTGCACAGTCCCCCATGTAGGCAACCACCGAGATAACTGGAACAGACTATGGGATTCACTTGGAAGATTAGTACATAGACGTCGTCTCAGGCTGCCATGAGAATATTTTAACGATATCCATGCATATGAAAACAGCATTGAAGGGATTTAATTTTGAGATCGCTGCTGGCAAGAGCTTAGCACAAGAGCATACATTGCAATTAATATCTTTCAAGCAATTGTGTGTGTTTATAACATATCCTGTCATCAAATCATGGGTAGTAATCTGGTTGTAATGCCCTGGGGGGGCCCATCAGTGAAATTTTCTGAACTGTGTTGAGCTCTGAGGCTTAACAGTCTAGGAATGATGTAAGGGACAGGCGAAGTATTCCTGTAGTAATGCCATCATGCCTTCTTAATGTTTTCTTCTGTAGCAAGAGATTAGCTATTGTGCAATTATTGATAAAGTTGATTATGTCAAGAGATATTTAATGAGCAAGGATTAGATGCACACAATTCAAAGATTGATAGATTAGCAGTTTCCCTAGGAAAGAAATTAAGAACTGTCACCACAAGGAGCACATACAATGGTTCATGACTTGCATTATCCATCACTGAATTGTGACTAGGCTGATGGCTGTGCATTAAGAAGCTCCAAGCTGGTTTATGCAGTTTGTTGACGAGGAAGGAGACACATTTTTTCCTTAGTAGAATAAGCACTGGAGTATTTCTGTGAACTGTAGCTATGTAGAAGACTTCAATGGTCTTCAGCTTTCTCTTATTTCTAGGTACATGTAATCTAAGGTACCTAGAAGCCCATTCCAGCACCAGGTATAGCAATTACCCTACTTCTGTCAAACTCCATATTGCAATGAGTCCTGGACATTTACAGTTTCCTCCCACATTATATGTATATATAACTACTCTAAAATGATACTGTAGTTGTGTATGTTTGCATGTGTGTATATATTTCTATTTGCATATATATACACATACACCCACGTACATATATTGGGTTCAGTGTGGATTTTTTAGTCGATGTGTAGGTATGGTTATTTCTAATGGGTGGTTATTTCCTTCTGCTTTCTCCCATTCTCTCTGCTTCTAATGAAGCTCTTGAGTGAAAAGAAAGACACACAATCTTAAAGAAAGTAAAATACTTTATTATTTCAGTTCCTCTGGTGATGGATGTTGGAAATGCAATTAACCTCTCTTTCTCCCATGCCATGAATTGAATTTCACAGAGATGTATAGGTATATGAGGCATGTTTTGGGACTTCAGACATCTCCATTTCTCTGCATGCTTGTAGGTAGGAAGAAAGGAGAAGAAATTTAAATGTTATGTTAATAAACAATATATTTTGATATAATGACTGCATAATTAGTAAATATTTCTGAAGTAGTATCAGTGGAAACAACCAATACAACTTGAGAATTGGGAAGCAAAGACTAGTATCCTTTTTCAATCCATGAATTCTCTAAAGTGAAGAACAGATTTTTGATCCCTTGCAAGATTTTGGAAATGATAAATTAAGGATTCCTCTGTCTTACATATTTACTGTTAGTATTTGTCTTTTCTCCTGAATGTACAGGTATGAACGCAATATTCAAAATCAATTACAGTTTTGTCAACACTGCCTCATGTAGTGATGACTATATTATTATGCTTTATAGAACTGGATCTTTGTTCTTGTAAAACTATGGAAAAGATAAACTAATTTTGTAACATATTGTTTTTAATAGACAGTTATATTTTCTTGCTCGTTTTGTCATCAGTGGTTGTCACTTATTAATACCTCCAGTTGCTTAACTTGAAACAGGAAAATCTCTTATAGCAGGAAAAAAATCCAGAAAGTAAAAACCCCACAGAAGCTTTCTATTGATAGTTATAAAAATTACATACTGTTTTCCCTCTCACAACTGAAATGAAAGGCTGTCTCCAGAGTGAGGCTTTGAATGCTGATCTTCAGCTGTGAGCATTTTCCCAGCTAAATTATAAACCCTTGAAAGTAGGATATATGGTAAAAAGGTGGAAAGCTCTTTAATTTTTTGCCATGCAAACACTACTGTACTAAAACATGCAGTACTATTAAATTCAGAGGTCGCTGTAACTACAAAAGATGAGAATACCAGTGATTTAACCTGTGTTGCACTATTCCCATCAAAGCTTACCAGCAACATTTTGCCTGAGAGGCACTGGGGCAGTGAAAATAAAGAAATTACTGCATCTCTGGGGGTGAAAAGAGCTGGTATGACATTGTCTACAGAGTGTTCCTTGGTGCTTGAAGTGGGGCACCGGTACGTGATGTGTCCAATCATTTTTCCTTTAAGAAATGATTGAGCATCTGAGAGGAGTGTCTGAGGAGACCAGCTGCCTGCACTGTTTCTGCGGGTGCCGGGGAGCAGGCTGGAGTGAAGGCTGAGCTCCCAGGGTAGCTGGGTGACATGAACCTTTGGCATCCACAACATCCAGTAGCAGAGCCCTATAATTTAGCTACATGTAGTGTGAAGAGGTACTTCTTTTTCCTTGTTTTGAACCAGCCACCTACTGATTTCCTTTCATTTTTTGTCTCTTTGTATCCAGCTCTTGTGCTAAGAGAGACTGAAAAATTGTTCTCTGTTCATCTTCTATAAAGACTCATGATTTAGTACACCTCAGTTATGTTCAGCTGCAGTCTTTCCCTTTCCAGGTAACTTCAGTTCATACAAAATGTCCTGCTGGGTCAGACCAGTGTGCATCGAGCCCAGGATTATTTCTCCAGCAAATGGCATCAGGAGATTTTACTCAGGAAGAGCACATGAGCCTGGACACTTTCTGAGGTCCATTTTCTAATCTTCCCCCAGCATCTGCAATTACTGTATTAAAAATGCTAGAGGTTACATTCTGGCCCTCTGTCTTTTAGTATCTGTTTATAGACCTGTTGTCTATGAGTTTATCTAATCTTATTTTAAACCAGCTGATAAACATCTCCTGCCATAACCTCCTTGAGTGGCAGGGTCCAGAAGCTGGTAACCCACTGGCTGAAGAAATACTTTCTTATTGTCTTTTATACCAATCGGGCATTATATACCCGTAGTTGTGTTGCAAGATTTGGTAAATTTCCTTATGCAGCTTCTTCACCCCCTCCATGCTTTTCAAGCCTCAGTCCTATCTGTCCTTCTCCCCCAAGCCTTCTCTACAAACTGAAGCATGCCAGCTCTTTGAGTCTGTTCATAAGGCAGCAGCTCCAGCCCCTTGATTGTTTCCAGGTGCTGTTCTCCAACTGTACTGCATCCTCCTGGACACCAGAACTGCAACAGCCCTTCAGGTATGGACATACCACAGGCTTCTGTAGCAACAAAACAAACCCCTCTGATTTGCTCCCAGCACATGTGGGGGTGCCCAGCATTGGGTCAGCTCTTTTTGTCCACTCTGCACATTGAGCTGATGATTCTGGATAACTGTCAGTGATGATACCGGGACCTCTTGCTGGACTTGTACCTGCCTATTTGGGCCTCACCCCTTCTCTTGCATGGTTTAGGTGATTAGTCCCTTGATACGTAATGCTGTGCTTCCTCCTTGGTTGTGTGCATACCTCGGGCAATCTCTTCCTCCTTGTCAGGTTCAGAGGATCTAACTATCATGCTCATTCACACTCTCCTCACCTTACCTTGAAGACTCTTCTTTAGTCAGTCTTTATATGGAGGCCATTTCTCCCTAGCTTTCAATCATTTCTGTTGTCCTTACTTTTCCTGCTATATCTTTTTAGTGATACAGGAAGTAGAACAGCCCACAGTATTCAAAGTATGAACATCTGAAGACTTTAAATAATACCATAATGATATTTTGTATGGTGCTCTCTATTTCTGTCATAGTAATGGCCAGCATTTGATTTGCTTTTTGACAGCTTCGAAGATGGAATTGATATTTTCATAGACCTTTTATAACTCCAAGATCTCTTTCTTGAGTGGTAATAACTAGTTTGGAGCCCGTGCTGAGTACGTAAAGTTGAGATTTCTTTTTCTCCACATAGTCTTGATATTGAATTTCATCTGTCTTTTTTATCGCCTACTTGACACTCTGAGACTCTTCTGCATCTGTCTGCAGCCAGCTTTCATTTTTATTTCGCTGAATACCTTAGCACTATTAGCAAACTCAAAAGTTGCCTTCTTTTGTAATGATATAAATGCATCTTATATGTTGACCAGCCCTGACGTTGATCTATGAAACTTGGCTGGTGACATACACATTTGAGAAAGCTGAATGCTTTGGGCATTTCTTCCCTTTTGTCTTTTAATGATTTGTTTGCTTATGAAAGAAAGTGGCTCGCTTATCCCATGACATCTTTGTTTCTTTAAGGTCTTTAATGAGGTGTCTTTAATATACAATCTTTAATGAGGTCTTTAATATACAATCTAAATTCTTTAGATTGTATAAACTAGGTTTCTCTTGACTGTGTGCTCACTGACTCCTTCAAACAACCCTACCAGATACATGAAGCGTGGTTTCCCTCTGTAAAATCCATTAGCCCACTACTTCATATCTGTGTCTGTTAATTCTATTCTTATTATAATTTCTGAAAATTAGACTGCTACCATGATCAGACATACTGGTTTTTAGTTCCAGAGGAATTTTTTTTAAAGTGGGCATTGCATTTGGCACCTTTCATCCAGCAGATGTTGAAACAGTTTTACACAGTAGCTGAAGTACTTACTGTGTCTTTCATGTATTTTGTACTTGAAATATGTATCATCATAAAAGCATTTCAAGCCTATTTGTATATTTTGGATTAAAAAATATTTCTTCCGATTGTATTGGTAGACTGATGCATCTATATTCTGGTCAAGAATATCCTCATGAGAAGATCTATACAGGTATATTTATCAAACTGGGAAAAAAAAGTCATTGGAATGACTGTAGTGACAGAGTACTTTAATCTGAAATATTTTTTCTGTTTTTAAAAAAGAAAAGAAAGTCATTATTTGTGCTGCACTGGTATGGAATAAATCAGGTGTTTAAACACAGGCCATTTTAAATGTTTGACAGTGACTGAAACTGCTGGCTTGGGCTGGTGGTTCACACCCAGGGTCTATGGAAGACCTGTGCCTTTCAGGAGAGGCGAGTATAGGCCACAAAAATCACCATGAAGCACCTAAAACAGTATTAGATAAATGAAGTTCAGTGATCTGCAGCTCTCATAAAAAGTGTATAGAGGTCGTGACCAATACTTTGCTCTCCAAATCCCTGTGCTGCTGCTGTCCTCTATATGGGACATGTTGCTCTATCTTCCATGGACTGATTTATTTTAGAGAATTTTAAATTTAGCCCACTTTCTCCAATATTAATATATCAACTAGTTTTACTTATGTAACATGCATAATCCATGATTTACTGCATAAAAATAGTTTGAGGTGCATTTTGCTCATATGAAGGTAGGCACTCGAGCTGTATGTAAGAGAATCTATAACAGAAAAGACTGCCAAAAATTTATGTTTTCCATATTAGTAATAAAGCTGCCCCAGTTCTGATCTAAATTACATTTTTAAGCTTACATGAAATGGTTTTAGAGGAAACAGTTGTTTACACACAGCACACAATCCCTTTGGACTTTTGTCAGCCCTCAGGTCTAATCACATAAGCACTTGTATACATATTGCATAAGCAACTAACATGCTCAAAAAAAACCCCAACCAACCTGTAATTTAAGGTGCACTGATGAATTTAAATATTTTAAAACAATTAAGACTTGAAATAATTATTTATAGATTTCTTAGGTCTTAGAACTCCTTAGTTGGACCTCCTCCATGTTGTCATCATAATTAGGTGCCATTTGATTGCTGTTGCTTATCATTAATGATTAAAAATAAATAAATTTAGTAAATTTTCCCATCATCTGTTCTTTTTCTGTCTTACAAAACATCACTGAATTCATTGAATTTTACACGTCTTATCTCATTGCCATCAGAGTGTCTATCTTCACTGGAATATATTTAGTAAGATTAAAATCAGCAGGCAGCATGAAGGTGCACTGTATGGTTCTTCCCTTATAACTTTCAGTCTGTGTTTTCTTTCCCATGTTCATTTCACAGATTCACAGGTAACTTCAGTTGGCATAGGTTCAGTACAACAAGACAAATTAGTGAGTAGCTGGCTGTACTGATTTCCCAGTCTTCTAAAAAGTGTATGCCTTCGAGTGGTATGTATGTATGTCTCCAGAAAAGCTACATGAATATTAATGTAATTTATGCAGTGATAATGACTCTTACAAATTTCAGTCTGTAATGTAAGTGACTTGTAGTCCTGAAACCATCACTTTGATCTCCTTTCCTGTACTCTGACTACTAATTTATTAGCCGTGGAGCTATTTTGAAAAGCCTGAAAAATGCACAAGCCACTCTGTACTTATCTCTGATTAAAGTTACCTTTTTAAGATTTATTTTTTTTAGTGAGAGTTTGCCATTCTGTTGTTTTGCTGAACAGGTTGTGTAACTTGCCCAATAAAAACTAATAGATTAGCAAGTAAATTTTTCATTTTCTTCTCTACTAGAAAATTATGCATGCTTTCCACTTAAAGGTCAGGCACTACCTAAACTACTTGACAAAGCCTGTTACTTAACCAAAGAGCTTTAGTTCACCAGTGTAATTCATCAGGAATTGAGTGTCACATATTTTGAGTGATAAGAAGATAGAATGCCTCCTCTGCTTTATGGAAGACATTACAGATAGATAGATAGATAGACAGACAGACAGACAGATATGCCAGTCTTTTGAAAGGATACAGAGTATCTGCTGTTACCAAACTGGAAATGAAGTGCACTTCTTGTATGTAACAGTAAAAGATGATAGGAAGGAGGAAGGACTTTAAATGTATAAAAAAAGAATTCTTTTTCAGGTTTTGATTTAGGTTTTTTTTTTTTTTCTGTTATGTTAGAATTACTAATTAAACATTGCACTAAGGAGATATACTAGCAGATCTTTGGTGTCACTGATCTAATCACATTAAAATATTATGAGCACTCTGCATATTAAATGTCTAATCTCCTGAATCTTGTAATGCTGTGGATCCTGTGTATTTGAATTTACCTGAGATTGGACAAATTTCTTTTGGGCCTAATGGATAATTTGGTTTTGAAACATATGCTTCTAACCCTGCCAGAATACAAGAGAGAAAAATATCAATATGGTTAAGTTTAGGAAGGCGTTTCCTAATTGAACCAGATTCTGTCACAGAACAATAATCTTGAGCACTTTTTCAAAAATTGTTTATATTTCTACAGAGACAAATATCTCTTTTTAGTGGAAAAACTTCTCTTATGATACTATTAATAAGAATTTATCGGCAAATATGTGTAAGGCAGTCTTATCTTGGCTTTGCACCCTCCTGGTCAGCATTGGCCAGTTTGACAAGGTATTGGTTTGCAGCACCACTAGTATCCAGCATGTCTTTCATTTTAAGTAGATTTTTCTTTGGTTTTATTTCCTGTGGGTTTATTTTTACATTCCCTTAACACATTTTTGTGTTTAGTGTCCTATTTTTTAATCACAGTTCACTTGCAGCAGCAGCATTTCACAATCATCTTGACATTTGTAATGTCAGCTCTGCAGACTTGCATTAACCTCATTTTGCCATCATCTTGATGTACTAACCTGCATATAGACCCGAACAGAAATATTTTAACATTCATCCTAGTGTGTGCAGTAATGTCTCATTAGACTTGAACTAACAGAATTTTGTCATCGTAATTTGCTGTCATAATAACCCAGTCTTCACAGATTTAATGTGACAGTCTTTTGCCACTGTAACTAAGGCTTTGAGCAATTGTCATCCGGGGGGACTTAAGGTGAAAACAATGTAATTAAAACACAGACACTTAATAGTCCTATACTTTAAGCAGTTTGTCACATATCTGCAACAATATTTAATCATGCTAGTGTTTAGCACTTGTTTAGCTTGTAAGTGTACATTTTCTACATGGGAAAGAAGAAAAAAGAGAAGCTGAATGATGAGTGACTGGCAGAACTGCTAATAGAATTTAGGTCTCCAGATTGTCAGTGTGTGCCTGTATCCATTGGACTGCTCTGCTTTCACAGCACAATTAATTTTGTTTGAGATTAATATAAACTTGGAACTGTATGTGACATGTCATATTAACTAGTCTGTAATTCTTGTTTCAGAAAGTTACAGAAATACAAAGGTGAAAGGCATTAGATTTCTTCTACTGCAAGGGCTGTGATAGATCAAATACACTTTGTTACCCTTGAAAGAATTTGTTAAACCTCTCTTTACAAGCTTCCACTGACAAGGGTTTGATGACCTCTGTGTATATATGTTTTCATCTATGTAAGTAACTTAGTATTTTCACAATTTTCTCCTAATATCAAATCTAAGTTGACTTTACTCAAATGATGTCCCTCTCCTTGGCATACGTGAAAAATAATAGAGCATTGTCATCTTCAGATGCTGAAAGGCAGCAGCTATGTACTCGGTTGCCTTTCCTTTCCAGACTAAACACGTGACATTCCCCCAGTCTTTTCTTTACAAAGAAAACTGCCTGTTTGGATCTTTGTGATGCTAAGTGGTCTCCTGCTCTCCAATTTATCTGTGGCTTTCATAAACTGTTGTGTCAAATCTGGACGCAGCTGAAACGTTGGCTGGAGCAGAGTCAAGCTAAGGGAGTACCTGATGGGGTGACTGGGATACTGCATAGGCGGCTGGCGCTTAAGTTGTGTTTCCCTAAAGAAATCTGTGTTTATGTTAGCAGCTAACACATTTGCTATGCAAAATGTCCTTGAGTTGTCTTTGGCAGAGCTGATACAGCTTGCCTGCAGACCTAGGTGAATTCTCATACGTATGGATTGTTGACACTGATTCACAATTGCCTCTTAGTTCCTTATTGATATTCTTTGCAATCAGCTTGACATTTTTCCTCTGCTCCTTACGTATTGTATTTGCTTTTGTTTCTTAAATACATGCTTCTCTTATAGACTAAATTTGTTTTTGTTTGAAGTTGTTTGTTTTTAACCAGAGGAACTTCTTTTCTTAGTAATGTCATGTAGGCACCTAAACAGTGTTTTCAAACATCTTCCAATTATCGTTCACATTTCTCTGTTTAACTTCTTTCTCCTTACTGATGAGGGTTTATAACTGTTTTCAACTTCATGAAATTTGGTCCTCTTAAAAGATGTATAGATGTACACACACACACGTTACCATCACCAGCACTTGCTTGTGCGTGCACTTGGTCTTTCAGTGATATACATGCATGTGAATGCCTGTGTGTGCATAAAAATTGGTTAGTATTTCACTGATAACAAATGATGCAAGTAATCAAGTTATTATTAGCTGCATTTAAGCAACCGCTTGTTGTGGAGTCTGGGGTCAGTTCCTCTGTAATGCTGATGATGTTGAATACAGACTTCCCTTGATCAAGTTTCAATGGCTTTCAGCATTGGGTAAATTTCATGTGTTTTGGACCCACCCTGAGAACATAACTGCGCTAAAGGACTTTCTGTTGAACTGGGGGACCTCATGTGATGTGCTGTGTCTCACTTCTAGTCTGTGTGCCGAGATTTTCTTCCTGTGGATGTTGAGAAGACAGGGAGAAGAGTGACATGGTCTGGGTACACAACCAAGGGTTCTTAGATACTCAGACACTCTCCAGAGGACAATCCTCTCAGTGGGTTACATGGGATACTTATGGTGATTGAGCTGAGTTACGTGCCTAAATCTATACAAAGTAATATTAGTTAATAAGATGTTCTCTCTTCTGGTCATCTGAGCCTCTCTGGAGAGATTAAGACCAGATATTTTATAGGCATAAATGAGTAATTCTAATTCCTCTTTATTAGTTGGACTCCTACCATATATATATCAGTAATTAAAATCTTCTTCCTCTTCCCTTCTTCATACTCTTAATATTAGTTTTTATACAATTTGCTATCCTTTCTTAACACTTTCCTTTTGATGGCTCAGTATAGCTGCTGAGTAGTCTGGTCCACCTGACTGCAGTTAAGACTGATTTAATTTCTGCTGAGGTGAAAGTTTCTGAAAGTTGGAGAATTGACAGGGTTTGAGAATTAAGTTCTGTAAAGCACGAACATTATGCATATGGGAAATGGAGGCAGCAAATACTGCCCTGCTAAATCTGCTTGGGACCTTGCCCCAATGAGAGTTCCCCTAGGTAAAAAAAACCTTGATTGTTCTTTAGCTGAATCTTTCCAAAACAGTTAGTGATTACTGCTTGTTTTCTGAGTGTTACTTGTTATATTGAACTAGTGAACCCAGCCTTTCTTTGTGCTAGATGCTCTCCAAAAAAAGAGTAACCCCTATTCCACAGAAACTATGGCATGAAGGAGCTAGCTTGCTTGGGGAGAAAACAAGCACAGTAATGAACTAATACACTGTTTCATATGCTAGAGCATGTTTTCAAACAGAAGTGTTTCATGATATAGAAATACATTGAATGGAAACTGGTTGTTTCTTAACAGCCCCTTGCATATGAGAGAGCTTTGCCTTAATCATTATACTGACTGCTAATTTTCTGACTATAAATTTATATTTAGATCTTCCACACTGGAAGCCAAAACCTACTACTACCTTCAGAATTTAGAGCAAGTGAGTTTTTGCAGACTTTCTGGTCTGCAGATCAAATAAATATACAGAGAAAAATAACCCATTGCAACCTGTACTAAAAACCTCTACAATGTATTCTTTTTTGAAGTAAAAATAGGCTAAGAAACAAAAGAAAAACATTCTTCAGTGGTTCACATTGGAATTTTTTTTTTTTTTTTTTTTTTCTGATTTCACAGGAAAATCAGAAGCTGTCTGTTTACTTGTGTGGTGATAAAGCTGTCGAGGATTTGTTTTCCTTCTGTTGCTCACACGCAAGTGGTTTTTTGGGTTTTTTTTGTTTGTTTGTTTGTTTTTTTTTTGATAACAGGAAGTGAATAATAAAAAGACTCAGAGCCAATATACCACCAGGGCAAAACCCCATGCTGTGCATTAGTGCTTAAAAGATTTCCATCCTAGTTCTCCCTTCACATCAGTCCCATAGTCCCTAGAGCTCAGCACTTCTCCCGTACAGATAGATGTGGTAGATTTGCAAATACTGGCAAGAGCACAGAGACATCTTGTTACGAGCTTAATGGCTGAACTGAGCGACGGGCTTGGATTGCCTTTATTTTTTTTAGATCAGATTTGGCAGGGAGTTAAAAACAGGGTGGAATAAAGGTTGAAATGTTTTATGAAATTATAATCAAAATATCATCTGTTTTAGGTTTATGCTGTAAGTGCTCTGCCTGATGTTGAGTTGTATTGGCAAACAGCATGTGCCACTGGGATGTTTAAAAAGTCATAAGAGGTTTGTAAATCAGTTCTGTGTGGCATGCTACCTATTTGTTATTTTCCTGTTTTATCTGTTAGCAGGAAAGGAGATGCCGTCTGTGTTAGATGATATAAATGGCAATATGGTGTGCCTTCTTTTGTTAGGGGTTGGTTTGGTGCTTCTAACATAGTAAATTACAGTGAGATGGAAAATGTGTTACTTTGTGGTGGTTGTTAACATGAAGTTCTCATTTGATTTATTTATGTTGAACTGGGGACCTGTCCTCCCATATAAATTATTCTGGCTGCTATAATATTTCTTTTCGGTGTCAAAACCATAATTTTCCAGTTGTGTCTCCCCCCCCCGACAGAGAAATCCTGAATTTCTCCATAGCCCTTTAATATGGTACAGGAGAGGAAGAGTTAGAGACCTGAGAACTTGGTTCCCATGTCCACGCTAAGGTTTGATCTCTATCTTCAAGTCCTGGACTCCCTCTTGTTTAGCTTGCTGCGACAATAAACTTGACTGACAAATCTGGATATTGAAATCCATTTCTTTTCTAAGGTCACACTGATGTATGCTGCAACCAATCTCTGAAATGGTCCCTGAACAGTCAGTTTATTGTTGGGCCTTGTTTTCAGATTGCTATTGGCCTCTTCGGCATTTTCTCCAACTCTGCATTACTGTCACGCTCATACCATTAGAAAGGAGAAATTTTCAACTTTATCAATACTTGCGTTTTGAAAGGACTTCTTAAGAGGGAAAATAAACAGCCTCTGTATAAAGTGTTTGTTAATGGATGGCTGAAAATCACCCTAACTGTTACTGTGAAGAAGACAATTTTCCTTCATTTAACCCATCAGTAAACTGAGAAAGAGGAAGGCAACATTAAACTACAGCTGCCAGTAATCATTTTTAAAAAAATATAAATTTTTAACCTTCCAAATTGTCTACATTTTCCAACCTCTCTTTGACTTTGAAGCTTGACCCTTTCCCCTCTCGTAGCACAGACACTGTAGTCTCAGAGCAGCAAGCAGTGCTGCTTGGAGCCTGCTACTTGCAGCATCTAGAAGGAAGAGGCAGGTGCCCTCCATACCAGCATTCATCGAGTGTACATTAATTACTTGACATAGATAAGACAGTGAGGCTGTGACTTCTTCTCTGTTGTTGAAGAGAGGCAGAGCTTTTAATGCTGGTGCAGACAAAAAAAACTATGAACAAGCAAACCTGGTGTGTCAAAATGATAAACCTGTTCCAGGTTATACATGAAATATAAATGTACACCGTGCTGGCTGGTATGGACTGACAGATGCATATAAAACTTCTTTTCAGTAGAGTTGATTTTTCTCAGTGTTAACCAGTTACATCATTCATAGCTGATTAAAATAGTATTTAATTTTTAAGAGCTTCTCAATTTGCTGTACACCCCCTCAAAACCAAAACCAACAAAACCCCCCCTAAAAATCTAAACTCAACCAAAAAACACAGTAGATTTTAACACTTGCTTTTGTTATTTCTCTCTATGGCCCAAAAAATCAGCTCTTCTCCCATTGACTGGAGCGAGCGTCAATAGGAGGAAGGGAAAATGTTTCTGGGGTGAAGGTTTCTGCACTTCTGTGAATGGACCGGGGTTTCTCTTGAGACACAGAAGTTTTGAATATCCCCAGCAAGAAAAGGGAGAGCAAATCTGGATTTCCTGCAGCTGGAGGATTGTTTAATTGGTAAACTTGTAAATATTGCTGCTATTGCTGCTTCTCTGAGCCATGTTTTAGAAAAAAGTATTGAGTAGCACTGAACTTTTTGCAGAGCCTGATCTGAGTATTTGCTGACGGTCTCAAAGACGTCAAAGAGGATGAATAATCCACATGAATTTTGTGAATTATGACTGGAGTTAGATATAAATGGTCTGCAGAACTCTGTCAAGATGAAGACCCTCTGGTTATATTCAGAAACAGAGATTTAGGCACCTGGAAAGTTTTGAAGAAAACCTTTGTTATCTTGAAATGAATAGGAACCAGGAGGATCACAGTTCTAGCATTAGACACCTACCTCCAAGATAACTTTCACTTGTAGTCTATAAGTACGTTACTGGGCCTCTGGTTTTGACAACATGTGCTATCAAGGGTGACTTTAGATGTTTTAAAACAGAACTTTTGCACAATAAGCAGTTCCTTTCCTGAGTTTGCTCAGTCTCCTTCTCCCTCAAATAATCAAAATGCTGCTGCTGTCAGTGTGCTCTGCTTCGCTTCATAGTATTTTCTACATCAGTTCATGACTTGCAGTTCCTGTGGGCTGCAAATTAATCCTTAGGAGTCTGTTGGCATGTACTGTACATCCAGGTTCTCCAGGGTATTAATTTGACTGTTGGTGTAGAAAATGCTGGTGGCTGTAAGGGTATATTATGCACTTCACTTTTAAATTTATTCTTCTGTATAATCCAGGAATTTACTTATAAACTTGTAATCACTGTGACTAGACACTTTAACCTCTAAAACTGAAAAATAACTTTTTTCAGTTTTTTAGGGATAGAGATTAAAAAATAATGTAATGGACAGCATAAGAGTGTTTTTTCAAATGACTTTTCAAATGAAGCCACGAATTAATAACATGATTCTTTATGGTTTATCTCTAAAGTCCATATATACTGTACAAAGTATATACTGGAGAAAGCAGCCTTATAAAAATCTGGGTTTGGGTGGAGGATGCTCCAGTCCTGTTCCAAAGTATTGTGTGGATGCCTGTTCTTCCTTCCCATATAAACTAAGGAGGCATGGGATGGAATGCAGCAGGAGAGCTTGAGCCCAGGTACCACCTATTTGGGACCAGCAGTTTTGGGGATTTGGGAGTGAAGCGATATTCCTGCTGTGTGGCCCGTGGTGTCAGGCAGTTTGCGTACAGTCCTGCCTCTGCTTCTGCGGGGCATTTCTGGGCGGTGTATAGCAGCAGTACTGCATGGTTTTGTTGGGAGTGGAAAGGTCAATTGTAAGTCAAAAGCTTTTTTCTTTTCCCCTTTTTTTTTTTTTAATTAAAGCAGTTACAGATTTATCACAACCTATGTCAGTATTTAAACACTCAGTTTGGTGACAGCACTATTTTTGGGTTTGTTTATTTTTTCCCCTGCTTGGGAGAGAGGTTGCAATCCCAAAAGTCTCGTCTGGGAGTGAACAGCCGGATACAGGAGGGTTACCGCTCCTCTCCCAAAAAGGGAGGATCCTGTCTGAGGATGGGCTGGGGGTCATTCACTGGGGAGGGGGCAGATCTGTTTCATAGGCCTCTCAGGGGAACTGCACAAAGGGAGCAGTAAATATCTTCACCCTTCTCTGTAGCGCTGTTACTTGGAAAGCTGCAACACATAATTTAAATCCATTGCACATGCCACCCTGGAAGCAGAGCCTTATATGTCGAGTGCATGGGCTGTCCTATTATGGGAAATCAACTTTGTTTTGAGGGAAGCACACAGCATTGCTTCTGCGCAGGTCCTGGAATTTGAAACATTTAGGGGCCTCCAAAGAGCACTGGCATTAGTTACCATGCCGGCTGGGTGGAAGTGAGGATCCCTGCCTCTCCCTGACGGGGACGCAGACCCTGCCAGCAGCCAGCCCGGAGCTGCGTCCCACCGGGGTGCTTCTGCACGCTCCTCCACAGAGCTGCTGGGGCTTGTGCAGGGACACATCTGTTGTTATGCAGGGACAAGCATAATTCAGCAAAAGCTACTGGAGCAGCAAAGTTGGAATATACTTTGCCAAGAAATATTTTGCTCTTGTTTTCTTTTTCCTCTTTTTTGTGGAGAGATTTCATGTCTGCTCACATGCTTTGGTATGAGGAAGTGGAAGATGATTGTAAGTATGAACAGACTGACATAATTTATCACAATATTCACTTTGACAGAGCAGTGTAGTGATACGCAGCCCACTAACAGCATGCATTTTTGAATGTTTACTTTCCAAGTCTAAAGGAGGAGAGCTCCAGGGGGGAAAAATAAAGAGAATTTTTTTGTCTCTGTTAGGGGGGTAATATCCTGTACGTTATCTATAAAAGAAATGCTCCAGAAACAGTACCCAGCTCTCCTTTGAATAAAAATAATCCATTTCTTCCTAAGGTTCACCACTTATTAAAGCATATGGTTAGAAAAGAAAGAAGTGAGAAGACAGACCAATACATTTGAAAAAAATTGTGTCATTATTCTAATAATTTGGCAACACATCAAAGGATTAATCAGTTTCTTTGAACTTTAGTGGCATACGCAGTTTCACTGCCTAATATTAACTTCTGGAGTAAGAGAGCTCTTCTCTGGACACTGAACTTTCTGGTAACAACCAAATGAGGGGGTGTCAGTTTTGCTTGAAGTGAGCAGCAGCTGAGCTCTCCCATGCACTTCCCAGAAAAGAACAGGCATGTTTTCCAGACTTGTGCTTGTTTGTTAGTTTAAAACTCCTCTCTGTGCAATAAGAAGAAAAGAGAGGATGCCAAGAGTAAGAGACTGAAGAGAGCCAAGAATGAAAGAACGACAGAGAGTTTTAAACTCCATCTACCATGCTCCCAAATGACCTTTCTTCTTCCTCCCCTACCCAGGCTCCCAAAACAGGTTGTGCTGAGGGAAAAAAAAAAAAAAGTGTCAATATTGTCCAGACTTAATCTATGGTCCCCACCCCCTGTTTTATAATCTATTTTGTCTCTTCCACTTTCATCTTAGTCCTGTGTGTTTATAATAATAGAATTTCTGGGTTTCTCTATTTTTCTGATCATAAAAGCCATATACACTGTCATTTCCCCCCACAACATATAGTGGACTGTATGATTATTAATTTCTGATGGAGCTTTCTGAAAATAATACTAGATTTTGTTGTGTTTGACAGGAAAGGAGCTTAAAACAGAAAATTTCAGGGTGCGGGTGTAGTCTTATGCCATAGTTTGCTTTTCAAACACTCAAATTGTGTTTTCTTGTGCAGTAAGTAAGACTTAAATCAGCTATAAATTTTCCAGACAGTTTTGTACCACTGTGAGAGGACCTGCAGTGATAGCACCCTTTACTTACTAGACACAGTCTGACAGTTCAAGAAGGGGTAGAATAGTAAGATCATCATCATCATCACATATTAAAGAATTAGGAGACAGATTGTTTCACTTCTGAAAATAGCGGGGGTGGGGTTGGGAAGAAGAAAAGTTGTCTGTTTCTCTTAAGGGGTTTTACTCCTTCCTGGCAAGAGAAAGATGGCGTGCTCTAGAGCAAACCACATAGTGCTGAACCATTTCTACCAGTCCTCTTCGGAGGATTTGTTGTCTTCATTTTTCTATATGGTCCCTTTCCAAGGGAGTCACAAGATCAGCCCAGAATGCTCATCCTCAGCCTTGAGGAGGAGACCGTGCTGCAAGGGAAGCCAGGCAGGTGCTTGCTAAATAACGGGAAAAGATCTTTGCTTCTTAGCTCAAAAGTTATAATTGCACTCTGAAGATGTAGTAGGTGAAAGAAAGAAAAAAATAGCTGCGTTAGAGCTTTTGAAAAATATGAATAGAAAACCAGAACTGCATCTAGCAGATGAATAGCATTCATGACAAGAGCCATTAAATCACTTGCTAAATTATGTCATGTAACTATGTTCATATCTAAAATGAAAGGGAGCTGTCCTAGCACTTCTTGGGAATTGTTTAGCTGAATTGATTTCCTCACCTGTATCCTCAGTCTTTTAAAGGGCACAGCATTTTTCTAGATATAATTTTGTATAATATTGTCAAAGTTTTTTATAGCTGTATTTCAATAAAAAAGGAGAAACCGTATCTGCATTTTTTGACAAAGTGTGTCCAAAATAATGCTCTTAAATTTATCCCCAGCCTTTATTCAGGACATGTCACTTCTCATATTTGTCGCCTGTGCTTGCTTTGCTTCTTCATCTATATTGGACGAAAACTTCTTGCTCTTAGAGGTGATAGCAGTCACTTACACCTTGCATTGCTTTTAAAATCCATCCTTTCTCTTTACTTAAAGTCCCCTCTCCAATCCTCCATCCATCTCTGCATTCACCTCTTTTCTCTTCTGCTCTCTCTCATGCTGCAGCAGTAAAGGCAGGTTCTCTGATCCCCGCTTCCTCTTGTTTCTGCTGAGAATGACCTTTGTGAAAACATAGCGCTTTCCTGAGCTATTCAGTGTTTACTTCTGCCTGAGTTAGACTGTAAACTCCTTGGGGCAGCGACTGTCTCTTCCTAGATTTCTGCAGAGTCTTTGACAATGACACCTCGATAATAAAGTGATGGGAAAATGAGGTATCATAAATTTCATTTTGTTTTAATTAAGATGAGATTACTGTGAACTTTATCTCAGAAGCCACCCTCCCTAGGGGATTCAGTATCATATGCTGTATTTCTTCTTCTAGCAGATATAATCCTCTTTCTGCATCCTTAGTCTGACAGGGAACCAAATTCTGCTTGCAGTTGCACACAGACATTCTCTTTCTCTGCTTGGATTTGCACAAAGTAGTGACTAAAAATAGAATTAATCATCAAACTAGAGCCAGCGTAGAAAAGAAACTAATCTTGCCTGAAATATGGTGGCCACAAGGGGTCTCTTACCAGTTATCATAGGTTTACTGTAACAGGAGTCCATCTAGGTTTGTGCTTTAGCTCAGGTCAGAAGTGTGTTTTCTGAGGTGAATTCCCAGATATCCCTGGTTATTACTGTGTATCAGTGCGCATCCCAGAGGATACGCCATGCATCCCTTTGGGAGAAAGCTGAACTCGGAGATGCATTCTGGGTTCAACTGATGGGCAGAAAGTCCCAGTGGGTGTGCGGGGCGCTGAGGTCATGCTGAAGCTTCTCCAAAATGAGCTTGGTGACGCACGCACACCTTGGGGAGAGCACTGGGTTGGCAGCGCCAGCTCCTTCATGTTACAAACCTGCTCTTGTTGGGTCATGTGGTTTTATGTGGCCCAAGACAACTCAGTGAGATAGGAGGAGGATGGCATCAAATTTCTTTGGATCTTGGATGTGAGGAAAGAACTGCTCGTAAAGCCACTTCCCAGCTGGTGCAGGAGGTTGCTTCATCCTGTCTGCTCCTACCACGGTGTCCGCTCCCTCGCCCCTGGTCCTTAGGCTGCCTGTGGGCATCGCAGCTGGCTATGGCTCTTTTCCTGGATGGTTATTAAGCAGGGAACCACATTCAAGGAACAGTAGTCTGGCAGTGTGCTACATATGAAACTGGTGATCCTGTGAAAATTAACCCCCTCACCTTTTTTTTTTTTTCCCAAAGGAAAAGATGCAATTATGTTACTAGTAGAATATAGTTAATGATCAGATAGCGTTATTTATAACTGAAAAGGTACAATATTTGTAGAAAAAGATTAACCCTTGACTAATACTGTGAAATTATTTGAGCCTCAGAATTGTCCAAGGGGTTAAGCATTTTTAAATGATTGCCAGAGGGAACAGGATTAAGCTCATATATTTTTGTCATGGATTACTGTTAGACAAAATCACGTTGAACGGGACTGTGAACCAAACTGCCTTGATTTGAAAAGGCTGACTTGTTGATTTTCACAGTACATTTTCAATTAAATCTTACCCCAAAGCTTAATTATCATTTGGGAGGATAACCACTGTACTGTGTTATTGCTAACTGCTGGAAAAAGACCCCTCGATAAATTTAGTAGAACTTTGTAGCATCATGTTGCTCTGTTGAGGATGATGCACTTGTGATAATACCGCTTTGCTGTCAGGGGAAGCAGAACAGCACTGGGAACTTTAAATAATTGTGCCTTATCAAAGACTGAGCTTTGTGGAAAGCAGAAACAATGGTTAGCCAAGTGTGGCTTTGCAGATCGGCTTGCCAGCTGGGCTGTGCCAGGGAACACGCTCCTTCATCTTCCTGGAAAAACACATGTGGAGCAAAGGAGTTGTTTAGGTTTGGAGTACTTGCTGCAGAGACCACAGAGACTTCCCTTCTAGGTTACTTGCCACGTGATGAGTTTTGAAGGACAGATAGGCTGGATTTTAAGAAAGTCACAATCTTTCTTGGTTCTGGTCACAAGTCCTATTTTAATTTTTGGTTATTATTTAAAGCATGAGTCTGATAATATTTGGAAGGTTTTCTGGTCCTTTCTCTAATTCTGTATTTTTAAAATAATCCATATCTATATGATTAAATTTTTATCAGTTGCATTCAGTCTTTTATTCCTAAAGGTGAAATATAGTTTGTAAGTGCTGCAAGCATATGTAGAAGAAAGAAATAGTATTATGTGAGCAAAAGCATATATTCTTGTAATTTTGAATATGTTCATAAAAGATAACAGTTAAGATGGCACATTTACACTTTATTTCTTTTTTAAAACATTTTTAAAGGATCATGATCTTCAGCAGAAACAAATTAGCATAATTCTAATCATAAAAAATATACAGCTGTAAGTTTCCTCATAGAAAACATTAAAGAAGTATGTTACTCCTAAGGGTGGTTTTATTTTCTACAGTATTTTTCTATGGAGTATCCTATTGTTTGGGGATTCCTTGTTTTTTTTTTTTTAAAAAAAGGGCTTAAAACTCTTCAGTGTGTAGAGAATGACCTACATGGGGACCCAGAATATGACGTTTTGCTTACCTTGCCTTTGCTAAAAGATTTTGAAAGATCCCTGGGGAACTAGTGGGATTATGAGCACCACAGAACGAGAGAGAGAGTGTTTCAGTAAAGCTAATCAAACCTTTTGTGCCTGTTTCTTTATTCCTCTGGTTATCACTAAAGTCTGAGAAAGTTGTGGGTCTCTTGCCCTCCAAAAGTGTCCCAGTAAAAACAGCAAACACAGTATCTGACATTCTTAATATAAATTTATGAAGAAGATGGGCAAAAATTTACTTGTACCGTGCACTGGACTAGGTACACGGCATTGCCCGATAACCTATATTTCTTATAAAGTGTGGAAGTTGTTATCACTTCTGAAAAATCAATTACACTGACTGCAGGAGAGTGGGCCCGTGAGAAGGAGAACCTCCGTGTCTCGCCCCACCACTGCTTGCCCTGTTCTAAAATTGGTGCCTGCCCACGTGGCTGAGCGTCTGCACACATACACGCTGGTTTTTATGGGAAATTATCCACGGGTAGGGCTTTTAATTTTGTGTAACACAGGGAATTGAAGGAATTTAAAGGGTGATTGGAATTTGACATTTCTGCCTTTTTATTCTGAAAGATACTTTGATTAAAGTGTTGGAAGGCTCAGCTAATGGAGGCGTTGCTTCTATTTCAAATATACAGAGTATGAGATTTGAAGGCAAGCCAAATCACAATGAGACGGAATAATGATGTCCTTGGTTTATTTTGCACTTGGTACATTCAGGTTTTGATTGGATTCTGAGTGAGGCAACAGTTTTCTCTCCCAGAAAGCAGTGCTGGTCCTTGGAGGCTCTCAGCCTGTTATCAAAGCAGAATTGTTTTCATGTGAAGGTCATGGACTGCAGTGGCAGAAGAGGGAGAGAAAAACCAAAGGGGTGGTGGGGGGAGGAGAGAGGAAGGAAAGAAAGGAAACAAGAAAGATTTTCTTATTGGTCCTAACCAGATACAAGCCTCTCATAAGAAACATTTCTGCAGTAAGACCTATTACTACTTTGACCCAGCTAGCACTCTGCTGATGGCATATATATCAAAAGATTTGCAGAGATCTCTGAGGTCTCTGTCCACCTATCCTCCTCCCTCCTAACCCTCTTCCTGCTTGTCACGCACAAATACTTCAGTAGTTCCCTTCACCGTGTTCTCTCATTTATTTTTTTCCCCAGTATTTTAAAGTTTTTCTTTGGAAAAGACTGTTCATTAATTATTTCTCTCTGTACAAAGCTCAAAGCTTCCCAGCTGTTGCTAAGGTGGTGGAAAATTAATGCAGGCACTGTATTTTCTAAAAGGTTAATAACATTATATAGTTAGCATTATTGGAAGCATTATTGAAGAGCACCTCATGAAGTTCCTGGATGATGGATGCTGTAAATAAGCAGATAGGAGCCCATGACACATTCTGGTGTAAATGGCTGATTCTGAAGATGGGAATAACTGAGAAGATTTGTGCTCCTTCCTGCAATACAGGAAAAAATGGTGTTAGACATAAAGCTATCCTGTCAAATTCCTAGGCTTAGAAAGTATGAGCCAGCTCTGCAACCCTTCCTGGCTCTCTAACCCATCCCAAAGCTGATCAACTCATAAGAAAGGAAAATGTGAGGACGTCTGTTCTGGGCTGGGGGGAGCAAGAAGAATGAAGGTGCTCCTTGCTGCAGAGAGATCCAGGTGGGACTACTCCAGAGGCAGTGATCCTGCCCAGCTTAAAAAAAGGCCATTAAAACCCCACATCAAAATGAAGGGGAAGAGGAAACTCAGAAGGTACCAACCTGTGATGGACTGATGGTGAATTTGTGGATGTGATGTGAACAGCCTTACTAATTTGAACAAACTCAGTTTAGTCTTTTCTGTGTTACTTTTAGTGAAGATTGTTAACAGCCCAAAATGAATTATTACTTTGCACTAGATTGCAGGAAGACAACAATATTTGTTTTATTCATTGGATTTTACTTACTGTCAGCCTTCTTTTATCATGTGATTTAGTACATATTTTATGCTTATTTCCTGCCCCACCCTTACAATCCCTGCAAACAATGCTGAAAACAGCGATCAGTATATTTTTACACCAAATTCTAAGGCCACATTTATAAATGCTTGGTCAACTGATGGTTACTCACTCTCCAGAAATGCAGAAGATCCAGATTAAAGTGTTTGCTCTGCTTATACTCTCTATTTACAGAGGAGAAAGTTTCAGTTGCATCGGATGTTGAGTGGAAACCAAAGGTGAAGCCAAGTAACTTTTCACAAAAAGGAATTCTTGTTTTCTCGCCAACATGTGAACAATTCCTTTTATAGTAGTCTGTAAAGGACAAGCATGTTATAGGGTTGACTCTGTCCCATCTGTTCTTCCTAATAATTAATCAGTTCTGAAAGCTCTAACAAGAGCAAGGAAGGAAACTTAAAACTGTGAAATAAATGGTGAATTTCAGGACCAGTTATGTAACAGTAGAATGTATAACACTTAATGGAAAATAAAAAAAAAAAAAAGCTTTATAAACATAAGAAATCATCACAAATCTGATTTTTTTTTTCTGTCATTGTTTAACATTCCATGATATCTGCATCCTTGCATACAGGATGGCTCAGTGACACTAGTGTAGATTTAAAAGCTGTTGCTTTAATCAAGATGCTTTCTAGAGAGCATGTAAGTTGAAATTCTACTTAACTGTATAAAATTCTTCTACTAGGAGTAAAAGATATCCCCAGTGAAGTGGTATTTCTGACCTGATTACCTGAATGATGTAAAGCCTTAGAGAATGTAAGTTGGGGCACATTTTTGCCTTGGGAAGGGAAATCTAATGGATTATGTTGCCCATCTCTATTTCCTGTTCAAAACAAGGCATATCTATTCAGAATCAATTCAGAATTACTGTTATTTTTAGCACAGTTACTAACTTGATAGTGTTTTTCAACTGTTACAGCTAAAAACCATAATTGGAAACATTTTATGTTTTGAAACAAACTGAATGATGGTGAACATTCACACTTTTGTCTTGTAAGGACAAACCTATTTTTCTTAGGGAATAGTGGCTGAATTGTGAAACCCAAACTCTTTCTACTGAAACTGCTGTCAGCTCTCTTCTCTTTAGTCCTTTTGCCACTTCCCCTTTTCCCTGAGTCATATACATCCATTGCTGTACTGCTTTAGCTACTTTAAATAAGTCCTTTTCTCCTCCAAGAAGGCTTGCTAATTTTTGTGTATTGTCTTAAGCTGACTTAACTGTCATTTTGCCAAGTCTTCTCAGCTGCTGCTACTGCTGAATTGTTTCATTTTGCTCTTGGCATGTTTCAGGCAAATGTGAAGCAAAGTTTACTTGACCAGTAATCCTTCCCTTAACTGAAGGAAAGACATGGTTCAAAGGACTTGTTCCAAACATGGATAGTTTTTTCTGTAAATCTGTCTACCATAGACACAAAGATTTTTTGCTTTTTATCTGAGAAATTCTTATCTAGAAAGTGAAAAACATCTTAGTCCTAAATAGTAACCAAGGAATTAATTTTTTCCTAGTGCAATAAGTCAGTCTGTGGAGGGTTTTTTTGATGGTCTTATGAGTTCCTAAGAGGTGTTGTGTCTGTCTTGGAGTGCTTCCAGAAACCGTTGCTCAGCCTATAAACTCATGAAATTTCACAGCCTCACAGACCAGATGAGGCTGGAAAGTGCCTCTGGAGATCATCTACTCTAATTCCCTGCTCAGAGCAGGGTCAGCAAGAGCAGGTTGCTCAGGGCAATATTTGGTTTTAAATATCTCCAAGGATGGAGACTCCCCAACTTCTGTGGAGCCTGTTCCAGCATCTAACCATCCTTGCAGTATTTTTTTCTTCTTACGTTCCTATGGAATTTCCTTTCTTTCAATTTATGCCCATTGTTTCTCATCCTGTCAGTGTGCATCAACGACAAGTCTGGCTCTGTATTCTCTATTCCCTCCCATTGAGTATTGAGTATTTATACTTATTGATAAGATCCCGCCGAGCCTTCTCACCTCCAGGTTGGGCAGTCCCAGCTCTCTCAACCTCTCCTTACCTGAAAGGTGGTCTGATCACTCAAACATTTTTGTGGCCCTTTGATGGACTCGTTCCAGTATGCCCATGTCTCTCTTGTACTGAGGAGCCCAGCATTGAACTCAGCACTCCAGCTTTGTCTGACCAGCGTTGAGCGGAGAGGAAGGATCACCTCCCTTGACCTGCTGGCAACACTCTGTCTAGGACACCATTAGCCCAGGACACCATTAGCCTTCTCTGCCACAAGGGCACACTGCTGGCTCATGCCCAACTTGTTATCCACCAGGACCTTTTTTGTAAAGCTGTTTTCCAGATTGTAGGTCCTCAGCATATAATGGTTCATGGGGTGGTTCCTCCCCATGTGCAGGACTTTGCATTTCACCCTGTTGAACTGCATGAGGCTTCTGTCAGATCTCCAGCTGGACTTCGTACAACTAGTTCCAAACCTTGAGCCCAGTAGTTCAGCTAATTTTCGGTACGCATCACTGGCCACTTAACTAGTCCATACAGTTTGTTCATGAGAATGTTACAAAGGCAGTCTTGAAAGCCTTGCTAAAGTCAGGATAAACAACATCCACTGTTCTCTCTTCAATCACTGAGCAAGTCACTTCTTCATGAAAGGCTGTCAGGTTGGTCAAGCACCATTTCCCCTTTGTAAACCCATGCTGACTGCTCACAGTCACCTTCTTGTCCTTCATATGTTGGGAAATGTTTTTGAGGATGATTTGCAGGTTTCTAAGAGGATTTGCTTCATCACCTTCACAGGTTATCCAGGTACTCCTCCTTGCCCTTCTTGAAAATGAATGCCATTTTCTTTATTCCCAATCCTCAGGAATCTCCCACAATCACAAAGACCTTTCTCAAATAATGGATAGTCACTTTGCCGGGACATCGACCAGCTCTCTCAGTGCTTTTGTTTGCCAGCAGCCATTCTGAATAATGCAGAAGATGGCTGGAAAGAGAGATTTTAGGTCTCTCATGTCTCTGTTGATGCCAGATATTTGCATGGCATGCACACAAACATCAAAACTGTCCATATTTGCCTGTGTGCCCATATTATAAACTAGCCGCAAATCAATTTAGAGATAGTCTGTAAGGATGTATTCATTTGAACTTTCTAGCTTCTCTGAACATTCTTTTACTGTAAAGCCCATCTAATTAAATTAATATTTACTGTAGAATATCCATTATTCATTTAAATTCTGCCCAAGTTCAAAATCCATTAGATACATAACACCAAACCTGCAGTAGTATCAGTACATTTTTTGACAGTTGTTTAAAATTTAGAAGTTGGTGAAGTGTCTTAGGTAGTATTGTAAATTATTTAATCCATATTCTGTAAAAGCATGGTTATTATTTTGAAGACTCACTGGCAATTTACTCTGGGTGCAAAATGCATAAAAAGCCTGGAAGACCTTTAGTTTAAATAGATACAATCATGTTGAGTTTTTAGTTCTGATATCTTTAATTAAAAAAAGAAATCAAAGTAAGCCCTTTAAAATGTTTGTTGTTTTCCAAATGAATGCTGTTATCCAGTGTACAGTCAGTGTATCTCTCTCATAGAAGTGTGGTTATCTTTACCACTTTAATCCTTTAGATGTAGATAAATGTTGGTTGTTGCATCTTTCTCCTTATCTACCTTCTCTTTTAGTAGTTTTTGTTATACGATTCTGTTATGATGATAATTTCAGTATACTTCCTGATTATTTTAGAGTAACAACAAAAAATGTAATAAGAAATGTTATTTTTCCAGTCCATATTTGTTTATGCCACCTAAGTTATAAGCCCTATTTTTAATTGTGTTTTCACTTGTTAAAGTGCAGCAAAGAAAGAATTAGCTGCTTCTTAAACTGTTAAATAGCATATCCTGCAATTATATGAATTTATAGCACAACGAAATGCTGTCTGACTGATAACACGGTCTTCTCACAGTCAGTCTCTTCAGCATTACTTTACTTGGAATTTTTTGAAATTTAGCATAAGATGTTTGAAGTGAGTTATTTGAAATGTTGACTTATAATCAGAAGTCATTCAGTCCCATTCTAGTGGGAAGGACTCCCAATTGGAAACCTATTGGAAACCTAAGGACTCTTGATTTGGAAACTTATAAGATGTACTTCTATATAACAGCTTTTCATTAAGACAGAGTATTTTTGAGCCAGAAAGAAAATGAACTGTGTGTGTCAGAGCTTCCAGAATTCATTGCTTTAATCTCATTTCAGTGAAAGTTACATTCTATTTCAGTTTTACAGCATATGAATTCTCATCCTCTCTATTTTGTTTTATTGTAATCCTTTGTATTCTAATTTGCATCCTCTGTAGCCTATTTCTTGGTCTACAGCTATACCCATAGCTGTGGCCATTCACGGGAAGTTGTTTTTAGAAATCCACTATTTCTTTCTCACACAGAGACAGTACAACCCTCTGCAGTTGCCTGAGGCCTTTTCCTAATAAACACCAGAGATTGTTTTTTGTCTATAATGATATAATTCTGTATTTTATACACACTAAAAATCCCTGGATTTTTTTCATTTTCAAATTTTTTTGTGAGAATACATTCCTGGGGAGTTGTTGTACCTGGGTTCAGAATATGCTAAGAGTATTCTATGTACTCCCTATTCCATATAGTCTACAGCACACAGTTTGAAATAAAAATGAATGTGTCAACAATTTGCTTTGTAGATATGTAACACAGTCAATGGGTCTACAAGCATTAATTGGATATTAATTGCCAATATGCTGTACAAAATTCTGAGGCCCAGATGGGATTATGAATTTGTAATCACTGTAAACAAAAGCCTGGTTATTTTTTAGTTGATGAGCTTGGAATACTGAAATTAGGTGGGCAGAAGAGAGCAGGAATATATTTTCTGTATGAAAAATTTTCATTGCTGTGGCCAGGGCTGAACTCATAGCTGGAAACAATCAAAGATGTTGCTAGAAAGAGGAGAGTTTTAGAGGTGAGCTTATGAAGCTTCAAGCACCTTATTTGACGGTGGTGACAGTTATTAGCTATTACAACAGTTGTCAGAAGATCTAGGTATTCTGAAGCATATCGCAGGGTCCTTGATAACGTGATAGGGAAGGGAATGGAAAGAAAATATTTTAATAATTCCAGTATTAACTCATTAACAAGATGCATATCGGCTCCTGTCTTTCTAAAAGGGTGTATACAAGGGGAAAAATGAAAATAACAGCAAATTGATTTATGCCAGTATACAGTTGACTCCAGTGTAATTCAAATGCATTCATAATCTAACTCTCACATAATCTAAATTGAATGAATGTATAAATCGTTATAATTATTATTGATATAGTGTAACAACTGAAAGTACTATTTGTGGGAAATTGTATGCACACTTCAATTAAGCTATAATATAAATGCAATTTAAAATGTAACTGCAGATTAAGTGTAACACTCAAGCCTGACTTCATGCAGAGAAACCCTCTTATGGGGCCCTAACTATTAACAATATCATTATCATTTTTAACAGACAAAAATGTCAGCGCTGTAAGCTAGTCAGAATTGCACCAGAAAATCAGTGAATCCCCTGTTTCTGAAATAATGCACTTAGTACCCTAGGTTTCCTTATGCACAGAGCCTTTCTGCCGCAAGATTTGTCTATGGAGGCAGAGTTGCCAACAGGATAGGAGCTAGCTGGCAATGCAGTGTAAACACTATCAGGGCAACTACATGCACCTAGGCCACCACTTTGTAGGATCATTTATTCACACATTCACATCTTCTCATGCTTACAAGAAAAGAAACGTAATTATATATTTACAAAACAATTACAAGAATTTGTTTTGATGATATGAATATTATGGTAAATGGTGGATGCCTGAAGAGTAGGGGCTGTTTGAGACAGTGGGAACTGATGGAAAAGTAGAAACAGGAAGGCTGCATGAAGCCACACAGGGATGTGGGGCAGAGGGAGGGAAGCAATCAGCCAGAACGCAGCCAGAGAGGATTCAAGGAAGGACCCGAGACACATGGCAGCCACAGAGCTGTGCCACCATAATGCACACCTGCAAGGAGTTTGCACAAGAACGTAAGGTGGAGAAAGCCCTGAAGAAATATAAGTAGGAATAGCAGATATGGGGGGTTATTTTAACAGTCTCTACTTCTAACCTGCATCTTTGTGTCACTACATCTTCTCATGCTGGTTGGCAGGTAGGTTTGCAAGACCTTGCTGCTGGAGTTACAGCTTTCACAAAGTGAGTGAGATAACAAGGATGAGCAAATACAGGTTTCTCATTCAGAGCCCTTTCCAGTTCTCCTCCCTTCCCCTCCAAAACAGGTCTGCTGTGTGTCACTTCAGTATGTCTCCCTATAATCTAAATCAGCTTGTTCTCAGTGTAGAATAAGCCACATGATTTGTTGATGTAGCAAGGCATAAATTACAGATTATTCATAAATTGTCATATGTCTAATTAAGTACAGTCTAAATTAATTTAGACCTCATTTATAATATGCCTAGTTTCTATTTAGTTTTCACACCTAACTGGGACATCTATATTACATGTCATTGACTTTAGCCTGGTTTGTGGATAGGCAAGACTTGGTATGAGCTTGTTTATTGTCACTGAAGCTCAGGGGAGAGGCATCCATAGACAGCACCAACCAGGAGGAGTCTCTCGGAGGCACCTGTGCTCTTTCAGGTACTGGCTTCAGATCTCTGCACTGGCCACGGCTGTGTGGGCTGGGACGTGTCCACATTCTGCACTGGAGGCTGAAAGCCGCAGAGGGAAAACTGCTGCTCAGATTTGGGCTGAGGCTACAGCCTGACAGGCCCACGTACTCTTGAAACCGAGACATATTCACTGGACGCTTGAGGGACAGAAGAGAGGAATGCTGCAATTTTGTGAGGCCAGGGCCACAGGAGGTCCTCTGGGGCTACTTCTGTTATCCATTGTTTGGGTATCGATGCACGTGCCAAACCGTTCTGTCAACTGTATGGCACTGGCCCTCTTTTGCTGCTTTATTTGTCATGGTTCTCCCTTTTCCCCCATCCTGCCACCTCACAAGTAAAAATTAGATTCAGTTTTCACTTAGTTTGAGTAAAAGACATTTTTTGACCTCTTACAGCTTTGCACAAAAAAGCTGGCCAAGTTGGACTGGGCTTGGCTGCCTTTCACAGCAGGTAAGGGGGCCACTGGTAAATGTCCTGCTCAGTCTCTTTCTTCACTCTCTTTATTGTCAGTAAGTTGAAGTTTTTGAAGTAGTAACAGAGTTTGCTGTGTCTGCTGATATTGAATCCCTTTTTTCATTTTTTCAGACAGCTTCCTCATTAATGCTAAGAACTGTCCCAGCAGTTACACTGCCAGGCTTGACCCCGAATCATCAGCAAGATACACTAATCCTTTCTTCCTGTCTGAAAGGATCTTATTCCCTTACCGCTTTAGAAAACTAACACCACAACAGGACAAAAGAAATAAAAAATCCTCTCTGGAGCCTTAATCATCAGGCAACAAACAGGAGTTACCAAGGATTTTATTTCCATGGTATTGATAATATTGCCTCTTGATCCATGAAAATGGCTGTTGTCACTTACAGCACTTTGCTGTTTATCTCCAAAGAACAAAAGTGTCACTGTACAGTGAGACTTCTTTGAGCCAAGAAAAATAGACTAAGTGCTCCATGAGACAAGGTGGGGAAGTCTGCTCCTCATCTTCTTCCTCAGTATTAGGTTTGAAGACTTCCCAGTGTCTTCAGCTGTGAGGCAATTTTCTTTTCTAGTAAACGTCTTCTCTCAGAATCATTCCCTCTAACAGACTATATATATTTAATCCCCTCTTGATCCTTGACAGAAAGTCCTGTCTCTTTTCCTTAGGGATCTTCAGTTTCTCTTGCTGTGTTTTCAGTCTCCTTTTTGCTAGTTACTTGGATACTGAGGAAACAGGTGATAGAGAAAAATAGAAATTTCTCCTGGGAATCTAATTCACATTCTCAACCGGGGGAAAAAAGTGTTTCAATGATACTAGGAAAAGCAATGCTTGCAGTTTCCTGTCTACTGAAAACATTGTGTAGTGTATTTTCCTAAAGAAAGTGGGAATAAATAAATATGCTTTCATATTTAATGTATACCACATTTAGTGTTACCATACTATGAAGTATTAATAAACTTACAATCTTTTCCCTTGGCCATTTACCATGAAACTTGACTGACTGCAGCTTCTCTGGTTTATTAATTCATATGCCTAAATTGAGTGCAACAATGCTTTGTTCAAAGATTTGTTTTGATAACAACTTTGACTTAAATCATACTGTGAAGGGGATCTGTGATGATTTTCTCTTTTGTCTTGGAGCTTGCAGAGTGGGTGACCTCACCACCTCTTCAACATTAATATTATTTTCTTCCCATGAGGTTCTTGCAACTCTGCACTGCAGTTCCTTTAAATTCTTGGGATCCCACAAGTCTGCTGGGGACAAGATGTTGTGGGAATTTGCCATTCAACCCTTGGTTAATAATTTTACCATTCAAATATTGCTGTGCTTGGTATACATGTATAAAAATATGTTCATTTTCTCCATAATGGTAGTTAGTTACAGTGAGAAAGATACTGAAACACCACCCAGTGAGGATCCCTTTTGTCTCTTTCAACATCTCTGCCAGGGCATGAGGCTTACTGGCCTTTCCAGCCCACTTCAGGGCTTGCCATGCCTTGAAGAACTATTCATACTCAGGTCTTTAGAGATGGCTTCTGAAGGCCTACAAATTCTTCCTTTTTGCTTTCTCCTTGTTCTGTGTGATTTGGCCTTAAGGTGTCAATGTGATATCATTCCTTTTGCCTTTTTTTTTCTCTCACTGATTCATCTATGTTTCTCTTATATACTTTGATAATACAGTGCATTCTGGATCTAAGATAGCCATTTCCCCTTCTCTGTAGCTGCCCTACAAATGACTCAGAAAGTATTTGCACAATTAATCATTTCCCTGATTTAGAACATTGAACTTGCAGGAGATTTGCACAGAGGTCATTTGTATCTATCTCAGTCAGCAACTGATTCAAAGATGCGTTTGCTAAGTGGATTAACGCTTTTCATGTTAACGCAGATGTGCTTTGTTCAAAATTTGGGGAGTGTTATTATTGTTTAAACATGCTATATAATTCAGGTTTTGTGGCTAAAGCTTAACTTTGCCACTCATGGTTTCTCTGACCAATGCTTGAGTTTGTTTTAGATGTGTTTAGAGAATTTAGGTAATTTTGCACAGGTTTAGCAATATAATATACTGTGGACATGTATATAGTTCGTATATATAAGAGAAATTATGTGAATATAGGATGCTCTCATCCTTTTACTTACAGCTAGGTCCACAGTTAATTACAAATTGAGAAAGGCCTAAAATCCTATCATTACAAAAAAGTAGAAAATGTACTGAGTCCAAAACTGTATTTTCCCTAGTGATGAAAGTTAAAACTACTGTACTAATTAGTCATGAAAAGGCTAAGAGGGGATCTAATTGCTGTCTTCAGTTACCTAATAGGTAGTTATGGAGAAAATTAGGTCAGACTCTTCTCAAGGGTGTACAGGGAAAGGATGAAACAGGTTTCCAAAATGAAGATTTTGATAAAATACCAGGGTTTTTTTTTGTTTTGTTTTTTACCATAGGTGTCACCAGTTAAGCACCAGAGGAGGTTGCCCAGAGAGGTTGTAGAATCTCCTCTCTTGGAGGTGTTCAAGACTCAGTTGGACACAGCCCTGAGCTACTTGATCTAACTGTGAAGGAGGACCTGCTTTGACCCCACTGTTGTACTAGATGGCCTCCCTTGCAACCTGTATTATTCTGTAATTCTATCTTTGCTTTACAAAGAATATCCTAAGCATATTTAATTTAGAATAGAGATATAGCTCAATGGATTTTGTAAGAAAACCAATGAAAGTCTGTAAATTATCAGTTGAAGCAAAAATTTTTTTCTTGGAAGCTATTCTTTATTTTATTTGATTATTCTGTTTTCGACAACCTGTGGGGTTTGTTCCTCAACCCCCACTTTGGGACTACTCTGCCAATCCTATTTTGTGTTTAACTTTATTTCAGTGAGACACCATGCCTGCTGGGTATTTTCTCAGTGTAAAGGTTCCAGACTATAGTCCTCTGTAATCATTAGAACTGCTTCTAAATAATACACAGAAATAACAATACTTTCTGTACCCAGTAATACAATCAAGAATGAGCCTTGACATGTTTAGATCTCTGCTATCTAATGGTACATAGGGCACAAGGCTCTTTTGTTGCACAGTAATGTGCTCAAAGCTCTGCATAGCTGTTTGTCTCAATCTGTGAGCCTTGCACAGGCCTTCTCAAAATAGTTTCCACTGCACAGAAGTAAAACAGATTTGACTTGGATTAACTGGAGCATAGACTCCTAATGAGCCAGATGGATGAACATTCCTGTTTGGCAGAAATGATAGTTACAGCATTTGCCACAAAAATATCAGCAGTTGCTTTGGTTTTCTCCTCAATAAAAGAAATAATTTTAATCTTGGTTTAGAGTGGCTAAGTAATGACTGCTGTGAGGCATTTCGTTTGTAAAAACCTTGTCTTACGAATTTCCCAGGAAGGATCCAAAGCTCGAATGGTGAATGAGGTTTCTCCCTGTGACTCTGACTGGGGATAGTATCTGCTGCCTAGCCCTATGTATAAAGCATCTGATGAAGAACATTGTCATAACACTTTGATTTAGGTAGGAAGCATGGAGGTTTTTATTTCATTCACATCCCTTGTGCAGAAAGCAGGGAAAGGTCAGAGAAACTGCTCTTGGGTATGCATCACACAATCATTTGTAGAATGCAGCAATGAAGACCCCAACAGTTCAGTGTCCAAGTGTAGAAAAACTTTCTTTGGGGATATGTCTGTTCTCCAGGCTCCTCTTCTGGGCAGAAAGGGAATGCATCAGTCCCTGCCCAGCCAGCACAGTGAAACATTATCCCAATGCAGTGCCTTAGACAAAATGTCGATGTGTTGTGTGTGGCTTAAATATATGACATTCTCACTGCAGCTCCTTTATCACCACCCCTCCTGCCATCTCATTCAACTTCAGAGAGCTTTCCCATGGACTGGCAGTGCTTTCGCAAAACACGTAAAGAATGGGACAGCTACCACATACTTGTCACCTGCCCTAACCCAACTCTGCTGCATGTTTGCACTTGTGCCAGCCTCTGCCTTGCAAGGCGAATGGGGAAGTGCTTATGAAATAGGCTTGTGTTCATTTTGAGTAGGTACAGACACATGCAAAAGCAAGGAAATATGCTTGACAGACTGTGTGTGTTGGGGGGGAGGATTTTGTGCAAAAGGGATTGGGTTCTCCTACTTAAATACTAGAAGAGAACAAGCCCTGTCTGTGTTATCCAACATAGAAATTCCTGTAAATTCACTGGCAAACTGTGAACGATACATAAAGACCGTGTAACTTAATAGCTGCTCTTCCAAATTCTGTTTTGACCTTTCAGCTATAAAAGGCAATTCCTTAGAGTTTCCAAAGGTACAGTTCATTGCTCTTTGGTTTAGTGTTACAGAGAAAGTATAGTAAGTAATAGAGCTTATTACAGTTACTTTTTTTTTCTTTGCAAAACCATTATATACCTCTTTGACCTTTACAATGAAAAGTGCAAATACGGTTCAGCAAATGTTTCCAGCATTACTTTCTATTATTCAGAATTACAAATAAGTGAGTCTTAATCCATATGGACTGTATAAAGCCTGTTTTATTCCTTTTTGCTTTACTCTTATTTTGATAGTTTTTCTCAGTTCCCCTTCATCCAATATCCTTCCTTGTTCTTTGTCCTTTACTGAGTTTTTCCTCTATTTGTGACCGAAGAGACCAGAAGAGAATATTTTGTACACTGTGGGATTATTTGACAAAAAAGCACTGTAAATCACAGTAAGTCAACCATGTAAAATTGATAAGATATTTTCAGTTTCCTACTGCTCTGGGCAATCTGTTATCCTTTCCTTCCACTTACAAACTTAAAACGTGAAGGTGTTTTTGTTTACTGTTTTTTCCACTTTTTGAGCCTGTTTGTTTAAAAAAGGAAGTTATTACCATGCAGCATGTGTATGTGAAAACCAAAACATTACCAAATTAACGATGGAAGCAGGAAGAATCATAGAATTTTTTCATTCTTAGGAGAACAAAACAGTTTACCCTTCAGGGGTGTGACCTTAGTAAATGCATCACTTAGCTAATTTCCTTTGTTTAGTTTGAGGAAAAAGATACCCTTTTCCAAGATCATCAAATATCCCAAAACTATACGAATTGCTAAACATGAATGCTGTATATTACTATACGCTCACGCACAGGTTTTATTTCTGCTTATGGGTGAAGTTACTTGTGAGGATATATAGATTGGTTTTAAAAGTGGAAGCAGGGTATCCATTGCTGTCATTAGCTATTATTTTGAAGTTTCATTTTTCCTGAAGGCAAGAAGAGGGTGAATTTTGTAAGGAAGTGAGACAACATGAGATCAAAACTTCAGGGGTAGTTTTTTATTATTTCATTTAACTGAGTTCTTGAATATTTTCGACAAGAACAGTTAGAATTGCAGTCACACCCGTGGTAGTTTGTCACTTAACTCCTGCTCTGACACAAAGTCTTTTGCACTCTATAAAATATCCCCTGCTGATGTACATGGATATAATTCACTTGACTTGAACTGAAGATCTGGCCCAGGCTTTGATCTCTTTTTAGAACTTGTCCAACTTTTCCCTTTATGGCCAACAATGTAGTACCAGATTTCTGCTAGCTGAATACATGCACTATATATATAAAAAGTAACTAATGACCTTTAAATAGTTACAAGTGGGCAATTTTTAACTTCTTCTAATAGTTTGAAACTATTTGGATGCCCTGTCCTCGCTGCAGTATGCAGCACATTAACATTCCAGAGCCCACAAGGACATTTACTATGAATTGCCACAGTGTTTTCCTCCATGGCAGCTTTTAAGCCTTTCACATAGTAGCTGAGTCCTAGTCTGAGTGAATCTACAGTGCAGCAACAGTAAGGAGCACTGGCAAAGCACTATTGTGGGCAATACACCAGAACATAGATTTGAGCCAATGCCCCCCTCCAAAAAAAAAGACCAAGCACCCTGGAATCTACAGAGTTCCCATTATCAGCTGGTGAAATACATTCCAAATGGCAATAGCTGCGTTGATTTCAAAACGTATGCTGTCTACATCTAAATACAAAATATAGGTTGCAGACTAACGTTTGGAAGAATGGGGAAAAAGGCCTATTTCCTGAAATAATAGTGTTGAAACTAGCATTGCACAGAATGGCAAATTTTTCCTACAAATACAAAGCTGTTAAACCGTCATTGGGATTGACAAGCTTGTTAAGTGGGAGTCCAAAAAAACACAGTATAGAAATCAAGTGTGGCTGTATATAGGCTCCGTACGTGCACATTTTGCTGAGCCCATGGTGTGGCAGAACAATGAATATGTTGCTTCTTTCTGGTTTTAATTACATCTTTATTTTCTGCACACTTTGCCTGTATTAAGCGTAAATGGAGACTATAGAATACAGTGTAAAAGAAGATATCTTGAATAAGGAATAAAGGACAAAATATCTGCTTCCTTTGAAATGTCAAATAACTGACCTAAACTTTCCATAGGGATAAATATGTTCTAAGAATTGCTTGAATTTATTGAGGAAAAACCTCAATAGAAGACCATAAATCTGGAGTTTGATATAAGAAAACCCAACTTCTATGTTATTCTTTGTTAGTCTACTTTTAACAAGATTCACCAAAGAGCAGAGGGGTTTATTTTGTAAAAGGGATTAATTTTGTTTCATTTGTTTCATTGTGCACTTTCAATTTGGATTTCAGATACTTGCTAGTTCTGAAAAGCCGAGTTGGCTTTCACCAACCAGGTGACTGAATGTTGGAGGATGATAGACAAATTTTACTTGAAGTGACAGTTGGTGTAAGAATAACAGCTGAAATTGTAATGGAAATAAATAGATCATATATCAGCTTCTCTACAGAAATAAGTATTAAAGTTTTTAGGGTTGATATTTGTGGATGAACAAAAACTATGGATACTTAGAAGCCTGTTTGACACTACCTGGATTGATCAGGGAGCAGACCTTCTCAGTGGGAGCTTTTGCAAGTATCAGGGCTAAATTACTACCAATTCGTTGTGCCTAATACTTCTTTTTGGCCATTTCTGGTACTTCAGAGATGTTTTTGATGGGAAGTATGATGCTCAGTAAATGTGACAGAATTGAGAAGATTTCAGTATGTTCCTTTAGACTCGAGGCCAGACACTTGGTGATGACTGAAGACCGTGAAATTTTTTTTCCCTTGTCAGGGGCAATCTTTGCCCGGGAGAGGGTGCTGCCTCTGTGACAACATGCTATCATTTACTACCTCCTCTTGTACTGCGCACTGCTGCAGCGACTGTATTTTTTATTGATATCTGTGCTTGTTTACCAAAAACATGTTGTGAAATGGCTGTAAACTCTAGCAGGGCTTTTAAAAAATAATCTCTAAATCAGAAAGTGTTTTATTGTAATTTTTCCTGTATGCTGCCTCTGTAATATGCAGGTGAAGCCAGTCCTATTCCTGCTTAGAGCACATGCATTGCTCTTGTTCACAAGCACAGTGAAACCTTTGTGAACTCCTGTGCTAAGGATGGTTCCTGTCGCTCTTCTGACCCCAGAACACACAGGTGAGCAGTAGTCTCATAGCTGAAACTGTAGCTGTAACAGGACCATAATCAGGAGAGTGTCCTGCTCACAGAAATGATCTGAACAAATGCATGAGCATCCGAGGGTTAGTTTGGTTAAAGCAGTATTTCTGTAGAAAAACCCAAATTTAAATTGAAGCTGATAGCCAACTCTGGTGAATTGTACCAAACTGTTATTGCTGTTTTGTGGTGTAAAAATAGAAAGATCAGAGATAATTTCTTAGTCCCCTGTGACCAACATGAGAGTCTGATTCCCTGTAGATGAAAGATTAGTGCACTAACAGTCATTTAGGTTCAAATAATCACAGTATTCCATGTGGCCCCTTTATGTTGCTTCTTCCGTAAAAGCTTTCTGTGCAATGCTGGAAGAGAACAAAGTTGAGTAATTCTTCTGTATCCCTTTTATGTCAAAAAGGGTGAGTGGAGAAGTGACCTTTTAACAGTGAAGAACTGAAGAACTGTATTTTGTATGAACTTTTTTGTTGTTAGTAAAGCAGCTCTGTCCTGTAGAAGACACAATAAAGCAGATAGTTATGAAGAGCAGCACAGCACAAAATTCCACCCAAAAATATTTTGATATACAGCTCTAGAAACACATGGATTTGTTTTTTTTAGTACTAAGGGTAGGTTGTTCCTCTTCAGACAATTAGTTAATAGGCTTGTGCATTTGACCTATGTGGGGGCTTATTAAGAGAGTAGAGAACCTCTGGTTTGTGGAAAGATTTGTAATATATGTTTTGGTGGACGCTATGCAAAACTGTGATATCAGGAAAAGCCTGGCTCTTTGCATTTAGGTCAGGGGAGTTTTTCCATATTTTACATGACAACGCTGATGTCAGATCCAAAGCCCATCTGGCCCCACATCCTGGCTCTGATACTGGCTGATCATGGAGGTAGGGAGGAACAGCGAACCAAGATGAACTCAGATATCTCTGAAGTTTGCTTTCCCAGTCTCTAAAAATTTAAGGAATTCCTCCTTTGCAGTTTTGTTATTTTTTCTTGGAATAAACCTGCAAACTGCAATGAACCCTCTTGTCAAATTGCTTACAGTAGATATTAATCTCTAAATGCAATTATGTTTTGGTATTATCTGTCTGGTTTAATATATGCAAAAGTGATGAAAAATCTATGAGACAACATAATAATTCTATCATGTATAAAATGGCTTGATCAATGACACTGCATCAGTGGTGATGTGACACTAAAACCCAATAGTTTGGTCTGTATTACTATAACTTTAAACTTTGGGGTTTTATAATTGAGATCAATATCTCAATGATTAATTATTTTTATGTAAAAAATCCTTAGTTTTTCATAAAGCAGAGATTACTTCATTAGTAATACTGTCACTGAGTTTCAACCTTTATGCATTAGCAGAACTATTTTCAGTAGCGTATAAAAAAAGTAAACCATGTTATTTCTTCTGAAAATATATAATGGACCTAGTGTTTGAACTTGAGTAAGAAAAAATAATTTAAGAAGTCAGGCTGATCAATGTGACACTGAAAATCTGAAATACTCGCAAAACCAACAACATGTCATAGTAAAGTCTTGATCTTCATTGTTCTCATGTTTTTTCATATTCACAAAATTAACTTTGACCAATTTGAATGTTTCTATTCAGCACTGCTGTATAGCTTGAAAACTGGCTGAGGATGAAAAAATGCCTAATGAAAAATTAGCTTGATAGCAATTTTTTAAGGAAGATTATTGCTTTCTGTGTCAGAGACAGTAATGATTTACTCCACAGTAGATTTTTTTTTTATATTATTTTTCTAGATTATTTTCTACTTGAAAATAGAATAATAGATAAGAAACTTAAATTAACCTGTAATCTTGAGTTAAAGCAATGATTGATAGCAAACTAGAGTTAGGATCTCTGCGCTTTTCAGGATAACAGTAGCTGACTTTCCTTTGGATTAGGTCTGTTATGAAGGATTTCTGTTGACACTGCTCTGAGGCTTGCTGGTGTCTGACATGTAATACCTAATAGATGATTTTTCGCTATCCAAGAAATAATGTGCACTAGGGATAAAATCCTAAGTAAACAGAGCCCAAAGATGCATGGCATAATGTTTTCCTTGTGTGGTTTCTGTGCTATACTGTTCTTCACAACTGCCATGTGCAGATTCCCGTGGAAGGTTCAGATACAGGCTTTTGGATGTGAGTGAAAAATAGAAGCACCGTTAGCTAGAAATAAGAAGAAACATTGAAAAATATGGATGGAAAAGAACAACAATGAGCTTTAGTTTGACAAGTAAAAAGATGATGCATTTCTGATAATCAAAAATCTAAACAAAAAAAGTACAGACAAACAAAATAACTGAATATATCATCAAAAGCCATGAGGTTTTTTTCCTCAAAGTTAACACAGAGTAAAATTCCACTGCAGATGTGTGAGAGGTCTGGTTCATGAATAATCATTTAAGTATTATTGTAAAAATAATAGAAGGCATCATTTTTTAACTGTGGATTTTCTCATTTTGGTGGGGAAAAAGTGTTCAGTGTGACTTAAGTCTGAAATGTAGAATAACATACAGTGGAACATGGAGGGTAAAAATAATCTCCGTTTTTATATGGCTATTAATACATTTCCTCAGAAAGTATTATAATTTTAAAGTTTAAGATAACATAACTGATGTTACTTCATCTCAGGCAGACCACATGAAATTGGATTAAGTGCAATTAAGAATAATAGAAATTATTTGAAGGTTAATTTCTAGGAAAGGACTAAGACTTTTTGTTTTTAATGGTATTTATTTGCTATTAAACTTGCAATATATTTATGTGGGGAGGGCTACTGAGGGGAGGTGAGAATAAGAATGCATGGTATGAATGTCAAGCTAGAAAAGTGGAAGGATGGAGCGTCCTGATGCTGACATTATTTAGCTATAGAAAAATCCTTAAAAGATTGATACATCCTGGGTGCTCAGTTTCTTGAGACTTTAATTTAAACTTGGGGGAAAAAAAAGTGTACAATAGGAAACAGTTGTGTTCTGTCAGGAAGACAAGTGGATAAGGAAATAGGTCTTTTCCATCTGTATGGTCTGTCATTCATTTCTGCCTGTTGCTGATAAGGAGAGCTTGGCCAAATGGTGTTGCCAGTTATATGAGTGTAAATCCATGACTTGAGGGTAAATGGGAATAGAACCTGGCTGCTCTCCTCATCTCTTTCTCTCTTCCTCACACTCAGCTTCTCTGACTTGTTTTTATTTATTTATTTTTACTTTTTTTCTTTCTCATCATTCCCTTTGCCTTTATTTTGCTATGGTTTGCAAGGTAACATATAGATTCTCTGCCTTGTTACTGGCCTCTGCCTTACACAGATCTGTTGCCATTTTGCTCTACTGTCCACTGAATCCTGAAAATTGAACAAATACACAGGGACGGCAGAATAATATCTTAATCTGTCAAAATCCTCTCTCCTGTCATCTTTTGTGATCATCTCTGTGTACATGTACCTTCATTGTTCATAGTACTTTTTGACAGTTGTTCCTGATTGACAGTAATAGCAAGGACAGTGTGCCAGGACTTTATCATAATAGTCAGTGGAAATCTGTCATGCTGTCTTCGTAGCTTTGACCTGTGGCAGGTGAGAGGGACTGGAAAATAGATTGATCTCCTTCCCTGAGCATCTTATGTTTATTATTTTTTTCACTGTTATTTTTACTTCTCTTTTCATAACATTCCTCAGGCACTCTTTTCAGTTTTTCCTTTCTTTCCCTAAACTTCCTTGTTTTCCTCTATGTACACTGCACTTGGAAAATTTTCCTGCTCTTACCAATCTCATCTGCACTCTTTTCTCATTCTTGGATTTTCTTAGGCTATGGTTTTCTCTGCCTCCATAGTCACATCAGAGAAAGGTGTTTTGGAAGGTTACATGCTGTCCCTTCATGACCCCTGTGTAGGAAAGCAGTGAAAACTTCTGTTTTCTCCTTCTTTCTTCTATCTCTGCAAGCCTGTTTCTGAGTCATCCCCTACAGGCATGTGGGCATACTGCAGGGACCAGGACATGGGCAGGTGCTCCTGCCCAAGAACCTGATGCATACCTGGGGATCCCAGGTCTGTTCCCAGACTAGCCAAGTGGAAAAGG
Organism: Strix aluco; assembly: GCF_031877795.1. Classification (NCBI taxonomy): domain Eukaryota; kingdom Metazoa; phylum Chordata; class Aves; order Strigiformes; family Strigidae; genus Strix; species Strix aluco. The sequence goes on from NC_133932.1 coordinate 45,155,206, forward strand.
AAAGCTGGTACCTCTGGCCTTGGTCGAGTCAAGATCTAAACTCCAGCACTTTTTGAAGCAAGTGAATAAATGTTTTGGTATAACTCCGAAACTTCATTTAATAGCTTAACCATTCTTTTGGCCTTTTGTAAACAAGGTAGGGAATGAAAATAAGAGCTTCAATGCAAGTGTCTTGCACACTAATGAGATCTGCAAGGCGACAAGAGATAGTACAATAGTTCCTCAGTCCTTTGTAAAATACCCAAAGGTTCTACCCAAGCAATAAATTAAATTTATCTGTTAAATCAAAGTCTTTTTAAAAATTAAATGCAAAGGACATTTTTAGTAGCTTTTTTATTATCACAGAGATACTTTTATAGTGCTCTGTGAATTTTTTTTTTTTTCTTCAATGTCACTGAAACTTCATTTGATTCAAACCAGATTTGCTAAAAATTAAGTCCTTTTCAGGCTGACATACTGTACACAGAGATCTAGCCTAAATATATTTCAAGGTGGATATTTTTTATTAGTACAGTTAGATTGATTTTACCTAATTTTGGCTACCTAAAAATTAATTGCCTGCATTTCCACTGTAGTCAGAGGAAAAGAATGGCAGCTTTGAAGGGTGATTTTTATCAGCTATATTTTAAATATGAAGGGAGAAAAACTCCTCTAAAGGCACTTTTCCTTCTTGCCTGAATATAGAGGGGGCTTAGGCAACTATTTTAACCTACAGTCATAATTTTGAGCTGTCTAATTTGCCCCTAAATGCTTAAGTTTGGCATATTCTGTAAGGTATGAAGAGGAGGGCAAGGCCTGTGATAGACAGGGGAGCAGTGGAAAGATTCACTCAAAGTGGCAGTTGTACCATAGCCCCAGATCAGATTCAGTAACCTTGCATATGCTGACATTTCATGGTCTGTCAGGCCATTCCTGTTGCACAGTTTTAAGTGATTACTAAGAACAATATGCTCCTAGATGGTGCAAATCACAGGTGACTATCTCTTTTCCAAAGCTTTTTACATGCTTTTATCTTGTTTGGCTTCCATAACGTGTGTGGGAAAAAAATCTTTTCATTATTAATGCAGAGAGTGTAAGTATTTTTTTGTAAAAGGCATTTAGTCTCCATTACACATAATTGACCAATTACTGTGTCAACACACAAAGTAAAAACATGACCCATTTTGATATTTCCTATAGGTATTACACACATATATTATATGTGCTAAATGAATTACTTATTTTCCATCAAGGCTGGAGACAGAAAAGGATGAAATATTCTCTTTTAGTTTAGCAAATCTTGTGTCTATGTGAAATACAGACATTCTAGTACATTTGTCTTATTTATTTTTAGCAAAGTTAAAATTATAATTTCTTAGGGATGGATTTCTTAACTTCACACCACTGGGGTTTTGCCACTTGTTTTACATTATCCAGGAGCATAAGTAGGAGTAGAGTTTAATGTGAAGCACTTGGCTTTTTTCATATTTGTATGAAAAATCTAAGGGAAATGTCATCTCGACACATTTTGCTGGCTGAAATTCCACCCTACCTGAGAACCCCAGTGTTCCAAATGATAATTTTGTCTTAATGGACAGTTTTAAATTAAGAGACCATCTTAGGGCATTGCTTCTCTGTAATTAGCAACATTTTTCATCTCTTATTTTAAAAATCAGTAGATGAATAGAAATATTAATAAAGTCATAAGCAAGGATTTGATTTTTTTATTGAAGTTGCAACTATGAGTTCTGACATCTTATTATTTGAGATGGTGTCTCAATAACTAGACTTGTGTGAACATTTCCAGTACTTTGGTTGGATGACTTTATTAGGATAAAATATAAGCAGTTAAATATAAATAAAATCTTGAGCTCATAAATTATAAGATACCATATTTAAAGACAGAATATAGTGTGTAAAAAGGAATTATAATTATTTTGCATAACACTGGATTGTAGAGTATTTTTCTTGTGTTTATAAATGAGAAGAAACTCTAGAAGTAGTATCCAGGATCAGTCATTTTATGTGACAATTCAGGTCCAGTTTGTTATTTTTCTATGGATTCAAAGATGTGAGTTCAAGTTTTTCTCATGAAAATTACATATTTGGCCAGCTGCAGTGACGTGCATCTTGTTTTAAGGTTGGGCAGACTTGTCCCTCTCTGGTGTTTGTTGGTTTCAGACAATTTCATTACATAACAAAATTTTGGTTGGACCATGCATTGGATTAGAGTTGGTGCTCAGTCTAGGGTGTACAAGAAAGATGAATAATATTTTTTTAAATCCTCAATATTGGTGGAAAGAATAAGTGGTCATAAATTTTCTTATTTGAAGATGAAAATGCAGTGTTTCCTGTTCTCCTGTGTGGGACCTGAGGAACTGGTGACATTTTTTGATCATGGCAAGAGTGACAAAGAAGTGGGCTGACTATATTTGCTCAACATACACTTTTTATTAAAAAAAAAAAAAAGTTAGTGATGTAAAATGCTTTAGAAATCTGTAAGACATATGTACAATGGGACTTACTGTATCTGGGCTACAGTTAGGCACAAGTGAAGAATCTGATTTTGCTTTCACCCTGTTAACTCCAAATGCCAAAGAGAAAAGCAAGGTTAGTCCTTGGAGTCCTGCAGGGTCAACTCTGGCATCTAAGAGCATAGACAGTATCCATGGCTGTCACAGTTTCCCTCTTCACATGTCAGCAAAGGTAGAAACATTCAGATCATGTTCTCCAGGAACATCATCAGTACTCTACAGGTTTTTGAAGAGATCATCCTAGAAATGCACTTTATGCCATTATGGTGAGTAGACCATAAACAACAGGTTTTGTGATACCTTGAATGCAGTGGTGGAGCACCATGCAGTGCTGTCCACCTTTTTTCCCAAGCCACTTATCAGCTTTACCTCCACCCAGCACAGTAATTGGAACAGGTCATCTGAGTTAAACATGGGCTTAGAAACTTTCTAGAAGAATTTGTTGTCTCTATCCTTGGTTTTATGTCTTATTTTCTTACAAACATTGTTGATGCTGAATGGCTATAGTACTCAGGTAGCTTCCTCTAATAGGAGCGCATGCATTTCAGAGGTGTTTTTCTTACATTAAACATAACATAGTATACCTAGCACAGTATGTCCCCATTGCGCTTCAATACAAACCTATTATTTTTCTTGAATTGATGTTTATATGTAGTAAAAATCTCCCATTTCCCAGTAAACAAGTTTGTGTAACTAGACCTTTGTTTTCTACGGGCATTAACCAGGAAGCTTTCAGACAGTGAGCAGCACAGAGAAAATTAGTAGAACAAGGATGGAGCCAGAGCTTTCCTTGCCCTCACAAGTGACATGCTGAAGTCCGACTTGATACAAATTGACATAGCAGTATAGGGGAGTCATGGCCTCTGTCATCAGCCTGGTATTTCTTATAAAGACTGAATTTTGCTTAGACATACCTTTCAGATAATGCTGCAGAATGTTTAGTGTTTAAGTTTTCATTAAGTTGAGCTCACAGCTGTTTTTTTGAATCTGATTCAGGTTGCACATGACTAATATTTCCTGGATCAGAGAAAGGATGGCAGCACTGAAGCTGTAAAATACCAACACAGAACTAGCAAAATTTCCCTCCTTGAAGTCAGTGACAAATGTCAGGAAGTCAGCAGCAAGGTAGTCGCTAAGTTGAATGGGGCCAAATTTCCATTAATTTTTCAGTAAAATAAACCAATCAAACAAAAAGCCTATAGCCCCATTTCTGATTAAGTTCTGTTCTTCAAATCACGGTAAATGCTATCAAAAAACGTCAAGTAAGTCCTTACAACTTTTGCCTCCCTTCCACACTGCCCTGGTGTGCTCAAGGCACTTGCTATTTGGAAAGCGTCAGCCTCCAGAAAATAAAACACAAAATATGTCAAACTATTGGACTTGGACCAATTATTTTTCAAGATGTCTCACATGAAAATTTGTTTTTTTCTGAAGCTAAATTAATTGTGTGTGAAGTTGTGGCCATAAAAGAAAATATAAATTAAAATTCCTTATTTTATTAATCCAACACCAATGCAAAATTTTAACCATGTTATGAAAATTAATCATTTGCCTATCTCCAAATAGAGGAAATATATGTTCCACAAGAATCTTTTTTTCCTCTAAAAAAGGTTTCCTAAAGTGACCATTACTTATAGTCAGTTCAGTGGTTTTAATTTCACTTTTCACATTAACAAAAAGTGTGCAGGAATAAAGAACTTTCTTAATAAAGTATTTTAGAAATACTTAGTAAATAATTTAAATATAATTTCAAAATAAAGATAGATCTGTCTGCAACTTGTGGATGTCATGCTAAGCTCATGCTTTATTCAGACATTGGGAAGAATCATTTTCTATTGCTAGACAATGTGAACTGTATAGGTTTTAGCAATTAAAATGCTATGTCAGTTAAAATGTACTTAATGTCAGTTAAAATGTATGTCAGTTGACAACTCTGTGATAAATGTTTATGTAGTGATACTTTTTGATATTGCATCTCTTTTTGGATTATTTTGATTTTTAATATACAGTTTAGGTGGCAGGAAGTCATAAGAAGGACAAAGAAACCTTTAAGCGTTGTGTTGATCTGACCCAGCATTGCTTTCTGCTCCCTACAGTAATAATGGCAAACAGATATTCTTTTTAATCTAAATAAAGCAAACCATGCCAGTTAATAAATTTTTCATGCACAGACAGCTGGGTCGAATGGGAACTCCCTCCTGAGAGAGAATTAGAGGAAAAGAATTGAGCTTTCATAGCATATTTTTAAAAAAAGAAATTGGAAAGAAAATCAGTCCCTTTTTATTGGGACTATTTGCGTGATGATGGGGTAAGATTTTTCTTTTTACTTTTACAGTTTTATATCATTATTTAATTTGCAATAATTATTGTGTAAAATGTTACTTTCCATACACAAGTCCAGAAACCAGAATACAAATTTAAATAAATGGGAAGTGATTTTCTTGTAATGATCTGTTCTGGTGATGGCTTTTATAATGGTCACTGAGCCTGTATCTGGTAACTATGCTATTTGTGAGAAATAAGCTAAAAAGCCTTAATAGAAGTTAATCTCAGGCTAAGCCTTGTCCTTGCTTGCTGTACAAGATTTTTGAATACAAAACGGTGGATGAAAATGTCTGCAGGATTCAGTGTGCTATCTCCCGTGGTCTTGGTTACGATTTTGTGTGCAGGTGCTGTGGTCAATGAGGTTGATGAACAATAACTGCATATGCAAGTATTCAGGGAAGCGGAGAATTTCTAGGCAATTTACACTCTCATGTGCTCTGTTCAGAAACTCAGCTCTCAAATTACAGCTAATGAGCAACAATGGGTGCATTTGTAGGTATGAATAAAGAGATCAGAGAGGAATTTATATCATCCAGTTTCAGACATTATTTCATAGAATCACAGAATTGTCTAGGTTGGAAAATACCTTGAAGATCATCCAGTGCAACCATCAACCCAACATTAAGAGTTCCCAACTACACCATATCCCTAAGCGCTATGTCGACCCTACTCTTAAACACCTCCAGGGATGGGGACTCCACCACCTCCCTGGGCAGCCCATTCCAAGGCCTAACAACCCATTCTGTAAAGAAATGCTTCCTAATATCCAGTCTAAACCTTTCCTGGTGCAACTTGAGGCCATTCCCTCTTGTCCTATTGCTTGTTACTTGGTTAAAGAGGCTCATCCCCAGCTCTCTGCAACCTCCTTTCAGGTAGCTGTAGAGGGAGATGAGGTCTCCCCTCAGCCTCCTCTTCTTCAAACTAAACAACCCCAGTTCCCTCAGCCGCTCCTCGTACGACATGTGCTCCAGACCCTTCACCAGCTTCGTTGCCCTTCTTTAGAAACGCTCAAGTAATTCAATGTCCTTTTTGTAGTGAGGGGCCCAAAACTGAACACAGTCATCGAGGTGCGGCCTCACCAGTGCTGAGTACAGGGGTAAGATCACTTCCCTGTCCCTGCTGGCCACGCTATTGCTGATACAAGCCAGGATACCATTGGCCTTCTTGGCCACCTGGGCACACTGCTGGCTTGTGTTCAGCTGGCTGTCAATCAACACCTCCAGGTCCCTCTCTGACTGGCAGCTCTCCAGCCACTCCTCCCCAAGCCTGTAGCGCTGCTGGGGGTTGTTGTGGCCCAAGTGCAGCACCCGGCATTTGGCCTTATTGAAACTCCTACAGTTGGCCTTAGCCCATCACTCCAGCCTGTCCAGATCTCTCTGCAGAGCCTCCCTACCCTTGAGCAGATCAACACTCCCACCCAACTTGGTGTCATCTCCAAGCTTACCGAGGGTGCACTTGATCCCCTCCTCTAGATCATCAATAAAGATGTTAAACAGGAGTGGCCCCAAAACTGAGCCCTGGGGGACACCACTTGTGACCGGCCGCCAACTGGATTTAACTCCGTTCACCACAACTCTTTGGGCCCGGCCATCCAGCCAGTTTTTTACCCAGCGAAGCGTGTGTCCATCCAAGCCACGATCAGCCGGTTTCGCCAGGAGAATGCTGTGGGAAACGGTGTCAAAGGCCTTACTAAAGTCAAGGTAGACAACATCCACAGCCTTTCCCTCATCCAATAAGCAGGTCGCCCTGTTGTAGAAGGAGATCAGGTTTGTCAAGCAGGACCTGCCTTTCATAAACCCATAGATTGGAATACTGGGCTCCCTGTGTAGTTAATGGAAGGGAAGACTTTCCATCCCAAGCCTGCATCTAAAAAATACAACAGGTTTGCAAGACATCATGACACAGTAGGCTGTGGTGTTCTGACTGCTTGGTCATGAAGACCAGGGATCCATCTGCCTTGTGTGCACAGTGGACCCTCACAAGTCCGTGAGTCTTGTCTCCTTCCTCCTGGAAAGATGAATATGTTGCAGGGAAGAGAGGTGATACGGTCTTAGGTCTTACACTCAGAGTTGAGATCTACTCAGGGTGCTCAAAGTGGCCGAGGCTTGGGAAATATTTCTTAGACCCCATAGTTGAGATATAGTTTGAATTATCCCCTTTACACCCTATTTAATGTGAAGTTGAGTTGGGCTTCTAGTTTATGTATCCAGGCTGGACAGCATGAGTATTCTCAGAAAAGTCATATGTGGCAATCATATGCTAAAGGTAAATAAAAATATATCATAATATAGCATGGTGTGATATATTCTTCAAGGTGATTTTGGATAATTAATTGTCAAGGCAGACTATATGACAAAGGCCTGATGACATACAGCTTAGGAATACGACTGATATTTTACGTCTGTTAATGTCAGTGGTGTGGGCAGCTAGATTATATTTAGAGATATTTAAAACTAAGATATAAGAAAGAAATTCTTTATTGTGAGGGTGGTGAAACACTGGAACAGGTTGCCCAGAGAAGCTGTGGCTGCCCCCTCCCTGGCAGTGTTCAAGGCCAGGTTGGACGGGGCTTTGAGCAACCTGATCTAGTGGAAGGTGTCCCTGTTCGTGGAAGGGGGGTTGGAACTAGATGATCTTTAAAGTCCCTTCCGACCTAAACCATTCTATGATTCCATGAAAACAAGCTGTACCTGCAGTTGCATGATTGATCATTATTTAGTTATGAACACCAGTTGCAGTGTGATTTCATTATACAGCAAATTGTCCTGCAATCAAATTCTGCCCCTCTTCTTCCCTCAGGCAGAAATTTTTGTAAAATCATATGAAAAACATAAGGAAAGAAATAACTCATAGAATATGAGTTTTTGGTTGTCCAGAAGCGAATACTGTGTCTTAAATTTTCATTTATTTGCATTATATTTTAGAGTGTTCTTATTGTTTGTTTTCCTGTTATGTTTTTAATCAAATATTAGAAACATGGACTTGTGGGACGATTTAGGTTGGAAGAGGCCTCTTGAGCTCATCTGATCTAAAACCTCTTCCCAGAATGGCTGCAGAGATGGGGCTCCAGGGCCTTGCCCACTCAACTACTGCGTATCTTCAGGGACGGAGATCATTGTGCCAGTGTTTGAGTACCCTCACACTGAAAAATGGGGTTTTTATAACATCTAACTGGAATCCCCTGTGTTCCAGCTTGTTCCTGCTGGCTCTCAATTTCAGATTTTTCAATAGACAACTCCTCTTCTTTCTCCTTCTTCCTTTGGCCAAGTAAAACCTGTTGATCTATGTCATACAGGGTAATTTTCAAACAGGACAGTTGCTGGGATTGAAGGGGAAGGGGATAGCCAGAAAAAACAAATTTATAATGGGGAAACTAATGTATTTTTAGCAACACATCTCATAACAGACTTCACGCCCACAGTCTTCACACTGTTGTCTTTCAATAAACTTTTAACTGTAAATTTTGAATGACGACTTCATTTTAAATCACAGACACACAAGTTTAACTTCAACAACCCGATGACAATGTGTCTGTAGATTTATGGAGGAGCTAAGACAGCGTGAGCCTGGTCATCCCTCTGCTTTTTGCCATTCCTTAAGGAAAGATCTGCTTGGGTGGGACACACCCCAGCCAGAGCTGGCTGAGGTGAGTGGCTCTCTTCTTGGCAGCACCAGTCCCCCAGCCGAGGGCATATTACCCATGTTGGCGTGTGCAACCACAGAGCAAAATTGAAATGTGGTTTTGGCATATGCTGAAGAGCCCATACAATCCTCTAGTCTGAGTGCAGGCTCTCTGGGCACACAGCAGATGCAAAAAGAGTCATGGTTTTAATTGTATTGTGGTCCTCTCTGTTGGCTTGGTGCAGAGATGCTGTTCATCTGGGGTTTCTTCTGAGATCTGAAGAAGGAAGGAAACCAATATAGGAGCAAAAGGGAAACAAGACTTTGGTTACTATATAGTGTTGTCTGGCCAGATTTACTTGGTAAAAGGAGTAATGAAAATAACTGCTTTTTAATAAATCTGAGCATTCATCACCAGTTATAAAAATGTCTTTAGTTGTAAATCTGAAAATACTGCATTGCTTTCAGAAGAGATTTTATAAACATCTGTTCTTCCAAGATTAATTTGGTAAAAAAAAAGTCAAAAGGTCAGATGACTTAATATTGTTAGTTATATATTATTAGTAATGAACTAAATATAATAATGGTAGCCAAGATTTTTTTGTTCCATTTCTATATATGGGTGTCTGTGCATATTAGCTCTGGGTGCATATGTGTGTAGGTAAAGACTGTATATCTGTAGTATATCTAATCACATTGACCATATAAATTTATGAATGAACAATTTACTTGAATTAGTGCTTTTCTCCTGCTCTTTCTTAGATGCCTCTACAGAAGAGTTGGATTGCCATATTTTGTGTCTTCAAGTTGCCAGAGGCATCAAGTTTTGAATCGAATCTGTAACATGTTCATTTATTTCAGCTGGTTAGCTGTAAAATATCTCCTGTGCGGTGGATCAAATTATGTGGAACAGTTTTAGACAAGAAACAAGCATGTGCATGTACCACAAAACCAAAAAAAAATCCAAAAGAAGGTCTCTTGGAAATTCATAGTAATAATTACACATTCTCTCCTATTTCCAGACCTAATTTGTGACAGAATCTGCTGAATTGGTGGTTCTGTTCATTTTAAGGTTTTGACATATGTTGTACTCATGCTAGAATATTTCCAAGTGTAAAAATGTCTCTGAGGAGATCAAAACAAGCCCTATTACCTGCGAAGCTTAGCTTTTATACTGGGTTACATATATAGGAGCTGGCAAAGCCAGGAGGCATTTTAGAGAAGCAAGTGGGACGGGAATCATTCAGGGTGAAGTGGACACCCTGACAGATGCTGAACACTGGGCAGGTTCAATATTTTACGTGTTCAACTCGCCTGTCTTACTGTTCCCTCTGGACTGAAAAGGCAGGGTACAATCAGCAAGGCACATAGTAAAGGTTACCTATGTTAAGCTTTACATCCACCTGCCAGTTGTATCACCCTGGAACATATTTTTGCATGTTAGTATTTCTCATTAAAAGAGATCTTGAAATTTATGTAAGCTTTGATTGCATTATTTTACAATAGGAAACTGAATTTATACTTAAACCCTCACCATGAGGAACAAAATCAAGCACTGTAAAAAGGCAGTTATTTTCCTCATAAAAGAGTTACTACCACACTTGTGAAAAATATGTCACTCAAAGTGCATATCAGGGGAGGGAGGGGAAGGGGAGTAAAGGGAGATACTGGAAATTGGAGGAACAGGAGTGGGTATGGTTTAAGTTGTTTTTTATTTCTAACCAGGCAATCATCTTAAGGTCAATTCTAATATATGCTAGAGCCAGGGAGCATTTATTTTTCATGAATGTTTAAGGTATTTTAATAGCCAGTCTCCTTCCCTGGGTTTTTCATCCTTTTGATGTTAAAACGGGTACATGTCTTCTGGAAGCCAGTTCACAGTGTGTCTTGGTGGGATGGAGATGAGCGTATGCTTTTCTCCAGCAGATTTACAGTGTGCTCATGTCACTGCACTTGACAGGAGCACACCTGGATACCTTGTTGTTCTCCAATCATCTGTCTCATGTGTGCTTCAGAAGGCATGAATTATTCATGTTCTCTTTAGAATATTCCTCTGGATTTCTTCTGCGAGGCCCTCAATATTGTGGCTTTTAAAGTTTGAAATGTAATTTTAAGGATTTTATCATGTCACTTCTACAAATACTTTCCTGTGGTGCAGTTTAACCCTTTACATGCATGAACTGATTTTTTGTTTTCCCAGGAACCTCTTTTTGCTTACTGTCATTTCCATTGAATTTATTTGAAAGATGTTGATTGATAACACTAGGATCATTTAGAATTTAGTCTACCTAAAAACACCTGCTTATCATTTGTGTAACATCTGTGCTGAATGAGTGTAATGGGCTTTTATGATGATTAAAAATTTTTACGTTTTGTTTGTGCTTTGCCATTTCTCCACTACTCTTAGAAATTTCCCAGTAAGTCTGGTTTTAGTTTTCCTTTGTGATAAGATCTCTGTATTATTAAGTCTCTCTGAAGGATAGCCCTTAATCCTTATGTCCCTTTATTCCAAAGCTATATGTATTACTGTAACTCAGCAGTAAGTACAATTCAGCTGGCCTAGTGTCCAGCAACTGAACTCGGTCTCAAATCCCCTGCTGCCGGCTTCACATGACACTAAGCTGTCATTTTAATCTCTGTTGTAATGAATCCCACACATACAGAGTGAATTGCATTATATTGTGAAAGAGGTTTAAAATATTCTGGCAGAAAGGTTTGGGTTTCTTGAAGCAGGAAAGTTTCACAGGATCTTTTCAGTTTTTAATGAAGGACTTGCTGCAACAGTTTATGTTAGGAAGGAATTTCTCTGGAGTTCTTTGCTGGATATTGTATTAGACTGTAGACCTTCTGTCCATCTAAACAATGCGAAAAGGCTGAATTTCATCTGCCACACAAACTCGAGGGGAAAAAAAAAAAGTTAAAACAAATGAACTGTGTACTGAGAAAAATTGCTTTGAAACAAGAATATAGTTATTGGCCATCTCTGCTGAATGGGTACATGCACATACACATACACATACGCGCATACTCTGGTATTCTCACCCTGTTGACTGAATTGTGGGGATATGATTGGAATGTGCACTTAATGAAGTGTGAGTAATGGAGGTAATTTTAAAAATGTAGCAGTAGAAATTCTGTCTGGTTTAGGCAGACTTTCATACTATTTATTTCTATCTTTCACATTTCAGTCAATTTTATAAGCTTTCAGGTGCTGCTGCCTTCAGGACATAGTGACTCAATACTACAAATTAGCTGTTTAACAAGAGAACCTAATTTACGGTGTAGAGCAGCATTTAATGGAGAATTCCCAAATTAAATTTTATTATCATTCTGCACAGAGCCCTGATGAAGTGTTTCTACCTCTGGGAATGGAAAGCAGCAGTGTGTGCATGCACAGAGGATGCTGGGAGAAGTCTTCCCTGCCCTTAGTGCACAAGGATTTGCAGAGTCTGCTTTTCCCCATCACAACAGAATGGCAAGACTTAATAATGGAGCAACAGGTTGAGAACAGAGAGAGCTGAGTTTTCTTTTTCATCCCCCCTTCCTGCACCCATACATGACTAAGATGTGGGATTTATTGCCATGGGATGCTTTGGAAGCCAAATTATAGATGGAATTAAAAAGCAACTGGAAGAAGTCACGTAAACAACACAAGGGTGGTTGGTACACAGTGCCTGGAGTGCAGGAAGTCCTTTTACTGTAGACAGCTGGAAGCATTTGGATGGCAGGGGGAGGTTATCTAGGCATACCCTGCTCTTAAATCCTTTTGATAATCTCTGCCGCTATCCAATAAATGAGTATGAGGAGAGATGGTCCTTATCTTGCTGTAGATGTCTATAATATACAGCCATACCTCCAAGGTAGTCACCTCAGGCTCCTGTTTAGCTAGTGGAGAGAAATAAGCCCTTCAAAGAAATGATTCATGTGACGTTAGATGCCTGTTCTAGCTGAGATTATGAAGGCTTGTTTATGAATGCAGCCCAGATGACTACTTCAGATGTAGAGTTATAAAGTGTGATTTGTCCTGAGTTAACCGTGCTTGTTCCTCTCCATCAGCTAAAAAGGGAACATTGAGTGACTAGTCAGAGGTGGATGCTGGTCTGCATTTGGTCACATCAGTCCCAACATTTGTGTGGTTCTGTATTTGAAAGAGTTTGAACTGAATTATTTACAACTAGACCTTTTCATGTTTAAACAAACGAAAACACAACAAAGTCTTTATTCAAAAGACATCAGAGACTGAAGAACATGGATTAATATACATTACAGTAAGGAAAAAACCAACTTGCTTAGCATTTGCTCTCATGAATGAGGACTGAAATTTGAAGTTTAAAAGGAAGAGAAAGTAAGTATACCAATCCCAGCATCTAAAGTTTGCATGTTGTAAACTCATTTCGGGTAGATGAGGTTACTTAACTCCTAAGTTTTTTCTGGAAAAGCAGTATACAAGAGACTCCCTAGGTCCACAATGGATGAAGTCATATATGACTATGTATGATTTTATGCTTATTTTAACTTTGTCAAAATTCTGAATGCAAAATTAAAAAACTCAAGGACATACACATTATTTGTGATACTCCCTGGAGAATGTTGTGTTCATAAAGTAATAAATGGTTTGCATTCAGACTCATAAAATATATATAATCCAGGCTCTTTTATCTCTTTCATATATGTATCTAAACATTGCAAAGAAGCTACTGAACATAAATAATTCTTCTAGTAGAACTGTTAGATACAACACAATACGTTGCATCCAAAATAGGTTAAGAATCTTAAAAATATTGTCTGTGAGGGAAAGCACTGTAACAAATAGAAATGATTCAGAGGCTTCAGTTCCAGCAACATGTTAGGAAGCCTAACATTCAGATTAGAATAGAGCTGCAGATTAATTAAGCAAGCAAGATAGGATAGTAAAAGCAAATATTATGAGCAGTTTATATAGTAGTGAAGAAAAAATTCATGAACTTCACCGTTAATGTTACCTGATTGTGATAAAGTAGAAAAAAAATATTTAAGAACTTCATAAAATGTGTTGGAATTACTAAAGAAATATATTAATAATTCTATTTTAGAATTAATATAGCAATACTTGACAAAATTAGAGGAAAGAAATCAAAGTATGTGTAGAAACAAGGGGCATACACTGAAACATTAAAAATATTTTCAATGGAATTCATACTAAAGATAAAACATACCACACACAATAGCAAGTTAGTGCACTCATTCCCAAGTGGGATTCAGGTAGATGGCAGATCAGATTTAGAACTCACCTAACCCTTTATATAGAAGACGTCTATCAACCTCAGGCAAGCAAGTTCTTTCTTTTTTCAGGTCCCGTGTCAGTCCTCCCTAGTGTGATCTTAGATGAGGAAGAAATACATTACTAATCTCACTGAAAACCGAACTCCTAATATTTCCAGCATAAATTTGACCAAGCATAGGAAATTTTAAGGCACTGTCATTATTTTTTATTTTCCTTAACCCAAATTCCTAAGTAAGCTGACACTAGCAGTTATGTTTCTGCTGGGTGAAAAAAACACCCTGGTATATAATGGGAAATAGACAGATACTGGACGGTAATCTAGCAATTTTCTTAATATAATTAGTCTTGAAACAAGTATACAATGAAATAAATCACTGGAGACAGTAAATGCAAGAAAAACAAATGAGCAAAAGCATACAGTATGTTTTGAAATAAAGACAGTTTTATGGTATTTGTTACCTGGGGAAATACTGCACTCTTAGGTACCAAAAAATTAATTAGGAGTAATCCTTTCAGTTGTCTGTAAGCTATAACATGACCTTTAGCACAGGCTGTAATGGATCCATGCTCAAGTTTTTTTAAGCCAAAGCAAAGAGCTTCCCTGACTTGAATCACCACTGGGTCAGGCGCCAGCTTCTTCTGTGTGGAGAACATCCGTGTGCCACGGGTGTAGGCAAACATGAAAAGTTTAGCTATTGATGGGAATTTCTGTAGCTGAAGCCTAGACTGAATCCCATGTTTAACTTCATTTACAGGTTTTGTTTTCTGAATCACAGCTCAAGTTGCATGACTCAGTTTTTCATTCTGCAAATAGGAAACCTTGTTGCTATAAATTAAACTGATTACAGAGTATTATGTTTTATAGCTGGATTGGACAACTGACTGAGCAGGGAACTAAAGGAACTTCAAAAATTATTAGTTATTTAGTTCTTTCCAATGCCAGCTTTTTACCAAATTGTATTCCTCTGGATTTGGAGCTTAAAGATGACATTCTAACAAAGGATTTTTTTTTTTTTTTAAATAAATCTTGTATATTGACTGTCTCAAGGACAAATGACTTCAGCAGTGTGGAGGCATTACACTGATTAGAACAGCAACTTGTGTCAGTTTTTACTGCATTTTATTCTTACTACCATATGCAATCCTTAACTAATGAAGGTTTTTGTTACTTTAACAACTAAAATATTGTGTTTTGCTTTGAGTAATAAATAAATTATTAGGATATCAAAGGAAATTTGAGCCTTGTCATATTTTAAAATGATAATTTAACAGATGAAGTGATCATTTATTTATTTGTATTTTGTAGTTAAAAGAAATTGCTATATATTTTTAGCAGTCAGGAGCAAATTAAAAGGAAATACTTCGGTAGAATATCAAGGAAAAGAATGAGAGACTGAGGAGAAAAAAAGAAAAAGACCCTATGATTAATTATTGGCTGTACATGTAAGAGAAAGCAGAAGTTGTAGCTTTATAAATTGCAGTGATAAAGAACAAGTTGTAACAGATTTTTTGCACCAGTGAAGGTTTGACAGCACTTTGCAGACAGCAGACAGCCTTTCTTATTTTTGTTCTGCATGAAGCTGATCATGCAGCCTTTGTAAAGCATTTGCTGTGACATCAAGGGGAGTTGTGCCTGGATAAAGATGGACTGATAAGTCATTGTACTGGGAGATAAGTGGTATATTTTAAAATGAATTCACCCTCAACGTTTTCTTAAATACAAAGTTTAAAATCTTTTGTGCTCAAGAGGTAAAATAACTGATGTAAGAAACTGGTCTGCATAGCTGTCCCTCAAAGAGAATCAATGTTATTTGTGAATATTTTATGGAAATTTACTGTTGATTTCATTACTAAGTAATAAAAACACATTGTATAGATTAATTTCCAGGTGGAGCTGAAAGGACTACGTGAACTTACCAGTTACCACCAAAAATGTCTAATTACTGAAAGGGTCTAAATGTTGTTGGTAAACACATTGGTTTGGCTGCTAGTTAAATGCATTTATGGCATAATACAGCTGTCTCAGGTACCTTCTAAAGAGGAGAATCGAAGTAAAAAATTTTAAAAAAATCTAAGCTAAACTTTTGGTGATCTCCTTACTCTCTTCATGTGTCTGTTTGACTGCAATTGATACTTTTGTGTCTCACTCCTGAGTGTGTCTCACCCTTGTGGGTGAAGGTTTTACTTAAAAATAACAAAATTGACAACAGGGGGAAATAATTCACTTTTGCTGTCCCAAAACTTTTACAAACCAGTTATTTACTTAATAAAGCACAGTTAAATAAAATTTAATCTAACTTTTTATCAACTTTTTAATCTTTTATAAAATCAATTTAAGTAATTGGACTAAGTAATAATGACACATTTAATTTAAAATATTTTTAGATTACCCATAATTGATTTCAAGACATTGACTGATTGCTGTAAAATGCTTGGTTTTAAGCAGCTGACAAGCTGATGACAAGGATTAATGGATTTTGCAGTGAAGAATTTGAATTGGAGAAGGAATTTTGTCAGAAGAAAATACATGTTTCTGTCACAAAAATGCATGACAGCAAAGATGGACGCTACATCACTGAAAACACCCTGGAAACTAAGTTTGAAACTTTTTGGCAGAAAGTATAATAGCTTATAATGGCCTACAAATACAACCATTGTGTTCAAACCCAAAAGATTTGGAGTTTAGTTACTTATCACTAACCTACAGATATGCATCTATTTAAAGTACATAGACTACTAAAATCAAAGATATAGACAGAAGGAAACAAGCACACTACAAGAGGTGAATAACTGCCCAAGTAAGCCGAAATCGGCTCTCAGATGTAGGCAATCTCACTGCTATTAACTACCCAGGGCATTACTGTCCTTATTTAAATGCTTGATCATGGGTTAAGGGCTTGAGCTTGCAAGGTGTGCTCTGTTTTTAAGGAACTTCTGTTTTCTTGAACCTACATGTAGGCAGGACATTTCATGGGCATCTGTGAAGACAAAGTGAGCCTTACTTAATTTTAGAAATTGTAGGAACATATGTTTGTATTCTACTAATATTTCAATCATGTCAGGAGAGTAAAAGAGAGAGAACAAAGTTAGTTTAGAAATAAATTGGATCTGTAGAATAAGTTCATAATATCTGATAGGGTCATGATAAAACTGTTTGATGATCTATGGTAAAAGCAAAAGAGTTCTATATTTTTTAATAGGTTTATTGGACTGGAGAGGGAAGGGCTCATCCTAACTGTATAGGAGTATAGTAGCAAAAGTACAGAGTATTTTATTTCAGAAAATAAATAAATAAATGAAAATAGGTATTTGATGATAGAATTGACTGTGGTGTATGTGTACAAGATTGACTGTCACGAACTAATCTGTGCCCTAAGAATGTGTTGCAGTGTGAGTCTTGGAGAACTTTTAATGTTCTGCAGTATCAGTTAGCTGGGTAGTATTCACAGCTCAGGTTTTCTCTTTTCCTTATACACACATACTCCAGGGTTCTCTGCATTTCTGTCAAATCTGTGCATCTCTGTGTAAATATATATGCATATATAGATGCACACCAGGTTTGCTGGAATGGTGACTGTCAGTCTATAGAATTAGAGATCAGTCGTGGGAAGGTAGCGGTATGCAGTGTTAAAGCAGTAATGATATTCTGAGCGGAATGGAGAGTTGCTGTTCAAGCCTACTATTGCTGTTTCATTGGAGTCTATCCCAGTTGTTAATGACACTAATATTGCTCTATCTGAAATGAAAATATTTCACATGATAAACCTAATTATTGCATTTCTCTTTTGTTATAGCCACCTTCCACTGGTAAGTCTGGGTCTGCCCTTAAAGGACTCAAATAATTCTTGATTCCACAGCATATAGCAGAAATTCCATATTCTTTGATTCTTCATTTTCTGCTACTGAATTTCAGTCCATTTCTGTTAGCATGGTCCTGAACATTGCCCAGCTCTTTTTGTTTGATATTTCTATCTCCCTCTGTCTTGACAGTGACTCTCATTTTTTTTGTCATCATTTGACTTATCTGGCATAAACTGTTTGTGCAAAGGTCATTAATGCCTCCTGTCCCAGGACCACTTTCTAAAAAATTACTCAGGTAACTTGACTATTAGCAAGTGATTCCTTTTCATCACACTGATCAACATTTCCTCTTGTTCTTACTAATCTTGTGATTCTTTAATTAATTCCTATTTTTCTCAGGCTTGACTTCCGTTAAACTTGCCTTTTTTTATAGCTGCCTTTTGCTGGTGAATTCTAGTCAGCTGGAGCTTAGGTACTTGAGGCACTGTCAAATGCTGACGTTCAGAGAGACTAAATCCATTTCAGTTCTTTGTCTAGAAGTTCAGTTATCTCAGAGGAGGATATCAGGTTAATCTAGTGCAATCTTTTTTTCACAAACTCATGATTCATTTTGTTCCATTTTCAATTTACCTCTATATTTGAAAGCCTAAAATTGAGCCTGTATAACAAAACAAATTCAATAAGAAAAATGAAGTGGATAAATAACTTTAGATAGTGCCATATCTGCAATGAAATATAAGACTAGATATTGTAAATGCAGGCTCGTTCTAAATGTATGTCACATCCCATATGCACTATAATGTAACAGTTAAAACTAAGGCATAACTTTAATCTCACAATCCCTTTGATTCTTGTGGTATACAGAACAGACAGAGAAGCCAAGTTAATGCTGTTCTATTTCCCCTTTCTGTAGGTAGGATGTGGGGTCTTTTTAGATTTTGCAGTTGGTTTGTGTCTCAAACAGGTAAATCTGCTGTATAGTCACTTATCCATCTTTATTTCTATCGCTCATACAGGGCTGATAAGCATTTTCTTATCAGTAAAGGTAGATTTACAATATTTGCCATGGCAGTAAGTCATTCATAAATATGACTCCTATCAAGTGGATATCAAGCAAATATAATTAGATATGAAATATTAAGAGTGTTTAGGAAGATAGAAATTAAGCAATCAAAATGCTTCACAAATTTTTAACTATGTTGCAAATCATACAATCATTTAGGTTGGAAAGGACCTTTAAGATCACAGAGTCCAACTGTCAACCTAGCAGTGTCAAGTCCACCACTAAACTATGTCCCCCTAAATGCCACATCCACCTATTTTTTAAATACCTCCAGGGATGGTGACTCAACCACTTCCCTGGGCAGCCTGTTCCAATGCTTGACAACCCTTTTGGTGAAGACATTTTTCCTAATATCCAAGCTAAACCTCCCCTTGTGCAACCTGAGGCCATTTCCTCTTGTCCTGTTGCTTGTTACTTGCGAGAAGAGACCAACACCCACCTCGGTACACCCTCCTTTCAGGTAGTTGTAGAGAGCGATAAAGTCTCCCCTGAGCCTCCTTTTCTCCAGGCTAAACAACCCCAGTTCCCTCAGCCGCTCCTCATAAAATTTGTGCTCTAGACCCTTCACCAGCTTCGTTGCCCTTCTTTGGACATGCTCCCGCACCTCAATGTCTTTCCTGTAGTGAGGGGCCCAAAACTGAACATAGTATTCAATGTGAGGCCTCACAAGTGGCGAGTACAGGGGGACAATCCCTTCTCTAGTCTTGCTGGCCACACTATTTCTGATACGAACCAGGATGCTATTGGCCTTCTTGGCCACCTGGGCACACTGCTGCCTCATATTCAGCCAGCTGTTGACCAACACCCTTGGGTCCTTTTCTGCTGGGCAGCTTTCCAGCCACTCTTCTCCAAGCCTGTAGTGTTGCGTGGGGTTGTTGTGACCCAAGTGCAGGACCCAGCACTTCGTCTTGTTGAATCTCATACAATTGACCTCAGCCCATTGATCCAACCTATCCAGATCCCTTTGTAGAGCCTTTCTACCCCCAAGGAGATCAACACTCCTGCCAAACTTGGTGGGTTTTGCAATCTTACTGAGGGTGCATTCGATCCCCTCAACCAAATCACTGATATTAAACAGAATTGGCCCCACTACTGAGCCCTGGGGAACACCGCTTGTGACTGTAAAGTGAACTTAACTGCATTCACCACAACTCTTTGGGCCTGGCCATCCAGGCAGTTTTTTACCCAGCGAAGAGTACACCGGTCCAAGCTGTGAGCAGCCAGTTTGTCCAGGAGAATGCTATGGGAGATGGTCTAAAAGGCTTTACTAAAGTCTACCTAGACAAGATCCACAGTCTTTCCCTCATTCACTAAGTGGGCCAGCTTCTCATAGAAGGAGATCAGGTTTGTCAAGCAGGACCTGCCTTTCATAAACCTATGCTGACTAGGCCTGATCACCTGGTTGTCCTTTATGTGACGTGTGATGGTATTCAAGATGATCTGCTCTATAACCTTCTCCAGCACTGAGGTCAGACTGACAGGCCTATAAATCCCCGGATCCTTCTTCTGACCCTTCTTGAAATGGACTTCACATTTGCTAACCTGGGACCTCCCCAGTTATCCAGGTCTGCTGTTAAATGATTGAAAGTGACATGGTGAGCACTTCCGCCAGCTCCTCAGTACCCTTGGGTGGATCCTATCTGGCTCCATAGACTTGTTCGTGTCTAAGTGGTGTAGCCACCATCTGTCCTTGGGTTATGGGGGCTTCATTCTGCCCCCTGTCTGTGTCTTCCAGCTCAGGGGCTGGGTACCCCGAGAACAATTGGTCTTACTATTAAAGACTAAGGCAAAGAAGGCATTAAGTACCTCAGCCTTTTCCTCATCCTTTGTCACTGGGTTTCCACCCCACATCCCATAAAGGACAGAGATTATCCTTAGCCCTCCTTTTGTTGCTGATGTATTTATAGAAATATTTTTTATTATCTTTTATGGCAGTAGCCAGATTAAATTCTATCTGGCCTTTGGCACTTCTAATTTTCTCCCTGCATAACCTCATGACATCTTTGTAGTACTTCTGAGTGGCCTGTCTCCTCCTCCAAAAGTCCTAAACTCTTTTTTTCCCTGAATCCTAGCCAAAGCCATTCTTCTTCCTTGCTGGCTTGTCTTTCAGCACAGAGGGATGGCCTGCTCCTGTGCCTTGAAGATTTCCTTCTTGAAGAATGTCCAGCCTTTCTCAACTCCTTTGCCCTTCAGGACTGCCTCCCAAGGGAACCTGTCAACTAGGCCCCTAAACAGGCCAAAGTTTGTCCTCCAGAAGTCCAAGGTAGCCGTTCTGCTGACCCCCATCCTTACTTCTCTGATAATTGAAAACTTTATCATTTCATGATTGCTGTACCCAATACAGCCTCCAACCATCACATCCTCCACAAGTCCTTCTCTGTTCATGAACAACAGGCATATGGAAGCACCTTCCCTAGTTGGCTCCTTCACCAGCTGTGTCAGGAAGTTATCATTCCACACATTCCAGGAACCTCCTCTTATGTTGTATTTCCAGCAGGTGTCTAGTAAATTGAAGTCCCCCACGAGAGCAAGGGCTAGTGATTGTGAGACTTCTCCCAACTGCTTATAGATTATTTTGTCTACCTCTTCATCCTGGTTGGGTGGACTATAACAGACTCCCACCATGATATCTGCCTTGTTTGCTTTCCCCCTGATTCTTACCCATAAACACTCAACCCTGTTGTCACCATTCTCAACCTCTAGACAATCAAAACACTGTCTGTTTTGTTTAAAATATCTGTTTAAAAATATTGATGCAGAGCTTTGCTGAGTTTTTTTTCTGTTTCTATTGCCTGGTACTGTGGTTTATCCTGAGGAAAAAAAGATTACACTATGGAAACATTGGCCCAAGGCTAAGTGGCTTTGTGAAGAAAAAAAAAAATAAAGCAAGCTGGTTGGAAAAGAAAATCATCAGAATGAAAAGAACTCTTTTTTCTTGGTTGTTAAAACACTGACATTTTTGTGGAGGTGCAACTGTTTCAACAAGGTTTGAGAGATAGGAGAGCTTCCAAATTCCAAGGTGCTCCAGTCCCTACTGGCAAGGAGAAAGCGGACTCTGGTTGAACTAACTAAATGTTTTCATTTTGATAGTGCTAGATATTAGTATTTTGCAAAAATCAATTAGGAAGATATTGGTTTAATGCCAATGAAAATGTACATAAATAAATTAGCTGCTTCCCATCAGTTCTCTTCACCACTAAGCAGTCAGGCTGTACAGAGAGGAAGGCAGGTTTTTCCCTCTCTTGTTCTTTAAGGCAAGTACTGGAAGTCAGTTAATGCTGACAGTCTGCCAGAGGTACTTAAAAACCTGTTTAATATATGCCCTAGTTTGAAGAAGAAAGTGAGCTGTCAGTCCTCGCTTTTTTTTTTTTTTTTTTTTTTTTTTTTAACCTGGTCAGTACTTGATAGCTCTTGGGAAAAGAGAAGCTTTTAGATGCTAATGTTCTTTAATGCCTGGTGTATTTACTTCAACAAGTGTTGTCCAGATATGGGTGGGATTTTTGACAGCTACAGTACCCTAAGCATTGATCTACTTAAAAGGGCATAATTTGGTATTCTGGGAGATCTTTGAGGAAGTTTGTTTCTGGTTAAAATGACATTCTCCTTTCCATTTGTCATTCGATGTAAGCATAGCACATAGCACTGTGTACAGAGTACAAGAGGACACAGCTGAGCCTTTGTTTTATGAAGAGTGGTATAGTGCAGTTCATGTACCAGTTGGAAGGCAAAAGATATACTGAAATGGGGAAGAGGGACTAAAAAAAAAATACTGTTTCTATACTGGGGGGAGCTGTGCAATTATGCAATTCGTTAGTCTGCCTGGGCACTCTGATACTCTGTTTAGGTAACAAGACAAGCAGCATGCCTGTGGGTACATTAGTGATCAATTCATGTTCCCACTGAACTAGAGCACTCCCTGAAGGTCACTGATGTCTACGCTGCCCATGCCAATACCAGTACGAAATAGCGAAATGCAGGGGTGACCAGAGCTGGCGGCAGCAGCAGAGCCCAGCCTTGCCCCGTGCGCCAGGGTCACTCCCCCTCTCCTCAGCGCCCACCTGCCCGCCACCTGGCTGGGCAACTGGGCAGCCTGCTGCAGCACCCAGACCCACCACTGCCACCCCTCCCCGGCAAGGGGAGAAGGGAAAAAATGGGGGCTGAAGAGCAGAACAGAGGAGCAGGGAGCAAAAAGACAGAAGAGGAGAGCAAAAACTGTATTTTATCAATTCTCGGTACAGTTTGCAAGCAAAAAGTTAAAACCGTGGAGTTGGTTGGAGTGGTATGTCAGCATTGCAGTGGTTGTGATTGGAAACTTTCTTCACACCTTTTGAACTACTTAGTGGTGATTTATGTGTCCATTCACAGTTAGAATCTCATATTGTTTTTAAAGAATAACATGTAAGATTGCTCTTTTTACTTTTAGACATTCTTCTTGTTGTAGATCAATGAAAAGGAAAAAAAAAACTCTGAAATGTTTGTGTATGATTAACAATTTATCAAGTTGTCTTATAGCTACTTCTGCTTGCTTTCTTCTTGTTTAAAGAAGGCTTGCAAAACTGCCTGTAGAGCTGGAGAGAGAAGTAAGCAGTTCGTACTTTTAAAAAAACCCAAACCATCAAACAACTGTGGACATGTCTTAAATTCCAATTGTTTGACAATGATGACATCATTAGAAATAATCCATAAAAAAATATGTCTCATAGTAAAGTTTTATGCTTATGAGGTCTGGATAGTCTGTCTGTTTTCAAATGTGCTTGTGCCATTTCATGAACCCCAAAATGCTTGTTCTTAATCTGGGAACATGTCTGAAAAATGTCAGACTTTGTTAATTAGAGTCAAATTCAACCTGAAGACTAAATGGACCTCTATCAATCTTAGGTTATTTAATAAGTATGTAATTACTATTCTGTTAATTTATTGTATATGCAGAGAGGTAAAGACATGAACTGCAGTCAAGTGAAAACTGTAATGGAGCTGATTCTTTAGGGTTAAAAGAGACCATTAAGATTAAAGTGACTTCTCTCTAACGCTGCTTGTAGCTTTGGTACCACATCCATACTTTTAAGCTAGACTTACAGCTTTTCTTTCAGAAATCTGTCAGATCATGACTTAAAAGACCTGGAGACAGCACAAGAACCAGAAATATTTGTTTGGCACTGTTCACACTTAAAAATTTGCAGTTGCTATCCTGAACTTGTCCAGCTTTATCTTGCTATTGTTACATACTTTCTTTTAATGGATTGATAGCTGCCTGCAATTACTGATTTCTTTCAACATGGATATTTTCAGACAGTAATTTCCTCAATCTTCTCTTAACAGCCTAGATAAAATAGCAAGGAATCAAAAATGGTCAAAATAAGACGGGTTTCCAACTTTGTCTTTGGCCATTAATGAGGTTCAGCTAGGCCAGGGGTGCTCAGCCTGTAATTTTAAAGATGACCTTCACTCTTTAGAATAATGAATCTGTTCCAGTTGCTGCCTGATACTTTTTCCCCATTGTGTGGCAAAAATTCAGTCAGTCTTTTTCATGGGACTGTGTATATCCGGTCATATGATCAGAGCATGCATTTGTTCACGCATGGGGATGATTACATTTCTCCTTAAATGATGCCTCCATCATGTGAATGAAGGTGAAGTCCCCATGTCACTTCAGATGTGTCTTTTTTACAAAGCTCTGATCTTTGCAAGTCCACTTAAA
Organism: Strix aluco; assembly: GCF_031877795.1. Classification (NCBI taxonomy): domain Eukaryota; kingdom Metazoa; phylum Chordata; class Aves; order Strigiformes; family Strigidae; genus Strix; species Strix aluco. The sequence continues at coordinate 45,179,490 of NC_133932.1, forward strand.
AAATGGCATTGCTATGCTACTGCTGTATGTGGAAAAAAAGAAAAGGACTTGTGTAGAGAAACTGGAAAATCTGAGTTTTCTGTTAGCCTCATAATTAGTTAATCTGAAAATGTAGAGACAATTTGAAAATACTGCATGAGGCGATCATTGAATCTATCTGTATGGTGGTCTGTTTTAGATAAATACCAATCCCTGTATTTCAAATATGTTTCTGAAAGGACACTGCAAACAGAAGAAAGTTTGACCAAGTTCATACTGATTTTGTTAATAAAACTCCCTACTGTCTTCCACAGCATAGGATCAAAGTCTCAATGGTCAGGAAAATAATTCAATTAATTCCTATTTGCATCGTTCCTTACATTTCATTTGTTTTTAAAGATAACTAGTATTCAATGAATTGGGAGTGATCAGTATTCTAAAACCCTTAAGTATAACCATTATTGGATATTTCCACAAACCTATTTTCTTGCAGTATGAAAATAACTGTTCTCATCCTCTGGACAGGCAAAAAGAGTATGGGAAGATTAAGAAGAGAAAACCTACTTTTATCACTGTATTACTTTTTATTTAAAAATGAAAACCCTGAATAAGGCAGATTAGTTTCTGCTCGTGTTCTTTCATTAACCCTTCTGAGCTTGGATTTAGGTCCAGTGTCTGCATTACCTTTTGTGTAATTGCAACTAAAGTGATGACTATTTTAGTGTATTTTACAATCCATGTCTTAGATATGATGTCAGTTTGTATTATCATACTGTACATTTGCAACTTGCATTCTGTATGCAGACTCAGGACTGCTTAATTAATTGGGATCAGAACAGAAAATCTCTGACAAGCATTCTAGAGTAGATTATTGTGTAATCCCTGTGACAGTTTGGAGGTGAGGAGTAAGGGAGGAGAGTAGTGGGGACAGTATTTGGGTTTGCACCATAACTTATTCTGTTTGGAAACCCCATATTTATTGGTCTGTCAAGCAATTATCAGAAAATCTGAGAGAGCAATTCAATTTACACTAATCTTAATGGTCAGTTTAATTGAATTAAGCCTTATCAGTCATATGTATGTTAAGAAGGTTTTCTTTTACTGCAGACTGGAGCTATTGGTGTAAATGTGATCATGGAAGATTTCACAAGCCGAGCAATATGGGGCTTCGTACCTGAGTGAAACCATGCAGAAAAATTGGTTAAGACAAGTTGTGATTCAGTACCAAATTAGTACTCCAGAATGGTTCAGTAATGTGCTGCTGGCAATGTGCTACTTCCTCCTTTTTGGATGTTTGTAATTTGGGGTTTTGTTGGTTTGTTTGTTGGGGTTTTTTTTCACTTTCTAGGCACAGTATGTAGTTGTGGGATGAGAGTAATGGTGCTGGTCAATGAAAACCAGAATATATTCTGAAGCAAACGCACATTTTCTGAATGTAAACAAATGTTTTTGCTGTTAAAGTAGTATCTTCTTTAATAAATAAGTTTGAATAAGCTTTACTAAAAACAGAATATAAATGTTAGCTCTAATTTTCTTATAGACAAGCTCATTTTTATTTAAGTAAAGACAGACTATATAATGGGTATGTAAAACGAACAGGAATTTCAGGCCAACGAATCAAATCAGAAGACAAGGAGGAAAAACAAAGGCCAAAAATCAGGAAAGGAATTAAGAGGTCTGTATTTCCAAAGAAATACAGGATAAAAGGTTATACACTGAAGGTTAGGGAAAATCTGATGTGCTTTCATTGATTCAAGTGTATTGGATTTACAGCTCATTCGTCTCTCCTGAGCTGTGCAGGGAGCTCTGGTAATGAGGTCCAGCCTTCAAGGCTTCCCAAGAACATATAGAGCACGAGCCAGTCTTCATAAGGGGTCTGGTTTAAAACTCGTCTTGCCAAAGCTGTTCAGTTGAAAGCAAACACTGATGAGAGTGTCCAAATACCCTAGTCTTTATCTTAGTTGTCATAAGAAACTAGCCAAAGGAAAACAGTGCTTTTGAGGGACAGAGTGCAAAGGATGGAGCAGAATGGATATTTTGAGAAATGAGCAGGCTGAAGTGGTGGTTTCACTTAGAAGCTGCCCCAGATGTTTCCGTGTAGCGCTGAAAGGGAAAAATAAATGTAACTGGATCAAAAGTTAAGGAAGAAAATGTGGTGCATGAGAAGAGAGTGATAATAAGGACTGCCCTGCAAAAGGCTGGGGAACTCTGCCAGAGACCTCTGCTGCTGCCTGAGGAGGCATGCGGCAACAGAAAAGTCTCGCAAGAGAAAGCAGGGTCTGGAATATCTTGTAACAATTCTTACTATATAGCTTGCCTAATTATGACGTTATCCAAACTCCAAGCAAACATTTATTTTCAGCAAATGGGGATTATAAAGCTCAGTGAAACTGTGGTTTATAAAATTGTCAGAAATCATTACATCCAGCAGACAATATTTGTATTTTACAATTTTCTGACAGTTGTCTGTAGATAAGGTTGGCTTTTTGGTAGTTTGGTACCCGAGGAAGTCCGATTGGTGTTTGAGAGTGGGTTTGCATGGAGTTAAGGATTTAATAACGTTTCTTTTACTTTATCACAACACTAGCTGACAATTGGACAAGCTTCAGTACATTACACTATATCTGATAATATCTTTAGTTCCTATGTGCACAGTTTAAATTCAACATGTATGGTCTTCCAGGGCAGAAACTGATTTTTATCTCCATCAACCAAGTCATCATACTGCTATAATAATAGCAGTCCTTGAATATTCCTGAGAAACTGAGTCAGAATGCATATAATTATAATGGTGAAGTAATTTTGGAAGGAATTAGGATCTAACAGATCTTTGTTGCACCTTACATTTTAGGTATATTACTCCTGAAAACACCCCTGACTTCAAAGATTTATTTCTCATATATTTATACATTAGTTTTCAGGCAGATTATAGTGGGCAGCACAGTGATGGCTCACTAACATGTAACACTTGTCATCCTCCAACTTGGGATGGATAAAAACCTTTGCAACAGATAGGCATTTTTTTTTATGCTTTATTATAACTGTGTGGCAAAACTTACATATTTTGATTTCCTGACCAAATGAGGCAGTCCTTTACTTTCACAAACAAGATATTAGATTGAATAGACATGTTTGGATTAGGTTTACATACAGTATCATCAGATAGTCTAAGCTGTGAATGTATAAAGGAATTGAAAATGGAAAAATTACAGCCACCTGCTGTAAGGAGATATATTTTTGGGTCCTTTGAGATGTTTTCACAACTGCAAGTACGATATAGCAGTAATGATCTTCTATTTTCCTTTTGTATCTTCCTTTTTGGAAAAAAAAGTCAAAATGTTATTATACCTTGTAACTTTTAAGAAAACACTGTTTTAAAAGCTGTGTGCTTCCTTGGCAGGCTGTTATCACCTGATAACACTGATGAGAAAAAGTGTAAGACAGAAGTACAAAAATGAGGGAGCAGGTTGATGAAAATAGAATTTTGTAGTTCAAAAATGTATACACACCCACCCCAAAACCCTGATATATAAGGGTATATTAAAATTCCATGTATCTACACATGCATATATATATCTCAAATATACAAAAGTGTGAGAAAATATATGAAAATACAGAATAGCTTTACTTGTATGCATTTATAGGAAAGTATACAGACATGCTCTGAGTGTTCAGCAAGGCCTCTCAAGCACAGCACAAATGAACAGATAACTTCCTCCATAATGCAATACTAAATAGAGCAGATGTTAACTTTTGATCTTGAAGCAAAATCAATTTCCAGTAGAGTTTTGCCTTTGACCTCAGTGGAATCAGGATTTTGCCTGTGATTTTATCGATTTATTCTTTCTGAAAGCCTTTGCGGTTTTTGGTTTGGTGTTTTGGGTTGGTTTTTTTTTTTTTTTTTTTTTTTTTGCCTCTGTTCCAGCTATTCTTTTTCTAATCCCAGATTATCAAAAGTCACTTCAGCCAGAGGAAAACACATATCTCTCTATAAAGCTCGTTCAGTAGTAACAGCTCTCAACTATAGAAGAATATAACAGGTTTCCTTGTAGAAGGCTCCTTCTCATGAGCAGTTTGTAAGGACTACTTATACTCTCTGTATAAACTCTGATTTTTCTTGCAAAACCATGAAAGTTTCTGTCCGATGTTCAAATTACTTAGGGAGACAAAAATAAACAAGATGTCTGCTCTGATATCAAACCACGTACATGGCTTTTATTTTTCAGTGGCTGAGTTCCCTGTAAGAGCATCTGGTTACTCAGTGGTTATATGGCACAGCTGCTCCATATAACACTCTCCTTCCCCAGGTCAACCCCCTGCTGGCTAGTGGGAGGTAGAGAAGCTTCAGCGATATAGGAGGAAGGAAAAGACTGTGGCAGGCAGGGCAAGGTGAGAAGCCTGTGAAGGCATTTGGGTAGGGTGGGAGAGATAGTCCTTGAGTGCTCTGGGCAGCTCTTCCAGCCCACGAGGTGGATGAAGGTCAGAGAACAAGCGTTTGTGTCCCTAAGGTACGGCTCCTCAAACCCAGGAGCCCCACGGGGGGAAAGAGTCCAAAGCTAAGATGTGGTGTATAATTTTAGACTTGGTTTTCTTATCAGGTGATTTGCAGATATATTTCACACATGACATGAAAGGTTGTGTGTGACAGAGGAGTTTTATGGATCCACAAAAAAAGTTGTGGATCCTCTTGCCATTAGTCTAGATTGCTTACAGATTGTAACACTTCCTCTAAAAAGAAATGACCTCCTTTCACAAAATAATAACTTTGTCTAGGTGTAAGGGAACCTAAGCAATGGTGCTTAAACATGTAGGGGTATTTTTGCTTATATTAGCTAATGATCCCATTCAAGACTGTACCTATAAGAAAATGTACCCTTCCTGTGGAGCTTAGGAAAAAAAGAACAGAAATCTTGATAAATGCCAAACAAACGTAAATGATGAAAAGTAACTGTTTTTGTGAAATTAGTTTCTTAACAAACTCTGCTAAATGAGGCCCATCCTTACAGGCCTGTGGTGCGGACATACAGAGTAGAAATGGAAGCAACTGCCCTTTTGCAGAGAGGTGGAAAACAACCCCTGTAAGGAAGAGTAGATTGCATGGAAAATTGCTATTTCTTTTTCCCAACTGAAATGAAGAAATCAAGTAATGTGCTCTGGCTCATGCTGGACTCCTCTATACTTGCTATTTTATTGTGAATTACTAATTTATGTATCTGAGTGGGTTTACTCTTTTTTTCTCTTTTATTTCTTGCCTGTTTTTCATGCTTATGTCAAATTTGTCAGTTTTGAGTGGCTTGGGAACAGACACTTATGTCTAGTCCTGGGTTTCTATAGTACCTGTTTCTCCATGACATGGATGTGACAGAGGTCTCCATATTATCAGAATTACAAAGAGTAAATAGCTATATCATATGTAGATGATCATAGCATCCCTATTTGTAAGTACTTACTTACCTTGTTCTGTGTTATGCTAGTGCTGGAGTAAGCTTGCCATCATATACATGTTCAGTCATGCACGGTGTCTGATGAATTTTGTTTGGAAAACCGGAGAAAGAAAGAAAACACGCAAACTGTTCTGCTTATAAAGGAGACTTGAAAATGCATCTCTGAGCCTCCTAAAAGTACGGCAACGTGCTATTCTGGTGTGAGATGTGCTCAGCCTTGCTGTAGGCACCGAGGCATTCCCCATGCTGTAAATGGCATGGAGAACGTGCCTAGATGCTCTGTTATCTTGTGCATTCAATTTAGAAAGTTTTAGCTGCTGTCTTTCTTTCCATGACTGACTGAATAGTTCAAATTACTTAATCTAACAGGTTTAACTGAAAGCTACTTTCAAGTAACCTTCTAGGCCGTTGTCCTAAAAGATGCTAAGTCTTGATTCAGAGTACAACCGTGAACAGGACATGATATGACCTTTAGTTTCAGTTGAGTGGTTTGCTACAGTGAACAAAGAGAGGCTGACTATGTTTCTGTGGGTGACAAAACCAAAGTACAGCAAAATTAAGTTCAAGCTGGAGCCTATTTGAATTTATTATATGTTTATTTGCTTGCAGCTGAAGTGGAAAAAAGTTCAGTAAATTGAACAGACCCATTTATGAATATGTCTAGTATATATGCCACAGCCTTCCAATTCTGTGTGGCAGTTCCACTGTGAAAAGCAGAGTGGTTTATAGAAAATATACCCTGCTCCATAGGGGAAGAATGTATTTTTCTGAGCATTCTGTGTTTTGGGGTGGCACAAAAGAGACCTATCAGGCATACGAACATCTCCGTCATGTGAAATCAATGCCCGCATGGTTTTGGTTTTTTTGGCTTTTTTTTTTTTTTAATCTGGACTTCTAGATTTTTACTTGTTTTTTCTATTACTTTTTAACTTTTAATGTTGTTCTTTAAAAAAGAACATAACTGCCAAATTTGGAGTTTTGCTGCATTTAATGATAACAGGTAATCAACCAGGTAAATAACCTTTGTATTTAACATGTGTATTGCATGGTTTTGGAAAAAAAGTAAATCTTGAGGAAGAAACAAATTCTTACTAATGAACTCTACTGAGGTGTTACAAGCACCATGAAGCTGGTCCTTACCTGCAACAGTGATGCTACTGTCAGTGCAGGATGCAAGGGGAGGGAAGAGTTTTGGTTGACCATGGTAAATGTGGGAGAAGCCGCTTTAAGTTCAGAGCGTACAGTAATAGTCAGGATGTCTGTTCCTTCGGAAGCATCTCTGAACCAGGCTTCTGTGCTGAAAACAGAAGAATGGACATTCGCTTTTGTTAGGAGGCTACTATATAGTTTGTGATTATTTACTTTTATTTTTTTCTACAATTGTTTTTTTTCTATTTGGGTCTGCTGTCAGATGAATGCTGATTAATATTGTCTTTCTTTCATCTATGCAGATTCCAAGGTTCATGATAACTCCCAGTTTTACACTGCCCACAAAAGCCAGTTTAGCTTAGTTAATAAAATCACCATATTTTAGAGATCTTCACAGTGCTTAAATACTAACCCAGAATGGAGCAGTCTTTAAGTATTTACTGTCTCCACATGGTTTTATGGTTTTATGCTGTGCTGTGCTTGACAGACCACACGCTCTACAGCCCAGTTGAAATACTAGTGTAAATCTTTCCACAATCAATGCTTTGCCCACTGCTTTCTCTTGACAGATGTTTTTAAAACTAGCCTGTTAGCTAGTAAAGGAACTTTTGAATTCATTCTGATACAGTCTCTAAACTTGGGTTAGAGGAGTTTTATGGGAGAATAACAGTTAATAATATAATAATCAGGTTAACCAGAATAATCAGGACAAAAGTACCTAGAAAAGAGGAAAATTCTTTTGTCCACACCACCCTCCTCTAGTTATTAAAAAAAAAAAAAAAAAAAAAAGAAAAAAATTAAACCCAACCAAAAACCAAACAAACCTTTCAGGATTAGAGCAAGCATGTTTGTTGAAAGACAGCAGATGGTGTTAAAGTTGGTTATGGTAATATGTGTTGTATTTATCCTTCTCCTCTTCTTTTAGTTTAAAAAAGAAAAAGAGGAGGGGGACAGAATCATATCTCTTCTATTTTATTTGCTGACTAGAATTAGGGAAGAATATAGCATAGATGGAAATATACTGTCACATATGAAAGAGATGTAGGCTGGTTTTAGGGAAAGGATACACAAAGAAGACCACATTGAAAAGCAGTTACTGTTTGATGAAGCAGGTAGCCTCTTTTTGCTAGGGACTTTAAGCCTATTTGAATAGGATTGTAAAAGCAGGAAGAATAATCTCTCTCACACACAGTGATACACTGTACTCCAGCAATTAAACAAAAAGCAGACAGAAACATGAGTGTTTCCAAAATGTTACTCCCTTGCCCTGCTTCCCCAGAGTACTGCTGCTCTGCTGCTGCAGCCTGCCCTCCAGAATTCCCGGGTGAAAGAGGAGGGCTGCTACTGCTGGGGAAACTGAGATTACTGATTAGGGGAGAACATAATCAGGTAGACTGAGCCTGTGTAGGGAGAAACCATTTCAGCGAGGAGGGAGGGAGTGCAGCACACACTGGCTGCCTACCTTGGGAGAGTACCTTGCTGTTGTTTAAGAAAACAAAATTGGCTGTAATTCTCCTTTCGGCTTCTGAGAAGAGGGTGCTCTTTTTGTGCCTGTGAAGCTGGAGGGTGATTGTGTGTGTGCGTTACCTGCACCTGGCAATGAGTCTCCCTTCAGGTTTCTCCTACTTCAGAGAATGTGTTAGAGAGAAGTACCCACGGGGAAATCAACTAACCGCTTCCCCACAAAGGTAGCAAGACACTGCGGTGCCGGCAATGCCTGGGGATGCCTCGGGTGAGTACTGGCTGTAAATGAATACAAGGAATATTCAAAAGAGTGAAGAGCAGCAGTAATGCAACCCTAAAGATGGCATTTAGGTCAGCTGGCTGCCTCCTGGGATATCTGTGGCTCGCTGGGGTGCTGCCTGCTGCGTAGAGGGGGCTGTAGGAAGTTCCTCTGAAAGGACTCCAAAGTTAAGGGCAAATGGGGCTCCTGGGAGGGGACTGACCCCATCGCAGCACCAGCTCCATTCTGCCAGGTATCCATGCCTTGCAAAACTATTTTGAAATCTGATTTAAAACTGGTTGAAGAATATCAACAGGATGTTAATACAGAAGGGGGAAACAAACTTTTGCATGTAGAAAGTCTTTGATTAGGTTAAATGGGTTTTTTAGGTTTCTTTTTTCCCTGCCGACGGATGGTGCAGTGTGTTCAAATGACAATCCTGAGTGTTTGCACAGTTGTAGATAATAGTTGCTAGTTCATCAAAGAGGGTTTAGTTGTTTTACTAAATGAGCTACTCATGATAAAGATAGCAGAAAGATGTAAAGTTTACTGCAAACAAATTTGGACATGGTCAAATGAATTAGTCAACTGATGATATAGAAATAGCTTGGAAACTGGGCCATCAGGCAAAAACAACCTTGCATTCAGTCTAGGGTAATTGCATAGACTAGTCTGCAGAGGATTGATTCTGAAAAGTAGCTAAAGTATCTTCATATCTTTCAAGCCATTTTGAAATAAATCTTCAGAGAATATTTGACTGTATAAAAAAATTAGTGCTAGCTTCTATTATAAATAGGTACCTTGATGCATTGTAACAAGTTTTATTCTATTCTTCCTCCTAAAAAAGGAGGGAGAAGACATATTTTCTCTGAAAGAAGCAATATTTTTTTGTCTCATGCAGGAAAAAAAGATTTTTGCAGTGATTCAAAACTTAAGTATCTTCGGGGTATTTCAACATTTTTATTTTCTCTTCCTATTTTTTGCATCCTTTCCTAACTTGGAGGTATAAAATAATAGTTGTTCCATTATAAGTATGTGTAGCATTGTTATATTGGCTGGTTTTATAAATCTTTACTGGAGTGATTAAAATACCATTTCCTTTTATTGCATAGCTTTTATTAATCTTCTCGCTTAAAGAAAAAAAATATTTTGTTTTTATTTCTATTTCAACATTTGTGCTTTATTCACAAGACACATTTCTCTGGAAACTACAGAGGCCAGTTAATGGTTTATGAGTTCAAGCTGAGCTGAATATAGCTAAGCTCTGTCTTGCTTGACATTTCATCAAAAGCTGTGTTGATTTGCAATGTTTACGGACCTATTTATTGAACCTTCACAGCTTGAACTATGCCACCGAGCTTGTTGACATTGCTGAGTTTATCTCTTGGTGCTTGTGCAATCTCAGAAGAAAAGTTTAGAGCAAATGAGTTATAACAAACTTGTCACAGTTCATAAAATATGCAGTTAGGACAATGAAGCTGATCTTCTTGTTCATTGACCACGATACATTAGAGAAATCTGAGTAGGCTAACACAATCTCATCTGGGTAGGTGAGTGTGTGTCCTTCTCTGTGATATTAACTTTCAGATTTGACTGTAGCATCTTATGGGCTTTAAAAAGAAGCTCATAAACAGAACAAATATTTTCAGTTCATAAGACTATTTATATTTGAAAATAAAATCTGACTGTTTTGTAGCATGAAATAACATGATTATCTTACTTCTGTATAGAACTTATTTTGTGAGGGGCGATATATCAAATGAGCAAACAGCAAATTGAATCAGAGGCTCATAAATACCATAAAAAACCCATTCAGCTTTTAACAGTGAGAGCATCCCATGCTCTGTGCTACTCTCCAGAACATCCTGTCTGCATAACCCCTATTTTTAGCCAATAAAATAAGATATATCTTGCTATATAATCTACTACTATTACTGGATCAATAGTGCACATTATCATGGTTTCAGACACTTCTTTATGTAACTTGAACAGAAATAGATCAAAGATAGTGCAACTGCCTGGCATCTCTGCAAAAGCAACAGAAAACTATGTGCTATTTATTCAGTACCAGTAAAATGGGTAGTTTAAGAACTCACTCTTTCTTTCTCTTATTTTTCTTTTTGGGTTGCAGGGGAAGCTGTTTTCCCATGTGAACATTTTCATAGCTACCATTAACTGGGTTAACATAGTTGTTCATTCTCCTTTTAGAACTGTGGGTATGCAGCCAGTTATAAATGTCCAAAAGGGAAATTGGATATTAAAAAAAAAAAAAGGAAGTTGGAGAATTCTTCCATGTAGTTCAATGGTCTTTGATTGGGCTCTTGGTTCCTTTTCAACAATGAAAGAATAAAGAGTTTATGCTTTTCAAATAAAAAGTAATTGCTTATTGATTGATGAATGCAAATTATGTTCTAAGGGTAGAATAAGAAAAAAAATCATAGGAATATGCTGGGGGGGGAAATTTGCTTTGCTTAACTATCACTATATAATGTAGCCTGCTGAATTATCTGTGTAGACTTACTAGGCTCAAATATCTAGACAATAGAGAGCAATAAGCTCCTTCAGCAAGCAAGTCCAAGCAAGGAATTAACATTGGTGACTTGTTTCCTCCACTGCCTGTGCATTAGCGGATTACACTCCTAACTCAAATGCTTGTATTTGGAGAGTGAGGGAAGCCCCCATATATTTATTAGAACCTTTGTATGAATAACTTCAAGGTGTTGCCATCTGATTAACACATGCTTGTGTAAGTAGATACAGAAAATACCAATCAGTCCTCATAGTTACATACAATTTCTTGACTCTATGTAAAATGAAACATACTTTGGAGTGAGCATTTAAATTAGCAAGGATTCATCATCAGAAATTCTGAAGTTAATTGTATTCTGTGTGCATGGGAGGGTCAGATGAAGACAGTCTGGGGAAATCTACAGAAATCCACAACTGCCTGAAATATCTGCTTGAAATATTAAAATATTTTAATATATTTCATAAGATAGTATATTTCATAATGATATTTCTCATTTTATTTACTTCCTGTCTCTCAAGATACGCTCTTCCTGTGCCATTTGTCAGCTTGGCTTGTGAAATTTTTTTTCTCTTATGGTAGCAACATACTCTGATATTTTTTCCTTTTAAATGAGAATTCACCAAGAAGAAAGGCATACACATGGGCTCTAAGTGTCTTCAGTCTGTGCTGTTTCTTGTACAGTACATTGGTCAGTGATGTATAGATAAAAAGTTCTTAGTCTAGCACTTGTTAGACGGTAGGACCAATTTTTTCTGCTTGAAGTTAAGTCTTGTGAACATACTGGAAAGCACTGGGATTAAGGGTAGTATTAGATTTCAACTAAAATGTCTAACAATCTTATGTAAAATATACTCTTAAGCACCCCACATACATTATCTGTGTAACATTTAACAAGGTAAGTCTTAAATATAGATGGCCCTGTGAGGTAATTTAAAAAAAATAAATATATGGATTTTTCTGTTTACTGTATTCCTAATGGAATGAAGAACTTATGAAAATTTCTACGTTGCTTAAGTTTTATTAAGCCCATTTTAAGCAATCTATTTAAATTATCATAAACATGTGATTCTAAATGCACTGTTCAGCTTTGCTCACAGTTCAGCCCTGTGTTTTGCCAGGTACTTGATGTGTTCATCAACTACTTATTTTGTGGCAGCTCAAGAGTATCCCTTTTAATATTTATCACAGGAATAACTATTCCTACCAAATGAAAGAGAACTTGCTGTAAGCATTCTAAGATGTGTTTGACTTCAGTTTAATAGCTAAATGTACTGATGATAAATGCAAGCAGAGTTTCAGGGGGAAATGTTGTGGGTTTTGCAGTCATCCTTATCCACCAGAGTAGGACACCTATCCCATGAAACTCAAGTTAAAGTAAATATTATATTTCATGTTACAGAGTATCAGTTCAGATAGTCAGGTCATAAATACAAACATGGTCAGTGCAAAGCTTGAGTGAAAGGCTATTGTGTTGCTACTGAACTAGCTTCTTAAAGATTATAATAAAAAGGTCGAGCTATCATTTTATCCTTAAAAGGTAACAGAGATAGTCAAGGATATTTCTCAGTGCTTTTTTTTTTTTTTAACCTCTCAAAACAAATTTACTCTTTGTACAGAAATATATTTAAGAAATTCACTTCCGTCTTTAAAAAAAGTCTACTTTTATGGACTTATTTAACAGAACAGAGACTAATGCTAATAGTGGATTGGTTTGGGGACTTTACAAGGGAAAGAAAGAAGCTTTCTGCAATATCTCTTTTCTTGCAAATAAAACTTAATTAGCCTGACAGAATCAGGGGAATATTGGCTACCTGTTTCAGTAGAAGTCAATGGGATAAAGGGGAGTAAGCAAGTTTCTTGAGGCAAATGTACAATAAAATTATTAAAATAAGTAATTGGAGATAGATTTATCTAACTGCATCCGTGTTATAGAAAGAACAGAAATGACAAGAAATTTCAAAACCAAACCAGTAGTTTCTCTAACTTTTGACAGAGATAACTATGTTCAGGCAAGTTGCCATCATGCCAGTTTTATACCACTGTAGTGAATAAAGGCACAAATTCTGGTTTGTACAGTAATTAAAATATAAATGCATCAGGTAGAGGCTATTCTTTCTGCTTGTTTTGTGTTGTCGAGATCAGTAGACACCAAGCCCCATAAATGCAAGTAGGAAGTGAAAACATTATGAATAATGTAACATACAATTTAAAAAAGAATAGCCATCTCAAAATCGTGGTTCCGATAAACTGATAGGATAAGATGGCTATGAAAACTTGACTATAATATGTAAAATCAGTACATGATTTTCCAGGCAAGATGGTTGTGTATCTTCTGCTGACTAGCTCGAGCATATAAGATTCATTTATTTGTTTGATGAGATTAATTTTTATGAGCTTTTTTCCAATTTACTCATTAATTTTTGCGAATCTTTGCCATGTGTGCACTTTAATTAAAGACACACTTCTCCTTTATAAATGCTTAAAGACTACATAATAGTGCTATAGCAATATCATGGTTTTGAGATGTTTATTTTTTTTTCATTGCAAACTACCATGGTCAATGGAAGATCTCTTGTTAAAGTACTTCAAGATAGAGTCTAGAAGTATGCTATTCTTCATTAAAAAACCCCTTTGCTCTCACCTTTTTCCATTGGTCTGGCAAAACCTGTTGATTTTGAGAACACATGTAAAGCCTCTTCATTCAGGATTTTGTTCTGAGAAGGTAGTTCTAGGTCACAGGGTGCTATGTTTCAAGGTGGGCTTCTGGGTTAATCTCTAAGTTTATAATATAAATAATTAAATATATTAATATATATAATAATGAAATATAAATAATATTTTTAATATTTTTAATACATGCTTTCTGACTGAAACAAAATAACAAGAAAAGATGTGTACATAAATGAAGAGATAAAAGCCCATGCCTGTTATGATTCTTTTTTTTTTTTTTTAAAATCTGAAATTATGAGAATTAAGCAAAATGCTCCTTGGTAGTATTGATTGTGGCCTGGAAAGACTTAGGGCATACCCATACATAGAGAAGAGGGTATGAATTTGTTTGTTGGCATATACTCCTATGGACAGGAGTATTGGTAATTACTGGAGGTAGGATATGGCCCCTTCACCCTTGTCACCGGTGACTTGCAGCATATCCATGGTTAGAATTCCTGTCTTTCTAAATGATTTGGATAATTCAGATACTGTGCTTTTACCATTTACCTATGCACTATATATTGTGTGTTCATCAGTTCTTCCAGGTTCAAAGCTTTAAGCAAAAATATTAATGTGATTAATTCCTTGTTAAAATAGCCTTTGCCTAGTACCACCAATCAGACTGTGTTCTCCACTGACTTTTTCTTCAGTCCAGGACTTAAGCAAGCTCCAGGCAGCTGCTCTGAAAAGCTGTAAATTGGATCACCATGTCAGTGGCTGGTCCTGCTCTTTCTTCTCTGCCTCACCCTTTTCCCAACAAGGGCCCACAGTGGCTGGGCAGCAGTGTCTGAGGATGCTCCTCAACTGCCAACAAGGTACAGCCATCTGCATCCAGGTCATACTGGTCCGTGGTTTGGGATGGACCCTCACTACCTGGCACAACCTAACTGGAGGGGTGAGCGTGGCTGTGGCAGACAGAAAGGCCCAGAAATACCCTGGCGTCATTTGAATCCTCACAGCTTTTCCACCGCTGGCCAGAAAACTTACTGCTCCTCTGATGCCAGGACTTCTCCAGCACAAAGTTAAATTTTGTATTAGTGATGAGAGGAAAATAAATTACTTTATCCTTCACTTTTGGAAAGGGGAAACTAAATCTTGGTTGTACTTTTGAGGACCTTTTGTGTCAGCTTGCTCAGCTCTCGTAGAGAATTGAAGACTTTGCAGCAATATCAAGTTACTTTGGTTTTTGTGGCTTTTCCTTTGCCTAGAGGGCTGATTTTTCTGAAAAGTGAGTTCTCCAACATACTAGAGTCATATTTTATCATCTTGATGAAATTTCCACAATCTCAGCTTTACTGCATAACTAATTCAAACCTTGTTGGTGTGCTGCATTGCACTTAACTGTAGATGTGTCAGTAGAGATCTTGTGATGAAAGGAGATCTAAGGAGCAATGTCCTCAAAGATGTCATTAGGATCACTATAGGGTATGTTTGCAGTAGTGTGCCAGTACAGTCCTTGCAACATTTATATTTAAATTGTTAACTATTTATGAAGTGTGGCAGGCAGAATTTTGTAACATTTTGTACTGGAGTGATGTAACTTTAAATTTCATCCTAGGAAATTCTGAGCAAGCTCTTCAGGATCAAACAACAGAATTTGTCTAGATTTCTAGCTTGTTTTCTGCTTCATCTGGATTTATACAATTGATTTCCACTTTTTGTCTTATAGTAAAAGGAATCAGGGAAATACCATTTGAGGTAAACCCCCTGTTGTGATCAGTTTAATTATTAAAATACTTGTGAAGGATTTGTATTGACAAGTAGTAAGTTCCATCTCCCCTTAACAACACAGTAGATGTTCTGGTGATTTGTAGTAGGAGTTGCCAAGTTATCAGGTGTATCTTATAGAAGCAGTAGGAGTAATTTAAAAAATGGTAAAATATTTTTTGATTATGAGAGGTTTTTTCCACCATTCTTTGGAAGTGAAGAAAAAGATAATTTATTGACAGATTTAAGAATAAAAATTAATACAATTTATAGAGTTTTAGTAGCATGGTAAAATTGTGTCATGAACATGAATCAACAGCACACCATCAGAAAGTGATGCTGCCTTTCAAGTCAGTTCTCCTGAGACCTACCTGGAGTGCTGTCTCTGCTTTCGGGATTCCCCATAGACACAGATGTACTGGAGCAAGTCCAGAGCAGGGCTGCCAATGACTGGGGGCTGAAGCACATGGCATGAAGGAGCCAGGTTTATTCACCTTTCAGAATAAGGCTGGGTGAGAGGGATGGCCATCTACAACTACCTGCCTGGAGATTTGTAGAGAAGAGAGAAACAGATGCTTCTTAGAGGTGCACAGCAATAGGATAAGAGGCAAGGGATGTGAGTTGGAAGAAGGGAAATTCAGGTCAGGTATAAGGATAACTTGTTCTCAGTGGCTGGTCACTGAAATGGATTATATAGAGACCTTGTGATATCTCCATAGTTGGAGATGGTCAAAACCCAGTTGAACATAGCACTGAACAATTTGCTTTTGCTGACCCTCCTCTGTCTATAGAACTTGGACAAGAGGACCTCAGAAGGTTTTTCCAGCCTCAGCTGTTCTGCAGGTCTAGCTATAGCGTTTGTATTAAGACTTTAACATTGCACAGTACTTGTTAAAATATCACTTGGGGTTTCTGTGATGAATGCAGATTCTTAGAGCAAGAAATGTCTTTTTAGGGATTGGATCTATTCCTGGACTGAGTGAAGAAAATTGTGATAGAAAAATTAGTCTGAAAATCAAATAGCTCTGGCTAAATCTTCTTAGGATGTTGTCATGTTTATTAATTGGTTGGGTTTTTGTTGGGTTTTGTTTTTAAAGAAATCAGTGACATTTGAGTCCCAGACAAAGTTTGAAGCAAAATTTTCCAGGGTGTGGTAAGAAAGGATAAATAATTATAAATGATTTTTCAAATTCTGTAATTGCCTGCCATTGCCACTTTGCACAGGTAGCAGATTTAAATTTCATCAGAGTATAAAGAACAGAGGACTGAGTGTGTGGCAATGTGTAGTAAATCTTTATGTGCAAGGGCAGACATCATTGATCTGTATTATGTTGAGCCTTTGAAGCTTAACCCAGATCAGTGTCCTGAGCAGAGCAAAATGCAAACATTTTGTAAGATAAATGCTTTGAAATAAATCTGTTACCAAAGACTTCATCTTTTAATTTTAGTTTCTTAGCATCTGGTCCTTAGTCTACCTAATTGCATTATAATGGCTTTATGCTGCGCCAGATGCTAAAGAGATAACATTTTTCCTTCCTGGATAGCAATGCAGTCTTTATGTTTGGAATTCTGTTTTGTGGTTGTCCCTGTGTTAGGCTATGCCACAAGCAAACCACAGGTACTGGATTCTGATTTTATATTAAGTAAAATCAAATCCTTTTGAATCTCCTTGAGAAATAGAAATAAAAGATCTCTTGAACTGACAGAATTTTGTTAGTTACTTAATTTATAAGTGTTTCAACCTTTGTTCTAAGAGCAAAAATAATGATTTACATTCTGTCATTACTGGTGTTTGCTACAATGCACTAGCTTGTTTCCTTTCCTATTTATCAGTCTTTATTAAGTTGTTCTTTCTAGATGCGTGGCTAGACTTATGCAGTGGTCTACTTGTTATGTTGCATGGAATAAGGCTTTTATAAGAAGGAAGCAATCTGTCTTTATGGCTAATTGCCAGGGCAATCATAACTCATAGAAGCTATGATCAGATTCTGAGTTTCCTCAGCCATCCTTGCCAGGATTTTTTTTTTTTTTTTTTTTTAAATAAGAAGAAAAAGAGTTAAGAGTGCTGTTGCACTTCCAGTCAGTGCAGATTTACTGTTATTGAAGAAGGCTTCTTCCTTTCATATGTGATTGTTCTATATGCCCTGTTTGGGTAAAAAGTAATGTCATAGCAGCTCACTTTAAAATCTTGAAAGGAATCTTTAAATTTGAAAATGGAAAACTAATTTTTGCTAAATGGAATTTATAAATTAATAATCATCTGCTATTAAATAATATCAGTAAATAACATCTCAGCCATCTTAATTATTTTATAACTTATTACATAGATCATGCAAAGTGTAATTTATTAATAGTTGTATTGCTTTCTTTTGTGTAGAAGTGCACTAGAATAATTTATAATTACATTTAATATGTATCTGACCTTATTACAAGGGAAAAAATAATAAATGTTACTACTGAAATATTTTTGTCTGTTCACTGATAGGCTAATTTGGGGCTCTCAACCTCAATATTACATAGAATTTTAATTCCTTCCTGTAACCCTAACTTAAAACCTATCAAAGGGCATCACGTATATCTGGAAAATGTTTTTGTATGTTTTCTTTTAAAATAACTGCTTACTAAAAATAATGTGTTTTTCTTCTGAGACTAGTGGGCACTAAGAGCATATTGAACATCTACAGAATAAATCTCCTGGTACTGCCTGAACCCCCTAGAAAACACCAGAGCTGATGGGAGTGGAGGGCAAAGAGGGTAGTGTTGAGACTTTATGCTTACGTGAGGGGAATGCAGCTTCAGATTAAGACACCTAAATGTAAGCGTTTTCTCTTCCACTACTGTTAGGTGTTGGAAGTGTGGGAAAAGCAAAACAATGAGAAATCTGCAAAACACGCATTTCCTTGACACATGATGCCCAGAACAAACACGGGATGGGATGAAGATCCAGTGATTTGTGTTTGCTATGGCACCAAGGAGGAATGCAAAGCGAGGTGGAGGCCGTGTGGTCCCATTCTTTCACTTATCTCTTCTCAAGGACTGTTTTGCAGTAGTCTGACAGCTTGTCTCTCACCTTTCCTCTTCTCCCACAAAAAACAGTGCACCCCTCACACCAAGGAATGTGCTGTGTTGTTATTCAAGAGATAATGGCTTGACCACATTTCCACCCACTCACACATCCATACTATGATGAATACTACCCCAAGTTTGTACCTAACTTGGGAGGACGATAATCTGACACCAAATCAGAGGGACAGATAAAAAAGTTTGTGCTCTGCCCCCCCCCCCCCCCCCAACCCCACCTTTTGGTAAGATTTGAGCCCTCAGTTATGCCAAGTGATTATCTGGGAATTAAGTGTGTGATTACAATCGTTTTTCTTTTTGTGTGTAGTGCTATATAACCAACCTGCAGTTTCTGCATTTATCGCAGGCAATCTTAAAGAATCTATAAATGTTGCATAAAAAATAAATAAACCGTACTATTCGTGAACCTGACTGCTTCTCTTGAATGCAACCAGACTTACAACGTACAGTACAGGCTGTTCGTGCATCTGGTGTCAGGCCTATAGTTATGGCCATAATTGGCATACCTATTAAGAGATAAGTCCAGCCACCCCTAGCTCATCTAATCTCTGAGGATTGGCTAGAATGCAAGGGGATTCATCTCTTACCAAATTTAGCCTCACCTTAAACACAACAACTACCATCAGTGGAGATCTTGGACCAGATTCATTTGTGTATGTTATAAGTAGATTTCTCAAATTGATGTGAGTCAGAGCCAATCAAAATTTCAATTGTTTATTTAGCAAGCGGCAACAAGCAAAACAGCGCTGGGCGGCTGGGGAGTCCTTGCTCCACCAACGGCGCGCACTCACTTCCCGAGGGTCCGTCTTTTTTATATCCTCCGCCTTCCGGTATCGGGTCTCTCTGAGGGGCGTACTCTGCGTCTGCGCACTTTGCAGCTAGGGGGTCGCTCCATCCGGGTCTTCCTCGCGTCACCAACTCCTTGTATTTCCTGCTTTCCTGAGAGTGGCTCACAAAGCTTTTGTTTATATCTTACAGAATATAGACACTACCCCCTTTTTTCTTCTTCTTCTCCCCTTTGTCTTTCTCCCCTTTGTCCTTCTTCCCTTTCTCCCTCTTTTCAGTCTTTTGCATAGTAGGAGTCCTTGCTTCAGCATTTCAACTTAGATAAGCACTTGCAGTCAGTTAGTCGTTACACAGTGTAATAGTTAAGATTAAGCTTAGACCTACATAGTTTATGGAATAACATGTCACGAGCTCCCAGTATCTTTAATGGAATTTGATGAACAAACAGTTTACTGTCTATCACAGTGCACACCTAGGTACTTAGCATTGGTTTAAGTACAGTGAGATGTCTTGCCTGGCCTCAGCTGCCATTGCAGGAGGATGAGACTTGTGTCCCATGTCCTGTCTGTGAACCCCACAGAGGTGTCATTGGTCACCACAGAGCACACCAGCTATCTGTGTGTAGGCAACAGAATGCCACTACAAGGAAATGCAGTCTCTGAAACCTGGAGAGCAGTTAAAACAGGCACTTTAGTGGTTGTTCAGCTCACTCTGGACTCAGCAGATGCTGCTGCTGGGGTCTTGGTTCAGTTGCCAGCATTGACAGAGTCATTTCATGCTATTTGAGATGCTGTAGCTTCCCCTGGTCAACCTCTAAATGCTCACACAGAAAAGCATGTCGTTACTAGGCCCTCTGTTATATCTACCAATGCTGTTATCCCTTCTGAGGCATCTCCCATGCATTATGTGCTTGTGTGGAGACAACACTCTTTATAGCCTTGTTGTCATCGTCTCTAATGGGATTTTAGATTCCTCTTTCTAGGATGGACACCTAAATTAAGGTTCTAATTTCAGACTCCTCACTCCTCATTTTCCTTCAGTTTTGAAAAGAAATGTTTTTCACTGTGTTTATTTTTGTCTGTGTATGAACTTGTATTGCACATTTTCAGTCATAATTTAGGGTAGTGTTCTCTATCTCTCAGTTTTCAAGTGAAAAAAAAAAAAAGAAGGGGAGAAGAGGGGAAAAGAGAACAAGGAAAAGGCGAGTGAACAAGAAAAATTACATAAATCTGTTCATGAGTTTTGGGGGGGAAGAAATCCCTGAATAGATATAAACTTTTCATTACTTCTAAAGCACAAATAATTTCAATATGCCTTGTGTCTTACCTTTTCTTCTGATCAGTAAAACAGTTCAATTATCATTTCTCCGTAAGAAGTGACTAACTTACAGTTAAATGCTATGAATAGCCCTCATCCCTCATGAATGAGAATTCCCTCCTGCTATTAGTATCTGTCATCATGCATGATTGTTTCTGCACTAAAAGTCTTGGTAGAGTTCCTCATTAATTAGTTTGTGTACAAACATGACTACTTCTGCCAGTGGGAATAATGGGATGCCATTAAAGGTAAAGTCAGAGAAGATCTGATTAAAGTAGATGAATCTTCATTACAGTCTCACCATATGACCTTTATCAACATCTCAAGCTTCGTTACACACACAAGGTTGTTACCCCAGATTTGTAGTGATAGCCTCAAATGCTTATTTTTTAGTTATGTGGATATGCAGTTCATTTTCTTCCACTTGGATTCCACTTTTCACCAGATTTTTTTCTGTGTGTTTCAAATGCTGCCTTGCATAACTAAGGAGTGAGAAGTCACACTGGTATATATATGTGTGTGATAGCATGCAGCTAGTCTTTCTAAACTTCAACTGCACAAATGGTGTAATAACCAGTGGAATTTTCGTAATTGTTTTTTAAATTTGGTAGATCCCATGACTTTTCCTTATGTAGTCATTATCCTTGATCCTATACAAAAGAAAACTGTTTTCTTCAGGAAGAGTAAATAGCTTGACTGGGGCAAGTATCAACATAATGTTATGGTTCTTATGTCAGTATTTCCTCCAAGTAATGGGATGTCCGTCATTGCTATTTAAAAGGTGACCTTGGTAACCCAAAGGACAAGTTATCTGGTAGGCTTTGGCTGAGCTGCATTAAGTTGTAAGAGTCATCGAGAAATTGGATCCCGCTCATACTTGAGACTGCTTGTTCCTATGTGATTTTTTCCAAGAGTCACTTTCTACTCAGACTGCAAGACCGTGCATGTCACCTGAGAAGCCTTTGGTTTCTGGATGGTTTTAGGTTAGCAGGATACAATGTGTTGTTTCACTGATGATAGTCCTCAAATAATTGTTTTAACTGAGTTTTTCCTGTATCTGAGAGGGAGGAGAACCAGAGTCTCAACCTGACTCCTAATTTGTCCTTTCTTTGGAGCTGGACCTTTGGTGCCTGGTACTATGAGGTCCTCTTTTCTGTCATGCAGATAAATTGGTGGTAAAATTGTCAGTGCCTTGTTGACCACAGAGTGATTGGTCAGCATGAGTTACTTCCCCACTTCTTTGTCTTTGTGTAGTAAGTGTTTGCAGCATGGTACATGTGACTTCCATGTGACCAACTGCCTACGCACAGTTGCTAATTCTTTTGTTTATCTCAATTGCAATAATACTTGTATTAGGCAGGGATTCACATAGGTGCTTGTCCTAATTAGCTACAAAGTTAGAATAGCAAAGTAGCCCAGAACGAATCCCAAACAGATTGAGGCAGATGAACAATGTATGGGAACCTCCAGATTGCTCAAAATACTCAGTCAGGCATCTTTAACATCCTTAGATTCTGCTCAGTGGGGGCACGGAGGTGGCAATTCACACCAAAGGAAAGGAATATAATGAGACATGCACTATTAAAAAGAAAAGGTCAGGTTGGGGCAGGGAAGAGGTTCTTGTTCATTTTGAAGGTGTGGGGGTTTTGTGCAACTGGAAGGGAATTGGGAACACTGGGGTGTATCAGTTCTGTTGCAGTAGTAGGAGGGATCTGCTCTTTCCTCTTGTGAGAGGGATGAAGGCAAATTGCTGCTATTGAATTTGATGGATTTATGTGCAGATGCATTTTGATTCTAGAGTTGTATTCATTGGCAATATATTAGGAGCTTTACTATGTCAAGTAACTTTCAGTGTTTGAAGAAATATCTATTAAAATGGGTTAGCAACTTTTCAGATACATTTTGGGAAAACATGAACTCATTGATTCTTTTGCTCAAATTGTTATTTTGTTAATGGAAAATTTTCCATTTCAGAAAAACCTGTTAGGGTGTTCCATTTTGTTATTTTCAGAACACCATGGTTGTCTGGGTATTTCTCCCTTTGGGTTTTTGAATCATCTTATCCATAAACTCACAAATCTAAAAAAAATTTTCCATTTGAAAAAAAAAATAAATTACAGTCTGCATTTTGCCCTAATTTTGGAAGAAAAAAAGGTTCTTACAAATTACATAGTATAGGAAACTAGATTCTCTTTCCTACCTAACTGATATTAATTTGTGTGTGTTCCACTCTTTTTTCAGTTGTGTATACAAGTTTTCTTCTTTTCTATCACATTTTACTATTCTCTCAGCAGTTACCCTTAGTGCTTCTGTTTGTTTAGAAATGCTCCTACTCTACTAATGTGATTCCTCAAGAGATTTTGTGAAATAATATTAAAAGATAAATATGGCAACCTTGTAAGAAGTGGTATTTACTGTTTGTTGATTAGATTCCACAAGTGGTGTCTGGATAATGTGAAGAACTTGATGCATGAGCGGTTGAACTTCTCAGCTTGACCATAAGGAGTTAAGAATGTGAAGCACTTTTACACAGATTGTAAATTGGCTGTTGCTAATTCTCCTGTCTTCACCAGTTGATGTAGTATCAATTAGCAAATATAGGTTTTAATGCTGCCTTTAATATTCATGATTCTTAATTGCCTTTGTTAATTGAGAAGAAACACTCTGGTGTGCAATGCTTGACAGGTAAGAATTATTATCTGCTGCTTGTGTTGGCAGTTGTCCAGAGAAAAGTAGGTTACTGATACACAAGTATGGGCAAAGATCTTACCCATAGATCTGTTCTTTTGGCTGTGAGTTCCCCTTCTCTTGATAGATCATCTGAATAAGGGAATAGCTGATGGTTCAGGTAGAACATCTGAATAACCTGTTTTGAGGAATCAGTTGTGCAGGTTCATTTACAATGGGGAGCAGGCACAAAAGAGAACTACTTTTAGAAACTGCAAACCTACAGTTATTTTAAAGTATTATAAGAGTCAAAGAAATGACAGGCTAAAAACAAAGGAGACAGTGTTATCCGTGGTGAAACTTATCTGGTCTTTTTTTTTTTTTTTTCAAATTTGTCAAGTTTGATATATATGTGTATATTGTATATATGTTTGTCTTTGAACTGTATGTTTCAATCCCTGGAATACATCTTATGCTCAGGTGTTTTAATTTTTTATGCTGTCCATACGGCTTGGCTATATTATACTTTCTTTATGATGTTATAAAATTGGCCTTCTCTGAAATATCCTTACAACTACTAAACTATATTCATTTAAACATTTTCAAAGGCCATTTTTAACTTTTAGCCAGCCTGAAATATTGCTTTCATATAGCTTTAAGTGTGTAAATAGGGAGACTATGAAAGAATCTGCCTTAAAAAAACAAACAAAAAAAAGAAACACTTGAGTTCCAGCTGCAAAAGTGACTTAGAAGGAGGTGCTCGCTAAAGATAATTGCATTTAAGTTTGTGTTTGCTTTTCAAAGAGACTTAAGATCTTGGTTTATTTAAATACTTTCAAAAATTTTGGCTCGGCTCAATAATGCTAAAAGTTAAGGAAAAGAATCATATAGCAGGTCTAGTAAAGCATGATTAATGCTTTTAATTAGAAATGTTTATAAATGAGGCTTTCCATCATTATTTATATTCAAAGGATAGATTCTTAGCTGGAAAAGGTGGTCATTCTGTGTTCTGTTAGGAACAGAAATGACTTGATTTTTTTTTTTTTTAATGCTAATTAAAATTAAAATGTTAATTTTTCATGAGAGCTGTAAAATAAATTGAACTGGTAGCGGCTTGTACAGGAAATGAGACTTATCAGTTAATTTTATTGTCTAAAGTTTGGCATCTTGGATGATAAAAGTGAGTCTCACTTATAATTTCGCTTTTGATTTTCTCAGGGTTAGCCTGTAGAAATTACACCAGCATTGTGTGGCATGAGCTGTTCTGCACCAGATGGACTTCAGAGAGATAATGGAAGCAATATTGTCCCCAGCTTGGCAGCTGTTGCATGGGCTAAGCTGACCAGCTGTACACCATAGGCTTCTGTGGAGGATATTTGAGCAGTAATCTTGCGCTTTGTAGCATTCATGGACTATTGTTGTGAGAGAGTTCCTTCTCCACCCTTGCACAGCAACTTTCCAAAAGGTGTGGATAACCACAGTGCTGGCTGGGATTGCCCCTTTAGCTGATGTTTTGTTATTTTAGCACTTGTTACTATCACGGTTGTGCAGCAGTTCTACTGTATTCTCAAATTGGAACAGTTTAAAGCATCCAGAACCAGGGACTGTTTGGAAAAAAGCAATGAATAAGAGAGTCTGATTAATAGAAAGTTGAATAGCATCAGGAATGGATACTTTCCCACAGGCCCTCCAAATGTAACTGTGATCGGATTGCTGGTAGCAATAGCCTGATTATGAAAGGGCTACCTGTCTATCAGTGCTGAAAGGACATTTGGAAAGAGTGGGGGTCATGGCTGCTCCTTCTGACATATCCATGACTGCATTTGCATAATAACTCAGCCAATCTGGAGATCTTGTATTAGGAAAATGTCTGAGGAAAAAAAAAATGTTTTAGGCATGGCATAGTCCAGTAGTGACAAAATACAGAAAGGTTGGAGGGTAGAACGATTCTTATGAGCCTGAAGCTATAGATCAAGCTTAGAGTTTCTTATGGTTAGAATATTTTTATTGGAATTGTGTTTTGGTGATGCATGACTGTATACTCTTCCTTGTCAAAGATCACCTGTTGTGTTAGTGATCATCTAGTGTGAAGTGATATACCTGCCTAGGGAGATTATGGGTGTACTTCTAGTGGAAGATTGCCCTGTGTGTGTAGAAATATCAGATTGCCAGCTCTACACCGTATGCCTTCACAGTTGGTTACAGTGCTTTGGATCATCAGTAATTGTAAATGTGTGACTGCTACAGAAATAGGATATCTGTCTCATCCCACATGGTGGGTTACAAGGGGGGTGAATCTTTTGAATTCCCTGTGCTGGTGGAAGAGCCTGTCTCTGCTCAGTCTCTGCTCAGCAGAGCGGCAGGGTGGGCCAAGTCACAACAGTGACTCAGAGGAACAATTGTGCTCATGACTTTATTAACTGACCACTTTAGAGAGTGAATAGAGACAATTTGGTGACAATCAACTGATAACTGTCTGAAGAAGGAGTAAAGGCACTTTGGGATGAGATTACTTTCCAAATAACCTGTCAACAATCAACTGATCGCAATTCAATTTGTACAAAACTTAAACACATAAATATATGTAAGAAAGAGAGAGAGAGCAAAAAGAGGAAAGAAAAAAGAGAGGAGGAGGGAATAGGAAAAGTGGAATCACCACCCTTGGATCCCACGTTGTCACAGAGTAGCCAGCTTGGTCTGTAAGTGGTGGGTCAACAAAGACACACATGGGGTGTTGCCTTTGTATAGTCTTTCTTATGCATCTGCAATAGGCTGTCCCAGAGGGTTCTCATTTTCTCTGTCTTTACCTGCACGGTTAGGAAAGTTCTATCTCTGAGCAATGACAGGAGGGAGGGAAAAGAAACAGCCCGCCACCCCACCTCTGTAGAGCTCAATCCACTTCTCACCCACAGGGCATCCCACTCAATTTGTTTGAGACATCCTCTTTACGAACAGTTTCTTGTTTATGAACAGTTTGTGATGATATCAAGGGCATCACAAGTTGAAACTTCAACTTTTGAAAATATGCCTGTATTCACCACCTTGAGAATTTCTGTATATTCTAAGTTTTTCCAAAATCAGTGTTGTTTTGTCCATTTCCTATGTCAGAATCTAATGAATACATAAAAAACTAGCCCCAGCATCCCTCGCATAATTATTGTCTGAAATATGCTGAACTTTTCTTCTTTGTGAATGAGAGAAATTACTTTTGGGTTAATGTACTCAGAATTCAAATGCTCGGGTTCATGGATATAACATTGTGATTGGTGGAGGGTGGGTTGTTTTTTTTTTTTTTTTTGTATTGGTAAAGGTTTTTTATTTAGTAATACTGTTTTCTGGCAGATTACAAATTGGAGACAATTTTCTTTCCTTTGCACCTTTCAGTCATGCCCAGAATACTGAGCTGAAAACTGTTAAAACCAGATACCTGTGCACTTCAAAATTTCTACCAGTGATTCTAGTGGACCATGACTGCTTCATCTAACCCTTTCCTTTAGGGTACAGATTTTTAACAATACTTGGCTGTGGTTGTGTAACAATACACTGGCTGTGTAATGATACTTGGTACACTTGGAAGTATCTTATTAGAAATACTTCTTCACTTGATACTTATTTTAATTGAAAGTCAGTGATAACTGAAGGGACATATTTTTATATGGTAGTGAGCATAAAATTAAAATTGTAAGAGGTAAATTTTACAATAACTTTTAAAAATTGTCCGTAGTTTCTGAAGGGTTCTATGAATCCCCTTAAGACCTTCAATATGTTTGACTTTGTATATTGTTGATCATATGATTAGACTGAAATTATTATGGCTCTTTTAATGCTTTCTGCTTCTGTGAGCCTTGAATTGATCACAGTACAATATTTTATCTGCAAAATACATGTGAACTTACAAGTTAACTTAGCAGAAATCAAGAGGTGACATTTCTTCTAAACTCTAAAGGTAAAGTCTTATTAGTAGTTTATCGCATTCATCCTTGCAACTTCGTGTCTTCGCAAGATGTGATGACTCATGGTTGTTGTCAGTTCAGTATTAGAGCAGAACAGCTTCACAAATGTCCTATTAACCTATCTCATAACCCAGTGCCAAAACACTTTCATCATCTATTCTAGTCCAACACGTTAATATAGCTAAAGATTTAGCACCTTATTACTCGGTGCACAAAAATCAAATTACTTCCTTGGTGTCAAAATTAACTTCCCAGAAATCGTTACCCAAATCACCTCTTCCCATTTCTATTCCTCCTACTAACAAGAGTTTCTAACCAGTTAAATTTTGGAAGAGCCCTGTTCCTTTTTATTGACAGATGTACACTTGCCAATAGACTTTCTGTGGTCAATAATATATGTTTTAATCTAATGGCATATTAAAAGTTTAATGATTTCCATGGGTCTCTTTTGGGGAATTATTCTACTGTAATTGTACTATTTCTATAATAATATAATCTTAAAGAGAAGTAGAGTGAGTCTTTCTTCCCATAGGCAAATGCATATAGAAGTTAGAGAAGTTACTCACTGGTTCAGTTTAATGCTCAGTTTTCAACAAAAAAATAAATAAGCCATGTGGTAAGGCATAAAGATATTCCTGTTTGTAACTGCTTGTTGACATTTCATTTCAAATGAAGACAGACCAGTTTATACTAGAGCTGCTAATTAAAAAGTAGCCATGAATATAGAACAGAGATAAGTAATAAGGTGTCCTAGAAGCTGATTAGATTTAAAGGTGACCTTAAATGCTCAGGTAGCATAGGCAGATCGTTTTATTTGGATACACATTTGCTTTTGTCTTGTCCCCCCACTCACAAATGTTGAACAAGTAAGAGCATGCATATAGAAGAAAATTCAGTGATGATTTAAATAATTTAGCATTTCTTATAAGCCACTGTGCCTCTAGTTTGTGAGATTGAATTACATTACTAACATGATGTAACGTACACTGATACTACAAGTACAACATCTGTTATTTCTATTCACAATGCAGTTACCGTCAAAGTAGAAATTACTCTATTTTCTGAAAGCACAAATAGTTATCTGTGTATACTGTATAATGGTTAACTGTTTTACAAACACATCAAGGGGAATGCTGATATTTTTCTTAAGCAGTAATGTTTCTGAATACTTGTTTTGGGTTTTCTTTAAGGTAGTTGAATCACATTAGAACGCATGCATTAATAGGGATTCTTTCCTTTATAATATAGAATATAGCACAGATATAATATGAAAGGGCATGAGTTAATAAATTCAGATTAGGAAAATGCCCCAAAAGAGAACTCAGATTAGAATTTGGGTACAGGGATGGTCAGAATGTAATTTATTTATCTTACAAAAAATTATTACAGTTTATATTTTGTTCATTGCTCGTTAGAACAGAGCTAAGGATTTCCATAACTTTATCTGAAAGCTGAGAGGGGCCTCTACTTTGTCCAGACTTTCTGGTAGCTCACCCAGCTTCACTTCTCAGTTTTGCCGCATTTGAACCACAGTCTCGTGCCTTAGCTTTGTCTAACCAATCCAGACAGTTATTTCTTAGGAAAAAACAAATATTTACTTGGACAGAGAGACAGACGGGTTCTGTTGCCCAGAGCTTGAGGATCTCACAAGGGACAGGGATGGCTGCGGTTCAGGTGCCTGCTCAGAAACACTTGGTGTATGGTCTTGAAGGCCCTATTCTCAAACACAGAATTATCTTCTCTTAATAGAAATGCTGTCAAAACCAGCTAGCCCTAGAGCATTTCTGTGAGTGAATAAATCATCATGTTCTGACATGCAAACATCAAACCTGTAGACATAAGTTTCTAATTGGCTCTAGATGGGAATCAGCAATTAAACACAAGCTGTCAGTGCAGTCCTGTTGGTTGAAAGCGTAATCCCCATATGTACAGATGGGGTAGTTGTCAGAAGAGGCTGGGAGATGACTGCTGCTGTGAATAACAAGGATGAGGGAAATCACCCATCATCTGGTCTGCCAGTACATCTCATCCAGGTTGCTGGTGAGACTGGCACAGACCACATGCTACCTGTCAGGTTTCCAAGGGACAGAATCAGAATCACAGAATCATATAGGTTGGAAAGGACCTTGAAGATCATCTAGTCCAACTGTTAACCTAGCATTGGCAGTTTCCAACTACACCATATCCCTAAGCGCTATGTCAACCCGCCTCTTAAACACCTCCAGGGATGGGGACTCCACCACCTCCCTGGGCAGCCCATTCCAACGCCTAACAACATGTTCTGTAAAGAAATACTTCCTAATATCCAGTCTGAACCTTCCCTGGCACAACTTGAGGCCATTCCCTCTTGTCTTATCGCTTATTAGCTGGTTAAAGAGACTCATCCCCATCTCTCCGTAACCTCCTTTCAAGTAGTTGTAGAGGGCAGTGAGTTCCCCCCTCAGCCTCCTCTTCTCCAAACTAAACAACCCCAGTTCCCTCAACCGCTCCTCGTATGACATGTGCTCCAGACCCTTCACCAGCTTCGTTGCCCTTCTCTGGACACGCTCGAGTAATTCAATGTCCTTTTTGTAGTGAGGGGCCCAAAAGTGAACACAGTCATCGAGGTGCGGCCTTACCAGTGCCGAGTACAGGGGCAAGTTCACTTCCCTGTCCCTGCTGGCCACGCTATTGCTGATACAGGCCAGGATGCCACTGGCCTTCTTGGCCACCTGGGCACACTGCTGGCTCATGTTCAGCTGGCTGTCAATCAACACCTCCAGGTCCCTCTCTGACTGGCAGCTCTCCAGCCACTCCTCCCCAAGCCTGTAGCGCTGCTGGGGGTTGTTGTGGCCAAAGTGCAGCACCTGGCATTTGGCCTTATTGAAGCTCATCCAGTTGGCCTTAGCCCATCGCTCCAGCCTGTCCAGATCTCTCTGCAGAGCCTCCCTACCCTCGAGCAGATCAACACTCCCACCCAACTTGGTGTCATCTGCAAACTTACTGAGGGTGCACTTGATCCCCTCATCCAGATCATCAATATATGTTAAACAGGAGTGGCCCCAAAACCAAGCCCTTGGGGACACCACTCGTGACCAGCCGCCAACCGGATTTAACTCCGTTCACCACAACTCTCTGGGCCCGGCCATCCAGCCAGTTTTTTACCCAGCAAAGCATGCGATCATGCAAGCCTCGAGCAGCCAGTTTTGCCAGGAGAATGCTGTGGGAAACGGTGTCAAAGACCTTACTGAAGTTGAGGTAAACTACATCCACAGCCTTTCCCTCATCCAATAAGCTGGTTGCCCTGTTGTAGAAGGAGATCAGGTTTGTCAAGCAGGACCTGCCTTTCATAAACCCATGCTGACATTAGAGAAGGCAAGCAGCAAAAAAATGAACTGAAGAAACGACTTCAGGCGAGGTCCCTGGTTACTTTCATTTCAATGTAGGAGGAGGCCTGGATAGTTCATACAACACTGAGGGAGAAGATTCTGGACAATAATGGGGATTTCCCCTCAGAAAAGATATGCATAAAAGTAAGGATGGAAATGAATTTTAAATGTTGGATCTGTAAAAGTTTTTTTAAATTATTATTATTTAACAGCAAAGATATTTAACCACTGCAGCAAATTATGAAGAGATGTTTTAAATTTTTGACTTTTCAATAACAGTACTTTTCTGAATGTTATCTTTTAGCCAAACATGAATTATTTGGCTCACTTTGTGGATAAGTAGGTGAAACTTAATGATCTGTGTGCAGGTTGTATTAAATGATCGAATGGTCCCATCTGGCTTTAAGCTCTAAATCCACTTAATGAGTGAATTACATTAATATCCGCAGGCCTTTATCAAGCTGAATGTTGGTTCTCTTCAAAAGAGCTATTAAAGCTTCTGATGGAGTGTGGGGGGAACCCACCTTCTCATCCCTGTCTCACCACTCTCTGAGGTGACTTCAATTTCTAATATTAACCTTAATACAGCTTCTTGTGCTGTTGGTTGGAGAATATTACCAGATTAGTGTCAGATTCTAATTCCTTTTCTTATGCTGATAATTACACTTTCACCTAGGTTAGTTATATGGTGCTTCCCCTTTTTAAGGTGGCATTTACAAAATGGTGGCAAGTAACATTTTCTAGACTGTTTAGCTACTTCAGGCTGATTACTTTTGCTTGCTTATTTTGAAGCTTCATCTAACATGTCCAAGCCATTTCCTGGAAGAAGGTGAGGAAGAGAGATTTATTAATTTCTCTCCTCCCTTTCCCCCTGGTGACAAAAAGTCTTCCCAATGAAGTGCCAGCACTTGCTGAGAAGTAGCCCTT
Organism: Strix aluco; assembly: GCF_031877795.1. Classification (NCBI taxonomy): domain Eukaryota; kingdom Metazoa; phylum Chordata; class Aves; order Strigiformes; family Strigidae; genus Strix; species Strix aluco. The sequence continues at coordinate 45,210,833 of NC_133932.1, forward strand.
TGGAGAACAGGGTTGAAGTTGAAAGTCTGCATCTGCTCAGTAAAGATTTGTTAGTATTTTTCAATGATTGTCTCAGCAGTTTGCGATTGTCCTGAGTGTGCTTCAGTCTGGGGCTGCAGGGATCAAGCCGTGCTTTCCTTGCTGCTTTTCTGTAATGGCACGTCCTGCTGTGGTGTTGCCTCGAGATAGAAAATGAGAGTTTCTCCCCAAAACTCCCTCAGCAGCAGTCTGTGATGAGTGGAGCGACAGCCGTTTTAGTGAGAAAGAGACTTCTAAGACGTGAGGTGGGATTCAAGTGGGAGTTGGTGGCTAGTGGGAAAGGAAAAGTGGATTGGGAAAAAGAGGCAATCACCAAAGCACAGCCCTTCCCTTCCAGTAAGGTGGGATCCTGAAGAGAAAATAGGCATATGAGTTGTTGTCCACTTCACTTTTGACGCATTGTAACTTTTTCATGTCTTAATACTAAATCCTTCCCCAATGCAACCTTTACAATTAATAGCTATCCATGGTTTTAATCTCAGTTAACAGAAGAGGACTACTGATTTAAAACAGCAAATCAGAACAAGACTGTGTTACAGTAAGCATCAGTTACCGTCAGGTATGCCTGGAGGTAGCTGTATTGGTAGCTAATGTGTGTTCTGCACATCCTGTCAGATGCTGCCAGGTTTTGGTAGCACTGGTGGGAGGAAGAGCAGCGGGTTCTGCCAGTTAACTGAAACAAGGAGGTGGCTGGTACCCTGAGTCTTAGGGAGCAACAACAAAAAGGAAAAATGGGAGGAAATGATACACAACACAAGTCTTTATACATGAAGAAGTGGAGGAGGCTTGAGTTTGTTTTCATATTATCTTCTTATTAATTTCTTTATGAGGAAAGCCAATGGGCAGTCAGAGGAGTGAGGTTTGTGCACTGCCTGTCTGTATGTTACCTCCTTGGGTTGGAAAAATCATTTATGCACCAGAAGAGCGACTTAAAATTAAAGACAAATCTATTAGCTGTTTTTATTGGCTCTTTTAGAAGAAATTATGACATTACCTCAGCAACATGTACTGAAAGAATGAGTTATGAATATTTCCTTTTATTTTGGGAAGTTCAGGTCTTGTAGTTGCCTATAAAGGATTCAGATAGTGTGACGAGGTCTAAGTCTGTTGAATTTGTCTGGTTTACACCTAATGCTGAATTTGACAGCTTTTGCTTTCCAGATACTCAGCACCAGCCGTCTCATGGAAATAAAACTCGCCTCCTAGCTTTTCAGCACCACTCAGCCATCTCGGCTGTCCCGAGTTAGCTTAAGTAGTAGTTTTTACGCTTTTTAAAATATACTTTATATACTAAGTTTGTATGGCTTCTGGAATTCTATGTGCAATATCATATCTGTGCTATTTATAATCAAGTATATTGTGTGGATGTGCCAGCTTTGCTGAGTTCAGATGAGTGGGGTCTTGTTGTTCTGGATTGTGTGTGCGTGTTTCATGTTTGGGGTTTTTTTTTTAATTATTTGATCAAACGTATGAAGATGCTGCTAACTACATTTATGCAATTTCTGATCCCTTCACTATTAGCATATTTTTCTCTGAAAGTAAGAGTGTTTTTCTCTGAAAGTGAAGTTTTTGCATGACTTATGAGACTGAGGGTGAAAAAGATGGAGGAGAAGTTAATAATACCAATATTATATCTTAACATAGAAACATCATGCTTAAATCCACCTATCTTGTAAAAAGCATAAGTCTGTGTGGAATGCTTCAGTAGTCTCTTCACCTTCCCATCCTGATTTGCTGTCTTAAATTATAAGGGAAAAATGGTGTGGCACTACTTTCCTCAATACTTTTTACCTACATTTCATATGAATTCGATGTAGGGTAATGATTTGACTGTAAACATAATTCATCTACTAAGTTCCTCAGCTTTACCTCTTTGCATTTCTCATAAAGATGTAGTTGGGAATAAAATAGATTATTTTAATGGCTGCTGAGTCATTTACATGAGGTGCTAGAACCAAATTCTAGCCTTTATATTATTCAAATTATCTGTGCTCTTTTATCCTTGATAACTCTGAACAGATAAAATGGACTTTATGGATTTGTTTTTAAAATGGAAGCAGATGTAAAGCCAGTGAACGTGAATGCATGTGCAAACATTAATGCTATATAAAGTCAGCAATTCATACTTTTAACTGTTAGATACATTCTGAATATCCTATGTTAAATTTTATTACATCATTTATGGTATGAAATTGCTAGGATATAACTAAGATTACTTCCTGTCATTAAATGTTCTATGGCTTTTTGGCAGGAGTTAACCTCAATCGCCTGGCAAAAATACCCTGCTGTGATAACTGTCTATTTAAATTGTCCCCATAAGATTTTATCCAAGTTTCTCATCTCTCTGTAAAACTATAACATTATTGGCCCAGAATTAAGTTCAGTCCCAATGGGGTCTGCACTGTAGTGGTGGGCGAGGATCTCTTTATCAGATTGCTTTGAAGAATTTGTGTTTGAGAGTGCTGTATAAATATAAACTGTTGGTACCAAAAATAAATCAGTAATTAGAACTGATGGCAGTGAGGCAAAGCCATGTGAAATTCAAAATTTAATTTGATACATGAATATTTTAAAGCAAATATGAACATGTGCTTACTTTGGACTGCATTAGCTCTGGGCAGCAATTTGTTGTTGTGGTAGAGGAAATGAAGGGTTTATAAGGAACTGCCAAGACCATTTTTTCTTAAAATATCCCTGCAGTTTCTATTGTATATCAGTGAGGAGCATGATATAGGTTGTTTTATGCAATGCTATATATTGAATTTGACCCAATAATTTTCCTGGAACAGGATTAAGGAGAGTTTTATTTTACCTATATTTAAAAACGTGCGTAACAATTTTATAGGAAAGTGTTAGTCCTTTGTGCTGAAGATTTCAAGCCAACAGGGATGCAGGGGAAGACTGAGATAGCCCGACAGTGGCTCCAAAGGAGGCTTTGTGGGCTGCCGTTGGCGCCAAGGCTTCTCAGCCCTTCCCCTAAATGCATCGACTACTTCTGTGCCAGCCGCGCAGAATGGTAGTTATTCATCTGATTTACTGTGGTGTATTTCACTTACGTTATCTAAAAAGGTATTTAGCATGTGCCAAAACTCCATTGATTGCATGATAGTGTGTTTTGGGTGTGGGGGAGTAATTTTAACCACAAACTGTGAACCTATTTTTCTTTTTCCTTTAAATTCCATTATCTGTTCAAATTGGATATTTTGGTGGGGGTTTTTTTAGCAGGCAGTTGTGAATGGCAGCTGTTTACTTTGAGAATATCAGGGTTTTTCAGGAATCTTTGAAGAAAAAAACCCAAGCTGTTTAATCATACTTCATTTTGTTTGCTGCCAGTAATTGTTAGCTTGAGACACAGTTTTGTGTGGGGACAGGTAGGGAAGCTAAGCTGTTTTTTAAGTTGAGTAGTTTTTTTTTTTTCTGGAGTGAGTTTATAGAAACATAAGTAGGTGTATTTTGTATGTAACTGGCAAGCTGTTCATTATGAGGTTTTTAAATTATATAATTTGCCTTATCTGTGATGGATTTTGTTGATGGCATGGATTTGACTAGAAAAAATTATTCATGTCTAACACTTGTATTTCCATTTTTTTGCGGGTTACTTGATGAAAACTTTTTTCCAACAGTGACTCCTAGCCATGTTAAGAAGCAACACTGTAGATATCTATTGCAGATTGGTTAACCTGTGTTCTGCTAGCATCTTTTGCAGTATGTCCATAGTACATAGAGAGATCTGGATTTGTTTTCAAGACAGATTTTTCAAGACCAAGATTCAAAATTAAAACATTCCTTTCCTGCTTTTTACACAGATGATGTTTCTGAATTTGGATGGAACATTTAATGTTTTTGCACCTCAGTTCTTCCAACCAAATTTACATCTTTTCATTCTGCTTTTGATTTCTGCTAAAGCTGCAGGAATTCAGTCTCAATGCACCCAATATAAACTGTATCTGACTGTGTGTGTACATACCTACCAAGGTGTGAATTGCAGCTGATCATTTTGATGAGCTGTAATACAAAGCACATCAAATCTAGATTTAAGATTTGGGGGACAGATTACAGGTATGGTCAATACTGCACTTCTGTTAAAACATCCAGATCTAGCAATGTATTCTGTGAGCTGCAGGTAGTAAAAGCTCATTGAGAATAGTAAGACAGTCATGCTTAGACTCGGAATAACAAGGAGAAGAAGTTATCCTTGACTAGTTTATTACTGAAGTTCTTCAGTATTTTTGAAAAGAAGCCGTGGATCGTACCAGTTCTGCCATCATGTCTGTGTTAAAATACAAGGTATAGGAACTCCTGAAACTATATTTCAGATTCAGGAATTATATAGATTTATATATCACAGACATGTAGGAAAGAGAATTGTGCTGTGTCTGAAGAAAGAATTAGAAATCAAAATGTCCTGAAATAAAGATGCAGTTGCTAATAATTGCTTCAGGCCTGAAGACACTTGACTTAGGCTATGTAAAGTGCTCTGGTGTTTGAAAAGATGGAGCACAGGAGAGCCTGAAGAAATTAATCAGGAGAATGCAAATATGTGAAGAGGATGAAGAGGGCTTTAAATTAAAGCCTTCTAAACTAAAATTGCCAGGGGAGTGGAACCTCAATCCATCCCACTCCTGCCAGTATGATGCCAGTGCCAGCAATAGATGCCCAGAACCTGGAGAGGGATCACAGGTCAGCAGGAAGAGCAGCACAAAGGAGTTCCAGCCAGTAGGTCAGCTTCATTGGGGACCCAACTTAACTGCCTCAAAGCAAACACACATAGCATGGGGAATAAAGAAGGGGAGTCAGAGACGTGTGCACACCTTCAGGGCTAAGAATTTACTGGCATCATGGAGATGTGGTGGGATGGCTTCTATGACTGGAGTGTTGGAATGGAAGGACACAGTCTCCTTAAGCAGGACAGGCAGGGGAGGTGAGCAGGGGGTGTCACCCACTATGTCAGTGACCAGCTGGAGTGCATGGAGTTCTGGCTCGGGATGGATGAGGAGCCGAGAGTTTACAGGTCATGATTAAAGGGAAGGCAGTGACAGGTGATGTTATAGTGGGGATCTGCTACAGGCCATCCAACCAGGAAGACTGAGTGGATGAGATCCTCTATAGACAGGTAGGAGCAGCCTCACGTTCACAAGCCTTGGTCTTCATGGGGGACTTCAGCCACCCCAATATCTGTTGGAGGGACAACACAGCAGGGTACAAGCAATCTGGGAGGTTCCTGGAGTGCGTAGATGATAACTTTCTTCTCCAAGTGATAGAGGAGACAGTGAGGAGAGGTGCTATGCTAGACCTTGTTCTCACCAACAAGGAGGGGCTGGTGGGGAGTGTGAAGCTCAAGGGCAGCCTTGGCTACAGTGACTATGAAATGGTGGAGTTCAAGATCCTTAGGGCAGGTAGGAGGACACACAGCAAGCTCACTACCCTGGACTTCAGCAGAGCAGACATTGGCCTCTTCAGGGATCTGCTTGGCAGCGTAGCATGAGATAAATCCCTGGAGGAAAGAGGCACCCAGGAAAGCTGGTTAATAACCAAGGATGACCTCCTCTAATCTCAGGAGCAATGCATCCCAACAAAGAGGAAGTCAGGCAAAAATGCCAGGAGGCCTGCATGGATGAACAAGGAGCTCCTGGACAAGTTCAAACAAAAAAAGAAAGCCTACAGAGGGTGGAATCAAGGACACAGGTAGCCTGGGAGGGATACAGAGAAATGGTCCAAGGAGACAGGGATTAGGTGAGGAAGACCAAAGTCCTGATAGAATTAAATCTGGCCGGGGACATCAAGGGCAACAAGAAAAGCTTCTGTAGGTACATTGGTGATAAAAGAAAGACTAGGGACAGTGTGGGCCCTCTCCAGAAGGAAACAGGAGGCCTGCTTACCTGCCATATAGAGAAGGGTGAGGTTCTCAAAGACTTTTTTGCCACAGTCTTCATTGGCAAGGGCTCCAGCCACACCACCCAAGATGCAAAAGGCGAAAGCAGGGACTGGGAGAATGAAGAACTGCCCACTGTAGGCTTGAGACCTGAAGGTGCACAAGTCCATGGGACCTGATGAGATGCATCCATAGGTCCTGAGGGAACTGGAGGATGAAGTGTCTAAGCCACTATCCATCATAGTTGTGAAGTTGCGGCAGTCCAGTGAAGTTCCTGCTGGCTGAAAGAGAAACATAACCCCCATTTTTAAAAAGGGAAGAAAAGAAGACCCAGGGAGCTACAGGCCAGTCAGTCAGACAAGATCATGGAGCAGATCCTCCTGGAAATTATGCTAGGGCATATGGAAAATAAGGAGGGTATTGGTGACAACCAAAATGGCTTCACTAAGGGTGAATCGTGCCTGACAAATTTGGTGGCTTTCTATAACAGGTTACAGTGTTGGTGGATAAGGGAAGAGCAACTGACGTCATCTACCTGGACTTGTGCAAAGCATTAGATACTGTCCCATACAACATCCTTGTCTCTAAATTGGAGAAACCTGGGTTTGATGGATGGACCACTCAGTGGATAAGGAATTGGCTGGATGGTCACACTTAGAGTTGTGATCAACAGCTTGATGACCAAGTGGAGAGCAGTAATGAGTGGCATTCTGCAGGGGTCGGTATTGGGACCAGTGCTGTTTAACATCTTTGCTGGTGACATGGACAGTGGGATTGAGTGTACCCTCAGCAAGTTTGCCGATGACACCAAGCTGTGTGGTGCTGTTGGCATGCTGGAGGGAAGGGATGTCATCCAGAGGGACCCTGACAGGCTTGAGAGGTGGGCCCGTGCAAACCTCATGAAGTTCAACAAGGCCAAGCGGGGCCCGTGCAAACCTCATGAAGTTCAACAAGGCCAAGCGGAATGGTCAAGGCAATCCCAAGCACAAATACAGGCTGGATGATGAATGGAATGAGAGCAGCCCTGCAGAGAAGGACTTGGGGGTGTTAGTGGATGGAAAACTGACTATGAGCCAGCAATGTGCACTCGCAGGCTAGAAAGCCAACTGTATCCTGGGCTGCATCAAGGGAATTGTGGCCCGCAGGTCGAGGGAGGTGATTCTGTCCCTCTACTCTGCTCTCATGAGACTTCACATGGAGTACTGTGTCCATCTCTGGGGCACCCAGTGTAAGAAAGACATGGACCTGCTCGAGTGGGTCCAGAGAACGCCAGAAGGTACGTTCGATCCCTGCAAGCAATTGACCAGTGCCGGAGAGAGGGGAGGGAAAGAATGGCACTGCAGGGAAGTGATAGCACAGCGTGTGGGAAACAGCACACAGGGATTGGTTCCCTCCCGGCCAGAGAGAAGACCATGGTCACAACACGGCCAAGAGGCAGAGTGATGAGGAATGTGGGAACCCAGACAGAGGTCCTGCACAAACAGATGGCTGTGCATGTCTCTGCCTGCCGAGAGTGCCTGAGCCTGACACTTGAATTGGAGGGAGTCAGAGACACCGTTTGTGTGCAGTGTGATCAAGTAAACGATCTGTTCAGGCAGGTGGTTGAACTGAGGGAGGAGGTAGAAAGGTTGAGAACGATCAAAGAGTGTGAAAACGAGGTTGACTGGTGGAGCCACACTCTGAGACAAATGCAGCACGTAGAGGCTCCACAAGAAATATAGGACTCCCTCCCCTCCTCTCACCAGGCAGAAGGAGGGCTTGTGGGGGACGGGGGAATGGAGTCAGGTCCTTCCTTGGAAAGGCAAGCGAAAACCTTCTCGCCCCCCTCACCTTCCCAGTTGTCATTATACAATAGGTATGAGGCTTTGGAACTAGATGGCCAACCAAATGATGATGGAAACGAGGATCCATCTGGTGAGTCATCCACAGCTTGTCCCTCAGCCCCACAACTTGCGACTTCTTCAAGTAAGAAGGAAAGGAGGGTAAATGTAGTGGGTGACTCTGTTCTGAGGGGTACAGAGGGGCCCATATGTCAACCAGACCCATACCATAGAGAGGTCTTCTGCCTCCCTGGGGCTCAGATTAGAGATATTAAAAGGAAGGTCACTGCTCTGGTGCAGCCCTCTGATTACTACCCCTTGTTGGTTATCCAGACAGGTAATGATGAGGTGGTAGAGAGAAGTCTTAAGTCACTCAAAAAGGACTTCAAGGCACTGGGGTGGCTAATTGAAGGCTTGGGAGCTCAGGTCGTGTTTTCATCAATCCCTCAAGTGGAAGGGAAAACCGCTGAAAGAGGGTGGAAAACATACCTGATTAATACGTGGCTCACAGACTGGTGCCACCGTCGGAATTTTGGGTTCTTTGATCATGACGAGGTTTATAAGGCACCTGGTCTGCTGGTGGATGAGTGAGCCGACCAGGGAAGGTGCCCTCCTGGACCTGCTTCTTGTGAACAGGGAAGAGCTTGTGGGGGAAGTAAAGGTTGGAGGCTGTCTAGGGTGCAGTGATCATGAGATGATTGAGTTTTCGATCCTTGGAGAAACAAAGAGAGGGGTTAGTAAACTGCCACCTTAGATTTCCGGAGATCAAACTTTGACCTGTTCAAAAGACTGATTAACAAAATCCCTTGGGAGGCTGCCTTGAAGGATATGGGAGTCCAGGAAGGCTGGACATACTTCAAGAGAGAAGTCTTAAAGGCACAGGAGCAGGCTGTTCCCATCTGCTGAAAAATAAGCAGGCAAGGAAGGAGACCGACCTGGATAAACAGGGACCTTTGGCTGGATCTCAAGAACAAAAGGAGAATCTATTGCCTTTGGAAGAGGGGCCAGGTCTCTCATGAAGACTATAAAGATGTAGTGAAGTTATGCAGGGGGAACATTAGGAGAGCCAAAGCTCAGCTAGAGCTCAGCTTGGCTACAGCTGTTAAGGCTAATAAAAAATGTTTCTATAAATTCATTAACAGCAAAAGGAGGATTAGGGAAAATCTCCCTCCTTTACTGGATGCAGAGGGAAACATGGTAACTAAGGATGAGGAAAAGGCTGAGGTGCTCAACGCCTACTTTGCCTCAGTCTTTAGCAGTGGAACTGGCTGTTCCCTGGACACCCAGCCTCATGAGCTGGGAGATGGGAAGCAGAATGAGGTCAGCACAGTTGAAGAGGAGGTGGTCAGAGACCTGCTACACCACTTGGATGCACACAAGTCTGTGGGACCGGATGGGTTACACCCAAGGGTGCTGAAAGAGTTGGCAGATGTGCTCGCCAAGCCGCTTTCCATGATTTACCTGGAGTCATGGCTAACTGGGGAGGTCCCATTGGACTGGAGGGTGGCAAATGTGACACCCATGTACAAGAAAGGCAGAAAGGGCGATCCAGGAAACTAGAGACCTGTCAGTCTGACCTCGGTGCCAGGGAAGGTCATGGAGCAGGTAATCTCAAGTGCCATTAAAAGTCATATAATGGACAACCAGGGGATCAGGCCCAGTCAGCATGGGTTTATGAAAGGCAGGTCCTGCTTGACAAACCTGATCTCCTTCTACGACAGGGCAACCTGCTTATTGGATGAGGGAAAGGCTGTGGCTGTTGTTTACCTTGACTTTAGTAAAGCCTTTGATACTGTTTCCCACAGCATTCTCCTGGCGGTGTTTAAGAGTAGAGTGGACATAGCGCTTAGGGATATGGTGTAGTTGGGAACTGTCAATGTTAGTTTAATGGTTGGACTGGATGATCTTCAAGGTCTTTTCCAACCTAGACGATTCTGTGGTTCACCTGGAGTACTGTGTCCAGCTCTGGGGCACCCAGTGTAAGAAAGACATGGACCTACTCGAGAGGGTCCAGAGAACGCTGTGAAGATGGTCAGGGGGCTGAAGCACCTCCCCTATGAAGACAGGCTGAGGGACTTGGGGATGTTTAGCCTGAAAGAGAAGAGAAGGCTCCAGGGAGACCTTATAGAAACCTTCCAGTACTTAAACAGGACCTACAGGAAAGATGGGGAGGAACTCTTTATCAGGGAGTGTAGTGATAGGATGAGGGGTAATGGTTTTAAACTGAAAGAGGATAGATTTAGATATAGATATAAGGAAGAAATTCTTTCTGTGAGGGAGGTAAGACACTGGAACAGGTTGCCTGGAGAAGTTGTGGATGCCCCCATCCTGGAAATGTTCAAGGCCAGGTTGGATGGGGCTTTGAGCAGCCTGGTCTAGTGGAAGGTGTTCCTGCCTGTGGCAGGGAGATTGGAACTAGATGATCTTTAAGGTCCCTTGCAACCTAAACCATTTTATGATTTAATGATTCTATGTTTGAAAAGCATGTAAACACCTCTATTTGGGATTTCAAGCAGGGCAGACTCCTGTATCGCACAGATTTTGAAATAGGTGGTTGCCTAGATTGAGGTGATAGCTTCTGCAGTGGGTCTTATTTCTGTTGTTCCACTTGTGAGGGACTCTTTTTTTCTATGCCAGTGAGACATGTCTTCCTCCCACATGTCCCTGGGAATTTGCCTAGAAGGCCACAGCACAACTCTTGATTTGGCAAATAGTTCTTACTCTCAAGACGATACAAGCGTGTTGTACAGCTGAGTGATGTTGGGGTTCCTCTTGATTTCTGTAGACCTCCTACAGACAGACTGCGGTGGAGAGCAGATATCTGCCATGCACTGTCTAAACTTGACATGTGCATCACATCTGCTGGGAAACCAGCCTGACTTGCAGACCGTGTAGTGAGGAAATCAAGATATCATAAGAATAATCCATCTTGGAAGAAGCTGTCACTGCCTTCCATAAAATTGCTGTGTGTGCAGCTGCCTGCATTGTATTTTGCTGTGCAAGGGCTATCAGAGTGATTGTTCACTTATGTGCTGACATATCCATATTTTGCAGTCTGCAACATCTCAAATGAGTTGGATTTAAAACAACATAGGTTTGTCCAGCTTGGAACGTGTTGCATTTAAGGTAATGAATTAATTTGGTAAGAGATGAATCCCCTTACGTTCTAGCCGGTCCTCAGAGATTAGAGGGGCTAGGGGCGGCTGGACTTATCTCTTAATAGATATGCCAGTTATGGCCATAACTATAGGCCTGACACCAGATGCACGAACAACCCGTATGCTGTAGGTCCAGTTGCATTCAAGAGAAGCAGTCAGGTTCATGAATAGTACGGTTTATTCTTATGCAACATGTACAGATTCTTTGAGGTTGCCTACGATAAATGCACAAACTGCAGGTTGGCTGTATAGCACTACACACAAAAAGAATGATTGTAATCACACACACTTAATTCCCGGGTAATCGGCGTAGCTGAGAGCCCAAATCTTACCAAAAGGCATCCCTTCTGGGGAGGGGGTGATGAGCACAAACCCGTTGATCTGTCCCCTCCGATTTGGTATCAGATTATTGTCCCTCTGAGTTAGATACAAACTCGAGGTAGTATTTATCTAAGTATGCATGTGTGAGTGGGTGGGACTGTGGTCAAGCCATTGTTTCTTGAGTAACGACACAGCATATTCCTTGGTGCAAGGTGTGTGCTGGTTTTTGTGAGAAAAGAGGAGGAATGAGAGATAATGTCCACAGAGTACTGCAAAACAGTCCTTGTGAGATGGGGAGGAGCAGGAGATAAATCTGCATAGTCATGTGAAATGTTCCTTGAGAAAAGTGGAAGAATGGGACCATGCGGCCTCCACCTCGCTTCACTTTCCTCCTTGGTGGCACGGCAACACAAATCACTGGATCTCCATCCTGTTCTGTGTTTGTTCTGGGCACCATGTTTTAAGGAAATGTGTGTTTTGCAGATTTTTTGATGGTTTGCTTTTCCCACACTTCCAGCAGAACGATTTGGGGTTATTTTGCTTGACTTGCCTGTCTTTGCCTTCCCTCTTCCTTCTTGTTTTTAGTGGAAATTCTTATAAGGCCAAGGATATTACACTTGAAGATATGGCAAATGACCATTTTGAGAATTGGATTGATGCCCTGGCCTACTGTTTTAACCAACCTTTTAATTAGAGCTAAGATAGTGTGGAGATCCTTAAAAGACTTCCCTCACTTACTGTGAGAAGCTTTCTGGGTAAGACCTCTGTAAAGTTAACCTTTTGGAAAAAAAGGTGTAGATCAAATTGAAACTGAAAGAATGTAAGCATGCAAACATGGAATGGTGGAAAAAAATCCCAAATATTTGAATCCAGCAAAAGAAATGGCAACTTTCCACCATCTGCAATGACCTTTTCTTTTGAAGATATTCTCCTTGTTAGCAGGAGTAATTTGTACTCTCCAGTTACATTCAAAGTCTACTTCCAAAGAAAGAAAATGCAAGGCTTCAGACTCTGCTACTTACTTTTGAAAATAGGCTTGACTTTGTATGGCTGGCTTTAATGAAACTCACTCAGCAGGCATCCTATCATTGTAGCCTAAAAGCTAAGCAAATGCGTTACCTCTGCTGCTGCAATCTTTCATTTGTCATGGAAACCAACAGTTAGTGTAACGGAAGATAAGTAACTGTTGTTTACATGTTTCATTTTACATGCCGTGTGCATACTGTTCACAAAACGTGATTTTTCCAAAGGATAAGTTCATTATATAGCTGTTGGCACTGCATATACAGTTTGTCCCCGTCTCCCGATACAAGCAAGCACACCTTTTGACCTGTCTTTCCACATGCGGATTAATAGAAGTGCATTACGATGTGGTGAAAATCATTTTCGTTGCTGAAAAGCAGATGGAAAAACTGGTTTTGTTCACTGTTTACATTCATATTTAAAGTATGGGATCTGAAGCAATCATAGGCACCAAGGCAGAACTGTCTCCAGAAGGTGTCATAATTTCCAGTTTCTTTTGCAGTGGAAGCCGACATGACAATACCTGTATAAATCGTGATAAATGATTTTTTTTTTTTCATAGCAAAATGAATTAAGCTGCTTTTCTGCAGTGCTTCTTGTCAGTATCTTTGCAGCTGACAGTGCTAGTTAGAATTAAAAAAAAAAAGTGCTGTCACTAGAAGATGATTGGCATTCCTAAAGGTAAACATTTAAGGACCTTTTTAAATCCAAAAGCTGTTGTTGCTGCATGCAGATAGAAGTTTCCCCTACAGAGAATGATGGCTGATGTGAAAGTTGGTTCAAGAAGAGAAGGCTACTACATGATGGAAGTGACTTCTATTAGCAAGAATGAATTTACACAGAACAGTTAAGAGCTTTGACTTTCCTGACTAGCATGTCAGTAATTTACTGTCAAACAGATTTATTTGTAGAGAAAAGGTGTGCAAAATTATAGCCAGTGATTTTTTTTTTTTTGAATGAATAAAACCAGAACATACATTATCTACTAAACTAAGGTCTTCTTTGACGTTCTTCTTCCTTGAAAACCCCCAGATAAATTAACACTAAGGAATTGACACACCTTCAGGTAAGGCACCAAGACTTATGCTTATAAATCAAAGACTTTCTATCCAAAAATTAATATGAATATTGAAAATCAAAGGACATTAAATTTCCAAGCTATAATGGATGTTGTTGAAAAATCTGCACTGAGATGATGTCATGATCTTATATCCCACATGTATATTTGCAGCAGCATCAGTTAATTTTTGAGTAAGTATGCTGCTAGGTAGTCTAGGAGTCTGTCTTGATCCATACCTGACCCTATGAAATAAAACTGACTGTTTAAAAATACTTATTGTGTAAAAGCTTTTAAAATTTGGTCTTTCCAACTAACAAGTCCATAATCCTCAATATGCCTAATTGCAAGATGGGAGAGTACTGGTATGAGAGACAATCAATTATTTAGAACAGTTTAGTACTGCTTATGCTTTTCATGAGTTTCCTCAGATGGACCCCTGTAGTCTTAAAAGACTATATTCACTATAAGTGGGGTCTCTGCAATATGTTTTACATATACTTTCATGCATGCATTTTCTTGGGGTTTTTGGTTGGATTTTAGCGTTCATTCTTTCCCTTCAGTCTAAAACAAACAAACAAAATTTTGAAAAATAAAAGCTTGGTTTTTTTGAAGACACCCAGTTAAAAGGTGCAAACTGAAGTGACTTTGACACCATGTCCTTTCTCTTTCCGGCTTGCTGGTGGCTTTTCAGAATTGAGTAATTCAGTGCATGATGCTTATGTAAACGACACAGTTGATTTGGTAGATGATCTTCAAGGTTTTTAGAGGACTTATTTGAAGTCACTGATAGAGTAAAAAAAATAGAATTCTATGCCACATATTATGGCATAATGTCATATTTCTGCTCACTGTTGAACTTTTCTTTATGTGCTATTACAACCACAGTAAGAAGAGGCAACTTAGTGGAGTTGATAAAATGATGAAGAGGTATTCAAATGGCAGTTGTGCACTGATAAAATCTGTCATTCAGCCTGGCAATGTTTGTTCTGGTTTCCTTGCTGATCCATTTTCTGTGGGTCTTCTCACTTTGCAGATTCTTGTTGCTTATGTATATGGTTTGGGATCTGTGCTTTTTTCTTTTATTCCCTTTTTTTTTGTTAAACATTTGCCAGATGAAATTCTAAACTGTTGTATTAGATGACTATGTAGTTGCCTTTAAAATGTTTTCATATTCAAGGGAGCAATTTAAACTGATTTGCAGAAGATGCTGAGCACCAGAATTTATGTGGGAATGTCATAAGTGACAAGCTTTCCCTAATGAATTGCTTTAAAAGAAAAGTACCACCTGTCTGACATTATTCCAGACTTAGTTAATTACCCTGTATCACTTCTGACAACTGCAGAAAAATTAGACTGATGTTTCTGACCTCTAATCTGAAGAGATCTTTCCATCTCGATGTTGTTTTAATCAAATAGCACAAGGTCTCAGTATTACCAAGTCACAGCTGCCAATCAAGAGGATTGCATTCTGCATGAAAGCTCCAGATTCTCTTCATCAGTATTATGTTGCTTTAACTCCCATTAAAAAGTGTGACAATTTTAGTCTTTATTTTTATCTTATCTCTTGAAAGAGAAGGTTCATATAACTTTTCAATGAGAATGCATACATACAAACCATCACAGGCTTGGATTTTTTTCTTGTAGGCTTTTAAAATAAATGCAAACCAACTACTTTTCCTCCCAAACCTTCTGCATATACAAAAATGATGAGGAAATATAGAATTACCTGAAATACAGACCTAACTGCTTGATATTTTACCTAATTTGTGAACAGAATTGTTGCTGATCATGATCGTAACCTTTTTTTTCCTGAGACAATTTACTACTATTTGAATTTCTTTTTTTACATACTTGAAAAATATCTTTCACCCTGGAATATTTCATATAAAAGTAAGAATGGTTCTGTGATGAACTGAATAATTAATTGAGTCTAACTATATTTGAAATAGTTGGAAAAGAGTGTATGTGTCTCTATGGCAACTTTCTTTTCTGTAACATCTCTTCTTAATGTGAAAATTCAAGAAAATCTATACTTACGTAGTTGAGTTTAAATTAGGGAGATAGCCCAAATGTAAAGTTTATTATGTATGTATTGTGAGGCATCTGGTGTTTCTGGTAGAAGTGAACACAAGATTGTCTTGAACTTTTGATGCCAACAGCAAGGAAATGCTGCATTTGATGATACTCGTGCAACTGTTCATTTTTCCCATTGCTGCTGTGTATTTTGATATAGCTTTTAAGTGTACAATGACACACTGGTGCTCGTTCCCATGTAATCTCAATGTTTTACAAACATTGAACAGTCTGTTTTTCACTCTGCCTACAAGGTGATGTGGTATTATTATCCCCATTTGACAAATAAGAAGCCATGGTGCAGAGCTATCAAAGTTAGAAGTATATGTTAAAATTGGCATCCATCTCAGAGGCGGCTGTAATAAATTTTTCAGAGCAATTAGTACTGTGGCTTTGAATGTTTTTAGGGTATAATTTTGTGGTAGATGTGGTATGGGTATGTATCTTTGTGTATTGTTATCAGCTGTGCTTGTAATCTTTGCCACTGGGGTTAAATTCACAGTAATTTGATTTGGCATTCTCTCACTAGACTAACCACTAGAATGGGCCAAAACTATCCCTGAGGATGATTTTTGCAGACACTGAGAATGCAGGAACAGCACAGTTTTGGGGCATCGGGAGATCTGGGATCTGGGCCTGACCTTGCTTCTCTGATTTTGCTGTGCTTCCCGCTTCCACCCGCAAGCATCTTCTGGTGGTCTGCCTCCGTGTCCAGCAGCTCACCAGTCTAGGTTCTGCTCTGCAGGTTCTTGCTAGGAGATCTAGTTTCTCCTCTATCGGTTTTCATCAAAGAAATTCAATTAGTTTTCATGAAAACTTGTGTGGGTTTATGGGTGTTTTTGGGGGGAGGGTGGCCTAGCCTGTATGGCAAGCTATTTGTTCCTTGGTTCTCCACTGGTTATCATGGTATTTTTTTTATTTTTAGCTCACCTTCCAGAAGCATTTGCAACTTTTGTTCCACATTATTGTATGCTTGAAGGAAGTGCTGGAAGAGTGAAATAGCAGAAGGACAGGGTCACTGCAATAGGAGCCAGTAAATGTTATGACAAAAGTGAAAAGTTTTTTTCTGAATACTTCCTGGTGTACTGCCACATACCTAGTACTGAAATACAGTTGCAAGGTTCTTCTGATGACTGCAACTTCTCCCAGTTTAGGTATTTTCTTCCTCTCACAGGGACTAGGATGGATGTGTCCCAACCCAGGTACACTGAATTTCCCTGCAACTCCAAGGACACCCTGAAATGCCTCTCAAGAAAATAGCTATAAGATTAATATTTTTAATGGGAGAAAATCTTTTCTGCAGTCTGACTTTCAAAAATGGGTAAATTGTTCTTAACTATAATTTTTAAAAATAGAATAACAGCACAAGTATAGAAATTTCAGCCTAACTGGGCTGTGTTTGATAAAGGGGTAGAATGGAAAGCTCATGACAGCATCAATGACTTCTGAATAGGTCTTACACAATCAACCCTGTTCGTATCAGTCATACTTTTGTGGCATTTATAGCTACAAAGGAGAATCTTAATCTCCTTCATAATGACTAATAAATCAAGACTAACACCACTGGCTTTGAGTTGGACGTATCAACTGAAACACGGAATTTAAAGGGCTTAACTTGTACTCTGTATTGTGGCAGAAAGAATTCAGATGTTATGATTATTTTTTTTAACTGAAAAGAAGATATCCATGTCATATAATAACATTATTCTGTTACAATTACTCATAGTTTCACACCAATTGGCAGGTAAATTTTTGTAAGCCATCCTGTATGCTGCCTCTGGATGAAAATTATTTAATCAATACTTTTGGTCTTTCACATGAATCTTTGTCATTGCTATGATCATTTCAAACATAGGAAGTGCAGTGTCACACAGGATCTCAGAGAGGGTGGATGCAAAAGAGAAATTTGGATCAGTTCTATCTCATGAAGTGGGATAGGTAGCTAATATTTGCTCATATCATCTATAGTCACGCTTGTTGAGAGATGTCAAAACTTTAGCTGTAAACAGCTGTTGCATCAGAAATATTGGAAGCACTTTCAACTATACTTTATGCACTATTTGACAAAAATATTTCTACGTGGTTCAGATGGGGAACCTACCTTCTTATTTATACATTTAATACAACTGGATGGTGTTAGTAATGCATCATGTTTGTTAGCATGCTGGTGACATTATCATAGACTTTCCAGTATTATGTGATTTGCTGTGCATCTCTTCATGTTCTTCAGTTTGTGTTTTCAAGAAATCAACTTTGTTCAGTCTGTTGATATAGTTAGTGTTACTTTATAGGGAGAGAAACTTACTGGAAATATGAGTTAATTCAATCAAATACTCTAAATTTTTTTTTTTAAACAAAGTTTAAAAAGTACTCTATTTACATTGATTTTGTCTTAATTTTTTTAAAATGTGTTAATTAGCATGCAGTAAACAATTTTGAGGGAGAATCTTTAAGATGGACATATTCTGGATAACCAGAGAGAAGAGATTCTGGAACTGTTACTTCTGTTTTCTGTAAAAACTATGCAAATTTGGATTTCAGACATCTTTCCTCAGATGGCAAAGAAATCATTCATATTTGCCTGACTTATGTGGCTAGTCTTGGAGAAGACTTCCTGTGGGTTAGCTGGCTTGGTGAAGTGGCTGCTCAGCTATTACTTATTTTTCAGAAAATATTAAAGTGGCCGTTCTTCAAATTAGGTAGTAATGAGGTTCTCCT
Organism: Strix aluco; assembly: GCF_031877795.1. Taxonomy (NCBI): domain Eukaryota; kingdom Metazoa; phylum Chordata; class Aves; order Strigiformes; family Strigidae; genus Strix; species Strix aluco. The sequence continues at coordinate 45,228,917 of NC_133932.1, forward strand.
CCCAACAGCAGGTGTTGAGGTATAATTGGCCATTAGGATGTCATGTTTTGCTTGGAGACTTTGAGAGGATAACAAAGCTGTTTTCTATCAGTATAAGTTGGCTTTTATTACAAGTAAGGGAGAACTCCAAACCAGGTCAGGGTGGTCACAGAGGTAGTGTCTTATTTTCCTGAAACCAATTAACTTTCTTGACTTCAGAGCTTGTATTTCAGTGAAAAATACTCAGTTGTGGAAAGGCACTGGAAACTTGATTAACATATAAATAAGTTAATTTAGCTCTGGGAAAACAAACAAACAAACAAAAACAACAACAACAACAACAACAAAAAACCAACAAAAAAACAAACCCACAAACAAAACCTAAACTCTGGAGCTTTATTCTGTTTCAGTAATGTGAAAAACAGACTAACCAACCAACTTGTTTTTTCCATTATGTGTAATCTGGTCTTAAAGTGCAGTTTGGGGCTACATATAATGTAATGAGTGACTCTGCAATTCTAGTCCTTTATTAATTTCCACATACCACTTAGGACATGATTCCTGTAGCCTCAGATATAAGGATAGTGTTGTAATTCTGTGGAATGAAAATACTGAATAAGCTGCTCACCATAAGGTATAGACAGGATACTGAACTGTAAATAAGAATGTCTTGGATTATACAATTCAGAGCAACAGTGTAGTAGTGACTTGCATTAAATCTCTATTTTCCTTCATCACAGTGATGAGGTTTGTTTTGTATCTCTGACCATTACTTTCAAAGTATAATAGTCTGTGTCTAAAGACACACAAGGCTGTGCAGTGAGTAGCTATCCCAAAATGAGTTCTGTATGTGATTTGCTTTTACAAATTATTATTTTGATTGCATTGTTACTACAAGCTTGCATGAGGCATGTGGAAACGGGCCACACTGGCAGATTGTACCAGTGGTCCTGGCTGAGCCTGTAGATGGTTGGGTCCAGGTCTACCCATGTAACAGCTCATTCCAGTTGAGGGGTTCCTCATGTTCTGAAATTAAGCAGCTACACTGACAATGGGGTGGGAGCTTACTTTCTCCCCATTCCTATCATAGAATCCAGAGTAATGATAGCATACTGAACATCTGAGATAGATAACAACTGAATAAGGTTGGGGGTTTCTTTCCTGGATCCAGAATTCAGTTTTGAAAGAGGGAAGAGGAAGATGAACATCAAATTGAATAGCAGTAAGTGCTGAGGACATGCACTGAGATTTAAGAGCCAGTTGCATACCCCTGCTGTGCTTTAGGAACCTAAGCTTGCCCAGTCTCTAGCGAGTGGGATCTTCTGCCTGGGTCTTCCTCAGTGTTTTCCATGAGGACTGTTACTCTGGAATAGTCCACAGGGACACATGTCCTTCATTGGTGCAACAGAGAGATGTGGGAGTTAGGGTACATAACCAACACTGAATGGTAAAAGAAATTGTTGGATGTTGTGTTTTTAAGGCAGAATGAAAAGACAGTAATTAGCTGTCTTCCTTAAAAAATAAGGGGAAAAGTCTAGGAGGTTTCCAGTCACTGAAATGTGCTGTGGCATGAAACATAACAAGAGGTGGTTACTGTTCATCCAACTGTTCTCGTACTTCTTTGGTATGACAATAATGTAGAATGAACCCCTCAAAAATGAGGCTGTAGAAATATAACACTGTAAATGAAACTTCTTTTTTTTGGACATAAGACACTCTGAACAATGTCTTCAGTAGTCCAATAATCATTTGATGATACTAGTCAGAAAAGTAATTCAGTAAATAGAACTACTTTCATACATCCTGATGTGGGATTGTATTAGCACTCATTTGCTTGGAGAATATGCATATCTAATTAAATATATTCAGTGGATGAAGCAAAAATTGCTGCTCTCATTTATATATTTTAAAGTTCCTAAACTTGGTGTGAATCTATGTTGTTCAGTGCTTTCATGCACCTGCATATTTAAATAGCTTTTAGTCAGTCAAACCATACCTAGAAGAAAATTAATGGACCTTTCTTCACAGCACAAGTAAGATTTGAGTATAATTTTTATAATTTCAATTCAAACATTCCTTCTTCTTAATGGCAAAAATATATTTTCAAGTCTGAGATAACCTGTTAAAACTGTGGGTAGTATAAGAGAAATAAAAATAGAAAGTTGTGCATGAAAATAAAATTTAGATAAAATGGCTGCAGGAAAACTGAAATGTAACTAAGAATGTTAGTGTGTTTAATTAAAAAAATATCCAACACAGCCATTTATCTTTTATATATGATGAAAATATCATTTGTTGATAGTTCTGAATTTTGTTGATATATGACTTCTGTTGAAGCTTGCTTCTACTAGAGATTTGATTATATGTGGTTAAAAGAAAATGAATGTATACACCTTGAGGTTCCTGGAAATTATTGCTTACTATATAGAATCATCTTTAATATAAAGAATATAATGCCATGGAAAAGCCAACACTTTTTTCTTTCATGGTTGCTTTTAGGCTATACCAAAAAATCTTTACAGAATGTTAGTAGTGTGTGCAAAAGTTTATAAAAATGTTATTTCAAAAGAAGATGGATTCAAGAGGCATATCAGTCCAGTCGTGTTTGTAGAGGAACCCTTAGATGGAAGACTTGTATCTGATCTCTGAAACCTTTTTAAAGGAGTGTTGTTAGCCTTGAAATCTGACACATGCAACTTTTTAAAATTATTATTTATTTATTTTGGGGTTTTTTTTAAAAGTGACTTTATATGAATGAATGCTTTTTTTATGATCTTATATCTGATGTTTTGCTAACTCTCTGCAAAGTTGAGTTTTATGGGCTTTTAACCCAGCTAGCTTTATTGGGGGTTCCTCCCCATTCCAGTAGAGGCAAAGCAGCTTGAATTTTATTAAACTGGTTGTTTAATCTTATTTTAATTGTGTAGAAATATCTTTGGAAAAGCTGCAAATATATTGTTGATATTTAACCATCAGTGGTTTTTTTCCCGTGATATAAGCTGATGAGAAGCTGCAGATCAACCTTTTTTCATAGAAAATTTCTAAATTCAACTAATTACATTGAATATCAGCTCTAATTAGGCCTGGAAAAGGAAGCACTTTGGGAACGGGGTAAAAAGAAACCATAATTATTTAGCATACTCTGATACAGCCCTGCAATAGGAAGCTAAGAAGTAGAGAGATGCTGTTATGGTAATACACATGCTAAACATGCATAATTTTAGCAAGTATGGCCATGAATTGCTGGAAGCAAAAGGTTACAGATAGCAAAGGCAATCTGGTTTTCAATGTCTTTTTTTCACTGCTTTTTAATATTTTACATTACTTGAGCTGTGAGATATGAGCCATCTTAAGTTTTAGTGTAATGAGCAACACAGGACATCTATGATACCTACCTGCTTGGTTGCTTTTCATTTTAGAGGTTCAGCTTGTGGTTATCTGTAGGAGTATAACACAAGATGGGAAAGGATAGACTATGGGATTGCAAATTATATTTCTGAAATGGTGTTAAATTGTATGTGGAAATATAGTTTCCCGAATCTTGATTAGTCCCATGTGTATAACCTGAGGATTTTGAATGATTACGTTTCCCTATTGGAAAAGACTTTAAGAAAGAATTGATGAGAACATAGAAGAACATTCTTGCAGAAATATGGACCTGATACATGGAATTCTGTTTTTCCCCAGCCAAATACATGTTTTAGTAGAGGGCAGTTCCTTAAAAAACAGACCTTTGCATTGAGCAGACAGCTGATTTAGGGGACTACTTCTGGGTTTGGAGTGAAGTGCATGTGTGGTTTGTTCAGGTAAGCAGATCTGTAGGCATTTGGGTCCTAGCTGAGCTCCAAATTTCTCTTTGACTTCCTCCAGTTTCCTCCTGTATAGGAATGTTATTGATTTGAAGTGAACAGAAAATGATCGCAGGCTTTTGTAATGATCATCAGATCTGAGGATCTTACATTCATTTGTATAGAAGTTACACCAAGATGAGGTCACAGTAAATCTGGGCCTTTTTCACTGTTGAGCCAATTTTTTTTTTTTTTTTTTTTGATTCCTTCAGGCACCCAGAGGTTGAGACCTGGTGAGAACTCTCAGAATTGTGTGATCTCTATGTATTTGATAAGGAGCCCCTAAAGGCAATACCAAAAATGTTTTTAGTGTAATTTCAAACACTGGTAAGAAACTACATGTTGTCTAGACACTTAAATACAAAATGTTCTCATGTGAGTGCCTATTAAGTTCTCTGAAGTATAATCATTTAGTGGGAAGAAACTTACTAGGAATTTAAATCTTGTGAATCCAAGAAGAGCATATTTTTCAAAGATTTATCAGTGACATAAAAACCTGGTTTATATGTTATATTTATTTATATTTTTAATATTTTAAAGGATTTGTTACATTTTAACTGCAAATTTCAACTGCAAATTTCAATTTGTAAAGTTATCTAATCCCTTGGATTCTATTAAATAAAGCAGTTCATAAGTATCTGTTGCAAATATATAAAGACAGCTTAACCCCAATTCTTACCATTTTATGCTGATAATAATCTCATTAAGGACAAGAGACTGAATAGGCACAGAAATTTAACTAACTTCAGTCCCTTGAAGCTAAAAAACATCACTCTGAGAAATGTAATAGATGCTGATGAAAAAGATAAATCTGCTCAATAAATAAGGAGTTTCCAAAGATGCCCAAACCAAGATTTTATTCTAAGCATTTTCCTTTCAAGGTTTGTTTTATATGTAAACTTAGATTGCTTCTGAAAAATGGCTGGTTTCTTTTTGTATATGCAATTTGGTAGAATAGTTGTCGCCTATGCAAAAAATTCTTTAATAACATCCTCTACTCAAAAAAGGCCCCACTTTTAATTATATATCGGGAATGTGTATTAGCTAGTCTGTTTTAAATAATGCTGAAAGCCTGCAGTCCTAACATCACAGATGGCTGAGTAGCTTCATAATTCTCAACCTTTTTTTTTAATATAGATGCCATATGTTTATTGATGATACAGTTCCTAAGTGATACTGGTGCATCACATCCACGTACTTGTTGTAAATCAATGCAGCAAATTAATCACCATAATAGTTCTTAATTTTTGAAGGTATTGTATGACAGGTTTTAACGTAGAAAGCCAAATTCTGTTGTCTTTCTACGTTGGCATGAACTGAATTTATTCACTTAGTTTAACTAAGATGGTTTCAGATGTATTGCAAACAAATTTAAACAAAATAAGGCCACAATAAATTCTGTATCCACTTCAGAAATGCAATTTATAAAGGCTGAATTAATGGGAATGCTTTATATTTAGGAAAAATAGCTATTTAGTAAGTGATTAGTTAAAAGGTTACTATTTTTGGTATTGTTAAATTGTATACATCTGCTTAAAATGCTGTATTTAGCTTTTGGAGGTCTTTGTTTATGAACAGACTACAAAATTTTTCGACACATTCATCATCCACAATTACTCAAATTTCAGTGAATAATTATTAACACGCTGAGGAATTGCAAATATTTGTAGTTCTTGATTCATATTTCGAAATTACCAGTACTAATTCCTCATCTCAAAGTCAATTTTGAATTAGCCAGCCTAATATGTATTTCCAATTATGTTTTCAGAGCTACATTTTAAGCTGTAGAATTCAGCTGGAGTTTTATACACACAGAAAATATGAAATTGAGTTTTATACCTTACTCCATCAGGAACCATTGCAACAGTAAAGCTTGAGTGCCTATATATTAGTAGTACAAATATTTTATCAAATTGAAGTTTTGAAATTGAGTGAATATTTACAGTACTTGTTTCAGTATGACTGATACCTTAGCAATTTAGCATTCATCTCTTGATTTATATTCTATCTGGTGGCATCTCAGAGTAATACTAAACTGCTTGCAGATCTTGGGCAATTTTCTGTTTCTTGATTGATTAAGACCCAATTGTGTGAAAGCCCCTGGCTTTTATTTTTCGCCAATGATGCAAGTAAAAAAAAACTGCTGAGAACCAGAGACAAAGTTACTCCCAGCTGCTTAGGGAATGGTGTCTTCCCTTCTAGCCATTTCAAGGAAAAAGTCTTTGAGAGCAAAGCAACAGCTAAGTCGCTGCTCTTATCCCCTTGTTCCCTTTGCTTTCTGCTTGGCTGTGCTGCAGGAAAATCCTTCTGTGAACAGTGTGTTGTCTCACTAGTGCCCTTAATGTATGAGGTAATAACCTCAGCTAAGTTAACCTGAATCGAAGTCTAGCGCATGTAGCTTAGAGGTGTAGTTGGTGATTTGGATATGGCAAATGGGATCGTATCAAGAGCTCTGCTTTGTATCTGTCCTGATATGTGTATATATAAGAAAAAAAAAAATCAAAACTGTTTGCTTTCTTGCATATCTCATCAGTGAGTAAACCAGCACATTTTAAGTAGGTAGGTTTTTGGTATCATTTCTTAATATAGGATTTCAGAAATTTGCCTTTGTCAGTAGTAATATGTAATTTGTCATTTAGTAATAAGTAATGCATGTGCATGAATGTGCACATATGCTTAACATATAGAAGTTATTTTCATTCTGTTAGGCAGTGACTCTTGTGTCTTACCAGTTTACTCTCTTTGTGAAGGAGCAGCAGTCATGCCTCGTTATGAAAGCTTGTGCTGTCTTACATTATTAGCAGAGAGACTAGTACAGCGATATTGCAAGTATAGTTGTGTTTATTTTCATGATCAATAAATGATACTTGTTGTCTTTGTTAACTATTAGTACATAAAGTATATTGGAATTAAGTATGTTGCTTTTGTGCTAGTTAGGAAGTGGAGTATTACAGAAATTGAGGTATATAATATAAATGAACAAAATGTTTTATGATGTCAAGAAATGTCACTACATTTTAATTTTCTTTTGAAGTTTTGTAAGGAGCTTAGAGAACTTATTTAACTTTTCATTCTAACTCTATTAAGAAACTAATAGAACAGACTGGGCAATTTCATTGTATTAATTAAATGTAACAATGGTATTCTCTATTAAAATGAGAGATAACATTTGAATCAATAGGTGGTTTTCTTACTTGCTATAAAAGAACGAATTGTATTTCCAGCCCTTCCTTTCCTTAAAAGCAATTCTATAGATGGATTCATCTTTTGACTCGGGGTGTTTCCATGCATTTAATTAATGAACTAGCATAGCCTTACACAGTCTTTTTTATAACTCTCTTAACTGTTCATGTCACTTAAGAATAAAATGTCTTTTCCTCATCTGATTTTTAAGTGAAAAAACACAAACCAAGACGACAACAGCAAAAACCCAAACAAAAAAAACCCCATAATATTTGTACATCTCTCCTATCGATGTGAAAGCATTTTTTATTTCTTCAGACGTGAATAAGTGGCTATGATGGCCGCATCAGAGAGCTTTGGGACCAATAGTCATGCTGCTCACTGCTTCAGCAGGTGGTTCACCAGCAGCAGTACAGGGAGATGGCCTTCCTAACCTGGGAAGAAGGGCAGCATACACAATCTAGAGTCTAGGTCTTCCTCAAGGGTTTCAGGGTAGTTAGCTCAGCTTGAATTCAAATGCATTGTGACGAGCGTTACACTACACCATAAAAAAGGACGACGGAATAAAAGGGGGGAAAATACACATTCACACTGCTATGCACTGTGAAATTTTGGCCTTTGATTGGAAGTCTAATCAATCTATTGAAAAAAGTTGAAGACAGACCAGGATTTTTTTTTTTTTTTGGATAGTTGAATTGCTTTTAATGTTGCCTACCAAAAAAAAATAAAATTGAAAGTAAAAAGCCGAGATTCTTGCGTGTACTTCTTTAGGCCTTATTCTCTTGGTTTAACATGTTTCTGTTTGTATTATCTTCATTTAATGACTTGTAAATGTCAGTGGCATAACTGGTACAATTTTGGAGTACTGTGAACTCTGTTGGCATTTTTTCCAAGTAAGTGTATGTTTTGGGAGAAGGGCTGCAGAAATATCAGCGTGCCAGCCCACCCTGTAGAGAGTGAAAGTGGGTGGACTTGTTCTGGGTACTTGTAAGTTAGCTGTGGTTCAGTGTATACCTCGAATACCTTCTGAGTGCTGAGACTTTTTGTAGCACCGTGCATGGTGGTTTAGATTTGCAGACACAGAAGTGGCAGAGCTGGCAGTGTTTGCGTGGATTCTCAGTTACAGAAATAGCAGCTTTTGAGTAAGGTGCAAAATGTAATGCAAGGTACACTGTTTTGAAATGTTAAAGGTGGTGGAGGGTGAATACATAAAACGTGTTAACACAATGTATGCATAAAATGTTCATGCATTTTCAGTCTTCAGCTAAATTGTCAGGCTTTTTCACAGAATTTCTGCTAGGATTACATTTGCAAAGTAACCCAAAAGTCCTGATTGGTGGGGCTTATTACTTGAAATATTTGTTGATAGTTGGCTATTTCATTATGGGTCTCCTGTACCTTGTATATACATCTTGCAGAAAAGTGTAGAGGCACTAATTAATCTCAGTGGTTGAAGATAGTAGTTTGTCAAAAAATAGTCAGGGATGGGAAAGATACAATCTACGGCCTTTGTTACATATAACAGCTCTCAGAAATTTGGTTCATGCATTTAAGCATCAAGCCTAATAGCAGTTTGTAAAGTGAAGATGATAGCTAGCAATAACATTGAAAAAAACCAGCTGCCATTCAAACACAGTATAAAAGTTTAAAAGAGTTGTTTACACATGTAGGTTAAAGTTTATGTTCCTAGGTTAAATCATATATTAAGGAACAAGAACCACGTTTAATGCTCACTTTAGTGTCATTAGAATTGAAAACGATCTTAATAAATACCTAGAAGTGAGGAGAACACTTCTTGCTTGAAGAGTTTAATAAAAGTCATCAAACATCACTGGATATATGTGCTATCTTTCAGAAATATGGAAAGCTATGTTAGCATATCAGTAATATGGCTGCTTGAACACTTGCACAAGTGAAAATTATATGCATGATTATTTTGCTTCTATCACAACCAATCAGTCACAGAGTGCTCTGATGCATCTGAAGGTTAGAACTCATTGCAAAAACTTTAGTACTTTAAACATGTATATCTGTGTGTATACGTGTGTATGTCTGTGTGCTTCAGTTGGTTCCTTGGGTAGTCTCTTAAGATACATTTCACTTGATACAAATACTGCAAAGCTTGAATATGGATGCATTTGAAAATTACCTCATGATGATTTTTTTATTGTTTGTAATTTGCTTCTGAATCACTTCGTTGATGTCTTTGTTTTTATAGTCTTCTGAATGTGCATAGAAAGTCTGTGTTAATTAACAATCAGTTTGTCTAGCTGAATTCCAATTTTGTAGAATTAAAATTAATTCACCCTCACTTTTTCATTTTTGTATCATTGTATGGTGTAAGAAAGTGCACAAAATGTTAATACCTGGAATGTTTTCGACAGTAATAATTCATTCTCTAAAGCAGCATCTAATCTCAGTAATAATTCCTTCTGTAAAATAATATCTAATCTTAACTCTTAAGCTTGTAAAATGCTTACATTTCTGACAAGGCTTGCAGTAAAAATCAAAGCCAACTTTTGAGTGTTTTTCTCTGCTACTCTCAGTGCAATCCTAGTAACTGTAAATTACTTAAAGTATAGAAAAATTTTCAAAGATGTAAGGTTCTATGGAAAATGTAAACTAAAAAAATGTAATAGCTTGGGAAAGCTGTTGAACTTTACAAACTGATAGTGAGCTATAATTCCATAATTTGTTTATTTCTTAGCATTAGTATTATACTTGCTGCAGTTATTGCAATCTATGTTGCTTAGTCTGCCAAGACTTTAATCCTCACTAATGAGAATAATCCAGCAACACTCATCATTTCAAGCAATGGCACTGCTTTTTGCCCTCCTTCCATCTTGGGGAGTGACTTGTTTACTTGTTTGCCAAATATCTGCGAAATAGGAAAGTACTTTATAGGGGTTTTTCCCCCCCTGTCTGTACAGTATTTTTTAACTTTTATTTTCCAAAGTTGAAATATACAGTAGGTTCCTCTGTGTGTGTGTGTGTTCTAGCAGAGCCCTAAACTGTGGGAGTGCTGCGGGGAATGTCTTGACAGTGCAGTACATTGAAAAGTAGGTGTACATCTGTTCCATTCTAAAATAAAAACTATCCAACCCTTAAATGCTCACCTTAAATGCATTTGAATAAATCAATAGCTAAAAGGAAGATGAATTGAGTTGACTGTTTCTAAGACTATAAACTTTTTCAACTTCTCAAATACTTAAGTTCTGATGATAAGTTGTCATACAGGTTGTTTGAATGTTATGTCATTATTCTCATATTTTGTGTGAAGTTTATGTGGTACAAGCCAATGATTATAGTGCAGTCTGTGTTCTGGGTAGTTCCTTACAATGTATAAAACCTAACAGGAGTCAAATATCTACATTTTATTCTATCACATAATATCTGCATGCCCAATTATATGAACAAACACAACTTAGAAGCTATCTTAAGCTTTCTTTGTGCCTTTGAGTATTACATTTGAGTGTGGTTTGAACATAAATAATTAAAAAAGGATGAGGTTTTTATGCATGGTGGTCTTCTTAGATGTTAGACAATTTAATATGGAGAACTGTGTATTCCCAAAATTCTTTCTCCATTCAAGACTGAACTGTGGAGGAAAACTGTCCAAAACTTGAAAGGCACTTCATTCCATTTACTGGGAAAATAAAACAGAAATGAAAGAGAGTTTTTAAGAGTTTCATTTGCATTGATTGAAACATGATGGTCATGTCAATTTAACCTTTGCAATCTGGTGGTTTTTTGTATTAATTAGAAGTCTTTTCCATGTTACTTTTATTACTCTAGCTGCCTGCTGCATGATTTTCTACTTGTTCCATTATAAGAATGGCATTATTTTTAATTTCCAAAACTAGCATTTTGTTGCAAACTCTCTGGAATCTGCTATGATGTTAGATGGAGCCTGAATGTCATAGAAGCATTGTTTCTGATGGCTAATTAGATATCCAAGTGATTTAACCTCTTTGTGTCATTGTCATCAAGCTGATGATCCTGATGAAGAATGCCTGACAATTAGTGATGTAGAAATACCAAAATAACATAGACATTATTTATGTGGTTGCTAAATTAGTTGTTAGGCATTGCAAATCTTAGAGGAGTAGCCAGCTCATTCCTCATTTCTCAAAATTCTCAAAAATATATTTTCTTTTTGATTCTTGTGTTGACCAAAGAATACTTCTTTTGTGAGTTGAGTAAAAGGAGCAAAAAACCAGAAGTCATTCTAACTTCCTTGATCCTGATCTGCACTGACTAAAGGTCCAGAATCCTTTACATGATAGATAATACTCTGCAGCTTCTGGATATCAGCAATTAGTCCATACTGAAGCTAAGCGCTGCCTCAGGATACTTGTGTTCAGATCCATCTGAATACCTTTCCACCATTAATTTTTATAAATCCTCTTTAATCCTTTTACACATTTGGCCCAAGGATTTTGTATGCTCTGGAGTTCCACAGTGAAAATGTGAACCATATGGAGAATGGGTACCCAAATTCAAATTTGGACATGTGAAAACATTAAAGAAATGAAAGAGTATGCAAAGGAGATGTATTTTTAATAAATTAAAGGGTACATTTGAAGAAAATAGGAATTACATTGGATTTTGGCAGGGGAAGAGGAAATATGTTCTCTAATCATGGACACATTGAACTGTTTTGTATAGCATTACCTGAACTTCCTGATAAATAATGGGTAAAGAACTTTTTTGTTCCATTCTAAACCAACATACTCTTGTGTCAGTGGGTTTCCCCTGGTTCATGTACAGCAAGTTTTTAATAAAAATTCCACCCCTTCATGCTTTTCACATCTACATCTTACCTCCACTGAGCCTTCTCCTCTCCAAACTGAAGCATCCTAGCTCTTTGGGTATCTGCTTATAAAGCAGCAGCTCCATCCCCTTGATTGTCTCTGCTTGCCCTTCTCTAAGTCTGCTGCATCCTCCTGGAGATGTGGACACTAGAACTGTGTGCAGCCCTTCAGGTATGGGCCCACCAGACTTTTATAGGAACAAAATGATCCCTTCTGTTTTGTTCACAGCACATGTGGTGATGCCACATGTTGGGTGGCTTTTTTTTATAGGCTTTACACATTGAGATGATGACTTCAGAGAACTGTCATCAGTTACTCCAGGACCTCTTTTATAGTTGCCTGTTCTGGACTCAGCCTCATGTTGGCATTGTTTAGAACACTTTTCCCTGGATGCACCACTTCATCTTCAATGTCAATGGCTATCTTTTTGCTGGCTTATTCAGTTTTGTGAGGGCTTCCCAGACTTCTTCACCACTGGATGATGTTCCTTGCATTTCATGGCCTGAAAGAGCCTTCTTTCTCCTCTCTCACTAGGGTGCCTGGAGGTCCCAGCTGTTGCCTTGTCTTCATCCTGAAAAGTCTGTTAAGCCTTACACTTTCCTAGGTGTTCTTTAAGTAGCTTTACATCTGTAATCAAACTATTCCTTGAGTTCCATAGAAATTTAGCTTCTTTAATAACCTTAGGCATGGAACATTGCCAAAGAGTTTGCTGGAACCCATATACATGATGTTCCCTGAGTCCCTTTTACACTTACCTCCTGACAGCATCACTGAACTCCAGCAGGTTGCAGGCTGAATTTCCCTTGACTGTGAAGTCAGCCTGACTCATTCTCAGTTTATCTGCATGTCCAATGATCTTACTCTTCGTAACAGACACTTCCATCTTAACAGGAATGGAAGTCAAATACGCTAGTGTATAATCCCCAGGATCTTCTCTGGAGCCCTTTTCATGGGTTCTACGCTGGCAACCCACCACCATGCTGGCTCAGCTGCCATTGGTAAATGGCAGGTTTTGTGCCTTGGCCAGCTATTTTTCAGTTTCTCGTTGTTATTCTTTCAGAAGTTTGAGCATGCCTACCAGTCCTGGTGACTTATTGCCATATAACTTACTAATATGGCCTCATACTTTCTCTCTGTTTATTTCAAATTGATGCAATTCCTGTGGTCCACCCACTACAAAGGATGTGTCAGGAGTGGGAATCTCCTCAGCATCTTCAGCGGTAAAGATCAGTGTCTCTGCAGTGGCCTAGTAATCCCTCAGTACTCATTCACCAGCTTTGCTATCTGTCTTCCTGATTCTTACGTACTTTTTACTACCGATTTGTGCAATCTATAAAGAGATGAAAATTCTCATCAAATTCTTTTTCAGCTCTCTTAATTGCTTGCGTACATTTCAGTATTGATGTTGAAGCAGCTGAAAGTTTTGCCCTTGCTCCGTTGTTTAATATTGCACATGCTTATCAACTTACTTTGTTGGTGGTCCAATTTGCTTTTCTTATTTTTTGGGTTGTGCAGTTATTCAGGGGCATACTCGATCTTAGCTTCATTTTGGGTATGGGGCTTATTTTATTCAGTTTGATACTGCTGTTTGAGATTATGGAATTGAATCACTAGAAAATTGCAAAGTAATAAAGCTGTTATAACAGTAGAGTAAGTAATTCACATAAAACTTACTTTTTCTACTGTTTACTTTTTAACTATTCTGCCGTTTGACTGTATTTGTTGGATATTCAAAATGGTTGTAGCTTAAGATATTCTAGTAGCTGTCAAGGCCACAATGTAACAGTCTTAGCTCCTTGGGTGAGATTTTATCAGTAGATTTTGGAGATGAATCCTCATTTCCTCTCTCTTTCCTCTCCTAATAAACTACCCATGCATTTTCACATTTGTTTAACATGTATTTGGTGTTTCTATTTAAAATATTACTTTTGGCATGTTCCTACTGAGAACTGCTGCTTTAGACTGATCATTGGAAAAACTTTCTGAATGGGATATAAATGCAGTTTGAATTAGGTCCCCTTCTTATGCACATAATTCTGGTTCCTGCAAAACAAAAACCTTGTCAAACCATGTCAAACAAAGGAGTGTAGAAGAACAATTTGTTTGCCATTGTATGGCATTCCTTTTCCCATCTCATTTTGCTATTGTTCAATGAAATGTTTATGCTGAACTTAGCAGAGGCATGAAAATTCACTAATAAAATACATATGCCTTCTCCTTTTATTTTTTTAAGTTTGTCTTTTTATGCATATTATAAATTGAAGAAATATAGTTGTCTTGGAAAGCATCCATTAAATCATAACCCATTTTGCAAGTTTGATTTCAAAGGTTTAGAACATCTAATTATTCTCATCTGACTTCAGTAATATTCGTGCATGCTCAGATCTTTCAAATTATAATACATGTCCTTTTTTTCATGCTTCTGTTATTACTTTATTAAAAATACCTAGACATTTCAATATCACTATATACAGCCAAAGCAGTAAAATGACAACTACTTCCTAGTGGAAGTCAGTCCTGAAACTTCTGTGATGCACATTTTGATATTATGATATAAACATAATGCATGGGGAGACTCTGGGATGCGTAGTGAAAGAGCAGTTGCCTGGATCATTGCCTCAGTCTATGAAAGGAGACATTTTACTGGGGTCTGATAGGAGTGGTTTGGGTTCCCAGGGGCAGGAGGAGCAGAGGGCAGTGTATGTCTTGGTGATGTGTCCTTCCGTCCTTCCTTCCGTCCTTCCTCCCTTCCTTCTCTCCCTCCCTCCCTCCGCCAGATTGTGTGTTTTCTACCCTGTACAGCCCTAAATGTTTTCAACTGGTCTTTTGTACAATCCTCCTAGGTAGAAGCCAAAATTTAAGTTCCAATATCTATTCACTTCTGTTCCTCTGTTAGGATGGATGTGATCAAAATACCTGTGTAATGTGACTGAGGTTCCTCTAGAAGGCATTAGGCTACAAAGAAAATTACTCTCCTTTACTGTTGCAAAAACATTGGAATAGAATAACAATATGTTTCTTGAATGTAGTTTATGATGTCGTGAAATGTCACACTTGCCTTGAGTTGTCTAGACTGGAAAAGAACAGCTGTAAAAAGAATGACAAATAGATGTTTTTTCTTCTTTTTCTGTATTGAATCTATATTAAGGAGATGCAGCTCCTTTCAGTAGAGCTGATGAGTTGGCACTGAATTGAAATAAAAATCAATGTTTATAATAGGTAACTGTCCTAACATCAATACTAATATTTCTTAATCTTCACTTAATGTTATAGATATGAAATCCTTCACTGCGAGCAGTTATGAATAATGTACAAAATGAAGAATCCCTAATCAATGCACAGAATGTATATAGGTGGCAAATGTGTTAGATATCTAAAATGTTAATGTCTGGTACAGCCAGAAAATCCTAATTTCAGTTTGGAGGACTTGAGATCTGCATGAATTAAATAAATAATCTATGTTGCTATTGCAAATATTTTTGTAACTTCCTCAGACAATGCCCACTTAATGAGGAGATGAACAGTGCTCAAATCAAATTTTAACAAATATTTGACTCGTGCTTCAAATATTCTGATGTGGAGTAATAATTTCAAGGAGATGTTACAAAATCTCATGATGTTACCTTTCTAAAAATTGCTTCCTCCTTTACTTTGCCCCTTCCCCAGCACGGAAAAATTCCTCAATATATGGATAAGGGAATTATACATTTCCTCTTACTTGCTCTCTATGTCCCTGTTCCTTTTTTTTTTTTTTTTTACCAATTCTTTGTACTTCACCCTCCCAAGATAACTTTAAGATGTTGTGCTTTATCCCTATGTATGAATGAACTGTGTGTCCAGCCCCAAAGTGAGTATTCAGATTTAACAGAATCCAGTGCGCTAACGTGGGGTAGATGGGTTTTGGATAGCATTCTTTACTACTTTCCATTAGTTCCTTAGACAACTTAAAAATAATCCGAAAAGTATCTACAGAGTTGTAAACAGTATGTTTAATAATACATAGCAAAGTACGTTGTTCCAGTGTTACTATAGACGTTAAAATGTTCATAATTTGGACTATGCCTGACTGCTGAGAAAGAAATGCATCCTGTACCTCCCCCATGTATATTGTAGGCTGCCTACTTCTGAATGCAGTATTTGATAGACAGATATTGGACTAGAAACCAATGCTATGCACTGTGTAACTTAATAGATAAAGATGGTATGTCACCTAAAAAGCTTCCCTTGTCTACAGTGACGTAATTTCTACATTTTAATATGCCTGTTCCATATATTGGGTTTTCCCCACTGGTTTCTGGGGAAAAAGTGGTTGGAACTATTGGTGGCTCTGAGCACATTGCTGAATTCTAACTTTAATACATTTGTCTTAAAAATATTAAAAAGTACATTTTCTTTGTAATGGTGGTCACCATATTTGGGATGAAGAGTAAAACTGTTTTCTACTGTGCTCTCATTTTTCGATGTATCAGTAACAAAAAGATGCAAACACCTTCCCCCCACTCCCTTCTTCCAATTTGAATGTTTCTTCTTTGTGCTGGGGGCCAAACAGTTACTTCCCAACTAAAGCTATTAAACGAAAAATAGAAGCTTCAAAAAGAAGCTGAAGGAAGAGTGTACAGTAAACATTATAGCTGTTTGCAAGGTGTTGCTTATGAGCTGCCTAGAAATTCAATGACTTTCTTTTTCCTTTCAAGAACACTTGATGTTATAGGTGGTAGAGGACGCACATTTAACATGCTTTGTCATCCAGGTTTTCTATCAAGTGCTGGTATTTAGACTTTTATCTAATTTGTATTATCCTTCACCTGTATGAAACAGTAGCAGTTTTCCCAAATGTGGGGTAATACAAGACAATCATGTATAGTATACTGATCAATTAAACACTTAGACCCTAATGTGTATTTCTGAAAATTTAAGATTCTTCAGTCACTTGTACAACTGAGCCGCTACAAACAGTATAAAGTAACTGTGAAATGGGAAGGGGTTTAGAGGAATTCTATTGTATTCTATTAGGTTTTCCCCCCCTCCAATTGATCAATATCAACAGGGCCTTTTTAAATGCTTTATCTTACTCTTTGACTATCCTTTCTTTTCTCCCCTTGAGAGAGAGGGATGCTTGGGGATGGTGAGAGGAAGCTGAGACCTGACAACATGCAATCTGTAATAGTTTTCTGTGAATGAAATAAATCACAGCTGTGGTTTAGACACATTCATCATTACTTTGGTTACTTCAGATGAGGTGAAAACAGGAGTGGAGAACACTGACCACTTACTTTTAATTTATACAGCTGTTCTTAGGGTCATGTTTTCTTTTCTTTCAAAGTTTTGCAAATGGTGTGTAATAAGGTGAAGCCTAACTGTAGCCCAGTAAATGGTATCAGCTTTGCTATGACAGTGTCCTCACTGTAAGAACAGGGTGTGTGTTTTGTAAACAATTGCATATTAACACCTTGGTCTCATTAATTGCAAACTTCTCTGATACATGTCTCTGTGGCACCTTCTACTAATTAACTCAGACACTAATTGGATCAGATGAAATAAAGTAGACAGCAGTCACTCAAGCAGACTAGAACAGCCTGTTCTCTAAGTGCTTTTGACAGAGGAACAAAAAATGAACTTGAAATATTACAGACTAGCGCTACCCACCACTGTGTACTTAGCATGGTTATTTGTAATGAATATTTTAATACAAACTGAAACAAATGTTGTCCCTCCATGTATGGTTAACCCATCCTCTTTTGTCTGTGTTCAGCATTGTGTGACATGAATTTTGATGGCCTATGACCATGTAAAACATTTGTCTGATTTTTTTCATAGGAGAAAATCAGAAAATCTGGGAGAAAATACATAAAAATCAAAGCAGTTCCAAGCTTTGCAACTATGTATCACTAGGTGGCATTTGCTGAAAACAGTACAGCAATTTCATTTTTACATCAGAAGCTTGTGTGAAACACTAGGTACTAGGGTCATATTTTAGACTCTCATTACCTATTTTAAATCCTGATGTTTCTTTCAGCTTCATTTGTTATTAGTCAACAGTCTATCATTCAGAAGGTTTGTGGGCTCCTGTTTTCCCTTTCTGATGTATGCTGCTGTGACTAGCTCATGAATAAACCTTACTATTCTTGGTCCCTTGTCCTTTATTTTTCATATTTGAACACAAACAGAAACCTAGATGGTAAAAATCTCCAGCTAAGGAAAGACGTGGTCAGTCTAACAGCAAGCATTTATCTTCTGTTTTCTGAACAAAACAAAAATAATTGTGTATTTTTCATAGAAGTTATAGATATGAAAATTGTGTATAATTTTATCTAGTTACATAACCTTGACTTTTTATTTTTAATAGTTATTCTCTGTTATAATAATACTCCCATACAGTGCCTCTGTCACAGCTTACTCTGAGGTGTCCTGCTTATCAACTAAATGCTGGTCTGCCTTACAAAGTTTAAAAAACACAAACAAAACCCCAAGAAACCTACAGCCTCTGTGTCCTGGCAAGCAAAGTTCACTGTTGGCTACAGCTCCTTTATTACAGTTTTCCTACTCACAGTACATACAACAACTTTTCTGGTGAAAACCGTAAAGATTAGAGCCATCTAAAGTTTTTCAAACCCAAGTTTCTTATTTTGTGGGGATTTTTTTGTGACATTGCTGAAATACAGGATCTGCTAGTGCTGCTGTTTTCTGGTATGTAACTTTTCCCGCAGCAGTGACAGGAACATTTATCATGCTGGGGTTTGCTTCGAGCCAGCTTGGTAACAGCAACCAAGGTGAGAGCACTTGCTTTCACTTTGAATTAGTTGCAGCAATTCTCAGATCATTGGTACAGAGGAGTAACAACGCTTATTATGGGTTGTCACTAAATGCACTGTGTACACAAACCAATTTTATTAGTCTTTGACTGATGAGGATTTTCCTGGTGCTGGCTGTATGTTAGGGCTCGCAGAGGGACTGCTGCTGCCATGCTACCTGCTTGGGCCTATCAATCTGTCCTAATGCTGCAGTCCTTCCTCTGCAAGGAGCAGCATATGAAAATACATATGTGCTCTGAGGAGAGAAATAAACCCCTGATACCAATTCCCTCTTTCTTCTGCTAACAATTCCTGTTTCTCTGGGAAGGGACAAAAATGGGTTAAAAGTAATAACAGCTGAAACCGCAGTTAATACAGCCAAGATGTATTTAATCTGTTTATCATGTCTAGTCACTCCTTCAAACAAGTTAAACCTATTTTAATTTTTTTTTTTAAATGTCAGTTAGGTTCTACCTTTTTGTCCAAGTCAGACCAAGAACCAGAGATGGGGCTGAGAGTAAATGTTGCTTCCTTACTCTAAGTAGAGTGTGATCTTTGCTAATCAACCTTAAAAGTCCTTAGTTGTCTTTTGGAGATGAAAGGATAAAAGTATATTTCATCAGCTGTGGTGAAAATTGCAGGTTTGGACTGTGGAGTTACAATAGGTTTTATGTATAATAATAATAATAGTAGTAGTAAATCTATATGGCCAAGAGCATACCTGTTGATTTTATGTAACATCGCATGATGTATCAGTAGCGTTTAACTTGTGCTTCCCTAATCTGTAAACAGGAACAGAAACAAAAATTTCTGTTTAAAATAATCCATCAAGAAATAGCAAGGTATTTTCCCCCAATATACTCATTTGACAAGACAGTTAAGTGTCTATCAACTGCTCCTACTTTTCTTTCACATTTAGGTAATATTGGTGACCTTCCCCAAATTTTCTGAGATTTTTTTTTTAGTGATTTATTAGAGTTTATAGCGCTAAGCAGACTTATTCTGCAAATGCGTTTTGTTGCTTTTAACACAAAAATGCTTTTAAATTGTCTTTATTGATATTTTTTCAAAGTACTTGTACATACTGGCAACATGATTTCATTCATGTCTGACTGGCAAAAAAGTTGATAATATAGTTAAATCACACAATATTCTGCAAGTTCCAGGAAGCTGCAGTGGTTTCAGCTGGTATTGCACTTTCTAACTGTCATGGGGGTTTAAGTGAAGAAAAACATGTAAGATCATTTTTAGATGTAATATATAATCTACAGTATTCAGAAAATACTATTAAAATGATGGTATGATGCTAAACTAGCATGTGCTTCTACTGATACGTTATTAAGCCTACTTTTCATTTGTCAATATATGTATATGACATTAAAAAATAGATAATAAAGGGGACACTCCTTATACACAGCTGAATATCTAAATGAATATTGACATATATTTCCATATAAAAATAACTTAAGTCATAAGCTGAACTCCTTCACTTTTGAGCACCATCTTCTCAGGCAGAGATCAGTTTGTTCTTTAATTTTGCGAAGTGATTTATCTTTTGCAGAGAAATCTGATGTTTTGAAACACTAGGGCTTTTTAGATTGCATTTTAGGAGTGATTTCCTTTTGGGAAAAACTTCCAGGATCCAAAGTAATTTCTGGTTAGAAAAGAATAAAAGAAAACCAACAAACAAAACCAGTAAAGCTTGTGTTTGCAAAGCTGTCAATAACTAGGAGAGCAGTGTGTTTTTGGTAGAGTGTGGTTCAAAACTCTTTCAAGTCCTCATTCTTGAAAGCCTAAAGAAAAGGTGGGTCATCAGCATTTGAGGTGGGTATCCTGTCAGTGTGGTGTTACGTGAGATGGGAGAGGAGAGCACTCCTACTCTGTTCCCATGCCCTTATGCCACTGATGACGAGAGACATGAAATCAGGGCCCTCTTCCAAAGAGTACTTCCTTCCTTCTGATTTTTTATAGGAGGTAAGTCTTAGGAAGCTTTTCAGGAGATTTTAAAAAAAAAAAAAAAAAAAAGTGTGGGTTTTTTTTTTTCTGTCTATTGATGCCTTCTCTGTTTTATTTGCAACCTACACAGCGAAGTCATTAGCTACTCCGCTTAACAGCCAGCCCATGGGGCCCTTCAGGAAGGTTACTGCCTGTTAGCAGTTCTGCTCCTTCCTTCTAAGTCAAATCCATAGACATGAAGATGTATAATCAGTTCCCAAAGTGTGTTTATATGTGGTAGTCCAGAGGAGGAGTAGGCCAACTGCTGGGAATAACATTACCAATGTATGAATTGGAGCTGAATACCCCATGTTGTGTATACTTAAAATGTTCTGGAAATGTGAACCGAAATTCTGATTATTTTCTTTATTGTATTTATTTTTTTAATTCCATTGGAATTGTGCTCCTGCTTTTATCTCGGGACTTGTACCTGCTACGATTTATTTAGGGGAAAGGGCTGAGAAATGGTGAGGGGCAGGGTGTTTTTAACAAACAATCAGCAAAGTACATGTATTTGTTTAAATCTATATCTATGTGTACATTTCACAGCTGCCCATTATTGTTTTAGGGATCATATGTAGCTTGTTTGCATTATCCTGGTATTTTTGGATGATAGTAAATTTTTTTTTTTTTTTTTTTTTTTTTGAAGTGGTTAATGGCCTGGGGAGGCAGATCACATTATGCTGGTTTGCTGCACATGCTTCGACAGTTCTTTTATTCAAGTCCACTGCTTCCCTGCATATGATCTTCTAGCTACCGGATATCACAAGCAATGCCACATCTGCTTTTCTTTCCAGAAAGAAAGTGTTTGTCTCTGCCTTTTCCCATCCCACTTCTACTTCTCCATAGGTCTTTTTCCTTTTTTTTCCCCACAAACCACGGAAAATGTGTTTCCCTCCCCTTCTGTCTTCCACTCTACCCCTTCCTCATCTTTTTTCATTGTTCTTGTTATTTTCTTTTCCTCTCCTCTCTTTCCTTCTGTTCCAGGCTTGCACTCCGTTGTGTTCTTTATCCTCTATGCTTCTCCTGCTTTTTTTTGTACCCCATGACATCCATACTCATCCTAAAACTCTGTAGTTTTTCCCTAAATAGCTAATTAGCCAAAGTTGGGTCATAAGAATAAGACCTTATACAAACACTTGTAATGCCTTAAAGAAATAAAAAAAGAATAAAAAGGAGAAAAGTCAGGAAGCAGTTTCCCTTAAACATTTATAATGAGAAAACAATTCCAGCTAACATAATGAAATGAGAAAATAAAAGGCTTTCTCAGCCTGGGGTTCAATCTGGGCCTATGGTGTCAGTAGAAATCCTGTAGGCTGGGTTTTACAGCCGTTCTCTCTTCTGTCCCCTGAGCAGTAAATGGAATCCCTCTCTCTGAGTTCCTGTATTTGAAAGAGGGGATGGGGGGGAGCAGACTTTAGATTCAGTCTTTTTGGTATGGTAATACCCCTGATCCTTTCCTAAATTTGCCTTGAACCTTATGGAATGTCCTCAGAAATTGTTGATATATTATTTCTCAAAGGATTGAGGGGTTTTGGGTTTTTTTAATATTAACAAGAGTGTTCTGGATGCTGAAGTCTCCCATTTCTCCTGAGCTTTTGAATAGGTTCATCAGTGTTTTGAAAAGCCTGAGATGGTATGATTATGGTGATTTGACTCGGGTTCCACAGTAAAGTCTCAAGGGGGTAGCATAGGGAACAGGGAGTTTTAACAGTATTCAGATAAAGTCAACACACTGCTCATCAGTGTATTTATAGAAGATGGACAAAGAATTGTATGTTACATGTTGCCTTACATGAGCAATAGACTTAAAATCATTGGCTGTCTGTCAAAGCAGTCTATTGTATTTCCTGTCAGCTTGTGAATGTCTTGGATGACCTCAATGACTAAGAATCAAAGCTAGTCTACTCACATATCATTCAGTCATTGTATTGCATTGATTTCTTCTTCCCCCTTCAGTTAAGCAAGAATGGGAAGGGAACATTTCTCAGCAGTTGCAGTTACTGAAAGAGTATTGTAACAATATGCTGGAAATCTCTAAGAATAGTGAGTCGATGGAGCCAAAGTATCAATAATGTGACTATCTGTGGCCTCTTTTGTTCCTAGTGCTCCCTCCATTGCTGGTACTCACTCCCACCCACTGATGCAAATCCTGGCCTTTTCTAAATCTGCACTGTTGGGCTGCTAGAAAATCAAATAGCAATTTTGATGGTTTTATCCTCTAAAGTGCAGTGTTCCGATGAACGTGCAGTTGCTGTGAATGAAGGAATTGACACCTGCCTTAACACCATTGTTTCAAAGTTTACAGCTAGTATATGGGAATCTTTTTTCTTTTTTTTTTTTTTTTCTTCTTTCTTCCTGATAGTACCCGGTAGACAAAACATAGCTATTCAATTATTGTTTAACCCAGCTCAAGGCAACACTGGGTGACAGAATAAGACAAGTCTCCTTTCCTGCCTGTATTCCAACCTGTGACGGAACTGCTTGCTGCAGAGTGTGTAAAATCTTCTATCACACAACCAAGCCTCCTATCACTGCCTGTCTATGCAGTGGTTCAAATATTCTACACATATTATGTAATGTCTTTATTGATATCCTAAAGACAATGCTTTGTTTGTTTGTTTCAAAATAAAGTTTATAATCTGAGGCTATGGCTCATTTCCCATATCCCTGAAGTGCCAGTGCACTTTTGTTGAATGTCTTCTAATTTTCAAAAATGGGCTGTACTTACACTTGAGAAGAGTTTCCTAAGCCACTTGCATCGGAAACCGGTACCCACATCTGTGGAAGGTAGACTGCAGACTGTAGGAGGGATGCAGTCTTGATGTTGCAGTCTATAGGCAGAGAGGCTGTGAAGCCTCCATCCTTGGAGATAAAAAACCAGACTCGATGTGGTCCTGGACAATCTGCTGTAGGTGACCCTGCTTGATCAGGGGGTTGGACCAGATAACATTGAGAGCTCCTTTCCAACCTCAACCATTCTCTGAGTCTGTGAAAGCATTATTTATTTAGGTGTGTCAAGAGTAAGTGACGCTAAAGATCCTCTAGCAAAATAGGGAAGGATGCACCAAAAAGTGGAAGTTTCCTTCCCCGCACTCCATGTCTTCTGTGGGAGAGCGGCTTATATTATACAAATGGAATGATGTAGTGACATATATACTGTATGTTTCTGAACCTTGGTTCATTTAAAATCTGCTAAGTACTTACCAGCTCACATTGTTTAAGAATATTGCTTTTCCTATGACTTGTTAACATTGCTGTATACTTTCAGAATAGTATCTAGAGTATACCAGATATTTTAAAAGATTTTTTTTCCTGCTGCCATTTTTTATTTAATATGTTTGGTGGTATTTGGGGGGGGGGGGGGGGGGGGTGTTGGAAAAATAAGTGTAGTAGTAAGTGTGGTTTACTATGAGATGACAAAATAATGAGGTTTTTTATGGTAAATAGAAGGGAATTGCATTTGAGTAGTAGGTTGCAAACATAAGCTACTTTATTAAGTATCTAGGAAACTTGTCTGGTAAATAATTGCCATTAATAACAGCATCTTTGTCCCGCTGAATCCTAATTGCATGTTCCTAAGCATTCTTCAGTGTATCACTTGTGTCTATTAGCCTTGCCACCTGATTAGATCTTAGAACTGTCCTTTGTCAGATGATTAGCTCCATTAGTACTGCACTTTCTTTCTTGGCCATAATTTCTTATGAGCTCTAGCCTGGAATAATACTTTTAAAACCAAATGTGCAGTTAGCTAATTCGAGAGGTTTGCATTCTCAGTTGCAAAGCTGGATGCCTATCCTACCAGAAATATATCAGAACTGTAAGATCCATTTGGGAATGTGTTCTAGTTAAAACAAGGTCTGTTCAGTCGTACTAGAGGCTCTAGTGCATGAAAATCACATAAATCTCACAGATCAGTCTTTTTTTTTTTTTTTTTTTTTTTTCTGGAAGGCTTTATATAGACCTCAGTGTGTTAAATTTCTGAGTTGATAACCTGCAGAAAGGAGCTTAAGCCTGTTCCACTCGATGTCCAGCATTTTGAGAAAAGCATATTTTTGCTGTGGGAAGTAATCACATTATTATTGCGATAAAGGAATTCAGGATCCGTGAAGTGTTTCATGTTTAGATTTAACCTGAAGAGAGACAGTATGATGTTCTGCAATTCTTCCAGCTTGAAAGAAGTAAACATACTATATTACTCTTGAACAGCTGAAGGAATTACCTGCCTGACCATTTGATTATTCATATTGACTCACAGTAAAAACACCTGCAAGGTCATTCATCAGCTTGCTGCTGAAGGATCTGTTATAAACAGCATTATGAAAGTGGCAGATGAGTGTTCTTGGCACGTTTTGACAGCACCCAGACAAATGTCATTCAGCTTCCACATCTAGCATTCAGTCTGTAAATCTGGGTTAGGAGAACCAACTTTTTTGAAAAAATCATGCTTACTGTGGGGAAATCATGCCATGCATAACCAAAAGATTGATTCTTTTTTAGTTTAGGAGGCTGTCACTAACAAATTGCTGTGGTATAAACTTGTCAGAACAAGCATCTAGAGATAAAAGTATTTGAAATGATCTCTGTATATACATAACAGCAGTGGAATAGATTTGTGTTTGCAAAGGTGGCAGAGCATTGCCTCAACTTTGAATAAGTTTCAAATATTCAAATTGTGGGTTTAACTCTTATTTTTCTCAGGAGACACTGGTTTTTATTAGCCTAATGGACATGAATTAATTGGTGACTAGCAGTTAAATCTCTGGCATATATTTTTGTGGAAAAAAATCCCCACACATTGTTAGTGAATATACTGTTACAGTAGCCTGGGGTGGAAAAGTAGAAGCTTGAATAGTTTGAAAGAGGTGGTTTTCCTCTTTCCTTTTCCCTGCTAGATACCACATACTCTTCTTCTACTGCTTTTTAAGGTTGCATTTGGCATTTTTATCAGGAGTGATTAAACAGAAATAGTTATTTATATGTAATATTTTACATGAAGTTGCTGAAGAAGTTTGTACTACAACATCGGATTGAATTTTATATCTTCCACCAAAATGCATCTTCCTTCTCCCATCTTCTGTGTATTGCACATGGCTGGAGTAAGTCAAAACTCATATAATAAACAGCTTACAACAGTCAGCAAAGAGGAAAGTGATGCTTGTGAGGAAAAATAATACTTTGAACATCTTTAGCATCATTTATTACCGAAAGCATGCATCTCTTCCACATGCTGTTGCTTTTTGATGAATATCTAACTATTCAAATCACTTTCAGCCAAGGGATCAAGCAAGCAGCATTATTTGGGATAGGCAGAAGTAGAACTCTAGAAAGTTTATTGTAGCAAATACTCATATATTAGTGGCAGAATGTATGTAATGCTTGACTTCTATGGCATGTTTCCATTAGTGCTGTTGTGTTGTCAATCTTTTCATTCATGATCACCTGAAAATAATTAGAACACTCTCCTTCCTGTATGCAGAAGGTTTTTATAATGAAATAGTACCTTTACAAACTCTAGAATTATTTTTTCATGAGTATATTGTATTGTTGAGAATGGAAAACATTCTTATGAAAAGTCTCTTTTAAAGTGCTGTTGAGGTGGGGTTTTAAGAACAAAAGATATATTTGTATCAAAAAGATTTGCCTTGTCTCATTGGAGGGGTGGAGGGAGGGAAAGCAAAGTACATTATTAATGCTGTGCATTTCTCATGTAGCTCATCCATACCTGCCTTTCAAATTCAGCTGAATCCATTAACATTATTAATTGCTGAACATTTCAGATGGGAATTTAATATCCCTTTTTATTTAAGAAGTGTGGAGAATTTTACTGCAAACCAAAAGGCAGCATTGACTGAGCTTTATTTTAGTACAAGCATTCTGCAGCCTTTTCCACATATGCCCTTTAATTCTAGTTCAGTTTGACTTTGTCATACAAAGAGGTGTCTCCCCTTCTGTTTCATTTCAGGGATGATGTCTAATAGATCTTTTTGAGCAAATACTTACGAGGTTCTAATTTGAAGGCATCTTTCTCTTCCCACCTACATAAAATACATCAGAATTGTGCCTTTGTGTGTCCAGTTCCATTCTGCATCAAGACTGTACTTATAACTTAGATAAGAAATCAAGGCCTAAGATAATCATTTTAAAAGATTATTATCCCTCTATAAAATTTTTCGTGTTAAAGAACTGAGAAGGAATTTCATGTATAACTGAACAAATGGGTGGATTTTTTTATTTTCCCACTGGAAAAAAAATATATAACAAATTGTGACAGGTAAATAGCTGCAAGGCAGGAAAGATGTAAGGTATGGCAGGAGCTCTCAATGGAGAACTATCATTGTGGTCCAGAAGGGTTCACTTCCTCGAGAAATTTGAGGACATTAATATAAACTTGTTATTTCAAGTAGTTTTCTAAAAGTGCTGTAGAAGAGTTTCCTACTGCCAAAACCATTGGGTAACATGTAACTTCTATGAAATTAAAAAATTGAATGGGATATTTCAGATCCTACTGCTACATGTTTCCTTTCAGAAGAATAGAAGCTACAGGATGGGTGAGAAGAGCTAGGGATACAGGCCATGACTATGAAGGGAACCTGTAGGCTTTCAAAAATACATTGATGTAATTGTCAAGGATCAAAAACATCTGAAGAGGTACCCTGAATGTGTTTGAATTGTTAGTAGTAGCTTTACTGCAAACCAAGACTGAAGCTTTAGCCAATAATATTGCACTGTTTTGTTCAATAATTCTAATGAAGTGCTTTACTTTTCTCTGGCAGATGAACGGGAAGATGTTCAAAAGAAAACATTCACAAAATGGATAAATGCACAGTTTGCTAAGGTAATTAAATATTTTTATTTATTTATAAACCAAAATACGGTTTGTATATTTGTAAAAATACCCTGATATTCCTCTACTGAGGCTTAATTTTCAAGGTAACAGTTATAAGTTTCAGATATTGTGGAATGCAGTTGACTGATTTATTAGAAGAAATGTCCAAGTTTTATTCCCTTGATTTCTGTAGAGATTGAAATGTAAGAAGCCACTCTCTTCTCAAAATGTACTCTGCCTCAATTTACTTTGCCTGTTCTCAAAAGTAGTGATGCAGATGTATTACTGCTTGTTGGACTCCTTTGTTATGTTCCTAATATATGAAGGGGTTTCCTCTATTGGGCTTGTCTTGTTTCTAATTGCAATCACAAATTTAACAAAACCAGATGAATTGGAAAGGAGTAATGTCAAAGATAAGAGGTGTGATCAAGTCAGCAAATTATGAAAGTAATTTATAATGTGTTTTGAAATAGTTATCTCAGAATGTTAACGATCTCAAATGTACCGGTGTGGTGGTTTAGCCCCTGCCGGGGTCTGAGACCACGCGGCCGCTACCCCTCCCCCACAAAGGGAGTGAAATACAAATCCCCAAGACTGAAATAAGGAAAGGTTTAATACAACAGTGCAATAGCAACACAACAAACAACAACAATAACAATAACAGTAATAGTGATAGCAATGAACAGAGCAAAATAGCTACCAAATACAGCAGTGGGAAGCACGATGTACAAAACCACGAGTGCACCGCGCTCCCGCCCGGGAAAAATGTGACCTGCCAGGATGTGACGTCTGCATGGTATCTGAATAACCCGGCTAGAGCTCCCCCCCCACTGCTGGGGAAACTTAACCCTATCCTGGTTAAACCAGGACAACCGGAAAAAAGACCAAATAATTAACTTATTTAAAGGAGGCCTCCCTGCCAGTATATAATAATTTTATCTTTAATACAGAGGAAAAATTGAGTTCAAACTATTCATTTGATTAAACATTTTTTAAATTCTTGGAAGATAATCACTGAACTGTATTTGCCAGTAATAAACTAATCAATTCCATAATCTGTCATTTTATCTGGCAATAGACAACAATTAAATAGTAGCTGTGATATACCTTCTGTTTAGTCATGCTTTTGATTGTGTCCCATCTGAATCTCCTCATTAAAAAAAAGGAGAATACAACCACCATAATGTTGAAAAACATGCTCAGCAGTGGTTCAGTCCAACAGGGAGTCCCACAGGAGTGTTCCATGGTCTAGAGAATTTTGTAATAGTGATTCAAGTGATTTAGACAGCACACATTTGTGCTCAGCATCTTTACAGCAGAGGTGTCCAGCAGTTTGGAGGACTGGATGAGGATGAAATATAATCTTGAACAAATGGTCTCAAATTGATCAATGAATTACCAGCCAAGTGTGAAGTATTATATTTAGGACAGACGTAAAATGTATGCATATGGAAGTGGGGAATAACTGGGCTGGCAATAAAAAAGCAAAGAAAAGCTCTGGAAAGTGCAGTGAATCACAAACAAAATGAGTCAGCAACATGGTACTATTGCAAAAAGAAAAAAGGCAAATTTATTATGGCTGTGATAATGGAAGTGCTTGACAGAAGGTGAAAGATGTAATTATTTTACTTGGCAATGAGTGAGATTTTAGCTTGCGTAATTTACTATCTTGGTGTTCCATATATGAAGAAGTAGCCCCAGTGGCAGTCATCTGATACAAGCTAATTTTAAATGTATTGCCAGTTAGGCCTTGTTGTGGTCACAGAAATGGTTACAGAAAACTAAGTGTAACTGTTGCTTCTAGATCTAAAGAAAATGTCATGTTCCTAGAACATTTCTTTCTCAGAAATGTTTGTTTTATGGAATAGCAAAGGTTGCAATTACTGAGAAAACTTGGAGCAAGTCTGCAGAAGAACAACAAGAATTATGAAGGGTTTAGAAAATATGACCTATCAGCAGATGCTTTTAATGGTAGGTTTAACTCAGTTGTCTGAATGATCTAGATGTCTTTCCTCCAATTCTAGTTCAGTGGATTGTTCTTTAATGGTGTTTACCTACCTTTTACTTCAGTTCTATAAATAGTATTTTTAGTTGTATGTGAACATGCATTCATAAACATACTGGAGAAGTACTAATCTCCATCTACTTCATTTGGACTCTGAGGGAAACCCAAATACTATGGTTCGAGCTTTTCTTTGCCTCATGCATCATCTGTGTTTTGGACAGCATCTTTTTATTTCAACAATCAACCTACCAAAAACCCCTTGATCTTTAAATCCTGGACAAATTTCTCTTGTCCTACAAAGTTTTTATGCAGAACACCAGAATACATGGTCTGAAACTGGAAATCACATACGTCTGGTAAGCTTAGCAATACCTGCTGGCTGTCTGTGTGGTACACATGCAGAAAGCATGGTTTGCTCTTCAGTGCAGCCACACACCATGCAAGCTTTATTTCTCTCTAGGGTTTTCAGGACAGAAATAAAGGAAGCCCTCCCTGCTTGTATTCAGCTGTAAATGGTCATAGTTAATAGCTGTGTGCTGTCCTAGCAGGGTGTTTCTCCCTTTTCTAAAGACCAAGACATTTTGGGAGAGATGGTCTTCAACCCAAGGAAGTGGATCTCCATGTGAAATCTATAGCCTATCCCTCTTCCTATTCTTATTTGTTTTCAGTGGTTCAAAACTATCTCTGATTCTAGCTGTGGAATTGATTTTAATTAATGGGCTACTCCTGGTTAGTGATTTCTCATCATTGTTAGCTTTGTAAAGGTGTTAAATAAATGACTTTCATTGTAGAATTGGTTTGTATTCACTCCTACATGGTTGTAGAGGTGCTGTTTTGAGCAGATTAGCCTACAAGGTTGGAATTAAGACAGAGGAATATATTACGTCACTCATTTTCTCTTATTTATGAATAGTGAAATCCAGGCCATTAACTGTAAAACACTGTTTTATACAATTCTCACCCATACACCACCCTTGATAGCTTAAACAAACCCCACTTATGCAATCAAAGCAAAAGCTTAGTTCTAAATGTTCTAAACTTTCATTTGTGTTGGGTCTATAGTTCATTGCTCCCCAAAGATCTGTATTCCTTTCCTGAAAATTCAGTGTCTAGAGTACCTGTGTCTCAGTACGCTTACTCTCAGACTAAACTTTCAAAACACTCACATTTGCAAGTTGCTTTCACATGACTAGTGATGTAAATACAAATAATGCTTTTAATGTCAGAAGTTGTAAATTATTGAAAAATAATTTTCTAATTTATGTGTCATCTGCCTAACTTAAGAACCCATGTATAATTTTTATTTGTGAGGGGAAAAAAATCCAATTGTTTGAATCTCAGGCCTGGAGGGACGTAGTAGTTGTTCTTCTGGCCATGCACACGGTAATGTTGGATCATGTGTAGATACTTTGGATTCAGATTCCTTGAGTTCAGCAGTGAACTCTGCTACCTCTTATCTAAGGAGTCAAATCTCTTCATGAAATCTATAACAAATTCTCAACCACACCATCTTGGCAGTTTTCTGACTGTGATGTGCAGAATCTAGAAACCTCTGGAGTGCTACCAAGAAGTCTGTGAAAGGGTATCTAGGAAAGCTAGCAGAACTGTCAGCAAGATTACAATGGCTATGGGTAAACCCATGTCTCTCTTGAAACTTTTTTTGGCAGGTTGGGCGGGGTGCTCTAAATGGAAAAACTGGGGGAAATGCATTTGCAGGTCTCTCTTAGAGCTTCTCAAAAGACCAGGTTTCTCTCTAATTCCAACTCCTTTTACTAGCCAGAAAATGGATTATGCAGAAAATCTGTGCTTTAAAGATTACAGTACGTGACTCATCTATAAGCAACTCATCATTGTTGCAGTAAGATAGGCCAGAAGTTGGCTTTTAATGTTTGTGACATAAAACACTGGGTAAATTAAAAGTATAGGAGAAATGGGAGAATATAATCCAAGAGACCCTTGTGTTTTCCTCGTGCTAATCATAGACATTGTGTATGACTTTGTTCAGTGACACCTTCTTGTTTTACCATCTAAATGGCATGCAGTAAGTTGAAACTTAAAGCAACTTTTAAAATGTGGAGCATATTACTTTAATATCTTTTTATTCAGAAAAAGCTTTTTTTGTCCTCAGAAGAATTTTATTTATAAAATAATGGAGTTCTGCAGGGTGTACGTAATGATAGCAAAGGAATATATTGTAACCTAGTTTTTAATAATAGAACTATAATTAGAGCTCTCACAAGAGATATATCTAGTCCTGTGTATGATAGCTTTTGCCCAGATCTCAACTTTTAAAATATGAAATAACTGAAACCTTTGTTTATAGATTAAACACAGAATCTTAACTATGTGTTTTGGGAGAATGCAAATATATCATGAGCCCTCAAGTGTAGCATCTCTCTGCTGGAACTTTGAAACAGCCACAACAATTACGTTAAAAATGCCTGTACCCCATTTAAATGAACTTATGTTGTTTCACTGGTTAAATGTTATTCGTTGTTCATTGCATAATAGGCTTCAAAATAGAAAGCATTACTGAAGATGCAAATGTTCTTTACTTGCATGTACGAAAGAGCTTGTAAATGACAATTGATTTTAAAATGAAAACCTGAAAATTCCAGCACAAAAAGAAAACCAAAACAACCCACAAACCCAAAAGGAAAGAGCTACTCCTATGACTAAAGAAATATTGGCAATTAATTTTGTTCCCTCATTGTGGACAGAGTGTCTCAAAGTATTGACAGTTTTAATGTCAGCAACAACAGTACCTGTTGTAAGTACAGAGAAGGCAAGCAGCTAATCATTGTAAGTTTTGGCAGCTTGAATTTTAGGTTATACCCCTATGGCTAATTTGAGATCAACAGCTTAACCTGTAAATGGGTTTCATAAAAGAATGGTAATTTGTGATTAGTTTTCAACATTTTAATCTGCAGTATCAAAAAACAGAATGTCATAAAATTGCTTGTAAATTCAGAGGTTTAAATAGGTTGTCCGCGTTTCTGCTACAAAAGGGGAGAAAATTCCACTACATAGTTAAAGAAGACATTATCTATAACAGTACACTTTTTCATGTAAACACTGAAATTGTTAATCTCCAACCATGCAGGAGCAAGAGTCAGAAAACAGAGCATGATAGATTCTTAGGGAAAAAAAGTGGGTAATTTTTTATGTTTTCTCTGCCTCATGCTTTGGTGTTTCTCCTGTTGTTATTGAAAAAAAAGCAGAATACAAAAATAAATTTAAAGATACCTAATATTTCATTACTTAGCTTTATGGAAGAACAAGATCATTCGGCAGGTAATCCTTTTAATGGAGAATTTAAGTTGTGAAAAATGGCAGCTTTTATAGACAGGTGAAAATTTTAGGAGGTAGTTGTTTGTGTGGTGACTGTGGAATTAGATTCCCATTTTCATAGTGATCGTGCGAAGAAACAGTAAAGACGCAGCCTGTGCCAGTGAAGGTAAGGTTGACAGCCTCATTTAAGATACATGTGGCTAGTAGAATAACAGTCAGCAAAATTAAATACACTTTTTACTACTGAATTTGTTTTGAATAGCAGCTGGATTGTTCAAGCAACCGGTATATGAAGGGAATAAAAGGAACACAGAAGGGGGCATTGCTTACAGCTTTAGTTGAACTTTGTAGCAGTCAAAATATTTTCCTAATTACCCAGCGTTTGTATGTGGCTTACATGATAGGAGGTGTGGTGACAGTCTCAGTTCTTTCCCTCTTCTTGAGTTCAAGGACAAACTGAAGTTATTCAAGACTCCCATTCACTTTAGTGGTCTCTTGTGACTGTAGATTAAATGCCTTCTGCATATCAGATAACAAAAATAACTGATATAGATGAAATGTTTACTGACCTTTCAAGGAAGTATGTCAAATATTTGATGTACAGAGAGACTGTACTATTGTAAGTCTGGCATCTGGTAGAGAAGTCTGCAGTGCTGCTTTTACTCACACACTTGTTTAGTTTTCTGTGCTATCACTCCCAATGACTTCAAATTAAAACAAATTTTAAAAGCCACTCATAATGAAGTGAATTCAAAGTGTTGCAGACTTGGGGAGGGGAGTAATCTGGTGAAGCTTTGTGGAGAAGACAACAATGGTTTCATTTGTCAGATTTCTTTAAGATTTAGCTTTTTTGGACATGTGTTAACCCTAGTGAATAATCTATGTCAAACTCCATCAGATGTACCATTTCTTTAGCCATATTTCTGGGCTACAATTAATAATCAAGAAAAAGAGCTGGAGGGAGGGAGGTTGGCAGCAAATCACAAAAACATAGATTAAAATGTTCAGTATTAGCCCTGTCCAAACTGCTGCTAGATGACTAACCTATAGATCAAATGAAGACAGTTGCTTAGATGAGTGAGTGACCAGTAGGAAAATTAGAATTAAATCCTGTACTTAGAAGTCCAGATCAGTGTGCTCAGGCTTCACTGATGTCTGCTGGTGTGCTGTATTTTCTAAAAGCAGAACAGTAGTTGTATATGCATGTCTACAAGACTAGAAAAGATCCCTAGCTGTTTCACATAATAAAAGTAGTCAGTAGGGTGTGTGGGTGATTGTAAGATTTCAGTTTTAGAATTGAGTTCTAGAGAGTACATCAACACTGGCTTTGAAGGACAAATTTTAATATCATTGTAGACAAGTTCAGAAAAGTTCTTCCGGATAACTGTGGTGCTTTAGCCATTTATGTAGAATTCAGTGCCTGCACAAAAGCCTGTTGGAGAAACAGAGTAAATAAAAGTTTGCTGAGCTCCATGTTGCCACAGATTATCCTGCAGCCATTCCCAGTCAAAAGCATTTACATCTAGTCCTATATTTTTACAGTATGTTAAACCAGTGCCTGACACTGCAGTGTAGATGTGTTCTCAGGCTACATAATTCATACAGCATTTATATGAATTATTACATAATGAATTATTACATAATTCATTTCAGCAAAAAAACCCAGAAATCAGCTCTCTCTACATTATCTGATAACCAAACTATTTTGTGTTAAGGTAGAATTAAAAGAGTCAGGAGTATCTAGACCTTTTTTTTCTTACCAAATGCAAACTAGATTCACTTGCATTCGTTCTCAGTTACGGGGTGGGGGAAGGCAAAAAGCTTACTCTTTTCAATTAAGAGGCAAAAAGAGTTGGTGAGACATTCACCTAAAAAGCGTAATTGCGGTCAAAGTAAATGAGGGTTGAAATCTGACCCCACTCCAGCTTTAAGGAATAGTACAAC
The DNA here is from genome assembly GCF_031877795.1 of Strix aluco. Lineage (NCBI taxonomy): Eukaryota > Metazoa > Chordata > Aves > Strigiformes > Strigidae > Strix > Strix aluco. The sequence goes on from NC_133932.1 coordinate 45,263,596, forward strand.
TGAGCAACCAACACTCCCTAATAGCCAGTGTTGCATCTAACAGGTCATGAAGTAGCATATATTGTAATTTCACTGCTGACACTGCATATTCACGCTATGGCTCACTTCAAAAGCTTCTGGTTTTGTGCCCATATCTGTTTCCTCATCTGGGTCAGTAGAGTTCTGCTGAATTTCACCAAAACCAAAATTGTGCTCTCTTCATCTAAGGAGCACTAATTTGGAGATAAATGTCAAGGAGGATCAGGTATCACATGTAAGAACACTGATTCCAGGACAAACAAAAAATGGATTGTTAGTGAAATTTTGCAATTGTATCTGTTGTAAAACCCTGATCAAATCTTTAATGGCTGCATATTAAAAGTGAATATGGTTGATATCAGCTCAATCCATTAACTAAACATTGATAATAGCTTTGGAGCAGCCCCATAACTACTTTTTTTTTTTTTTTTTTTTCTGAAAAACGTTCAGAAAACCACACAGATTTAAAATTGTATCATTTGTTATAAATCTGAAAAAATTATAGTTGATATTTTTTGATGTTGGTAAGACACCACAGTTGATATTCATCCATCCTAAATACCTAATTAATCTGTTCTGTGTCTCTCTTGCCAGCCTTTTTAAGTGCTACAGTGAAAGTGATGAGAAAGTGCAGTTTACTAATGTGGGAGCCAAATGACTTTTCTCTGCTACAGCGTGGCAAATAACCAGAACTCTTGTTGAAGATTAATAGTGCTTAACTTTGCTTTCCAGCTCAGTGTGATCGACACTACCCTTGGGATACATACTGTTTTAAAATATCAGGCTTTCTTATGCCAAGAACCTTTTTATAATACGTCTTGCAAGAGCACACCAAAGGCCCATCATGTCTATTCTGTATTATTAAAGCAAAAGCTTTTCATCTTATTTTTGAAGCTGAATGATGTTTAAACCTGGTATAGAAAACACATTAGCATTGTTAAGTGATTTTCATTTTTTGGATATCTCCAGAATACATAAGCAAGTGTCAGGCAAAACACATGCTCAGAATTGTTTGCATTTATATACAGTAAATTACCTGTTAGGTCTCCATATTATGCATTTTTTTTTTATGATGTAATAAAATGTGATACATGCTGTGTGAATATTTATTATGTTTCACATAAATACCCTTTGGAATGAAAAATAACTTTAAAATTATTTTTGCTGTACTTTTTAAGTTAATACCAATAGCAATATTGCCATTTATTTTGCTCAGAATTTCCTTCTAGAACTTCTACTATCTATTAATACATTTTTATAGATTTTTTTTTTGTATGACCAAGAAAGTTACCATGAACGGAAAGTTACTATGAACAGAAACAGCCACAGTTTAAAGGCACAAATATACTCATACTTTGAATTTTGCACATAACATAAATTCTGTGTGCAAGCTTTCAAATTTATAAACATGATGACTCTTTATATTTTGCTTCCAAAGTACTTTTTCAGTTTACTGTTGGCAAAACCCTAGGTCATATCTCCCTTATCAATTTAATATTTATCAATATTTAACTCTGCCCAATGTAGAGGCCTGCTGCTGGCAGGGATTAAAATAGAGGATTTCCCTTTGCACTTACTGTAAAAGCAAGGAACACCAGAAGCTGAGTGGTGTCACAATGCAGCATGACAGAAACAAAGTACTGTTTAAGAGGGCGGTCTTCTCTGTTTTCTCTGTTCTTGCTAACATCAGAAGCGCAAGCTGCATGACCTACTGTGGCAGCCACGCAGCTGGAGATGCCTTGAAAATTGTCAGTACAGAGAAGGATCCTTTCACTGAAAAACTAGAAAGGACAAAAATGTATTTGCTTATGCTTCAAAGAAGGAAAGATAGACATTTGAGGTTAACAAAAAGCTAATGGGACTATCTATATATTGTTGTTGGTTGCTTTTTTTTTTTAAGTTGATGTTCAAACAGCGAAGGTTTTTTTATATGTGTGTGAGGAAAAGGGATTCTCTAATGTTTTTTCTTCATAACATTCTCCCATTGCCAGAAGACTTTACAACTTTGCCTGCTGTGTTGGTTGTTTTTTTTTTTCCCCAAATGTCTAAATGATTGCAATTAAAGAAGACAGCTCGTGGACAGCAGGTTCATTTTCACTTTGATGAAAAGTGAAACTTTTCCTTCTAAGTAATTATCTGCACATCTTTTGGTGGAGCTGTGGTTACTGGCCGTGTATCTCGGAAGACCTTTTGCTTGCAAGTGAGACTTGCTTCTGTCTGCTCCCTTGACTGTACAAGCAGGGACATATTTTCTCTGCTTTGCCTTAGTGGGCATAAATTCAAAACTGGCTACAGATCAAGAGCAGCTTTTACCTGGGGACAGTGGGTTCTGCCTCCACCAGGACTTTATACCCATCACTGAGCCTGATCCCTTTCCCCAGCTGAGGTGCCCGTGGGAGCTCCAGGCCTGGCACCACAGCCACCCTGCCATGTGCACAGCAGCCCTCAGGGTGGAAGTCCCCACCAGTCAGGAAGCATTAGAGCTGTTGCTGCTGCAGTCTGGTCACTGAAGATTATGTCATATTCTCAGTATCTTTTGTTTGCACATGCAAGGGTTATGTTACTTTTCCAAATCAAATTTTAAGGCTTAAAATGTTTTCCATTGAAAGTGACTTCCCTTCCAAAAAAAGGTACAAGCATATTAACTTAAGCAATAAGCATCTGCATGACAAAACGCTTTCACCATTAGAAACGTCTGAGTGAATACAGACTGCATTTTTAAATGCTTCTATGGTAATGTAGTATCCCAGACCTTTAATTTGAAGCTTTAGAGTGGATTAATAAAAGTAGGAAGCTAGACTAAAATATATGCATTTTTATTACGTTAAAATCATTTGTCTTTGCATTCTTGTTTTTATAGCCTCTTCTTGCAGAATAACAAGGGCTTCCCTCAGATGCATTAGACATGCCAAGCAAGCAAAGCAATCACTGCTGTTAGCAATAGAGGGCACTGGACTTTCATTTCTGATATGTTTTACTGAGGGGGAAAAAAAATAGTCAAGTGAGTTTCATTGAACTTTTTCACCTTTTCCTTCTCACACTTGGACTTGCACTTCCTAGACTTTTATTCAAACTCTCATACATTTTTATTGCACTTACTTTAAGTGAAAAAGATTAATCTAAAGAAAATTGAATACATGCTGTTCTCTTGAAGTTGTTATTGTGTATGTATCTTGAGGGGGGAATAAGAACAAGATAAATATAGCACTACAATATTGGTCTCAGTGGTGCATATGTCTAGCTTGCAAATTTGTAAACATTTACAAATTTGCATGATTGTTGCTGGCAGTAGACATCATCCTTTCCGTGCTCAGAATTCATTACCATTACATCTAATCATCTTCAGAATCTCCAAAGCAAAAGTCTTCATACAGGCAAATAAGGTTTTAATGGATTTATGGTATACTTAGACTGAAAGCTGAAAAATAAAAACAGCAGAAAAAAAAATTTTGAGCTACTGTCCCCACTTATCTAAATGCCCTCTTATGTAAACATACTGAAGCTCAAGCAAATCACACTGACCATTCCCCCCCTTGCAAAAGAGTTATCACATGCCTAAGGTTCAGTGGAGAGAGGAAAAGAGAAGATGCAAGCATGTACATTTAGGAGTGGTGCACCTATCTCTCTTGCACTTCCTACACCTCCTAAACAGATCCAGCACATCTCCTTCTGTCAGTGTCATGTCATGTCATGTCGTGTCAGTCAGTGAGGTTCAAAGTTAGGGAGTAATTTGTCTGTCACCAGTCCAGCTGCACCCTTCTCAGGATGGGATCCACAGTGAGCTGATGCCCTCCCCTGCAGCTGTGTACCATTCTTAAACCTCCATCTGCCTGAGGTAGTGGGTACACCTTGTGCCTCTCAGACATACGTACTTCCTTCTATAGGCTGCCTTTGACGTTAGGAAGTTTGGCCATTCCTCCTATGTGTTTAAATGCATAAAATATTTTTTTAAAAGCATATCTCAGAAAGGGGAAGAAAAAAAAAAAAAAAAGACAAAAAAACCCCTCTCCAAAACCCAAACTATTTGGTTTTCGGCAGACTGTATTCATGTTACAGACTGCATTCTTGGATGTTGATGTTTCAATGTTGGTGATGATGAGATGGCCCTACCCCAGTTCTGTAAGCACTTACATTTTTGCATATCACTTCCTTTATTATGCTTTGAGATATCTACATTGTGTACAAAGACTTTCTGTTTCTTCAAAGGGTGTGCTGATAGACATGATTTTACACCTGCGATGCAACTATTATTGAGATTAATTTCTTTAAACCATGTGCCTGTATTTTAGGTCCTACTTTGCACTGAAGACAGAAAAAATAACATTATGAAAGATGTTCCTATGGTAGAAGGGCATTATTAGAAATAATAATCTTATTTGTACAAGGTTGCAAATAACCATATTTGCACAAAACCTTCCATATCTGCCTTCTACATATAAAGAGGCTCAGTCAGATTTTGGGGGTATTTCTGGACCAACACTTCAAGAATAGGTATGATTTTTACAGCTGCTTACCTCTGCTGTTTCTCTGATCATATGTTTGGGCTGTTTTGAAAGGGAAAAACTGTCACATTGCACATGATGTCTGCAGTTCTTTCTCAACAGTGGTGGCAAAATTGACATAGACACCCTATTAAGTCTTTACATAGAGAATTAGTTACGAAAAAAAAAAACAACACTCTTTTTTCCTGCTCTGGAAAGGCTGCCTAACTTCTAAATCTTTCTTCCTCTGTTTCAGTATCCCAGTCGGATTAAATATTGATAATCATGTCACTGACTTTGCTAATACTTTCACTTTTTTCAAATAAAGATCTACATGACAGGTGTTATTACACAGAATAGCCATTTTTCTTTTCTATCTTCTTTTCATAGCGTGTTTGATTGATTTGCCAGTTTAAACCCATCACATTTACTTCCTGGTAATATTAGTGTGAGAGTATATATTGCTGACTTAAAAATAGGATGCTTTTAGTATGCTCAATTACTTAGTATTGGTTCTGTTGAAATTAAGATTTCAGGGAAAAAAAACCAACACAGAATTTCTTCTGTTCGGTCTGGTGCAGTTTTAAAATATATATATAAGGTTACTGAAAATCCAAAGCTATTAGTAACAAAAAAATCCTTTCCATTAAAAAAAAAACAACAAACAAACGCCCCGACATTACTCCTTAATAATAATAATAATAATAATAATAATAATAATAATAACAAGTTATAATTCCAGCTGTAATTCCATTGGAAGTTCTAAGAATTTACAAGACACAGGTAAACAGAGTTATCAAAAACATATTAAATGAGGCTGTTGTACTTTCTATTTTTTTGCCTAATCTTAGGCCTCAGAAGAAATCAATCTCAGGCTTTGTCTGAGCACAAAGCAGACTATGTATGTTCTATATATTCTATAATCTTAGAACAGAGTTACTGTGTACTGGATTACAAAAAAAAAAAAAGTAAGTATGATGGTAATTTGCAAATGCGTTGACTTTTTTTTTCTTTAAAGTACTCAGTGATATAAAAATTGTGTTTTAAGTTAAGGGCTAGTTTTCTTTGGGAAAAATTCATATAAAAGGCATGTCTGGCATTGGTGTAAGGAAACCAGACATGAGACACACACTGCAATCAGGTATAAGCTACACAGTTTATCATGTTGGAGAAATAGGGTTCTATTATAGGGTTATATGCAACTAATGCATGCAACATTAAAATTCCATGCTCAGAAAGAGGGACTATTATCTTGCCACCCTGATAGCACTGACTCTAAAATACTGAAGAAGTTCAGACAGACTGCACTGAAAAATCTCAGTCGCTGTCACAGATTTTGTAAATGCCATGTATGCATAAGATATAAACCCTAATTTTTCAGGCATTGTAAGGGAGCCAGTCTTAAAGCAACTAGTCAGACCTCGCAGCAAGAAAGTCAAGTCTTGATTCAGTCCTGGACAATCCACAAGACTGTTGCAGTCAGTAAGGTTTTCTATAACTGACAAATATGCATTCAGAAGTGGTGTCTTCATAGAAGCCAAACAAATTAAATCCACATGGTAATATTTAACTTCAAAACCTGAAGCTGTGCTGAAAAGCAGAGGAAAAAGGAACTCCAAAGCAGAATCAAAGTGTTCTGTACCTTGGAAGCAACGTATTGGAGTCCTAAAGTGAATGTACCTATCAAGGTGTATCACCTATCAAAATCAGAAACTTACCTCTGTTTAAGAAAAAAAGCAGATTAAAACAAATTTCCTTAACTCAGTTATGCAATGTAAGTTCAGAAGAAAACAATGAAGATATGTGGCAAATTCATGTGCATAATGAAATATATGGAAATGCTGATTATAAAATTACAAAATGAAAACAGAAAGCTACAAACACAAAATCAAGAATAAAGACTATTTCAAAGAAACCTTAACAGAGAAATGAACTATGAAGGCAAAACCTTACCTAAGTTCATCAGTCAAGTTTCAAGGAAGATGTTCCTGAACAGGGCCTGCTGAAGTACAGTGGTGTATGTCAGTGCTAGAAACCACTTTTTAGAAAATAATCTTAACAATATAAAATCTCTTTATCTAAAGTTATCAGATACAATGTTTTACCATCTCATCTCATATGCTTTTGAAAACTGAAGCAGCATTCAAGCAGTTTCTTCTAATATTTTTGCCTATGGTAAAGACCCAGTCCATCTTTCTTTTGACAATTTGTGATCTTTTAACTTCCACTTAGGTCGGCATAGAACTGAGTTGACCTATTCACATTAATTAGTGTTTGTATTCTTACCCGACTCTGTCTTTAAAAAATATTATATATTATTTCTATATAGTATATTAAGAGCAATAGTTGCATCTATTAAAAGAGTTAGGATTAAGTGGTGCATCTCCTGGAGGCAATTAGAACTAAATTTTGATCTTTACAAACTGGGATTTATATAAAAAATAAGGAAAACAGAAAAAAACGGCTCTGAAAAGTTGCAATTGAAACAATAATCAGGTAGTCCAAAACACTGGGGTGTGGTTTTGATATTTTTTTGGGGGGGTGGTGAGGGTGTTTTTATGCTAAGATCTTAAAACTTAGTAAAGCAAGCGTTTTCCCTTAACTCACAAGCAGGAAACATGCCCGGGATCCCATAGGCTACTAGATGATCAGGTTGTAAACAGCATGTGTTGCAGGACAACTAAAACACTGCACTGTCTTGCAGAGAGATGGTTGAATTGAATGACAACTAACACAAGGTATATGGAGTTATGCTATCCTTTACCAATAAAACAATTTTCCAGTTATTGTTACATATCTCTTTACTAATGTCTCAATCATACAAAATTGCCATCTTACCTGATATGGTGACAGCCTTCATAATCATGAAAACACGAATCACACCAGCTCATTTGTGTACTGACCTGTTACCACAGGACCCATAGGCGCCCTGACAGGTGATGGGGTGAGGGTGCCCATGTGGCAGGGGGGGTGTGGTGCTGGGTGAGTGTTGGTGATCCCAAAGAACACCCTTACCAAGCTGGACGAGGTTCTACACATGCAGCTTCTCACCTCGGTAGCTGGCTCCATCCATGGTCCCCTCTGGGCTCTCCAAATGTGATCTGTCACAGATGCTTATTTTGGTGATCTCTGGTCTAGGCATCCCATGGGTCTCTCAGTCAAATATTTTCTCATTCATCTTGCCACGATTTTATCAAGTTGCCATTGGTTTCCACCAGACTGTGTTTCTGAGTTAAAAAAAAACACCTTGAAGGCCAACAGTTTCTTTTTGTTGGTGGTGTCATACGACTGGTTTGCGTGGTTGTCTGGGGCAAAGCTGAGGTGGTAAGGGAAGGCTGTGCCTGGTCTCCACAGGAGCGCTCCTGGAGGTTTAGGCAACAGCTTAGTAGCTAAATGAATGCTTTCTACTTTCGCTTACTGTGGAAGCCTCCTGCATTAATAACTTTTGTCCTGGTTTTGGCTGGGATAGGGTTAATTTTCTTTTAGTAGCTGGTACAGTGCTCTGTTTTGGATTTAGTGTGGGAATAATGCTAATAACACATCAGTGTTTTAGTTGTTGCTAAGTAGTGTTTATCCTAAATTAAAGGATTTTCTTGCAGTTCCCACACTCTGCCAGCGAGCAGGTACACAAGACACTGGGAGGGAGCATGGCCAGGACAGCTGACCCAAACTAGCCAAAGGGATATTCCATACCACAGGACATCATGCTCAGTATATAAACTGGGAACAGTTAGCTGGAGGGGGCAGATTACTGCTCAGGGAATGGCTGGGCATTGGTCAGCAGGTGGTGAGCAATTGCATTGTGCATTACTTGTGGGTTTTTGGGGTTTTTTTGTTATTTCAGTTTTATTTCTCTCTCTTTTTGTTATATCCCTTTTCATTACTATAATTATACTATTTATTTAAATATTATTGTTCTTATTATATTTTATTTTAGTTATTAAACTGTGCTTATCTCAACCCACGAGTTTTACTTTTTCCAATTTTTACTTCTTCCAGTTCTCCTTCCTCTCCCCCTGCTGGGCAGGGAGGAGTGAGCGAGCGGCTGCGTTGTGCTTAGTTGCTCACTTTTTTTTACATAGCATGATTCTGAGGATCGGTCTTAATTTCAGTGGCATTAGAAGTCAGGTATTCTAAAAGAAATAAAAAAATAAAGTTGCAACAAGCAATGGATCCTAAGAAAGTTAAATATAAAACTGTAAGTCATTAATTGTTTTGTAATCTGTGATTCATTTCACCTTGTATCCAAAGGAGGGTGCTAATGAAACTAATATTTTTAAACTTCTTTGTCTATTTTTCTATCTGGCAGAAATAGTACAAATTACTAGACATGTGAATGAATCTGATGTAATGGAGAAGAGTCAGTATAGTTTTGCAAGGAAGCCATACTTCACAATTGCATTAATTCTTCAAAGGAGTCAATATGAATACATACGTATGACTGAAACAGAAAAAGTGGATGTCTGTGAATATTTTGACATTTTTTTCCTTTGAAAAGATGAAATGAAAAAGACATCATGTTTCAGAGAGCTGCTATAAGACAGAAAACAAAGGATAGAAATGAAGTCAGTTCACACAATGGAGGGAGGTTAGCAGTGGAATTGCATGCAAATTTCCTTTGAGATGGTGATTATCTGGTAAAGGGAGATGGCAAAACTACTGATGGTTCAGAATCATTCAGGTTAGATAAAAACAACCAAAGGCTAGCAGAGGAATTACATGATACTGAATGTCTAGGTGATTAAATGGCAGATAATATTCAGTATTTGTTTACAAAAAGAAAAAAAAATAATAGATAAAGCTTATGTTTCTCCTTCATTTGTGCATACTATTTGTTCTAAATTAAATGTTACCACTCAGAGCTGTTTACAGTGTCACATATCTTTTTCTGCGATGTTCAAAAAAAAAAAGTTCACTCAGTTTTTGTTTTTTTCATTGACAAATTTCAAATCACATCAGCATGAAATTTAAGTCCATCTTGAGTATTCTGAACATTATGGAACAGAACCTTGTCTTGGGAAATTCCTAACAATAGTTTCACAGAAATTAGAGCATTATTCTGAATCACTATGTGATTTTACAATTGTCCTGTCCTTATACTCTGTTCTTAAGGAGTGCAGGCCACCATCAGAGTTGGATGAACTTAGAAGAGCCCTTGGTTTGCCCAAAATAGCAATTCTTATTTTACTCTCTTATAATAATTTCATGCTAATTATGCATTAGAATATTCAAGACTTTTTTTTTTCCCCCAGGAAATGAGAATCACTTCCCATAGTGAGATATTAATGACACTATATTTAGCATAACATAAAAATGGCCCTCATAGGCACAGAAATAGTAATCCAAAAGCTAAAGGCCAGGTTGAGACTCCATCTGTGAGAGAATAATGAACACACCCCAACTCACTTCTGGGAGGGTGAGGGAATTCAGTGTGTTGGGAGGCAGGAATGAATGCAGAGTCTGGAGGACAGATGCTTATATCTCTACGTAATGTCCAGCTACAAAGTGGCTGACCCAGGAAGTGGTCTGTGGTGATTTATCTCCTTCAATTGGCCCAGCCCCAGAGCTGCTTGCACACCACCTCTTCAGCTGTGCAGTCTCCCTACTCTTTGCTATCCAAACCAAATATGTATGAAACCTGTCCTCTCCTTCAGCATAAATTTAAGGAGAGATTCTCTAGTGCGAGTCTTTTATTTGATTCAGGCTCAAACTGAGAAGGGCTCTGTCTGCATTAGGATGCAGGATGGAGAGTCTGAGTTGACTGTGCCTGATGAAGCAGTCTCTCAAAACTAATGTCTAGAGTGGAAAGCCTGGCAGTATCTAGCAAAAACCTGAAGGTATGGTAGCCCTGGGTAGGGTACACTGTTGTAAAGAAATGGTAGAAATTATATAATACTAAAAAACTGTTAAATGGAACACAGAAATTGAAACAAAAGCTGTCACTGTTATAATTCTAATCCCATAAGAATAATAAACAAATCTCATGATGACAGAAATCTGAAAAGTGAGATTGCTGAGATTCGAGGTAAACAAAAAATACAACTCCACTGTGTCCTTGAGCCTGCCTTAAGTAACCAATTCAAAACCAGTTTTCTATTCTTCCTTCTCTACATACTGTAGAAATTAAGGGTAGAATCCAAAATTATCTCCCCTTGTATATCAGAGAATACTGGAAATGCACTTAATATTCTCACTCAAAACTCAGTACCAGAATGCTTATGATGTGGTTTAACCCCAGCTGGTAACTAAGCACCACACAGCTGCTTGCTCGCTCCCCTCACAGTGGGATGGGGGAGAGAATCAGAAGAGTAAAAGTGAGAAAACTCGTGGGTTGGATAAAGACAGTTAAAACATCCTTGTGTTATCAATACGGTTTTCAGCACAAATCCAAAACATAGCCCCATACTAGCTACTCTAAAGAAAATTAATTCTATCCCAGCCAAAACCAGCACAGTTTATTAAATTGGTTTGGACACATATTGTGAAAACTTTGACTAAATATCCCCAAATATTAAATGCTTGCTTAAACTCAGAAGTTAACAAAAAAAAAAAAAAGAGGGGGCGGAGGGGGGGAATATAAACCATCAAAGCAGAAAGTACTCTCCTCATAAAAGTACACCAGACTGTATTCCCTGAGAATCTGGCATGGTGAGGTTGTCTTTTTGGAACTAATTTTCTCATTTGCACTTAAAAATCCTATGTTGAATGTGATTTTTTTAAAAAAAAAAAAGTTGTTTGAATACAGACACTCTGACTATTCTGTTCTCTTTGTTAGTACAGTAGATGCTTTTTATTAACTTCTCAGGAAATAATGGAAATACACTTGAAAACCTCTACATTTCAGAGCCCTAAGCTATATTCAGTGACCTTCTACACCACACTAAGCTATCCAGTTAGATTTCCCCATTAGCCAAAGGGAGAAAACTAGTGTTAAACAAACTTTATTTTTTCCCTTGTGTTTTTCTAGTTCATTGAATACATTTAGTTTGTGGGTTGACAGGAAAGGTGTGTGAAGAAGGTCAAACAGGTCACAAACATCTTTTAAACCTTATTTTTCCCAGTTCTATAAGACTATGAGCAAAATGACTTGTAGAAAAAATGCACCCTCTCGATGTTATTCCTTTACCTCTAAAGAAGAAAAGCACATTTAGTAGCTTTCTACCCCCTTTCATTCAGCTGTAATATTCTCTTGAAGTTATCTGGGTCACTTAGGTCCATGTACCAATTAGCTATTTTTAGCTTAATGGTTGTCTTCTACTTCTGGAGAATTATCTTTTTGCAATTAAGCTTCCTGTCACAATTTTGATTTTTTATTGTTATATAAGCTGTTCATATTCGAGGTGTACAGGCACAAAGTTTCTTAGGTCACTGAAAGACCCATGTTTAAAATAATGTATAATTTTTGTTGGGGATTTTTGTTTTTCTGGAAGGAGAATATTAGCAGACAGCATCTGATTAAAAGTGGGACTGTCTTGGTATGCAATACAGGTCTCCCTTGGTGTACAGTCTGACAAATTATGATGAATATGTGTGCATGTATTTTCCTTTCTAGCAATATGTCTGCTTCCTTCTCTAGTTGGAGAGGCAGCCTGCAGAAACAACTCTGCCGTCACCGAGTATGGACTTTGATGAACTGATCAATGGGGCACAATACAGAGGTGGAAATCAAAGCTGCATAGCTACTTCATGTGCAGTCAAGCTAGTTGTGAGGCAGTGTATGGCACAACACAACTGTGCCCATATGCTCTCCTGGAATGGGGCACAACTTTGGCTGGTTGTATTAGATGTTGTAGTTGCGTAGATAGGGTCAAACACAACAGGCATCTAACTTTGGTTAGGATTATTGAATATAGCTTTCATGCAAGTATGGAGGTATTCATACTACCTAGCACTGGATGTGTAACATTGCCTAAGGAGGGCAGAAGTTATCAATCTAGTCTTCCTAAGATTCCTGTATAGTGGAACAGAGATGCGTGTATTACTTTAAAGGGAATTAGTTAGTCTAAAAGCTTATGATAACTATGGCAATATAAGAAAATAAAAATAGGCATCTTCTCTTCTGCTACTAACTGCCAGTGAAGGATGCATTATTTTGTGAGTAATTATCTTATTGTTTGTATTACTTGTGAATCTAAAAATGTGTTTTAATATTGTGTGCAAGTTTTTTAAGTCTGCATCCATTTTATAATAGATCTCAAATGAACTTAACCCTTGTTCTTCTAGAACAAAACTTGTTTTCATTTTAAGTTTGCCTGGAGTTTAAAGTGAATCTGAGTGAATCTGAAAAGCAGAAGGATAATTACTTCCACAAGAGTGGTGAATCAAAATGAATTGATGTAGAATGGAAATCTTTTAAGAAATCATTCATCAGAGATATGTTTGATAACCCTAACAATAATATATTTTTCCTGGATCTTCAAGTATCGGACGGTGGGCTGGCACTGCGTATTGCTCACCAGATGAAAAAGGAAGGGGATCCTGTGGCCACTATTACGCAGTATCTCTGCCTGTCTGATGAAAGGTGCCTAAATCTATCAAGGCAACTTGTAATGCAGGAAGAATACATCTTGCCCTATCTAGTTTCAGTTAAGCTAGAGATATTCCTTATTTTTCGCTATTGTATCTTTGGTATTCTTTGAAATTAAATGCCTCTGTTGTGTTTGTTTCATTTTCTCTTGATATCTAGAACTGAGACGTTCATTTCTGAGTGTGTGTATGTACACACGCAAACTGTATAACATGCACATAGAATTGTTACAACATTCCATTGTTATGCTACACGAGCCCAAAAGACTCAAAACTTATTCTCATAAAAGAGATTATATGTTCACACATTGTTATTAGTGAAGAAATACATCACATCCGTAAAGCTATATGAACTTTCATGCTGCTCTGCCTTCAGTCATAAATAGACTGGAGATGTTCAGAGGGTTGGCAGCTGAGCTGGAGTCCTGGTAATCCTAGCAACTGCAATGCTAATGTTCTTCTGAATGTGCATGCTTGTACAAAGTATGGATGTACTAGAAAAATATCAACTGATAGAAGGTCTTGTGGAAAAACCTTTCAGTCTTTGAATTGTTTATCAGCATTTTTAAAGCAGTTATCACCAGAGTGATGAGGAAAATTGCCTCATTCAAATTACTAAATAATGGACAATAAAACTCTTTGTATATAAAGATATTGACTCTTACAAATTATCAAATTATTAAATACCAAGCTATAAAACTCTCCACATGTAAAGAGATTAACTCTCAAATCATGGGACTCAAATTCATAGGATAAATGAATCAAAGTCTTCAGTAAATTAATTGCAGTCAAGTTAAAATACAAATATTTGGGGACACATGTTACACCATATTGATTTTGCAGCTGATCATGGGAGTGGCAGTTAATGATTATCAAGGAAAAATGAGTTGTATTGATACTAAGAAAAATCATATATTGAATTCATACTGAAAAATGTGAGCTTTCACCACCAACAATACCAGGGTGGTCAGTGTTTCAGTGCTGAAGAAGTTTATCCATGATGGCTTGAAAATAGGCAAGCCAACATATATCAAAATATGAATGCAAGCAGAGCTTGAGAAGACTTTGAGGACAATTTAGCCCCTCTCCCCAAATAATTGATTCCTAGTTTTAGTCCCCTATACTTCGAGATCCTTTGTATTCCATTACAAAATGGATTTTTCTAGCCTTATCTAATTTATTAATGTGCAATCACACATGTATTAGGGCCACATCTAAGCAATGTTCTCCACTGAGACAAAGGAAAAGTTACACAGCTGGAAATGTCTATAGGCATTTGCACCATACCTTCAGCTTGCTCTTCTGAGTCCTGGAAACTGGAAGGGAGAAATATAATGCTGTGCTCTGGAAGTGTTTTCCTAAATACAGTCCAGCATCTTTAACTGCAGATTGGTATCCTGATATTTTGATACAGGAAAGAATGTAAATGACTGCATTTAATTTCAGCTTTGCAAACATCTTTTGGTTTTGTTTTCTAAAAAAAAGATTAATAAAATTCTATTTGTGCCTTCAACAAAAGGTGGGGTGCCATTGTGCTTAATGCTGTACATTCTTCTACCTCCTTGAACCTCAAACATGAAGGCAGCATTACATGTTTTATTCTGTCTTCATATATCACAGGTATTTAGCCACCACCTTTATGGAGCTAAATACTGTAGATATTTGTATACTTTTGTTTCACAATCTATCTTTGGTGTATAACATACAGAAAATAGAGGTGACTGAGGCACCACTAATGCCTCTAGCCTTTGCAATGACAGGGCAGCAGTGAGGTCTGAGAATCCTAGAGAGTCCTATCAGGAGATGTGTTTTGGTTTGGCTTTCTTTGAGGTGGGACAGGGGATTGGAAGGCGAAATTGGTTGTCTTGTGTTTAGAGGATGACAATAAAGTCAGATATCTGTTTCTGCCAGTTACAGAAATAGTCAATATTCCTGTCCCATCAGCTTAGTAATTAGAACACAACATGACACAAGATCAGAATAAAAGAATGAAGTAGTGAGAAGTGATGTGAGTCACTTCAAAAGACTACAAAATTGAAAAACAGTCTGGCCTTGTGCAAAACTCTGTATTTCCTAATTAGTTGAAGGCTCTGTGTACATTTCTAGTGGATCCTCCTCCTGGCTGCATCAAATATAAACTGCAGGTCTTTGCTTCCAAAGCCCTTTGTAGCTTCTTTCCGCCCTACCAGAGTTCTAAATAACAAAAGAGTGAACTGCCTGTAATCAACCCATCCTGCCAGTTTTTACTAGCCACTTTCTGTTCCCTACCTTTTTTGACTCATACCAGAAAAGCTCCATATATGTATCTACAAGTCTACTTAATTAACATTCCTTAAATCCTTCCTTAAGGACAACTTCAGGGGTTTAGGCATTTGGTGTTTGTTTTTTTCTTTTAGCATAATTCTTTTCAGGTATGCATGCTACAGCTTTTGGCTGTGTTGTTGCTCATCTTATTTTCACCTTTTGTTCTGTTGCACCTTTGTACACTCTTACATCTTTATTAGTACTCAGGTAGTGAACTCAATAGGTCAGTAACTCTCTGGTCATTTTTTCTTTATGTTTATCTAGTGCCTAGCCCAGTGGGCTTCTGGCCCAAGATTGATTCTTAAGTACTATGGTAATGCTAATTATAATTTTAAATTGGATATGAGTGCTGTTATATGACTTGTAATAGAAGTTATAAATATTGACCTTGGTACCTTGTTTTAATTGACCTTGTCTTAAATAATATTCTTCTCTGCAAGCTAGGAAAGCATGGGCTAGGTGAAAACAAGATAAGCACGCAAAACTTACTTTCTAGCCCAGTTGTGTGGCACAGTTGGGCTAGAAAGGATATACTTAATGAGGCTTGCATGCTCTTTTCTATTACTTTCAACAGCATTTTGAACAGTGGATATAGAGAACACTAATATTAAATGACACCGAATTTATGGAGAATGTGGCGACTGGCAATTTGGAAGGTAGAATAAGATCTGGAAGGAAATATATTTTTGCTAGTTGAAGCAAATGGCTGGAAATAAATAGACTGAATAGTAACTAGTATAAAATACCATACAACTAGGAATAAACAAGCACAGGGTGTGGAATGACTCTCAATTCAGTGTGCAGCTGGTATCACAAAGTAAGCACATGGCAACATTGCCACACAGATACAAGTAAGGCTGTCACTGGAATATCTATCAAGAGGTCTCTCTAAAAGTACGTATGCGTTCATGGAAAACATGTTCTCTATTTGTAAAACACCTTGACAGCCCTGTTCTGTGGGAGGGATGGAAGGTGGTTGGGGCATCGGCCGTGGCCACTCCCAGCCCCTTCCTGAGGTGTGGCCTTGAGCTTGCTGCCCTGTCCTGGGGCGGGAGGGGATGGTGGAAAATGCTCCTCCTGGGTTGGCTGGTGTGACTGTAGCTGGTGCCTCCCAATAGGCTGTGGCTGTTGCTGGGGCTCCCACCCTGCCCTAGGGGAAGGCAGGAAGGCACTGGGGGGTCACAGGGCACCTGGGGGGGTTTTAACCCATTTCTGGTGGGAGGAAGGCTGCACCGGGATGTATAGCGAGAGGAGTGCGAAACCAGGGTGGAAATGGGGAGCCACATTTTGTGTATCGATGGTGTTGATATTAATCCTTAACGGAGATGATTATAGATACTATTTATTTATATATACTACAGATACCATTTAGTCACTGTAAATAAAACCAGGCTGAAAATATGTGGCCTGACACTTCCCTCCTATTTTTTAATCTATGGCAATCAATTCCTCCTTGTAATGCCCTTCTAGGCTTGAAGGTGGTGTGAAAAATCATCTGTAAAGCCATGTATTGTCTCTGTTCCAACATGCTGTGTGCCTTTCCATACATACTCAGTGAAAAGGAGATTTCTAGGCCTTTCTGTACATACTCAGTTAAAAGGAGATGACAAAAGGGCCAAAAAGAGTTTGCCAAACTTTTCTGGGACACACATGCAGATGTAACGTGGAAATCACACTTTCTGTAGCGGCCTGGGAATGATAGATGAGATGCCGTGTTTCAGATAAAACATAAATGTGTTAGGTTTCTTGTGAGGCATGAATAAGATTATTCTGTCTGGAGAACCAGTTATGTTTGTAGCATGGTTAAAACAGACCATCTGCCATAAGCAAAGCCCTGAAGTGGTAGGCGTGTGCTCGAGCACTGGACTTGTGTGTATTTTTGTGTTTGGCCAGAGGGATGCATTGCTGGCAGCTTTCCCCATGTGGCAGGAGCGTCTTGCCCGCTCATCATGCATCGGGGTGCTCCAAACACAGAATTAGCGGGTGGTTTCCCCTTGGCCTTCCCTGCAGAGTTGTTTGATGCATGTGAGAAATGATGTATGTGTGTTGAGTGCCCTTGTTTTTTAAACCTTCAGAAATTTGTTATTTGGGAACCAAATTCTTACACATTTGCTTCAGGGAATTGGCCTACGTGAGGAGACTGCATACTAGATAAGACTTCTCTAAACCAACTGTTTTGGTTAGCTCTTTGAAAGGCAAAGGACAGATATATAGAACAGTGGCATGGAAAACTGAAAATAAAAGTTTCTTGTGCAAAAACCTACCAACTTACTGCATCAAAAGACAAAGTAAAAGCATGGTGTGTCAGTCTGTTTTAAGTCCCTACAGGAGCACTCCATTAAAAGGAACATCTAGTTCTTTAAAGCTGTTTTTGCAATTTGGGTACTAAACTATTTTGCAACAGAGACTAGTTTCGTTATTCTGCTGCAGAAACTGAAGTCTTTGGTATTTACCATTCAGCTGTTCTGACAGGGAAGAGTCAAAGATAGGTACCAGTATCTGTTCAAAATTCAGATTATCTTCTAGACTGTGTATTTTTTCTTGTCAGTGGTGAAAGGTATGGACTGGACCCGGGGTCTTCAGTCTTTGAGTCAGACTTTCTGTTTATATATTAAGGAGTAAATTTATAGTTTGTTTTTTTTTTTAAAAGTTCCCGGTTCTCTGGAACTATTTATCGAGACATCAGAAGGATTAATGTTATCTTCATTCTCTTGCTCCTAGAATGCAGTTTTTCGGTGGTTTCTATGTTTTCAGAGACCTTTGTGATGTTTACATTACAAAAGAAGAAAAATAAAATGGCAGGACGCTAGAGGGGAAGAAGAGGCTTTGTATCACAGTGTTCTTCCAACCTCACTTGCCTCCATCTATCTGTGTCACAAGAACGGGTGCCTGAACGGTGGTGTAATGTTGATTACTAGTAGAGACCAAAGAGACTAGAAAAGAGGACATGAAGAAGTTGTAGAAGTTGCAAAATTACTTGTGGTAAAAATCAGATTCTTCACAGATGTAAGGGCTTATCTATGTTATAGTTTTAACTGAAAATCATTTATGGTTTTACTCATAAATCTGATGATAGCTACTTTGTCATGAGTGAATGAAATGTGTGGATAGAAGCCTCACTAATATAACATTTTAAAACTATTTTACTGTATTGGTTTACAGTGACAAGTAAAACTATTTTGCCTTTAGCACAGCCATCTGTCTGGCAGGCTAATCCATCGGAATTGTAAAAGTGTATCCCCACGGTATGTGTATCCTCCAGTAACCCAGGTGATATGGCAAATAGCCACTGGTTTTCACCTGGGGATACAACTTGAACTGTGTTGTCCAACAGAACTTCTGTGAAAGCTCTCAGAGGCACTTCTACCTCCGCTTTAGGCCCATGGGGATGGGCAGCTGGCCATATTGTCCAGATTGGCAGTGACCAGTGTTTTTGCTAAGAGATTTCTTTTTCAACAATTTTGCTTTAGCATAGTGTCTTGCTTAAGTTCAGTTCTACTGCCATGCTATACTGTGAGATCTCAAGATAACTCCTTGGAGTGGAAGTAGGGAAGGTATGCTTTGGAGGGGTCTCCATGGAGGGATTCTTTCTGGGATGAGGTGTTTCTATGCAGAAGACACTGTGTAGTGGCCACACTTTCTGGTTTGTTCAGGCATCTGCTGGATGCAGAGAGGCTCTGCAAAGCAGAATATATACCATTTTAATGCATAAAGCAATTGTATATTGGCTAGCATACAAGATGGATAGGATTTATTCAGCTAAGCGGAAGTGCTGCCACCGAGGCCCTGGAGAGTCTCGCCTGGCCTGGCAGACACCAGTCAGGTGGGGAAGAGTCCACCCCTGTGACTGCCCAAGGTGGCTCTTTGGCGTGGCTGAGTTGCCATCTTCCCCCAGCCCCCTTAAGCTGGGTGACAGTGACAGCTGAACCCTGACCATTCCTGACCATTCCTGGCCAGTGCCAGCATGCCTCCAGCGTGTTTTCTCCTGTAGGATTTTGTACCTTTCTGTGCCAGTGTTTTCCCTTTTGACTCCTTCAGCTACTAAATCCCCTCTGAGCTGTCCTAACACGGTCTATAATTTTTACTTCTGTTATCTTTTGACAGACATTTTCTTTGGTTTTTCTCAGTTATCTTAAGTCCCTGTGGCACAGTTCCCCTGCACTGGGGCTGTCCTGTGGGACCTTGGTGCCCAAGTACCTAAATCCATGGTGGGGCTGGGAGAGCCTTATGGCAGAGGCTGTGCAGAGAGGGGGTGTACAAGTGACAACTTCTTCACTGCTCTTCGGTTTGGTGTTGGGTAATTTCCAGAATGTTTTGGGTCGTGTTAGACATGACAGGATCCTTCTGAAACACAAATATTTTAGTATGTTCAGAGACGTTGCAGGTCTTTAACAACAGAACATAAGTTCTGTGATGCCATTCCTGACCAGAGATGCTCTGCTTCCCATTCTTATTTGTAAGTTTCTGAGTCTTAAGGTAGATTCGAAGAACATGGTATATGTAAAAATCTTTTCTCTTGACTATCCCAATAATAGCATCTTCTAAATATGCTGCATAAAATGCTCAGGTCAGAGTTTCTTCCTGGTTTTGATGAAAGAGTATTTACTGGTGCCTCACAATTTGGTCTTGTCCCAGAGAGACCCTGAATCCCATTCTTTTACTTTTTGCTCTAGCCAGAGGTTGAAGGGTGTGAATTTCAGCAAATTTTATGTCTTTGTACAAAGTTCTCTATTATCCCTGCCTTTTTTATTATCTATAGTTTACTGTTACTCAGAAAGTTGATACTCTGATATTTTAATTTTTAAGGATTGTTTGGGGTATTTTCGTGTTTGGGAAATGCTAGTGTAATGGTGTGGTTTTTTAATTTGATGAGAGTCAAAATCACTGTGAAACATATCCTGACATCTTCTCTGTTGTTGTAGAAGATACTGGAAAGGCAACTTAGTGTGGATCTTTGTGATGGAAATGTGTCAGAAGGGGGAAGGAGAAAAGGGGTTTCTAAAAACAATAGTGTTGAGGGTTAATTTCATACAGCATTGCAACATATAGTTGCAAAGAAGGTTCCAGCAAACTTTCCAAAGTGTTGTTTTTTGTCTAATGGTAATGATCTTTCATACTGCAGAAATTCCAAGGTGAATATGTAGGCAAATGCTGATTTATGAGATTTATTCTCGCTCTGCCTTTGTAATATCTAATTTTAGTGAGTGTTGTTTTCATGCTGGCTTAGATCACTTCTCATTGCAATATTTTCATTAAAAATGTTTCCCTTTTATTTTAATCATACGTAGCTTTGCTATAACATTTAAACTGTGACTAACACTTCTTGTTAACACTTAATCCTTTAAATGATACTTTGAAATTGTTTAAATCAGTGTGTTAAATTGAACAAGGCCTTAGAGCCACTCTGTAGGACTGTATCATTAACCTATAATTGTATATTGCATGAAGTACTTTGTTTTCATTACTTTGGAAAAAAAAGTAATGACCTTGCAATTGACTCCTCTATTTAACATTTTCATCTGAGCTTTAACACCATTAGAAGTAACTGCTTGCATTGACCACAGAAGGAGCTAAGGAAGAAATGTACTGCAGTCAACCTAATTCAGTTTCAGTCTAACAAAGTTAATATTAATTGGTGATTTACCAAGTCAAAGGCCTCAGTTAAATAAAAGTCCAGACTGTGAAATTCCTTTTTCTTTTCATATATTGCCAGCCCTGGGTTTTAAAATACACTGTGCTGAATTTTGATTTTCACATCAGGATACCTAACACTTGAACAGCCAGTAGGTCTGTGCTGCCTTAAATATTAATCTAAGCTGTTTAAAGTTGATACTGAGAATGGAAAGTTCTTGTTAGTGAGAAAGCCCCATTTCATGCAGAAGCTATTTGGCAAATATTCTAAAACAATACTTTTTTTCCTTATTTGCCTAGAGCGTATTTCTCTTCAAAGTCTGTCAGTACTAAATAATCATCAGGCCCCACAGTCTTTACTCATGTTGATGGGCAGCTCGAACAGCCGGGTGTGCCTCCTATTCATCTGTTCCCGGTGTCATCAGACACAAGGAAGGCAGAACAGACTGTCCAAACTGGCTGTCATTTCAAGAAGACTGGGACACATGAAAGCAGTAGGTAATAACAACTTAGCTGGGGGACTGAGCATTCTGTACCACATGAAAAACGTGCTCCGCTTAAAACCATGGAATTTGGCACATAGGCTTAGGATTTGCTAAGGCACAGAACAAAAGCAAATATGGTGCTTTCTGATTGCCTACAGTAGAAAACTGAGCTCTTCAGAAGAAACTCTTTTGATTCCAATTTTCCACAGGTTCTTAAACATGGAAAGAAAAAGTTTTAGCAATGCTATACAGATGCCAAACGTCAGATTTTATTTTTTTTCTTCTACAAAGTAATGCAGAATCTATTGGTCATAATCTCAGTTTCCAGAAAATAAAACAGCTAAAATGGTTCTTTTTAAAGCTTATGGGCTGAGGGAAAAAAAAATTGTGGTGATGAATGGGCAAAGGGGCAGAGCTAATTTTTGAAATACCTTCAAGGTAGATTCATCTTGGAAAACTTGTCTACAGGTACCTCATCCCAGGAGAACAACAGCTGAACAATCTACAGATTTTCTTTATTCTTCTGTAATACATGTGCTTTTAATCAAAACAGTCAGGACATGGGGTAGGAGTAACTCCCAACATAATCTGTCTGCGTTGGCACATTTATTGATCATGAAATAGAAGATCAGTAACCACCAACTCTCGCAGTGAAAACCTTCATAAACACTTGGTTGTGTTAGTGACGTAAAGGGGGAACTTTCTGATCTTGACTGGAGAAGTCTAAGCCGTATTGTTTTCCTTTGAGCAGGCTTGTGACACAGTTTGTTTCCCCAGTCCTGATCTAGCTGTTCTCAGACATCTCAAGAAACTTGAGGAAGTCCAAGATGTCAGCTGGGCTCAAGCAGGCTCAGGAGGGTAGGAGCAAGTACCAGTGTCTGCCTGCTGAAGTGGTTTGAAAAGGAAAATAAATGAAAATTCCTTGTATCCTTCCAAGAATTTGAAATGGGTTTGTGCCTGTCTTTTGTGCATTGAACTAGAGCAAATTTGGGTCATTAATATTCCAGGTACAAGGAGAGGATACTTTCATTTTGCACATCTTTAAAACCAGCATGTTGTCTTGCTCCCCGTTGTTCATATTTTTAACTGTTAATTAAATCCACTGACATTGCAGCTGTTTGGATTATTAATAGTATCCCTGATATTTGAAAATAATTAGATTGCTAATATTTTTATGATCTCACTAAATAGTTTTCACACTGGACTAAAATATGCTCCATTTAAAAGGCAAGATAGTTTATCCAAGTCATTAATGTTTACTGTAATTATAGCATGTCTTTTATAGTTAAAGTTTTGTTTTGAGTTTTCATATGATGTAAGAACCAAAGAATTTCAGAGTCAGGGTTTGTTTTTTTGTTGTTGTTCCACATAGTTCCATGATGACCCATTCATAGATATCCCCAAATGTTATTAACAACCTGAGGGCAGGCTCTTTGAAAGTTTGATTAGCTCAGTGATCATACACAAATATATCGCCTCTTAATTGAATGGAGGATATATTGGAGAAATGTTGGCCAGCTTGAACATCAGAAGACAACCATACACTTATGCAATGTTTAGGAATTTCTGTCTTAATCTGACAGATGATGAAACTGTTAGTTTGAAAAGTCGTTTTAAAAATACTTGTAATGGTGCTTTCAATTGCATAGTTTCTTTGAAGGGAAGGTTGGTTGGTTTGGTTGTTTAATGTATTGCTTCTGATAGATCTATTTTTTTTTTTTAAAGCAGCTTTCTTCTCCAGCACTGTCATTTCCTAATGAGCTGCTTCTGTGATGCCTGATACTTAGGTTATTCCATTTCAACAGCAAAGAAGTCTGGTATTGTCATAAGCATTATGCATTAAGCAAATGGATGAGACTGACATAGCTGCTATGTGTACACAATTTTGTTTCCTGTCTCATCATGTCTTTGCTGATAACAAAGCTGTCTGAAAGGACAATCGATTTGTGGTAAAGCTGTTAGCAGTCTGCTAATGTAGCACAGAATGTTTATAAAAAGATTTAAAGAAGAACTTAGTAATTTAATACACTTATTCAAGCTTGTAAAATAGAAGTTTGCGGTTCTGAATGTATTGTAATATTTGGAAAAGACTAAGTATTGAAATCAGTTAATACCAATGTTATATGTCTATTTCTGGGAAAGGTAATAGATAATTGTCACGTAATTACAGAGATAAGAGCACTTCATATCCATTTCACTTCTTAAAGGCTGACTCTTGTGATTCTCACAGTACTTTAAAGAAGGTTGTATCAGTCTGGCCAGCAAGATACCTTTAAAGCTAAACACTACTAAAACACTACTAGGATGTTGAGACTACTTTTAAGGAGAGTTTTCAGTCATGATCCAGTAAGCTATTACATTGAGGAAAACATGTGGAGTACTCTTTGTTATTATGGTATTGTGTTTCTTATCTCTGAGTGGTTTATATAGTACTTTATGGGGAACTGACCCAAGTGTAAGTCCCTGCACAGACTCTCAGCTCTAAAAAGACTTAGACGAATGGATTGTGGCAACAGCTGAAGATCTGTAGTCTCTGTGCTGGGAAACATGACAAAGGTGCTTTATCATGATACTATTTTTTTTGTTGTTTTGCACCCCACCCCACCTCCGCAACCAAATAAATGCTCTTAAGATTAAATTGAGAAAAAGTTAGGCTGAATCTAGTAATGGAATAAAACATGGAGCTTGGGAGGAAAAACCTGACATGTTATTTTAAGGTGCTTATTTATTTGACTAACTTTATGTGAATAGCATTTAGCTTTGGATTAGTATGTATTCAAATACAGATGCTTTAATTGCAAGTACTACTGGAAAAGATCTTCAGGGAGCAATCATAATGCAGAAAAAAAATCAGTTTCAGGAGCTGGTCATAATGACTGTAGACAACTTAGTGTAATGAATAGCATACATTTTCCATACATAAAGCCACTAGCATTAAACAAATGAGGATCATCTAATGCAAAGCCCACAAACTACAGAAGAAGATATAGAGTAACTTCTTAAATAATTTAATGAATGTTTTGTAAACAAGCTGCAGTGAGCAAGGTCCTAACAGCTCTGCAAATATAAGGTTTTCTTTGGAT
The DNA here is from genome assembly GCF_031877795.1 of Strix aluco. Lineage (NCBI taxonomy): Eukaryota > Metazoa > Chordata > Aves > Strigiformes > Strigidae > Strix > Strix aluco. The sequence continues at coordinate 45,288,124 of NC_133932.1, forward strand.
AAAGATCTACTGAACCTGGAGGTGGATTAAGATCTAGATTTACATAACTATCTCTATTTTTAATCTGAAACTTTAGATAATACTATATTTCACTTTATATTGAAAGTTACTGTGTTTCTATAATAGGCTAAGCTGTTATATAAAAGTAAATAATTATAAAAAGTAAAAAATAGGCTTATGCCATAAGGGAAAAAAACCCAATGATTTACAATACCTACAGAATTATATAAGCTACCTTTGTGACAAAAAGAACCAATTAATATTAATATATCAGGTTTCTCTTTAGCCCATTTATAGGAAAATATTTTTTGTGTCTATACACTAATTCTGAAAGTCCTGAGCAGGACATAAATCTTGATTCTGCAGACTTAGATCAATCTTCTCTAAATCATCATACTTTATGATTTTAAGCAGATGGTTTTAATAGGGAAATAGGATAAATGTTCCTATAATGTAATATTCTTGCTCCTCTGCATTTTTGTTTAATCAAATTGTAGTTCACTACAGAGAGTAACAGCAGTTGTGGTGCTGAAAATCTACTTTCCTGCTCTTCGCTTAGGAAGCTCAAACAGCCACAACACCAAATAAAAGTAAGGCATCTTTCCGCACCTCCTACATTTCAGTGCTATGATATCACTGTATCACTTGTGTTGGTTCATAATAAAAAGTGAGAAACTTACTTTCTTAGATCGAACATTTGCACAAGCTGTGTCATGGGATTAAAACATTTTTCATTTCTGCCTTTTGTTTTTGTCTGCTTTATTCTTGGAGCTGTTATCATGTGTGTGTTTCTAAATTGCATCTGGAAAGCTTTATTAAGAGTTCTGTTAAAGTAGAGAAATGGAGTGCATAAAAGTTGTGAAATTCAAGAATTAAAGCTGCTTTGGCCTCCCTATGCTTATGCACAATGGCACAGTCTTTAATTAGAGAATCACATACTGTTTTTTTCCCCTCTAGGAGTTACACTTCATTCAGTGCACAGGAAGGATAATGCTTACTTGATGATTGCTGCCTTCATCATTTTGTTTCATTCTCACTGTTCTGTGTGTGGCCATAGGCTTTATTTACTGCACCCTAATCAAAGCATGCTCTGATGACAAAATTAATAATTTCCTTTGGGCTTTTCTTTGGTTCTTGTCACTTTAGGTCTGAATAGTTTACAAGTGTTATTGGTCATTGTCCTTACAGTACCCAGTTTTCATTGTGGAGACAGTATTTCAGGTGAGCAGCTGAAGTACTAAAAAGCAAACATAAAAAGTATCTGCTGATTTTGGGTGCTACGGTTGTGATGAGTTGTGCCTGATAGTTCAGAGGATTTTTTTATTACATAGCACTTTATCTGTTCCAGAGATCTCTTTGATTGTAACAGAAGCAATGAGTTTACAACACTGCTTCAAATTCAGTACCCAAAAGGTCAAGAGCACATAATAGTCACCTTTAGGGGGTTAGTTTAAATGATATAATGTGCAGGAAAAGAAGAAATCCAGTCCTTTGGGGCAGCACTATCTGTAGGATTATTGTTTCATCTCACATTTGCCACATGGCTTTCACTCTCAGCAACAGTTCAGACAAGGGCACTATGGAAAACAGCTTTACTATGTAACCTGGGTTTTGTGTCCAACTGGATGCCAAGAGTAGATCCATTCTGTTCACTGACTGGGGAAATGATGTGAGGTGAAAAATAAATTCGATTTAGGATTGTATCATGATGCATGATTGCCCTGGCAAAGTGCAGTAGTAAAGATTTTGCTTTGAATGCAGAGTAGGGAAAAATCAAACAGGAAAAAGAAGTGAGCGAAAGCATGACAAGTCTTACTAATCTCCTTATTTGAAAGAGGGAGGAAGAAAGTGTGACTCTCTGTATGAGGGAAGTCAGACTTGCAGTAGTTAAGCAGAAGAGAGTTACGTGAGATGGTGCAGGTACTGGAGCAATTCCTGATTGTCTGTACCCATCAGACAGTTCAGTCCCATCTTCCAAACACCTGCTGTTGATGATTGGTCTACTGACTCCTTTCTATTCTTTCTTAAATAGCAGGCAGTGCTTTCCTCTCTTTCCAGATTTCCTACTTCACCATATTCCTCCCCCACATCTTATTTTCTGTGTCTTTTTCTACTTGGGCAGTTCAAAGAAACAACTCCCTTCTCAGTTCAGCCTTGGTTTTGGAAGAGAGATGGGAGGCAGGCTTTCTGCCTTGTTTCCCTTCTGGTTCTGGTCTGGCTCAGATCTGCTGGGAGGAACTCAGCAATGCCAGGAAAAGCCTTGCTAAGGTTCTGGAGTCTTGGGCCAATAAGTGTTGAGTTTCTTTGTGTTGCTGGTAGGTAGCATGTTGAGTTTTTGAGAAGTTTAGCTGTTTGTCTTGACTGTATGTTTTAAAAATGTGATAAGCCTTTAAAAATTACAATTTTGAACGTCTGGCAGATGTGGACAGATTTTCATGGGTATGTGAAAAACCACATTTGCTATACAAAAGTCGGTAACTCCCTCCTGCCTAATCTCCCTGCTCCAGATCAGTGAAATCGCAGAGCTGTTCACCAGCTATTTTTCAACATATGCCAGATATTTCTCAAAACCAGCAAATCTGTTTGGCAGAATAATTCCCCTTTCATTTTTGCCTTGTTCGCACTTCCTTTACTGTAAAACAAACAAATAAACAAAATGAACAAAAACTCCACAAAAAGCACAACGTTCTCCACCTTGGATGTCAAAGCTATGGGGGGGAGGGAATATTAGTTGCAGTTACAAGCAGTTAAAAACAGGTTAATAAAACATGAAATATCACATAATCTTAACAATAACCACTCCCCTCTATATTCTTGTAGTATTACTGAGGTTTTTATCTGAGATTGTGTCAACCATAAATGGAGTAATAATATATGGGTATGTACAAGATATGGAAGTGAAATGAGCCTACGGGATTTTCCACTATATAAGTTTTTTAAAATAACACTTGTATTTGTATATTTAAAAACTTACCTTCCGCCTTGGAAAAAAGATAGCTCCTTCAAGTACATTAATGTTTGTGTGCAGCTTCATAGCAGTGTTTTTTCTTGATATACTTAATTCTTCAAATAGACACACCATGTCATGGTACCTGGAGTTGGTAAAGGCTGAAGTAGGAAAGGGAAAATGTGTCTTCACATGGCAAATCTGAGGATGGCAGAAAAGCCAAGTAGAAAGTTTGCCATTTCGTTATTTCTAATTGGTCTATCAATATTCTTTGAATGTTGCATTGAACATAGTGCAATGCAGACGGTTTGGGTTTTGGGTTTGGCTTTGGGTTTTTTAGGTAGAGCGTTCCAAACAAAATTGTATGGTACACTTGGGGGCTTCTCCATTCCATTCTACATTGCAGTTAAGGTGATACATAGCCAATATAACAGAATGGGAAAGTGGGGTTGTTTGGTTTTTTTTTTTTCTTTTTTAATTCTGGTTCTCTTTAAGCTTAAGAATTAATACAGGGTGGGGTTTTTTTAGTTTGTTTGTTTTGCTTTTAGTACCTGTTAAACACATCTTGAATTTTTAAAACATATTTTAATATATTTTGAAATGCTTTAGAATTTAAAATATTAATTTTACATTAACCAAAGCACATTTGGGTTTAGATTTACCAGGGATTCTGTAAACTCACATTTTTGCTTTGAATTGATCGAATTTGTAGGTGTTGATTACCTTGGAATTAGAAGAAAAGGTAGAAACAGCAGGTACCCTAGGAGATCAGCTGACCTGACCTATGGGTTTCAGTTTTATGAAATGTTCGTGTTGCAAAATCTGAACTTCAGCTGAGCTAGCTCAGCTTTTAACTGCAACCCTGAGACCCAGCTTTATTTGAATCCTTATCCCGTAGCTAAGAGATCCAGGCCCCAATTATTGAGAGTTTATCTGTAAACGCGGGAGTATGCTCCTTAGTTAGGAGGGGAAGAAAAAAAGGTGAAAACAGTTAAGACACCTTTAACAGCTAAGTTTTTTCTTGCAGCCGGCCAAAACACTAACTAATGATCTGAGAAAAACAGTTTTCCCTTTTTTTGCCATATAGCTCATTGGCAAGCTTCCTGCAGTAGTTGCTTTGACAGATCTAAAACTGCCTTGTCTCTATCGTATGGTACAGCTGCTGCCAAACTCCCTGGCCTGTCTTGTTCCAGTGGACATCATAGTGCTTTACTGAAATCTGAGGAAGTAAAATTCACTGATGTGGACATACCTAAAGTCAGACATGAATTTTTCTGAACATTCACTATGCAGTGAGCAATAAAGTTCTCATATTTTTTCCACTTTATTCCTTTTAAATAATTTGTATTTCTACCTGCTGTCTATTTCTTATGGTTGGCAGAAGTGATCTCTACATGTCCTTTGCATGGCATGCTTTGCCATATGGGAGCATTGAACTTGAAATAGGGTGCAGGAAGTTACAAAGCTTTTGCTGTTTTTCCCTATTGAAGTGCGGGTTGTGCTGAAGATCATGTGAAAAAGGAGCAGATTGCCAGCTGAAAACTAAAACCATGTCTCTCTGTGGTATGGGCATAAGAGAGAGAAAGGCAGTATGAGGTCTTGGTCGGGTGCAGTTTGAAAGACGGGAAGGCAGCTGGTTTTTGTATGGGGTGCAAAATCAATGTAGGGGAGAGTAAAGAGCTCAGCTAATTAAGTGGCAACTTGGCACTGCTTACTACCTGTAACCATCATTAAGATACTTGCATGTACCGTCATCTGGCTGGTTTGTCTCACTTAGCTAACCAGCAGCTTGTTTATGAAGCCAGAAGATGATAAGAGGAATGGAAAATTGGCAAAAAGAAAAAGCAGGAAAGTTGCATTTCTGTAGTGCAATATTGAGAGTCTGGCAAAAGGACTCCATACCCAGAAAAACTGCACCATTTATTTTAATGACATTGATAGTTACAGAAATCTAAGAACAGGATGTTCTTCTAGATAGTTGAGATGAGTAGTACTGCTTCAACACCTGAAATAATGGAGAACAGCTTTGCAAAAACTATTTTTTTGCCAGAAACAAAAAACCTTTTTTCTTCCTTTTTTTTCATGTGTTTGCTTATAATAGCTCTACTGCTGCAAACTGTCAGTGCGGGCATATGTCTTTTCCATATGTTGCATTTAAGGTAATGAATTAATTTGGTAAGAGATGAATCCCCTTACGTTCTAGCCGGTCCTCAGAGATCAGAGGAGCTAGGGGCGGCTGGACTTATCTCTTAATAGATATGCCAGTTATGGCCATAACTATAGGCCTGACACCAGATGCACGAACAACCCGTATGCTGTAGGTCCAGTTGCATTCAAGAGAAGCAGTCAGGTTCATGAATAGTACGGTTTATTCTTATGCAACATGTACAGATTCTTTGAGGTTGCCTACGATAAATGCACAAACTGCAGGTTGGCTGTATAGCACTACACACAAAAAGAATGATTGTAATCACACACACTTAATTCCTGGGTAATCGGCGTAGCTGAGAGCCCAAATCTTACCAAAAGGCATCCCTTCTGGGGAGGGGGTGATGAGCACAAACCCGTTGATCTGTCCCCTCCGATTTGGTATCAGATTATTGTCCCTCTGAGTTAGATACAAACTCGAGGTAGTATTTATCTAAGTATGCATGTGTGAGTGGGTGGGACTGTGGTCAAGCCATTGTTTCTTGAGTAACGACACAGCATATTCCTTGGTGCAAGGTGTGTGCTGGTTTTTGTGAGAAAAGAGGAGGAATGAGAGATAATGTCCACAGAGTACTGCAAAACAGTCCTTGTGAGATGGGGAGGAGCAGGAGATAAATCTGCATAGTCATGTGAAATGTTCCTTGAGAAAAGTGGAAGAATGGGACCATGCGGCCTCCACCTCGCTTCGCTTTCCTCCTTGGTGCCACAGCAACACAAATCACTGGATCTCCATTCTGTTCTGTGTTTGTTCTGGGCACCATGTTTTAAGGAAATGTGTGTTTTGCAGATTTTTTTCTGTTTTGCTCTTCCCACTCTTCCAACACTATACTTATGGTGAATCCAAACATCTTAAAAAAAGAAAAGAACTGTTTGTCTATGTTACTGAACAAACAAGAGATGAACCAGAAGATACAGTAAGAAAGGGAATGGAAAGGCTTGGGATGCCAACTGAAATCATCTTGAGGTAGACTGGGACTGAGATTTGGGGAGGAAAAAAATGGAAATTGATTGCCTCAGATGAAGGAAGACTGGGCTGATCGCTCAGAAGATAATGGCACAAAGAAGATGAAGGCTACTACTAGCTTAATGAAGAGACTGGGAAGGTGGCTAGGGAAAAGGAGTTGAGAGAAGGTGTATTGCATGAGAAACTGATATGTAGAGAGGAGATTAACACTGTAACCCAATGTCACAGAGCCCAGGGTAGCACCTCCTTACGTCTGAGGGGAAGTCTGTGAAAGTAGATTCTACAATGAGAGACTAAATGCAGATGGGGGAATGTTATGGAGTACTCAGCTGGGATCTAGAGCGTATACTGGAGGGTTGTTCCATGGTTAACAGAGTGACTACGTAAAATTCAGATCCTCGACTTGTGCATGTTCTCTTAGAGGAGCCTCCTTTTCTGTCTCCCTCCACCTCTCTCCTGTTCCAGTGCTGAAGTCAGGTTTTGAGGATATGTTCTGTTGTTGTCAGTGGCCTGATTCAGAGCCCATTCTAATACCAGCTGGAGCATAAATTGTTTCTCAGATAACTTAACGTTTCTCTCAAGTATTGGTTTTCTGTATCAATGTTCAGAATTGCTATTTGGTTCATACAGGTTTTATTGTTTCTCCTTATTACATTATTTATGTTTTTACAGCATTTTGGCATCCATGATTCAGGAGGGCTATGCCATGGAAAGTATTATAGACACTGAAAGATTAGCATTAAAAATGAGCAAATATTGCCTTTACAGGTACATGAGTGGAAAATATTTTAAGATAAAGTTTTTGTGTGTGGGAGGTCAGTATTCTTATAGCTCAGAAAATTATTGTGAAATTTTATTGGAATTCATGGGTGGAAGATACAGAATGATAAAAATAAAATCAAACTTGCTTCTATTACGTATCACAAGAGTCTTAGAATTGCTTGCCCTGAAGTTACCTTTTCAATTAAACTGTACAACTTTCATATAAATGTTGGAATGTGAAAACTAAGTGCAATTCCAATTGTTTCAGAAGTAGACTTAGACAACTGAAAGAACAGTCTTAAGAAATATAAGAATTTTGGTCTTTTGGCCTTACTGTATAAGGTCAGCTAATATCAACTGAGTTAATAATAAAGGTGGTGTGCACATTGTTTTTAAGGCATTCCTATGAAAATAGTTAACACGAAAATGATGTTGATGTGCAGTTTTATAGGTTGATTCAGACTGTAAGGACATGGAGAGTCTTTGTAGTCTACCCTCCTGCTTGAAGAAGGGCCAACACTGAGTTCACACAAGTTGTTCAGGGCTTTGCCTACTCAGGTCCTGAGAACTTCCAAAGGACAGAGATTCTGCAGCTTCTCTGGGCAGCCTGATGGAGTTGATCCTCCCGGTCCAATATTTAATTGTCCTCCTACAGAGGCTTGTTTCCTCTTTCATTCAGTTGGATTTCATAAGTTCCCTGCTCAGCCAAGCCAGGCTTGATCCTGATACATCTGCTAATTTATGAGTGCATAGGGTTTGATTGTTCTTGTACATGGAGAAGATTGTCCTTGAAGACCTGCAAACTTTCTTGCCCTGTTTTGCCCTTCAGAGCTGCCTCCCTGCAGGATACCTGATTTAGCTGAAGTCTGCATTCCTTAAATTCAAAGTTCGTACTCTGCTACTTGCCTTCCTCACACCCATTAAGGTCTTGAACTCCACTTCTTCATGGTCATTATATCCAAGACTACCATAATGATTACATCACCAACCATTTCTTCCTTGTCTGTTGGCATATCTAGGAAAGCTTAGTTATCCCATTGAACATCTGTGCTAAGAAGTTGTCCCTAACACCCTTCAGAAGCCTCCTGGATTGTTTCCATTCCTTCATATTGTCCTTCTACAGATGTCAGGGACTTAAAGTCTCTCATAATAAGTAAGGAGTGTCACCTGGAAATGTTCTCAAGTTTCTTAAATGAGGTTTCATCCACTTCATACTCACCAGGTGGACTGTAACAAAATCCCAACATGAGTTGTCAAACTGCTATAGAAGAGCTCCACATATTTGAGCAGCTCCTTCATGTACAAGGCCACCCACCTCCCTTCTTTGACTTTTTCCTGTAGAGTCTGTGCCTGTCCATCATAGCATTCCAGTCCTGCAAGTTGATCTGCCATGTCTTAGTTATGCCAGTGATGTTGCAGCTCTGTCCATTTGTGAAGTTCTAGCTCCTCCTGGTTCCCAGCCTGCATGCATTTCTGTACAGGCATTTTGAAACTGTTTTGTCCTTTGTAAGAGTTCTTTCTCTCCCTTCACCTTGCCCACATGCTTACCAGACATGATTTCCATGTGCCTCCAAGCTGCAAGCTACTATCATCCCTTGATGTACCTTGTTTAAGGCACTTTCAAACAAATTCAGGTGAAATTAAAGTTACAGGCAATGGCAGTCGTATTTTGTTGCATTCCTAGTCTGTATTTGGCTCATGATAAAGTATGAGTAAGTGGGCCAATGTAACAGTTTTGGACTAATTCACTAACACTGCATAAAAGAGCTAAACTTCTCGTTGTGGGTATTCCAGATATCCATTATATTCTACTGAAACAAAAGAACTACTCTATGGAAATGTGAAAATGGATTTAGAACACATTTTTTAAAAGTTAAACCTTTTCAGGACTTGGTCACTCTTGAATAATATCTTTGATTATAGTTAAATGAAAATGATACAGGATAGTACAATAAAAATAAAATTATTCAACTGTTGTTAAAACTTGAGTTTCATTCACAGCATCATGATGGTTTGAGATACGGTAGTTTGAACTCAGTTTTCATTTTGCTTTTAAATTTGCTTAATGAAAATTTGACTCATTACTTTAAGAACCTGACATCAAGAGAAATGCCTGCTTTCCAGCTTGTTGAGTAATTAATTAATTATATGTTCAGTAGCTTATGCTCTGCTCTGCTCAGTTGCCACACTGTTCAAAGCTTTTCAGAGATATTTTAGTAGAGAATATTTGAATAATTTCTATTAAATAGTGATCAGTAAAAGTGCCCTGTTTTCACTTCTATAACTTTATAAAATCTGTATCTTTTCTGTGTGTATTTAGTAATTGTGGAGTGCTCAGCAGGTCAGCTGAGTACAGTAAGATTTGTGCCCTTTCTGACATTGTCTCAGGCATGACTGATTGTGACCAGACTTTCTTTTAGGACTGAAAAAGCGACAGATATACTAACAGGAAGTAAAAAAACCCCAACTGTTCTGCACTTACCAGTATGACTTTAAGATTAGTAATAATGATTAAGAAATTTATTTAACATCAACTTATTTGTAATATGTTATTTATAATTTTTTATTCAATTATTCTCTCCTGTGCACTAGAATTCAAAAAGAAAAATTTTAAGCATTGCTTTTATTTAATTTAATTTCAAATTTCATTAGTACAATAATTGTAGCCTTCAAAGTTTCTGTCTGTTTCTAGGAAGTCACTGTAGGTTTTTGTTACTAGATTACTTAGTGTTTTGTGACTCTTACATTTTCTAAAATTTATTAGTAATAAGATATATTCTCATAGCATTGTGATTAACAATATAAATGTCAGTCACTCTTTTTGTACTTTTTTCAGCTGAAAGATGCTTTTTAACTATGCATTAATTAATATTCCCTGCAATTTTTTAATTTCTGTTTTGAAAAAGTGGTAGTAGTACTTATTCAGTGACATAAAAAGAGTTTTCAGTATCATTTCTATTACACATAGATCAGAAAAATTTGTAATGTGGTTTGCCCAGATGGAACAAGAAGAAACTAGAATTCAGTAGTGTCACGTCCCACTCAGTCAAGGGAGACAAGTGACTTAGATTCGTAAATCCCCAGCAGAGTGGACAACGGTGAGACAGGTCTCAAAATCCAGACGTTTATTAACTTCCCACAATGTACTAACTGGATACATGATAACTGGCTAAGTATATAACGAGTTATGCAAGAGATATAGTATGTCTTGCGTTACTTAATGGTAGTGAGGGAAAAGAGGAAAAAGAAAAGGAGGGGGAGAGAGACAAGAGAGAAATAGAGATCAACGATCCAAGTTCCTGCGTTGGTCCCGTCAGAGTTCATCAGGAATGCATCCGTCTTCTTCACTTCTTCATGTCTTCTTTTTTCTTTCTATATTTCACTCCTCGTTCCCCCCCTCAGTTTATACACACTTTCCTTGGGTCCATCCCCTAGGTCAACCCACATACCTACGTATCCCATGTATGGAGAGAGATAAGGTGCTTCATGGGATGATGTAATTAGCATGATTTTGTTAATCTTTATTAGCATATTCAGGGGTGTCAACTTTATTATGAATTTCATGGATAATGAAGCAAAGGTCATTCACCGGACAGATGGCCCTTGAAACTTTACAGGATACACCAGAGCAGAACTGTCCTGCCTTCACAGGGCTCCCCCTTCCAGCTGCCTCCTGTGCTCTCCAGGCAGCTTTATCAGCTCCAAACTCCACCCTATCCACCCTGGGACTATAGTTTCATTACTTGAGAGCATTTGCGACATTCCTTGTCTCAGAGGGCTTCCGCTCCCCCCCATCCCTTATCTCTTGCAGGCAGTTTTTTCTCGCAGGCCTGTTTCTCTCAGGCCCTGTTTCGGGGAGTTACAAGTCGTCCCTCACAAGTAGTTTTCACAGATACAGAGTCAATTTCTGCCAATCACAGCATTTTATTCTCTGGAAGTTTGTTTTGTCTCTATGCATGTTAGGCTTGATGTATTTGCAAATAGTGATATTTGATTATTATATCTGTGACTTCTGTTATTATTTTAGCTTTTATGTTTCACATTTTCACAATGCAAACTGTCACCAATAAACAGTGCTAAGATTGTCACAGTTAGTACATCATTCCAGGAATTAGAATTCTAAGAAAATATAATCAGCAATACTCACAGTAATTCTGAACTGTGAGAACTTGTAAAAGTAGCAGGGGATCTAAGGCTCCAACAGATTTTGGACAGTGTACTGTAATCCTGAGACTGCAGAGTTGCTTTCTAGTGCAAAAACACTCTGCAACCTTGGCATGTATTGGAAATTTTCTAAATACAACCCATTTATTTAAGCTGTTTGTAAGGATTAATATATATCCTTAAGCTTGAATGTTATCTCATCAACTTATTATGTTAGTTTTCCTCTTAAACAAAAATCAAACAGAAATAAATCAAGTGTGTGTATCCCCCTTCTGTTAGCAATAGACTTTTTTTCTAATCTATATTAGACTCTTTTTAAACTGTCAGATTTGTAAATTTATCTTTTCTGGAGGTTATAATATTTAACAGTGCAATAAACCTTTGAGATGCACAGGGGGTTTTTGTGTGTGGAAATTAAATATTAATGCCAGAGTAAAACATTTGATGTAGCTGGAAGACTCTAATTTTTAAATAGATTTTTGTAACTGTTTAAATTTCAGACATTTAAAACCTTACATTTTAAAACATTTCATATAAAAAATCTATGGAGTAGTTATACAGAGTAATATAGTTTCATGGTAACAAGTGTTCATAAATTACATCTATGAAATAAGTAATCAGCAAATTGAAAACTTAGGTGAAGTTCCAATGAAGAAGGGATGGTCAGCTTGTGCAACTGGAGATGTTAGATGTGTTTTCTCTGCCAGAGCTATGTCATGTAGCAGAGTCTGCAGCTGGTACATAATCTTAATACCAAGTTAAGAAAGACACAAGTTAGACTGACATCACTGAGTGACCACCTGGGAACCAGGTCATACCTGACCTAACATAGTCATAGGGTTCTGAAAAACACCTACCATATTCAGCTTGTGAACTCTTGTCAGAGCTCCCTTGTTCTTTTTCACTTATGGTAAGAACTATGTTTACTAGCTCTAGGTCACATGAGTAATTTGATGTGCTCACCAAAGAGCTAGGAAAGTTGATGACAATAACGTTAAAGTGATGTATCTGCAAATGTAGTAGCTGAGATCTGAAAAACACTCTGTCATAACACGTGTAAAGTTTAAAACTGAGCCACTGCTATTCTTGATACTGTTCCCAAGAACAACAGAACATAGATAGGGATGTTGGGCCCCCAAAATACTTTTGGTAGAATACCATGAGATGTAAATGCTCAAAGGGGCACCAGCACCACCTTCAGAAAAGAAATAAAATAGCTGTACAGAACACAAACCATCATATACTGTAGTCACAGTGACTGTGAGATTACATGTGTTGCTGCTCTGACCTAGAATGAGTCCTGAGACTGTGACACCATTTAACAACCTGACTTAATACTTGCCTCAAAATATAATAAATGTGACAAAATTTATTATTATTTATTATACAGTTTTCCCCACTCTCATCTTACTATAGAAGACAGAGTAGATGCATAATTCACTTTTAAGCACTGAAATGTAACCACGTCAAAGAAAGAAAGCCAGAACTATTTATCTGTATGTCAAAGTAATATTCACTACTTTTAAAAATATGAGAAGCCAATAAACAATATTTTATAAGTGTTTCATAGGTGTAACTGCAATTTCTTAGTCTTCTCCTACATACAGGGCATGTATCTGAGATACATTGCTGTTGAAAAGTCCTCTGACAGCAGCAGCAGATGAGAGTGAGCAGTATACTTGTTCCTTTCATGTACATCATTAAATGAATGATTTGTTAGTAGTTTGAAATAACTATATTAAGACTTCTGGATTGCCCTATATGTCTTTAAGTGAGACAAAATTCAGTGTTTCTGATCATAGGGTTTTTTTATTCCAAAGGGTTGTACCAGTTCTACTAATTTGTTTCCCATTGAAAATTTGCATTTTTCAAATGAGACTGAGCAAGTGGTAAGCTAATAGAAATCTTAATGAAAAAAATACAGCACCGAGGCAGGCAAGCAGTTCCGGTGCCAGCAGGATCCGCAGTGGAGCACTCTAGCATGGTTCACAGTGGGGTCTCCTGAACTAGGAGAATGTCAGGGGGAGCTGAGAGAGCCTCCTTGTGTCACCAAGGGCCTGGCGTGGCAGTCTGCACGGGAGGACCGCAGGAAGGGCACTGCAGCTCTGCCAGCCTGACCAGGGAGCAACGTGACTTCCACCTGGGAGAAGGCCGCGGCCTCTCAGCTCTGCACCTGCCACGACTGACACAGCTTCGCTGCCAGAGCTATGATGGGGACACGCTGCCACCCCGGTGCCGGTGCCAGGCTGCAAGGTGGGCCCTGCTCTCCGGGCAGGACATGGGCCGGCAGCGGTGAGCACCACTGTGGGAGGTGGGCCCAGGGAGAGGAGCTCTTCCACTGAGTGACTGAGCTCTGAGAGGGGGAGAGTAGGTTGAGGAGTATCAGGGAGTGAGAGAGAGAGAGAGAGAGAGGGAGACTGCTGGAACAGCACCCCACCTTCCCTGGACCGGCCCAACAGGCAGACAGGACGCCTGATACGGAGGCTTCCCTGCCCTCTCTCCACCTGGCTGAACGTGATGACTCAAGGGACGGGGGAAATGGTGACAAGTTCCTGCCAGGTGCAGCAGAAGCCTCTCCTCTGTGACTGCCCCACCTTCACAAGTGCCCTCATGTAACAGGTACAAGGCTCTGCAAATGGAACCGAACAATGATGAGGACAATGGTTCATCTAGGCTGGATGTGTCGCTGAGGTTAGATCAGCTTACACCCTCCATTGAAGCCGCTTCCATAAAGAAAAAAAGATGGTCACTGTCATAGGAGACTTTCTCCTGAGGGGAACAGAAGGCCCAATATGCAGACCGAACCCACTTCTTAAGGAAGTCTGCTGCCTCCCTGGGGCCCAGGTTAAAGATGAGAAGCGAAGGCTTCTTACTCTGTTATGGCTCTCTGATTACTATCCATTATTGATTTTTCATATAGGCAGCAATGAAGTTGCAACAGTAAGTCCAAGGGCAATCAAGGGAGACTTCAGGGCCTTGGGACGACTGATTATGAGGGATCAGGAGCACAAGTAGTGTTCTCCTCTATCCATCCAGTTGCAGGAAATGAGGGAAGAAATAGGAAGACCCAGCAGAGACATGCTGGCTCTGTGACCGGTGTCACTGGCAGAATTTTGGGTTTTTTGATCACAGGTTGGGCTGCATGACACCAGGCTTGCTGGGGACAGATGGGGTACACCTGTCTCAAAGGGAGAAAAGGATCTTTGTGCAGGAGTTAGCAGGGTTCACTGAAAGAGCTTTAAACTAGATTTCAAAGGGGAAAGGGATAAAACCAGGCTTGCCAGAGGTAAGCCTGAGGGCAGCACTTAATGTTTGAGGGACAGTGTGCTAGCGAGGTCCCTCAGTCTGCCATGTCAGTGGAGGTAGGGGATGGAGATCCATGTGACAGCAAAGACCCAAGGGTTATTTATGTGTTAGAAACCATGGAAGCACCTGATAATGGTCACATAGAAATTAGAGCTTCTCCCCCAAAAAAGGTGATGGAATCAATAGCCCGACTGAAGTGCATCTACACCAATGCATGCAGCATAGGTGACAAACAGTAGGAGTTGGAAGCCATTGTGCAGTGGGAAGACTATGACATAGTTGCCATCATGAAAACATGGTGGGATGACTCTTCACAACTGGAGTGCTGCAGTTGATGGCTATAAACTCTTCAGAAGGGATAGGCAAGGAAGGGAGAGGTGGTGGGGTAGCCCTGTATGAGAGGGAGTGTTTTGACTGTCTAGAGCTTGATGATGGTGACAATAGGGTTGAGTGTTTATGGGTAAGAATCAGGGGGAAGGCCAACAAGGCAGATACCATGGTGGGAGTCTGTTATAGACCACCCAACCAGGATGAAGAGTCAGACAAAATAACCTATAGGCAGCTGGGAGAAGTCTCACAATCGCTAGCCCTTGCTCTCGTGGGGGACTTCAACTTACCAGACATCTGCTGGAAATACAATACAATAGAGAGGAAACAGTCTAGGAGGTTCCTGGAGTGTGTGGAAGATAACTTCCTGACACAGCTGGTGAGGGAGCCAGCTAGGGAAGGCACTTCGATAAGCCTGTTGTTTCTGAAGCACTCGTGGGTTGACATGGAGGTTGGAGGCCATCTTGGGCATAGCGATCATGAAATGATAGAGTTTTTTATTCTTGGAAAATTAAGGAGGGGGATTAACAGTACTGCTGCCTTGGACTTCTGGAGGGCAGACTTTGGCCTGTTTAGGAGCCTGATTGATAGAGTCCCTTGGGAGGCAGTCCTGAAGGGTAAAGGAGTCCAGGAAGGCTGGACGTTTTTCAAGAAAGAAATCTTCAAGATGCAGGAGCAGGCCACCCTCATGTGCTGAAAGATGAGCCAGCAGGGAAGAAGACTGGCCTGACTGAACAGAGAGCTTTGGCTGGAACTCAGGAAAAAATGCCCCCCGCTTCCCCAAATTATTGAATTAGGTCCAAAATAGAAAATCTGAAAATGCATCAATGAATTGTTTAGACTACTGTGAAGAAGCAAACCCCAAAAGTTTATAGGAATCTATACATTAACTTTAAGGGAACACTTACCACTGAATTAATCTGTTAGAAAAGATGAAGTTATGACACAGCCTGTCATAGTAAGAGGAGAAATTGAGGTGCTTTACATAATTTAAATTCAACCCACCTATAATACCTGAGGTTATGTCACCAAGGTTTATCAGGATACAAGGAGAACAAGGCAGTGTGGTAATCACAGTGTAATGAGAGCTAAAACCATAAAAAGGGTACTTTCACCATATATTATGATCTGGTGATCTGGAGTAGGAAGCATTATCTTTTTAGTACTGTGTTTATAATATACTTAGTAGTCTTGTCTATATAAAGGACATCAATCACCATTATTAAAAATGCTGACTAGCATATTTGTGAGCAGGAGATCACACATTAGAAAACAAACAATTCATCCATATCCCTACTAAGATGTTTGTGTGAATATTATGGAATAAAAGCAAAGTAATAGGGCTTTCTTGAAGGTAATAGTACCTAAATAAAAGTCTTCTAAGGAATCAGTTCAGTTCAGAATGAATTAAGAATAATTCATTGATACAGTTCATTTGGACTTCTGATACATGAGATGTTTTATGGGTTTTCACACAGATAAGATCTTTAAATAAATAATTATTTGGTGATAAGGAAAGTACTGTTAAAACCACTGCTGATGAGTTTTTGCTGTTAGTCCGGTATTATTTGGAAAAAGCAGTAAGTTATATGATTCTGGAGCCAGATAAACTTTTGTGTGCCTAACAAGCTGCACATTAAGAACAACACTATAGAAAAACTATGACGAAACCAACTCATTTTAAATATTTCAGTTTTCAGTAAATTCTTACAATGCTGGTGGAGTTAGTGGCATGTTGGCAGGCTTTCTGCAAACCATGCCTGAAGAAAATAAAAATTAAGTAAGTCAATATTATGGCTCTTTGCAACACAAGAGTATCCTGAACATCCAGTCTTTGTGTTGTAACAGTTAATTTGTTCTACAGTCAAACTAACATACCTTCTGTTGTAACCAGTATAGACCTTTTTCATATTGACTAATACAGTTGCATTCCAAAATGTAATTACTTAATGATAAAAGTTTTCCAATTTAATAATAATTTATCCAATATATTAGACATTATTGCAGGCTTAAAAATATTTTTATAGCATTTGGATATATTTTTATTATGTTAATTTGCTGCAGGATGTATAATTTTAAAATATTCATTTTTAAATCCATATTTCAAGTTTTTAATTTATTTTTCTTGTATTTTTAATGTATCTACAGTACATTCAGTAAACCAATTTAAAGTAGCAGTGGCTGGATGTTTGAGCTTTCAGAAGTTTTCTCTGTTTTCATGATGTCAAAGTGATTTCCATTTCACAGGACTTTACTTCCTCTCCCCATGTGCTAAAATTTTAAATCAACCATTTTGACAGAAAAGCTCTAACTGTAAGTAAAAATAAAAACATGCCCAGGGCAAGGACACATGACCCAGAGATCTTTATTTAGCTTGGGTAGCTGATTTTTATCAGTCATACATGGCTGAAAAGAGCTTAATAATAGAAAGCAATAAACTTAATTATAAGAAATTTATAATGTATGGAAAATTGTATTGAAAATTAATTTCTAATATCAATCTTTTTCATCACACAGTATATGATCTTCTTTCCTATTTCCAGAAATTGCTATAAATTCATGTTATATTCTGGTTGAAAGCTTAATGACGATATTACTTTCTCTCCTAATTTAGTTCTGAAATATTTTTTTCCCCCGTGTACTATTTCCCAAGCGTAGAATAAGAATAATTTAGATTGGGAACTTCCTCTGGAGGTCAGCCTGTCCAACCTCCTGCTCACAGCATGGCCAGTCTCAAAGTTGGATCTCACTTCAAAGTTAGATCATGCTGCTCAGGGTCATATCCAGCCAAGTTTTGAATATACTAAGAATTTTTAATAGAATTTTCTTCTTTACTTTCCAAGGATGATTTTTGCTTTAATGCATACTTATTATTTCTTTTTTTTTTTTTTTCTGAAAACTCTCTGTGGGTTTTTTGTTAGATAATTTCTCAGGACAAGCAAGCCTGCACGGAGGTATAATTTTGTTTTATTGTTTACAGTGAAATCTCCTTAGAAGAAGGTTTGATTAGATTGCCTTTGGTGACTACAAGTGAAATGAAAAATGCAGAAGTAATGAGCTCCAGTTACTGCAATTGTGGTCAATTATTATATAAAATCTAAAAGTGAGAATTATCTCTTTGCTTCAAAATATTGGACAGTATAATTTTGCAGGCATCTGAAATAGCAGCCAAATGTCTTACTTTGTAATTAATTTCATAGAAAATATACTTACTGATTTATAATCTGTTTCATTCTATGAACATCTAATAAAATATTGAGACCTAACAAAAATAATGAATCTGCTGAAAATCATCTGTGTTTTAAAGGAGCAGATATGCTAATTTAATATAAGAATCAGTAATGAAAATGTTTAGATTTGAATTCCTATTTTTCTAAACCATATCTGTTGAGCAGCAGATAGTTTCATGCCAAATACAGGTCTTACTTTAGCTCTATTATCACTGTAAGTATTTATTTATTTATTTAGTGGAGAAGGTGCATAAAAGATTTCAACACTTCTACTTTGTTTCCCAATAAGTATCACTGACCTCTTAAAATATGATCTATTTTTGTCTAATTATCTTTTCAAATTTGTATTTCTAATTACACTTATACATTTTGTCTCATACACTTAGTTTTATCAGTTGAAAAAACCTACCAGAAAAATACTTCCTACCCAGCAAGAAGGACAAGGGATTTAAAATTGCATATTCATGGCTTTGCTTTGTCATGACTGGTTGCCGTAATACTTGGGTTTCTGAGATTCTAGCATATTTTGTGCTAAGATGGATTTTATTCAAAATACAGATAGCTCATGACCTTGCACTTTCACTGAGATGTCTGAACATGTATTTCCATTAAAAATCAAAACTAGATGCTCATTTCCTGTAGGTTTAGGATAACTTCTAATGATTTTTTTCAACATCTTCACAGCCTTGAATAGATGTATTCTAATGTATTTGATACACTTGCTCCTTTTGTATTTGTGTTGTTACTCATTTAGATGTCTGGGCATAATTATACTGTCCAAAACATTGGATGCTCTTGAAATTGCTTTTAGGATTTATTATTCCAAGCAAGTTTTTCTGATCTTTTCATCTGCCTTTTTTATCTCCATGTTGAAGTCCCAATAAGATTATTTAGTTCTACCTGTTGGCACATGAATCCGTACAAAAGTGACAAAAATGGCAGTGGTGGATATAGTTTACTTTGATATTTAGCAAGGTTTTTGGCATTGTTTCTTTTGTCAAAATAGCCAGATTGGTGAGATTGGGGCTAGAAAAGTTGACTATAAGGTGCGTGGGAAAGTGAGAAGACTGGCGGGCTGATAGTGGTTAACAGTTCAAAGTTCAACTGGTGGCAGGTTATCAATGGTGTCCTTCAGAGATCAGTATTGGGGCCAGTGTGAAAGTCTTCATTAATGACCTGGTGGATTGGAGTGCATGCTCAACGAGTTTCTGGTGACACCAAACTGAAGGGATTGGTTGGTACACTGGAGAACAGAACTGCGATTCAAAGGGATCTTGATGGATGGAGAAAGGGTCAGATAGAAACATCATGGAA
Source organism: Strix aluco (assembly GCF_031877795.1). Classification (NCBI taxonomy): domain Eukaryota; kingdom Metazoa; phylum Chordata; class Aves; order Strigiformes; family Strigidae; genus Strix; species Strix aluco. The sequence continues at coordinate 45,307,346 of NC_133932.1, forward strand.
GCTAAGCAAAGGCAAAGGTCGAGTCCTGCACAAGCATTTGAAAAACTCCATACAGCAGAACAGGCTGGTGGCAGAAGAGCTAGGAGGCGTTTTTTCAGAAGAGGATGTGGGTGCCATCATGGACAAGAAGTGGAACATGAGCTAGCAGTGTGCCATTGCAGTAGTGAAACCTAGCCACCTACGGGGGTTTTGTTAATACACTGTAGCTGGCAAATTGAGGTAAGTGATCCTTCCCCTCTCTTCATCACACTTGAGACTCCATCTAGAGTATTATGTCCAGTTTGGGCTCCCTGGTACAGAAGGACATGGACATACTGAAGCATATCCAGGGGAGGACAACCGAGGTGATTTAGGAACTGAAGTTATGTTGGGTTTGTGTGTGTGTTGGGGTTTTGGTAGCGGGGGAGGGGTTACAGTGGTGGCCCCCTATGAGAAGCTTCTTGAAGCTCCCCTGTCTCCAAGTTGGATCCACCTCTGGACAAGGCTGAGTCAATTAGTGATGGTGGCTGTGCCTCTGTGATAACATATTTAAGAAGGGGAAACTATGCAAACACCAAGGTCAGTGGAAGAAAGGAAGAGGAGGAGGTGGGGAGCTGTGCTGGAGCAGAGACTCCCACGCAGCCCATGGTGAGAGGGCAGGCTGTGCCCCTGCACCCATGGATGCACACAGTGGCACAGATACCCATCTGCAGCCCATGGAGGACCCCACGCCACAGCAGGTGGCTGTGCCAGAAGAAGGCTGGGACTAAGGGAAGCCCATGCTGGAGCAGTTCATCACTGTGGGGGGGGACCCATGCTGGAGCAGTTCATGAAGAGCTGCAGGCCATGGGAAGGACTCACACTGGAGAAAGTTCATGGAGGACTGTCTCCCATGAGAGGGACCCCACACTGGAGCAGGGGACGAGTGTGAGGAGTCCTCTCCCTGAGGAGAAGGGAGTGGCAGAAACAACAGGTGATGAACTGACCACAACCCCCATCCCCTGCCCCCCTGCATCGCTGAGGGGGAGAAGGTAGTAAAATTGGAAACAAAGCTGAGCCTGGGAAGAAGTGAGGGTTGGGGGAAGGTGTTTTTAAGGTGTGGTGATATTTCTTGCTGTCTTATTCTGATTAAGTGTTGATGATGGTGGTAGTGTTCAAATTAAATTGATGTTCCCTTTCATCCCCAAAGGAGTCTGTCTTTTTCCCGTGACAATGATGGTTAAGTCATGCCTCCCTGTCCTTATCTTGATTCCTGAGCCTTTTGTTGTATTTTCTGCTCCCCATTCCTGAGGGGGAAAGACTGAGCAAGCAGTGGTGTGATGCTCAGTTGCCCTCTGGGCTCAAAGCATGATAGAAGCATAAGACACAAGGAGAGGTTGAGAAATGTGGGGTGGTTCATCCTTCAGAAGAGAAGGTGAAGATCTTATTGCTGTCTCCTACTACCTAAACTGAGGGTGAAGAGATTATAGAATCAGACTCTTCTCAGAGGTGTGCAGTGACCACACATGTCAACAAGGACAAGTCACAACCAGGAAATTCTGCTCAGACATAAGGAAAAAAATTCTCCTCAATGAAGGTGGTCAAATACTGAAACAGGTGCCCAGAAAGGCTGTGGGATCTTCATCTTTGGAGATACAGAAAACTTGACAGGACATAGCCCCGAGAAGTCTGGTCATACCATGAAGCTGGCCCATTTGTGAACAGGGTTTGGTCCAGTGGATATCTGATGGGCCATTCCAACATAAATTACTTCATGATTGCATGAAATTCCCTTGAACATTTCATGCCTGTAGTTCCTATATTAGGAGAAGCAGTAAATGTTGATAATTATCTTCCTTTTCATATTGTACAATTTTCATATTGTACAATTTCTTACGCCTTTTTTCTCTCCAGTGGTGAAGAGTCCTAGCATGTCTGTTAGTTCCTATGCCTTTGATCATCTTTGCTGTCTGTCATGGTTTAACTCCAGCTGGCAACTAAACACCACACAGCCACTCACTCACTTCCCCTTGGTGGCATGGGGAAGAGAATCAGAAGAGTAAAAGTGAGAAAACTCATGGGTTGAGATAAAGACAGTTTAATAGGTAAAGCAAAAGCTGTGTGTGCAAGCAAAACAAAGTAAGGAATTAATTGACTACTTCCCATCGCCAGGCATATTTTTTAGTAGGGCCTGTAGTGATAGGACAAGGTCTAACATTTTCTAAGTACTATTTCTGTTCTAATTTAGGATGTATATAGTCCTCTGACAGAAACATGGAAAAATTTCTACATAACTTTCAGAGTTCTTTTTACCACTTTCTATTTATCAGTTATGTATTCTACTCTGAGCTTTACGTTTGTGGGTACAGAAGCACTATTCTTGCTGTTTGTCAGTTGTGATTGAAAAAGATTTTGAATAAATTATGATATTGGAAATAATGCAGTGTTACAGTATAAAAGTTTTAGAGCAATAAAATAAATCATATTTTTAAATTCAGTGCCAAATAAAAATACAAAGATTCATAGTTCTGATCAGATGCATGAAATATATTCAAACAGAAATAAAGTCATGTCACTTTTTAAAAGTTTTTGTGAACATTCAAAATTAAAAGAAAGCTTGAAGATAAAAGCATTAAGACACCATTTGTATCATGAAAATGAAACGATTACTATTGTATGAGATAGTCACATATAAATAAAGCATACTTTGGATCACACCCTTCTGAACTGATTTAGTAATGCAACATACAAGTAGGAAAATATATTTTGGTATTGTAAGGATTGTGACATTGAAAGCTCCCACAGAACAGCTATTACTCTTTTAAGCAAATTGAAACTAGAAACTCTAACTTAAAAGATGACTCCATCGGTAAAAATTAATTGCTAGATTACAGAGATACATTTCAGACTGCTTCAAAATTGACTAATGGGAAAAATTATGAGCTTGTAAGTCTTTCTAGTGTTGAAAGCTTCTTTAAGCTAGTGTATTCCAGGAAAAATTCTTCTATATATGTCATGGTAAAGTCTAAACTCAACTTCCATCATATTTCAATAAGAAAAATAATGATACTCTATATATTCTGTGCTTGTTCTTAAGCTTCAATTCTCAAATGCTTTCATCAGTTTGTGAGATATAAAATGGGAAAAGAAATTGTAAGATTTGAAACCTAAAGAAATTTTCTAAGTTTCTCTTCTACAGACAGACTGAAGTGTAAAACTGTCCCCTTTTTTAAACCTACTTTCTGAAAAAGTATATTTCGGTGTATTTTTTGGCCCTGTGCTTGCTTCTCTTTCAAATCTAAAATACAGAAGGAAAATCCCTGCCCCTGTTGGACAGGTATGTGAGAATTTTACTATGCATAAGTATTGAGAATAATGAAGACTACAAAACCAGTACTTTTAAATCAAAGATAAATGAGAAAGATTTCTTTTCTCAAGCTTTGATCCTTACCATTTCATCATTCTTAATGAGAAGTATGAAAATGGTGGCCTAACCAGTCTTACTGTTGAATGTTTCTGTAAGCATGTGCAGCAATTACAGCAAATTTCACACAAATTGTTTGGGAAAGAATATTCAGGCAGTCAAGCAAACTGCAATTTGAGGTTGGGGTTGTTTTTTGTATTTTGTTTTTTTTTTTTTCCTTCACAAAAAACATTGGAAATTTGACTTGGCTTAGCAAATATGTGTGGGATCGTGTAGTAGTTCTGATGGTGTCCATTCTTTTGCTGCAGTCTCTCTGGAGAAGTGAAATTTTCGTAGTTTCCTTTTAGCACTTCTGAATAACTGAGAGGTTTATTTGTGGAACACTAGCTTGAAAACCAAATCCTGCTGTTTATTGAGGAAACATTCCAACATTTGCTTTCTTACAATCATGTTTGAAAATTTTCTTGGGAAGTGTAGCATATTTGAAAATTCCAAAGAATGATTCTTTTTTCTAGTTCCTCCTTCACTGATTAGTCATCCACAGTTTTCTAAAGAGATGTTTGCAAATCTGGGAGTGGCAGTAAATGTGAACAAAATATCTGTCATTTCTGTTACTTTGCAAAAATTTAAGTCATTGAAAATTTGAGATTATTTTCCAAGCAATAATCTTTTCTCCATCAAGGACAAAATATTCAATTCTGAGTGTAGCATTACCATATTCATAAACAGGTTTTCATGTGAAAATTCTGTTATTATTTTGAGTAGGATCTTTGGACACTAATATGTATTTCAAAGGAAAAGTAACTGTTGTAGCGACAATGTAACTATATGCTTTGTGATTTGTGCTTTTATTCTCTGAAGTTTGATAAGGAAGGGGTTTTTTTCTGTGAAAAGTTTCTCCAGCTTAACTAGAAGTAAATGTTCACACAAACCATAAATATTTTTTACTATGTAAATGTTATATGTCTTTTTTCTGTCTGCACTGCAAAGTATTCCCAAAAATTCACAAAACATTATAGGTCAAGGTTCAGGTGCCTTTAGTTCCAGTTGAAAAAGACCATCAGATATAGGAATACAATGGTATATTTTCATATTGTTCATAGAAGTCCAGTTGGCGGCCGGACACGAGTGGTGTCCCCCAGGGCTCGGTTTTGGGGCAACTCCTGTTTAACATCTTTATTGATGATCTAGAGGAGGGATCAAGTGCACCCTCAGTAAGTTTGCAGACAACACCAAGTTGGGTGGGAGTGTTGATCTGCTCAAGGGTAGGGAGGCTCTGCAGAGAGACCTGGACAGGCTGGAGCGATGGGCTAAGGCCAACTGTAGGAGTTTCAATAAGGCCAAATGCCGGGTGCTGCACTTGGGCCACAACAACCCCCAGCAGCGCTACAGGCTTGGGGAGGAGTGGCTGGAGAGCTGCCAGTCAGAGAGGGACCTGGGGGTGTTGATTGACAGCTGGCTGAACATGAGCCAGCAGTGTGCCCAGGTGGCCAAGAAGGCCAACGGCATCCTGGCTTGTATCAGCAATAGTGTGGCCAGCAGGGACAGGGAAGTGATCTTACCCCTGTACTCGGCACTGGTGAGGCCGCACCTCAATGACTGTGTTCAGTTTTGGGCCCCTCACTACAAAAAGGACATTGAATTACTTGAGCGTGTCCAGAGAAGGGCAACGAAGCTGGTGAAGGGTCTGGAGCACAGGCCGTACGAGGAGCGGCTGAGGGAACTGGGGTTGTTTAGTCTGGAGAAGAGGAGGCTGAGGGGAGACCTCATCGCCCTCTACAACTACCTGAAAGGAGGTTGCAGAGAGCTGGGGATGAGCCTCTTTAACCAAGTAATAAGTGATAGGACAAGAGGGAATGGCCTCAAGTTGTGCCAGGGAAGGTTTAGACTAGATATTAGGAAGCATTTCTTTACAAAACGGGTTGTTAGGCATTGGAATGGGCTGCCCAGGGAGGTGGTGGAATCCCCATCCCTGGAGGTGTTTAGAGTCGACATAACACTTAGGGATATGGTGTAGTTGGGAACTGTCAGTGCTAGGTTAACGGTTGGACTAGATGATCTTCAAGGTCCCTTCCAACCTAGATGATTCTGTGATTCTGTGAAGTCATTTAGAGGTTTACAATAAGTCATCATTAAATTTAACTGTAATTTTACTGGGAACCCTTGTTACTTTCTAGGAAAGCAGCTGGGAGAAGAGGGGTCTGCATTTGAAATGAGTAATGAGAGTAAAGCATAAGCAGTTGACCTACGCTTGGAGATACCAAGCATTTCAAACAGCAAAATATGCATGTATAAAAGCAGGTACGAATGTACAAGGTTACTTGATACTGGAAGTCTGGTCAGAAGTTACATCCAGTTAGTGCTTTATAAAATGAATACATCTTCAGTTATGTTAGTAGTAAGCAATGCCTTCAAGTATAGTCAAAAGAACAGATTTTATTGCACTGAATGATTATACATCAAAAAGTATAAACAGGTAGGTGACCTTGACATTTATATCCTTTTTTTTTTTTTTCTAAATGAAAGTTTGGATTTTATGCCAAATTACTATAGCTGTATAGTTATATGTAATTTGGTTGAGATGGGGAGGGCATGATTACCAGGGACTACAGATAATGATATCCAGGGCATCAGAGAATGTAAGTATCCAAACTAAACCAGCTTATTTTTACAAATATTAACTCAGGACCACCTGTATGTACATCTTTGATCCATTCATTACCCTTAAGTTGAAATGATTTTCAATGCATTCACCTAAAACACATTGTCTGGTCTGTGTGTAATGATACATCTTATAAATATTTTTTATAAAAAATACAGTATCTCTGATAAGACTTTTCACTAAACAGGCAGACTAGATCATTCTCCACTGATTTTGTTTTCAAATTAATTTGAGATACCAGCAAACTAGAGCAATATAACATTCACTGTCCCCAGTCAGCAGTAAAGAACACGAACTAAAATTAACTTCATGATGGGACTGAATCTTGAGCTTAAACAGTTGCAATCTATATGGGATCTATGTTTCAGACAGTTTGGTCTCAGATAGCTTTGTTACCATCCACAGTTACTTTGGGGGACTTTTAAAGGGTATTTTTCAACAGGAATATCTTAATTTATAAATAATATGGAGTTCAAAGGAATACACTGTCGGTTAGCTCTGAGTCTTGGCGAGTGAGACTTTCATCCAACATCATTCTGCATCACGACTACAGGCATGTGTTGTGTGCAATTAGGTTTCCAGTTTGGTTTTGTGCATGGCATGGAAATGTTGCATTTCAGTCAAAAGAAATTCACCCTCTCTAAAGCTGCTGTAAGAAGACAATAATGTGTGAGGATGATGAAAGAATACTCTGAGATGTACATCAAAGTACATGTGAGGACTTCTATGATTCACATTACTATTTAAAAGTAAATGACTTATATAAAATCCATTATTGTTTTAATTTAATTATCAAAACCATGTTTTTTGGTTTTGTGTACCACAAAATGATGTACCACAAAATGCACAATTAATTGAAACTGTGTCTAAAGCAATGTGGAATGATGTAGTTTTCAGTGTGAGGATGTGAGCTGTTTGTGGCTATTGGCATGTAACAGGGGCAGTTCAGTCCCTAACCTTTTATCTCATCCTACTTTTCTATTTGTAGCATGAAAATTTCTATGTGCTTTCTAGGAAGATTTTCTAGAGCCTTTTTAAGCAGAATGCAGACTGCTGAATGCCAGGGGTGTAGGAAGTAAACATTTCACAGGAAATTGCCATAAGGTAATCTATGATTATGCTGACAAATATGGGAATAAATAGCAGTAGAAATATTTTTAGATGATTTTTAATACAGTTTGTCGAAGTAGGATTAACAGTAAAGTGTAAACTTAAAATATGTAATATTTTACTGGTTGAGGTGAAGAACCAGCTAAAAAGTCAATGTGTGTTAGCTTCAGAAAGAAGTCAGAGGTACATATTTGAGTGTTATCTGTAAAATCTTTATTGTTTAACTGAATAATTGTGCAGATTGGTTTCCTTCCATTTCATAAATTTATTTAATCTGATTCTGTCAAGGTATGGTCATTAGTAACCCTACCTGATTAAAAAACTTGTAAAATTGCATTTCCTTTACAGAAATTCACACAATATTAGTACAGCACAGGAAAAAAAGAAGCTGTCTTAGAGTACTGAATTTTAAAGAGAATCTCTAGTTTACCATAGTTTATTAGAATAAAATATTATTTTCTGTGAATTGTTGCAGAAAAACTTGATGAAAATAAGATCTCTATTTCAATTTTTTCTCTCTTAAGGGAAAACTGGAGTAAGATTTATTTCTTACATGAACTCTAGATAGGTCCTTCTAGAAGTAGTAGTGTTGATAGCAAGCATGACGTGACCTGGAGCAAAGACAGCTTTGTACTGTCTGGTCCTATAAATTCTTATTATCTATCTTATGAATTAGCTGTATCAAAGTAGAAAATAATTGAAAAGAATCTGAATGGAAAATTGCACAAGAGCTGTCAGAACAAACTGCAGGTATTCTACCTAGCCACTTGTATCATATTTCACTATGCTAAACATGGAAATTGTAGCTGGCAATCGTTTACAGTATCAAAATAGCAGTTTACAGAAGTGATGGTGTGTTCTGTAACCTATAGGCAGATGTTACAGAGGCAATGGGTTTTCTGCTTCTCTGTACAGACAGTACACAGCTGATGTACTCTGCTTCACCACAGAGGGGTGTCATTATTAGAAACAAAACATCAAGGGAGAACTTTTAGGGGCTTTCCACATTTGTCAGTAATAACTTGAAATGGTTATTCTGACTAATATGACTTCCATATAGTTTTTACTGCTACTGTTATGAAAAGCCAAAGGTAACAGTCTTTAAAATAGATTTTCAGGCAGACAACTTTTATTTTTCGTTCTTGGAATGTAGTCATAAAGATGAAACTATGACTCCATTGCTGTTTCCATACCAACGCTGAATGAGGTATTGCAACAGAAGTCACTGTGCTAGAGGACCAAGATAGATAGCCACAGAGGTGAAGACATTGTAACACATTAATAACGATAATACTATAAAGATGTAGCAAGTACTGTAAACTTTCAATGGTTTGTCAACTTTTGCTAGTGTTTATTAAACTGGCTTGCCAAAGCAGCTGTCAGGATCTATTTCTGACCAGGAGCTGTCTTCTGGGTGGGATTGCAATAGTCAGTCATCTTTTTCTTTATTTTCCAGCAGATATTTATATAGTTTGGGTGCCTTTGTCCTTACAGAAATTTTTATGTTCCTGGGATGTATATGAATGATTACTTCTTTTTTCTTGGGTCCTTTGCTTTTCGCAGCAATTGGGTGTAACCTTGGTGCTTTTGGGTAGGCAGAGAGGGGTTATATATAAACCATAGGTGTAGACAATAATTTGGATACACATGAAAAAGTACTGTAAAGTTTGCAGTAACACTGCGTCTGGCAGTGTTGGGTGGCATATTGAAATACTTCCCTGAAGTGATGGAATCATCTGCTTCCTCCTCAGCACTTCTGTCATTAAAATATCATACCGATGCATGCATGCATATATATATATATATTCACTGTGTTTGTAGCAATTACTGTTTTGTTTATTTTGTTACTTTTACACTTACTGTGTGTATAATCAGGATGGATCTTCTGAGTACTGGTTGAGCTCAGAGTAGTAACTGCAGGACTTGACATTAGAGGTCATAAACCAAGTGCTATCACCTTACTGTTTCGGCATCCAGATGTACTCTGACTTAGTGGTGTGATATTCATCACTGTCCCATGTGGAAGAAAGACTGGGGCAGAAAACCCCCAGGTGCACACAGACCCAAGTTTTGAAAACCTGTTTCACTTACTGCAGTGGTAGTGTAATATTTAATACTTTAACATGTGGTTGCTGAGTGACAGTTGTAAAAGATGACCTTTTTATTGAAGTATTAATTTAGCCTGAATCTTGGAAATGTTTCCATTTGTTCTGAGGTCATTATGTCAGTGAATTCAACACAGAACAGAGAGCTGCTCACAAGCAACAAGTTGTGGGACTACAGCCTTAGTTATTGCTCAAGTATTTGAGGCAGTTAATTTGTAGTACTGGTACTAAGGCAACTAGCTTATAACAAATTTCCGTTTACATTTCTAGATGGAAGAAGCTGATGAATTGCATTTGTTCTTAGTCTCTCAGCACTATTCCAGAACTGTCTTCAGATTTTATAGAGCTCTCTTTAAATGCTAAGCTTAACTGACATCTATAAGAATTTTTCACTATGCCTAAGCTGAACCTACGCTGTTCTGTTCTGATCTCTTTTGTGAGGCTAAAGCAAGCTTTGCTTTGCATTCTTTTTTGACCATGCAGGAAGAATCCACACATTTTATTCGTATGAAATTGCTGGAAGAACTTTAAGGTGTTTTGTTTGTGTGAATGTATTTTAGTGAGTTACATGTTTACTGTCTCTTACAGTTCCAAACTTGAGTCATAAGAATGTTTTTATTATCAACCTTGTGCAGACTGGCCTGTTACAAATTCACTAATGTTATATTTTGGGTGAACAATCTCCAGGCATATAACAGCAATGATTTTGATCGACTGTTTCTTACTGCAGTTTATGATTACTTGCAAAGAGTCACTCTCAATAAAATTAGACACTTCATCTACTCTTTCGTCCTCAGTTGTTCCCTGAGTTGCAATAACACCACATCTGACAGCAAAATTAATATCTTTCCTTGTCAGCAGAGATGCCTCTTTCCTCATGCTTTCTCTTCCAGAGTTCACACAACCTACTTTCCATTTTACGTTGGTTTTTATCTGTGCAATTTACTTTGTCAACACCCCAGAGTTCTCAAGTTCCTCTTTTCTGGCACAAGGAGAAGAGTTATTACTTTGCCCTTTAAGCATGAATTCTTTCCATTTATTGTCAAACAAGATTGTACTGTTGGATTCTAGAAATCATACTAGTAATTCACTCCACAATTTCCCCCCACTGTTATCAACATTAAACCAAATGGAGAGTAATATAATAAATATAATGACTTAGGAAAGGATTTTTTTTTTTAGCTAATTAGTCACTTCCTATTGGAATTGCTAACAGATGTCTAGTAATAGTAGAGAGTGTTGCCATGCTTTAATGGAAGTCCTAAGACAACATCACAAGTGTTTTCCACCTGTTCTTCAGTATTTGCTAAGTTAAGTTTTCCCTTCAAGGAACTTCAGTATTTCCGTAGAAATAAGTGCAAGGCCTTTGCAGACATCCTGCCTTCCTACCTAACATGACATTTTGTACAGGATTCATGAATGATGTAATTTCATGGAATAAACCAGCTTTTAATACTTTCTATTGATTTTATGAAAAAGGATGAGAAAGTAAATTTGCAATTGTTCAGGCATGTAACTGAACAAATTTACTACAAGTTCTGAAAACTAATAAAAGATACAACAATGCAGTTATCAGATAAAGATTGCAATTATGAATAAATTAGTAAGATTTTTCAAATTATCTAAGAATCTTATTAATAAAACAGATAATCATAATGTATTTAAGAGGTTGCCCTTAGGAGAAAAAAAAAAAAAAAGTGGCATTTTTCTGTTGAGAATATTCGGAGGGGGTCAGCTTGCTTTCAGTTTAAGATCTCTGCCAGTGTTTTAGTCAGGCAAGCTTAAAGACCTTTCTGGTGAAGCATAAAGTTAATCCACAGGATGCAACTGTTCCTACAATGTAAGTGTCCATTATTCCTTAGATATGTTCTGGAGGAGACAGCCCAAAGTGTGGATGCCCTCTAGAAATATTGCTATAAAAGTGCTCGAGTGACTCCACTTTAATTTTAAGTTTGACAATATTTACTCATATATGTTACCAGTCTTTCCTTTGTCCTTGTGCACACAACAGCGGAGACATTTTTCGATAATTGAATGTCATAATAATGCTTCAGACATGGACAACAGAAACTTTTAAATGAAACAATGTCTTCATCTCAGTCTAGGAACTAGCTTAATGACTCCATGATTAAGTCAATGTTGTTTATATTTACAAAACTGTGAAAGGGGTCTCACCCACAAGCATGTGCACATCCCTACAAACATACTTATGACAAAGATAGGTTGTTTCCTCCATAAACAATTAAAAGTAGCAATTAAAAGGCAACACATCACGTGATATACACACAGAGATATTTAAATCATAGGGTTATTGGTACCTGGAACCAGGGAAATCCACTAAGATGAGTCAACAACAAAACCTCACACCAAGATGGCATACAAGCTGAAGAGGGTTAATGGCTTCAAGGGATGTAGGGCTTTGGGTTGCAGGTGAGAGAGAGCAGAATTTTTGGATTGTGACAGGTGTTTTAAGGGGATTGTGAGAATGTGTCAGAATTATTATGGGATTTTTTAGGAAAGGACCAAAGGCAATGAAAGGAAGGAATCAAGGGAAGGGGAAGAAGGGACTGTTTGAGTGTAAACAGGTTGCTGGTCAGCACACTTAATCTGGCTGAGCCCTATGCTCAATCACAGCAGTCTATTGTATAGTCTTATTAAATGCAATTTCTATCTTCTGTGTGGGTTCTTCTCTATTCTGTGTGTATATATGAGGGGTAGTGAAATTCAAGACTGACTACCTGGTAGGTAGGATACCAGCCACTAGAGTGTGACCACAAGCCTCAGGGACTCATAGGTCCAGGGCCCAGCATCTCTAGGGGACTGGGGTCTGATGGCTCGTTACTGTATAAACTGGTCCAGGACTGACTACCAGGAATACACATACTGTGTGTATATTTATTCTAGTACTGGCATTCAATCTCGATCAGACGGAGAGGAAGAACAGGATTGTACTGTCTGTGCTTCATGTTTACATGAGCGTTGGTTGTGTGTGCTGGAAAAGGCTCTGCACTCTGTTTAGATGTGAGTGGCCAGCCACGTGGGCATGCATGTGCACATGTGTGTGTCCATCCCCCATGCCCATCAGGAATGCATATTCACTGTTACTACTGGCTAAACCTGGGGACAGAAAACCACCACTCCCCAAATTTGGCTACCTCTGGCAGTATTGGGTCTTTCTAGCCTGCCCAGAAAGAGAGGGAAAAGTGGCTTTGGATGGTGCTGATAATGCAAGTGAGATAAAAGAACTGTTTTTCTTCCACGTGCTCTTTCTCGTAATGGATCGTTTTTTAAAGGAAAGATTATCTGACTTTGGAGCCCATTACCTGGACCCAAAATGCCTGTGTAGTTGCTATGGTTCAGTCCCTTGGCAATGGATAGTGTTTACCCTTTAAATTACTGTAAAAAAAAATATTTTTATTTAATGATCTTCTATTCTAAAAAACATTGGAGAAGTAAACTACGGTCCAATGATTTTCTAGAAATACAAGACAGATTATGGGTGTAGGCTAGTAAAAACTGAATTTTTGACCAAGTTAATGATACAAAATCATCAAAACATTTTCTAAAACCATCTAATTAGTTGTTCAGTACCTTCTGTCCACTCACGTATTCATTCTATCAGTAGCAATTACTTGTTTTCGCTATCTCTTAAACTCTGTGATAATACCAGAATAAAGACTTGGAGAACTAGAATGAGCATATGTTTTACTTTAATTGACTTTTGGCCATAAAACACAATTTGCATGTTTTCTTAGAATAAATAATGAATTCAAATATATTGTGTCCAGGACCTGGTCCCTTCAAATTTGGGTCTGTGCTCATCAAATGATAAATTATTAACTTTTAGGAGTAGATTTTACTTAAAATTATCATAATTTACCATTTAATTGATTAGACTATAAATCTTCCAGATGTTTCATGTGAAAAGCTGTACTGTTTGGTAAGAGGCTATGGAGTCCAAATTTGGCTGTGTATAGTAAACTTCAAATAGTTAGCAGGAGAACAGCTAGCATATATGTAAAGATATATGTTAAAAACTTCTCATCTCTTCGAACCTTTTAAAAATAACATATATCTGTGTTCTTGAAAATGGATTTCAGCAATTTGAAGTCACAGAAGTAGCTGAATATTAGCTAGTTTTGTTTACCTTAGTCATTGTAGATAACTATTTAATTCCAGTAGTGCATATGGTTGACAAAATAAGGACAAAAAGAATTCATCACTAAAGCACGGCGTTTTTTTTTTAAATTTCTGAACACAGTAGGTAAGCCCTATGGGTCATAATTGTTAAGAAGTTCAGTAGAGGTTGTTCTCAACTATCGTAACAGTGAAGAAATGACCAGAAATTACCTCATCATTATGTGAGATTTATATAAGAAGTATCACAGTTGTTATTGAGAATATACTGATGTAGAAAACATAAAGGAAGAAAAGTAATAAATAAATACAGTTACATGATACTTATTTTCTTTCAAGCTGCAAACCGATCACCTACATGAATCACCTCATCAAGTATTTAACTTTGACTTAAGAATACCTTTACGTAAATGCATAACAAACCCAGTTGAGCCTAGAGGAATTTACAAATCGAGTAAGAATGTATACCACAAGTTTTCTATAGTAATGGTAAAAGTAGACCAGAATATGCTGCAGTGAAAGAGTCATAAAGCATTCTGGTATGCAGCTGACTAGTGAATATCCAAAAGAGATACGAAAAAAAAAAAAACAAAAAAATCCCTACTCTCCCCCCCCCCTCCCCCCCCCCCCCCCCCAAAGTACACAGTTTTAAGCCTCTGGCAAATGACAGCTAAATAGCTATTTTTTTCTTTTTTTAGGCCTTAGTTTTACAATGAAAACCACTTGCAGGTAAAATTACGTTAATATTGGTTACATTTTCTTCCATTTTGTGAGGGAATTCTAGAACTGGATTACTCACTTTCCAGGATGTAACAGAAGGTTAACTCATCCCTGTCAAAAAGTATTTTATGATGAAGTTATCTTTATAGGAATATATGTTTCTATACTGAGAAAACATAACTTAAATGTAAAATTACTGGGAAAAAAAACTCCTGGTAGTGGAAGATATAACTGGAAGCTGCTGGCAAAATTTGCAGAAAATTACTTTGGTGGTGGAGGCAATTATTTTTTTCTGTCAGGATAAGAATATCTTTCATTCAGTGTGTTGTACAATGTTCTGCTGATGTAACTGATCATCCTAATACACATTTTTACATTTTTACTTAGCAATTGACAAAGATCAGTACTTTCCATAGAAAAGAAGGGGGTTTTCAACATATCTTTACATATAAATCAATTTTTTCTTTGACTCTTGTCTTTTCATATTGTTGCAAACAAATTATTTGAAAAAACATTGTATTTCTCCTGTATCTGGTGCAGCTAGAGAAAGATTTAAAAACTTTTTTATTATTATTTTATTAAAAACCAGCAAAAATATTATGAATTTGGACAGATATCAATAGCATTTTCCCTTGCTGAAGCTCTAGCTAACACGGGAATTCTGCTTACCCTTTCTTCTGCCTTGGGTTACTCTTCAGTATATAGCCACCACAGATTGCCCATATAAAACACATAAACCCAAAATATAATTATTCAATCCAATATCATTATAAATAACTTATTGTGATTAGATACTCTTATAATACACTTCCTTAGCATTGTACTATATCAGCTTTGTCACTCCTGATCACTAAGCTTTGACTCCCTTGTGCATATACATTTCAAATTCATAAGTCGTGTTGTGGAATCTGCAAGGATTCAACAATTGTTTGTAAATGTCTTGTTTCTTATACATACATTTACCTCATTGCACTAAGAGGTCTTTCAAGTTTACACCATTTTTGTTTCCCCAGTAAACAGAGAACAGCTGGTCGGAATGATTAGGTATGCCTCACCCCCCACCATCCAGTGTACTGCCCTAACTAAGGCTAGCCTCTAATACCTGGAAGGTGTGATCCAGGGGAGTAAATAATATAATAAAATGAAAGCCAGCCCCTTCTATTTCCCAAATCCAGAATACTAGTTACGTGCATATGGTGGGGGGTGGAAGGGTAGGGTATAAAAATCCTATTGTATTCAGAGTGCTTCTGAAGCCCAGTGACAGGAGATCTGAATATGGTTGTGTGGAGACTTGTTCACTCCATGACCATGTTGACAACAGAAATGGGAATCCTACCCTCCATTGCTCTTGAAGGCAGTTTTAAAAAGGGATGCCTAGAATGCAAGGATAAAAGGATAAGCATCCAATGTGTGTCTTACTGTACTTTAGTCTGAGATTTGTCACAAAAACTTGTTTAAAATCTTTGCTGGCTTGGTTGGTTTTTTTTTTTTTTTGAATAGTCAATATCAATTTGAAGACTTTGGGTGATGGTGATTGCATAGCCTCTTCTGATGACCTGTTTGAATGCTTGTTTAAATATTTAGTTTATGAAATCATTTGCATAAATTGTAATAAACAGAGCTACAAAAACTTGGGTATTTTCTCTTCTTTAAAAGGAGAAAATTTTATTTTTTCTCCTATGGAATTTATTTAGTTCTTGTGAATACAGCTCTGCTTTCTTGGAAGTAGAGCAAGAAGAGAAGTGAAATCTACAAAAGGTAAAAGCGTAATTCACACTGGATATCCCAGAGTGGTTGAGGTTGGAAAGTACGTCTGGAGGTCATCTTGTCTAGCTACTTGCTGCACGTGCGGTAGTGTTGCTTTGGGGATGTGTGTACTTGTGGAAAATTATGACTGACTGGTTGACCTCACTGGTTACCAAACAAGCTTTTTACTGCTGAAAACTTTTTTACCTTGACGCATATTTCACTGATTGCTATAAGTAAAGAGTAATGATGAGAAGTTAAAGAGCTTGAAAGAGTCGTTTCTGTGTCTTCACATTCATACATTGACCTGAAACATCTTTCTGCTGTGTAGTTTGATGAGAACTGTAAAGAAATGTGGATGGACACTCTTAGATTCCATGGATGCTTCATTTTTTTCTCTTGGTTGTTTATCCATTTCTTACTGTCATTGTTATTAAAAACTATTATTGCTTTTGTACTGGTACATCTCAAAGGCCAAATTAACTGCAATTGACTGTAGATGCAAAGTGATTTTTAACTTGCTAAAAATAGTTATAACGTAACATTGAGTTTGACCTTTGAGGCTAATTGCATCATTTTAGAAATAACAAAACCCAGAACTTTAACACATTAGCTGTAATTTACTCCCATAACATGTACAAATTGAAATATTTTAAAGTGTATTTAAATGGACCTCTAATTTTTTTCTTATGCCATCTTGTATATTTTATTAGAAAGCATTAAGGGATCTTGAGGCTGACATTGTGTATATGAACAGAAACACAAGGCTAATTTAAAAAGGTTTTATTGTATTTCCTATAAGAGGTTGAACTACTTATAAAAATATGATTCACTTGTAATGAAGCTCTGTACTATTTCTATGTAACACCTCTTGTACTTTGTTACCACAGTACCCTTCTCTCTTTTTTTTTTTTTTTTTTTTTGACTTGCTACCTGCTGATCTGGGAAAGGTTGCTTTTCATTACATGTTTATAGAACTGAGAGAACTTTCATTCTGACTGTCGGCTTTGAATATCATTGTACAATAACTCCCAAAAAAGTACTAAGCACCAAAAGTTGAGGAAAGGAGGCAGGCAGGTGTGAACAAGCATCAGTGTAGTGGCACACTGTCATGGGTTAAAGTAGTAAGAATGAAAGACAGGGAAAAAATAGAGAATGATCAAATACAGACAGTTTGTATGAAGGAGATAAGACATAAATTTCTTGTAATGCTGGAAGTGGTAGAATAACTTGTTTATTAATGCAGTGATCTACAATGTGGAAATATTCATAACCAGGTGAATTGTAGAAGCATATATTTTGTTGTAGCTTAGACAGTTTCATTAACTCTCATGAGAGTACAGTTCTCTGGGTCAGACCTAGATGAAAAGCCAGTTTTGAGATGAGAAAGGCAGAACTTCCATGTTTCTCATGTTGTGCATGAGACATGCTCATCTGGCCTTCACTGTGAACTCCTGTGTTCTGGAGCCACTGTCCTTCAGAAAGTGACATTACATGGTGTCTCTGTTTAGTTCTTGTGTGCCTTGTGTGAAGTCCTAGTGTGGAATAGTGTTAAGCTTCAACAGGAAGGGAGTATAAGCAAACCTGAGAGAAGGTATGCACTTTCTGAGCCTGGTGATGTGACTCCTCTCCATCATATGATTGACACCATCATCACCCCCCAAAAGCCATGACTCTTATGTAATCACTTTGCGTAAATAGGAGTATGAGTATTCTTATTAATCATCTGCCAAATTTTTCATGCCTTTCTTCAATTGGTGACTCACAACACTCATCAGTGTTATCATTAACTGGAGTTGGCTCCTTTCTGACACATTGTGAATGAGTAAGAATTGATATTTTGTCAACAGCAACGATAAATTCCTATTTTTTCCTTTCCTGATGTTGCTAATCATAATACTACTGCTTGAACACAAAAGCTGATTATTTTGTGGCTTTAATTTCTAAGCAGATTTTTAATTCTCTCAATTCTTCTGTGTGGATATAATCCACTTGCAAGTAACAATAATGATCTTTGGTATTATGAGAAATTAAGACTTCATACTTTGTTAAACCACTGTGTAATAAAGGAAACATGGTTTTGTACATCAGCAATATTTGGACCAGTTGTGCCTCTCTCTCATAATGAGTAGAATTTCTGTGCTTGTCTTTGTACTATCTCTAAGTTAGTGATTGTGTCCATTATGTTTGATTCGTGAAAATTGATTATGTATGACAAACCATTCTGAATTCTCTGCGAGAAGCTCAGGCGTGCCTTTCTCCACAGGGTACAAATCTGAGGACTTCCCCAATAAGAACATGCCAAGACATTTTATAACAGAATTGATAAAATTAATAGTAATAAATAAGCAGTGGTACATCTAGTTTTCCCAGTCCAAATCATTGGTATTAACCCCCAGATTCTAAAGGAATGCAGATGGGAAATTACTGGCTGCTAGGTATACTGTGTAATGTACAATTTAAATTGACAATGGGGTGGGAAATGAGATGCTATTTTTCTTAATGGCTCCAGGTGTGAATCAAAAAGTCATATAGTACCTTTTTGACTTCTAGAAAACCAAGAGAAACTATAACAAAAGCTTGAGTTGGTAAATTAATGGAAATATATTATTATAGAGGAGGCAATACACTTTTAGCAAGGAAGCCATGCCTCATTACTCTGTTCAAATTCTTTGAAGGAATCATTGAGCATTGGATAGCAGGATTCCAACCAGGTGTGTCTACGTCTTCATTAGTGTTTTGCTTTGGAACAGCAATACTGTTTTAAAGAGTTCCTTGGTGCTGCTGATTTAGTGCTTCTTGGTTGAGCTCAGAGTGGTTTTGGGGAGTTTAAAATAGATTTCATTGTGGAGCATATGGGAAGCTCCATTCCAGGTACCATCAAAGACACTTGCACCCCAGATGGTGTGTAGCCCTCTAAGTCCAAAGCTGTGTTAGGTCTCACAGACAGTTTTAAACCACATTGGTGGGCCTTTTCTGTCTGGGGACACTAGTTTAATCTGAAATAAAACTTTTGAACTGCATAGAGTGTAAGTGTAGGGACCATAGCTCCAACTGCTTTAATCTATTGATAAATATTTTTTTTACTTACTAGTGTGGACATGGCTTTGGAATACTTTCAACGACGTCTGTTACTAAAAATGCTAAGGAAAGTTGTCATAGTAAGGAAGATCTTTTTTGAGATTATTAATTTACAGATACCAAACATACATAGATGACAAAAGAGGCCAGTTTTCACAAGTGGAGGAGACTCCCAGGAGGATTCACCAGAAGTCTTTTACAGTACCAACATTATTCGACATATTAGTAAAAGTTCTGGAAGAACATTTCAGTGACAAAGTGATCTGCTGGTACAGAGTATTCCAAATAAAAACAAACCACAAAGGATGATAGAAATGTTTCCTAAAAAAGAAAAGGTGGGGAGAAGTATAGTGTAATATTTTCTACATGAGGGTGACCACAATTATGGAACAGATTTGATACAAGAAAGAACTGATTAGTCTAGGAATCTTTCAATGAAAAAGAAAGCTGAAGGGAAATATCCTCAAGGTCTATAAAATCACACAAAGTGCAGAAAATATGAACAGAGAAAAATTATTCACTGTTTCCTACAGCATCAGAAGAAGGAAACACTTCAGAAATTAAAAGGCAGATTTATATAAAACTATATATTGGTAATCACCACGTATTTAAATCATGGTCACCATTGTTCCTGAATGCATTTTTCTGTATGAAAATATTCAAAATATAGGAAATTGTAAAGATTGGAAGCATGACAAGAGCTAGTAAACACATTAAGGATGTACAATTCTGGCTCAAGAAGTTTCTTCTCAGGGAATATGTTTGAGTTCCCCTCTCCATCCTTCCACTTTTATGAACTCCTTCCTGGCTGCCTGGGCAAAGTTGTGCATATATGTTGCTAAATACTGACTGAACTTGTTGTCTCGCAACTCTCTGCTGATACCAGCAAATTGGCTCACACTCAGTCTTTCAAATACTGTGACTTGTGCCAAGCAAGAGGCATTGAAGTGAAAAGTGGAAAGCTTCTTTTCCCCACCCAGTGCTCTTCACGTATACCTGAAGAATTAATCTTGCAGGCATGTCTGCTTATGCTTAACATTACGTGAATTCTGTGAAACTACCCATTATGAAAATTGAACTTTAGCTTTCAAACTGCAAGCTGGCAAATAACATCTGGCAAGCCTGCATTTTCAGGAGTTAGGCACATGGGAACAATTTTAAGACAACAATTCTCTTAAAAGAATGAAGGTAGCGAAATAAAAGGACTGAGTATAAACTCATGAAAACGTTTTTGTTTGAGTACTCGTATCACTGAATTACAATACATTTTGTATTTGCAGATGTTTACAAGCAAGTAAACATTCACATTCAAACAAATGCCCTTTATTTATTTATTTATTCTTTATGGTAGTTTTGAGAACGTTTTGTATAAATATGAAAGATACTCTGTTGCGTTTGAGCTCATGCATCCTGATTTTGATGTCAAAGTATGTTTAGACTAGGTCCATAAGGCATTCATTTTGTAATTATAATTTTGTTGACTGACTGCAAGGTTTGTGTTCAGTGAAAACAATCTCAGTGAAGCAATCCTCTTCAGTCCTGTCTATTGGCTGCCAAGATTTAAATTTTCATGAAGGAAAAATGGTATTTCTTAAAAAGTATCTTAGTGTGAGGATACTAGAACATTAAAGAAGAAGAAAACCCAAGGACTGCCTTACCCTCCGTTTCATGGGTTTTATTCAGGTTTGCGTGCCTAAAAGGTTTAATCTTACAGTGCTAAAAATCTGCATTATAAAAGATTAGTTTCTTAAACTGCCAATGTAATCTTGACCAGGAAAATTGTTACTTCAAAAAAAAAAAAAAAACCTAGAGCAAGCATTTTTAATTATATTTAAAATACTGTTATGTGGGGAGGGAAGGATCCTGACTCTGCATTCTCAGTAAATAGGCCCACAGTTGCATCATTTTTTCAGAATAAAATATAGGAGTCAAAATTTGAAAAAGTATAGCCAGAAAGGTAATGTTGATAGCATCTTTTTAAAGATTCCATCACTCTCATTGCATACCAGGCTTTGCATTTTGTGCTGCTGCATGTTATGGTTTTCCTGTGCAATTCATGTCATTCTCTGTGCTTTACATAGCTCTAATGCTCCCATTATACAAGTGACTGTGAATATGTTGCTATTTACAATCTCAAATAATGTGAGGCTGTTCATATAATAAAGGCACTGCATACAGTGTCTCCTGTATATATTGCCCATGCTCTTTTTTGCAGGAAGAAGAAAAGTTGACAGAAATTAGTGTAAGTCACTGAATCCCATTACAGTCCTCTACTACAGAATCCCATTACAGTCCTCTACTACAGAATGCATGGCTCTTGGTCTTTCTGTTGCCTTTATTCCATTTTCTCAGCTATCAGATTTATCCTTTTCCTAGAAAGATAAACTAGCTGATGTAAGGGAAAAAATGCACTAAAAGGTTTTCCTAGCTGAATTTTTTATAAATTATTTACTTTCTGCTCCCTTTCTTCCCTCACAGGAATAATCTGTAGGAAATGCAATGTGACAGCCCCAAAATTGATACATAGCATGATCTTATGGATAAGGTGGCTATTTATTGGACGGATGTCTGCAGTGACAGAAAGTCTGCCACTTTCTTTACTCAGCTCTCATGTTCTACTGATTCTCACTTCTTTCCATGTTCAGTGGGGCTTACTGAAGTAACACTGTTTTAAAAAGTTCCAAAATATGAAAGATATTGACACATGGAATGTTATTTTTTTTGTCTCTCTGTTACGTATCATTTATGTCCTGAGATTAAAAGTGCCAATACAAGTCTCTTCTTCCAAAATGGATACCTACATTCTGATCCCAAGAACAGTGAAGATGCAATGTGTATAGTGGGTAAGAAAGCTGACAAGTGAGTGGGAGAGAATGAAACTGAGAGTAAGAATTTTTAAATTCTTATAATCACAATACTAAGTATGGCAGAGAAAAGAAAGAAGCACCTTGAATCAAAAATTTGCATGATAGTAGAGCAGTGAGATCATTGATACCTGTAGAGTTTCTAAATCACATGCTTTCTGTAACTGAACATACAGATATTTTGCCCTTGAACTGTTCTGAATACAAGGAAAAGAAAATTAAAGGGCCCTTCATTTTCAAAGCAGTGGAGATACTTCACGTTTTGAGAGAAATACAGCTGTGCAAGTACAGCTGAACATGTTTATCCTCCCTCAAAAATATTTTAAAAAATCTCTAGTGCTTTAGACACTTGAGGACAGTATTATGTTGCTTTTTGATATTGCAGTCTTTGAAAACAGAAAATAATAGAAATAGCAGAATCAAGAAATATCTGGGTTGTATTGAATGAACTAAATAGATTATCTCCATCTGTCATTGTCAGATGTTTTTTCAAGGTGTATCACTGTCATATGATTTCCCTGACTCTTTTCCAATTTGTCAGTGTAATTTTTCCAAAAAGGATACTGAATTTGGAGCCTTAAAGATGGATGCAGCTGCAGTCCAGATGTGGCATTTTAAATGTGTCTCTTCATCTAAACATCCAGGAGTGTATAGCTGAAATGAAGGAGAGGAGACAATAGCTCCCCTGTCTTTTGTGGTCCTATAATAGTCTTAATAATAACAAATGCAGATGTAATAGAGTTTCTTTATTCCTCAGTATTATCCCATGTATAAAGTCAGGGATCATAGTCACTGTCTTAGCTGTGGCACCATGTAGAAACCACATATATGCTGTGAAGCCAAAATACTTTTTAATGTCCCTATATTTCTCAGTTCTGTCTTCCATTTTGTCCATACAATAAATTAATTTCTGTTTCCTAGGTATATGACCTTGCTGGCTATATTAAAATACGCGTTTGTCAAACGAGTCCACGATACTGGCAAACTACATTGGGAGAATACCTGGAGGCTAAAATTAAGACTAAAATTTAATATATCGTTTAAATTTTATTTTATGTTGGATTTTAATATTGGATTTGAACTAGCTTATTACTGATTTTCACTATGTAAATTATGTGATTGTGAAATTCGTCTGCAGTGATTTTGTATTCTCGTCAAAGACAAAATCAGTTGCTATGCTAACCAACAAATAACTTCAAAGGATCTTGTCTTTGTGAGCATGGTACAATCAAATAGTCTTGTTTTCCTTCTGTTCAGAATTTACCATAAGAAAAATCTTGGCAAAATATCAAGAGAGATTTCTGGTTTGGCTGTGCTTTACATAAGTCTAGCATGTTGAGTAGAAATTGCTGTACCGGGTTCAGCAAAGATTTTCTTGTTACTGTTGTGGGATCTGGTCCCCTAAGAAACCTCTTACTACCTCATGTGTGAATAATATAGAGCTGCAGCCACTGTGTACAGAGCTGCAAACATTTTTAGAAGTTATTAATTCACAAGCAATTGAGAGAGGGTGTTGTCTTTTAGGTTTCCAAGAAAAAAACCTCTTGATTGAAAGGAATTTGATTAGGCCATGAAAATTATTATTAAGGTTAATATAATTAGTATGTCATATTTGGAGACTTATTCCCAAACATATCTTTTAATGCGTGAATACCCAAAACTGTCTTATTATATGAGTGTTGTTTGGCACTGCTTTTTTTTTTTTTTTTTTACACCTACTTTTGCCCTCATGAAAAATCAAGGAAGATAATTTACTGCAGATCTGAGTCAAACCTACAGGACATGCTGATGATGCACCTGAGGATATCACTGATGATGATATTTTCACTGTACTTCTTAATGGATGATGGATAAAGCATTTGAGCTTACTTACAGTATCTGTTGTACTGAAAAGATGTCATCACAGAAAACTGCAGTTTATGGTTCAGCACTTGCATATTGGAAAATACACAAATAACGTGTCTTATCTCTATTTTGTTCATTAGGCTCTGACAGAGGCACAAAGTTCTTATGTGAAATAGTTTCACAATTAATTGCCTTTTCAGAAAATCTAAAATAGAAGCTTATTATTTTATAATTTGACAAGCCTAAATGCTGACATTTTCTGTAATATGTTGTCACCTCTGCAACACTTTAGACCTCTTGTTTGAAGTATTAAATATTAATAGGTTTGATTGTCTTTCAAAGTGTTTTGCGTTTTCCTTCCAGTGTTGTGCATTTTAAATGAAGGATATTAGGTAGGCGCATTATCCTGCATACATTACTGCTTGCCATACTCAAGTTAAATTCACTGTCTCTGTTCCTGAACAGTCTGATCTGTAGTACCACACTCAGGAAAAAAATGATAGGCACAGTAGCTGCTAGCCTGAAATAATTAACTCCTTGAAAGTCAGGCATCTTTCACCTTCACTGAACTTTGAGATAGAATGTCTGTCTTAAATGTAAAAGAATTAAGGAAAAAAATAAGCTATATATTATATCCTATCAAAGTGTTGGAATTTTTTTAACCTTGAAATGCACTCAAATGCTCAGATCCATTCCATTTGCGTGGTCATATGTTTGCACAAAGCTTGACCGTATTAAAATCAAAGGCTTATTGTTTCTAATCCTATATAATGGCCAGAATTGCTGGGGTCATACCTAGAGTTTTGATATTCTTTAGGTATAGGTACCTCTCTGGCAAGGGTCTGGTTTGTGTTGGTGGAGAAAGCTGTTCTTCCTGGTTGATCCTAACCATATTTGTAAAAAGTACAGTTTTGTTGAAGCAACTGCTTCTGTTCCTCACGCTCCTCTGGGCCTACCTATGAAATGAGGGCTTACGCTTATTTGTATCCATGGTCTGTGCTGTGCACAGTTTCTGCACCGTAGAATAATTTGTTCTTACACCAGTAAAACATTTGTGCTGTAAGCATACTGGGGCTCTTGACTAGTTTCTCATTGATCAAGAAGCTGAAGCCTCAACTAGTTTCTCAGTGATGAGTATGTATTCTGTGGTTGGCAGAATTTCTCTGTTAGCAGCAACACCAACTATTTGGGTGCCTACAGTAAAATTCATATTATAGTATATTACTATATATTCATATAGTAATAAAAGTCAAGAAAATGTATAAGATATAATAAAGGTATATAAGTGTAATGCAATTATATAAAACAATAAATAGAATAATAATATATATTATAGAAATATTAATATATATTATAGAAATATTATACATACAGACACACAGAGTTGTCTGTTTTCTATTATTTATTACCAAGGCAGCAGTTATCCCTAAGGTGCTTTTAGTAGCTTCATTTGAGAAAACTGTCATAATAACAACCCTTCTACTAGATGGTATTCTGTCTTTTTTGGTTTTTTGTTTTTTTTCTTTTTTTCTCCCCAGAGAGCTTTAATTATAATCCAGACATTTCAATTGCTGTGGGTGGAAACTTGGCGGGTGGAATATTACTGCAGGACCAATTTATCTTCCAAATTTTGAAAATATTAGTTTAGATACATTAGTTAAATTGTGGAAACATCAGTTTAGTTTGGAGTATTTTAATATAATTTAATTAAAGAGTCTTTAAAATTAAGATGCAGTACTTAGCATGTCATCTGCATGACTGAAACTGGTGCAAAGTAGTGAGGAAGTCGAGATTATTGATACTGTGTGGAGTGGGGGTGTCCATTAAAAGCTAACTTTTTTATAAGCCTTCAGAAAAAATAGCCAAAGGTTTGTTTCCATGTGTTGACCAAATAGCCAGCTAAGACTAATTTATAGTTCTCACAATGTAGGGCTTTCAGTGCTCTAAGTTAGGGAAGTTTGATTACCAGAAAAGTAATTTTTTCTCTAGCTGTCTGGGTCAGAAGGTTCATTGCTTTAGTGAAATATCCACTGGTGAATTGTCCATTGTGTAGGATGTGTATATGTATGATTTGTCATTTTTGACAATAAGATGTAATTTCATAAGGCTAAATAGCTTGTCCAGTTGATAATTGGAGTGCATGTGTAAGGGGTAAGGAATTTGGATACTATCATGGCAACATTAAGCTGAGCATTTGGAACTAGCCTTTCTGTGGTAAAGAGAGAAAATCATTAGGAAAAAAATCTAAACTATTGCTAGATGGACGGTTTAGTTTTCTTCATCCTCAGTAATGCACACTATTTGAGTATGTGCCTAAATGATTCATAGACCAAAAAGAAAACAAAGAAAATTCATCTTGACAAGTATTATGTATCAGCAGTCATCCTTACTCAGAGCAGCCTGGAACAGCTACTTCAGCTTTGAGATGACAGCTAGAGCTCATGACTCCTGTGCCTAACTTCCAGTGCTATGGGTAGCTAATGGTGGTTCCAGTCTCATTTGTATTTTCATGAGTCTTTCTGAATGTTTTTTAAAAAAGATTCTTGGCTGAAACATGCCCATTTTCTTTTCATGGACTTCTCCCACATGGTCAAATGAAATTGCCTGGGATCTTTTAGGGGAAGGGCCTTCACATCTGTGTCATGCAGCAGTGCAAGATCTGTCCTTTTGCTGACAGATCTTCCATGGGCTTCCCAGAAGTCTTCATCTAAATCGTTTTATCCTGAACCCATATTCAGTATGACAGTGCCTTCAGTAAGGATTTTGCCCGAGGCTCCAATGTGTTTCCAGCACAGTTTTTTGTTATACCACTACTGCAATCCCTGAAAATAGTGTCAGTGGTGTGCTTGCTCGCTGGTTATCTATGACCTCTATCAACACCAGTGACGTGTCTTATTAAAATAAATCCTTCTGATCCCATTCTTTTGGAAATGTTTCCATTGAGATTTGCCCATTAAAATGTGAAAGAACTCGTAACATTTGAATTAATGAAGCTGTGTCTTTGTATGCAGGCTATGTAGTTTTACAAAAGCAGTTTTCAGAGTCTTTGTTTCTTTAAGGGCCTTTAAAATATTGAGTACTGACACAGTCTGATCTGAATACCTCAGAGGCACATGAATTTGTATTAAGACTAAGCTTAAACCCTTCAAACAGCTTTTCCTACTTCCCTATAAAAACTAGTCCATCACAGAAGGCAAGATTTAAAGCTAGGGAAAAAAAAAAGACTTCAAAATAAAGGTTTTCACCATAATTCAGCTAAATTTTTTGCACCTATATTGCATTATAATTAGGGAACAATTGATCTACAGCTGTATTATACTGACTGATTTGGCCTTTGAAAGATGTGAAGTTTGCCTGATATTTTCACAGAGGGTTTCAAGTGAGTAGGTTTAATGTTGTATATGGCAAAAAAAACCACTCAAAAAACTACCTCTCGTGTATATGTATAATCCCCCACTGTAGTATTTTTAATGAAATATTAAAGGGCTTTAACTAAAAAAGCCAGAGACTGTGTTTCCTGAAGCCTTCTCTTCTCACGTCTCTTGGATTTGTTCGCTAAGCCATGATGTGCTGAGTAACCAGCCAGAACTGTTTTTCTTTCCATTCTCAAAAATTTTGTTGTTAACAGGAACTTGTCTAGTGGGGGAGTGGATGACAACCGTGCAAGTTAAGGAGAAGAAAAGGGATCCTTCACACTGACACAAATACTCTGTACCTGCTTCAAACTCTGTATTACTTATCAACACCACCACCACCTTGTACATATGAAGAACAGACTGTTGTGTTCTGTATTTCTTGACCAATTGACTGTTACGATTTTATTGTCTCTTTCAAAAAAATAAGACAAGCCTACAAATTGTCTTGTTAGATGTTTACTGTTCAGTCAACTTTTTAGGTTAAGATGTTTGAAACAGACGAATCTGACAATAACTGCAGTGTATAGAAGAGGGCTGAGGTATATTCTTAAGATATTTTTCGAAGAAACTTTGTCACTGTCATGAGTATTTGATTCAGCTGGACAATAGGGAAAATGCCTCCCCCTCACCTAGTCAAAAATATTTATCATTTCAGCTTGCTGAGTATTTTAAGGCCTGAATTTAAATATCTAGTTACCTCCAACTTTTGCACAGAATGAATTTCAAAGCATTTTGAATTACTGGGAAGCAGAATATTCATATAATGGGTATTTGCTTCATAAACTGCTGTTATGGATGAGAATAGAGGAAGAAACCCTACTCAGAACATTTTTTTTTTCTCAAAAATTTCAACAAATATTGGAAGGAAATGATCCAGAAACACTTTTCATTTTAAAAGCCCTTGAAACACTCAGTTTCCAAGGATTTTAAAAAGCATGCAACCATTTTGTTTATTTACGCAAATCTCTTTCCCCAAAAATATTTTTCTTCTATCTGCAGATCCACTGGTATTTTTTTGTTCTGTCATTCTGTATTCTGCTGTCTAAAACAGGGCTGCCATGTTAGGAGTTTGAGATGCCAAAGTACTTAGGCAGCTCAAGTCTCGCTCCAGGGACCAGGCTATGGCAGGTATTTGATGGAAGAGGACATTAGTGTGGGGCTTTTGAATCATTTGAATCCCCAGCAAGTGGGGACTCTACAACTCAGCTGCATTCCCATTTTATCTTCATTGTCCTCTTCCAGGGAAGCACGCACACAGCTTTTAGACTCTCAGCTCTATTAGGTACATAGAAATGATATTAAGATGCCCAGCCATATAAAGACTTTGGTATATAATTTACAGATTAAGGTTATATAGCCACCGTGATCTTAAAGTAAAAATAGTGAGAGTGAGTTGGTGTTACCTTCAGAAGAACACTGCATAAAGAGAAGGGTAGGTTTCACTTCCCATTTATAAAATGAAACTTGACCTGAAAAGATAGTAGTATGCTAGTTGCAAGTGATATGTGAATTGGATCTAGTTGTAAGAGTGTAGTTTTGTGTGTGGTTAACCTACTTTCCCTGTAAGTAGATATATTTTAATGCTATAAGGACTGTCTGGGATGTGTTTTAGTAGTCTTTTAATGCACACTGCAGATGTTGATGACCCAAGAAAGCTTTCAGTGCATCTGAGGTGTAGACTTACATTCTGCCAAAGTACACCCTGGTGGGTCTTAATGCTATATAAGACATAAACAGGTATTATCTGCACTTTAATGTCTAACCATAAAAATGTGATTTTAAGTTAAAGAAACATCTGTGGCATTTTTGTTTAATCCGTCATTGCTTTTGAATCTACTCTCAGTAGACTGATGAATGGGACAATGCTGTCCTCTCTTAGTGCCATTACTAAGTTACCAAGCATTTGGGAAAAAAAAAAAAAAGATCCAGACCAGAAGTAACATTTCAGGCTATAGTTTGTATCTCTATTAATCATTTGTATCCCATAAAAGTACTATGGACCCGCTTTCCAGTCAAAAATCAAGCAGAAGTTTCATTAAAAAAAATGCTGAAACAAAAAAAGGAGGAAAGTGAACAACATCTACTACGTCTATGCAGTGAACTCAATTTTTATTACATTGTTAGGGCATCATGAAATAGCTGTTTAATGCAGAATATATCAGAGAGGACTTTAGACTGAAGCAATGTAGAGACAAAATGGAAGCTTATGATAAGCCCTTACTACCAAAACTAGTATAAAAACTTGACATTATTTTGCCTACCAAGCAGGAAAATAACATTCATTAGGGTGTCTGATTCTAAAGGGAGGTACAGCTTTTCCTCTATATGAAATTGTGTGGTTAAGCAAGCGTAACATGTTTTTCAGGGTTGAAACTTTTACATGTTATGTGAGTTTCCGTAGAAAATAAGAGAGGAACATCAGTGAGACTATATTGCTGTCTTCAGATCTGAATGAAATACTGTAAAGGCATTGCTACAGGTTGACTTAAAAAGTGACATAGGTAGATATTTTATACAAGCTTGGCACTTAAAATCAGAGTGAGTTTCTATCCAAGAGAAAACATCCTGATTTCCTGCAGTTATTGAGATAGGAACCTTGATGCATCTGGCTTGCAATCATCACCATCATCACAATATGCTTCTTAGTTGCAAACAGAATTCTCAGTGCTGACAGGAACATAAAGCCAAAACTTGGCCTTTGGGAACATACGGTTTCATCAAAGAAAGCAGGCCAGTGGGAAACTCGCATGTTATTTGAAATTAGAGTTTGGGTTCTTCAGGACAATGATCATTACTCTGCACATACTCTGAGCATAGTAAAATATGGTTGTAGTATTTGACTGAAGTCTTTAGATGATGGAGGAATACCAGCAAATCCTAATACTAATAAAGGCCAGTTAAACACCTATAATATAAAGTTGTAGCACCGTACCTGTAAGTAAACACTCCTTACAGAGCTAGTGGATTGATCTGTCAGAAAGATATGCCACTGCCCCCAGGAGATCTTCCTCAGTTGTAGTATTTCCCAAACATTTCAAACTGTCTTTGGTTCCTTCTTTTCCTCCACTTGTTTGGCTGTTGTATGTTGGTGGGCTCTTTCTTACAGAAATTAAAATGCTGTCAGGCTATATATTTCTTTTCCACTGTTTGATGAGCACTGTGATATGTAGGTGGTTTCTTGAGGATGAGAGTACTTTTGAGTAAAAGTGGTGAGTTTGCTTTCTTCAGAAGCACTTTGATATTACCAATTAGTAGCTGTGAGGAAGTTTGTCTTCAAGAGGCATCGGCACAAACAGTTGGAATTTATAATTATATTCTTCAAAGCCTCGTAATACATAATGCTAATTTGTTAGAACCCACACATTGACTGAAACAAACCTCTTTCATAGCCTCCTTGTCTCTGAATGATTATTGAATAAAATAAATATTCAGATACCGTATTTGAGGCAACTTCAGGATGCGAGAGAGAGATTGCATAGGCAACTTAGGCTTTTATCTTTTTATAATTTTCGGATACTTAATACCTCAAGTTTTAAGATCCTGCTGTCAAGGAGGTTGGCACAGTAGTTTACTGGACAGTAAAAGCTTTTCAGATGATTATGTAAATGTGCATATTTATAATTTCTGAGAGTTTAACATTACAGATTTGGTAATGCTCAGATTCCAAGATGGTTTTTTTTTTACACAGTCTCATATTTAGTAAGTTAAGCTTATGATTTTTTTTTTTTTTTTTAAAAAAGACTGTGTTCTTAAATCACATACATTTAGAAATTTTAGCTCCATTAGACAAAACAACTATAGAATGTTAGAATTATGTAGTATGGTATGTTACTGGAGATTTAGCACTCAATCTTTATTTTCAATTGGTTGCCTATTTGAAAACTTCTGATGTTTAAAACCTCAAAATAAGAATTTTTTTTTCAACTTCTTTTGCTCAGACAAGCTGTTGATAAATTAGAAAAAAATGTGATAATAGAAGTTCTGACAGGGTAGATGTTTGTCAAAGTGAATGCAGTATTCAAGATGGATTTTGCTGGGGCTCTGGAATAACCCTATTGAAAAAACTACATCTAGTCCCTAAATGTGAAGTCCTAGAGAGCAACTTGAAGGACATGGAAGTAAAGTATGTTGTGTGCAAACCAGGTCAGGCTCCATAGCTAAAAACTACGGACAGTTGCAGGTTTAGTTTAGAAATATAGAAAAGTCCTTTACAAATGTAGAAAAGCCCTATGGTAAAAACAAAGATCATTGAGCTGAGTATTCTGTCTCCAGCAGTATCCAAAAACAGAAGATTAAGAAAAAATATATCAGTAGAGCAAAGATATCATGGTTTGTTTTTTTCCCATAACCTTACAGTCTCCAACAGTTGCAACTCAAGGACTTTCCTATCCACCAATGGCTTTTGGGGCTTAATAACCTTTAGTGAATTTCTCTTCTGTGAACTTGCTTAGTAACTCCTTAAATTCAGGTCAGCTTTAGCATCTGCAGCCTTCTGTTGACAAAGGGTTCCAGAGCTTCTGTAACTACTGGGTGAAGAAATGCATCCTTCTGCTTGTGCTGCAGCTGCCAACTGCTAGCTTCATCCCAGGCCTCCCCAGCTTCTTTTAAGGGATGATGCAATGTGCAGTTAAACACTGTTCACTCATGACATCACTTATGACTGTACATATCTTTTAAAACATACTGCAGCCCTGAACTATTTACCTTTCCTCTTGTAGGAGGGTGACTGACCAGCATCTTGTTCTGCTGGTTCAGTCTTTGTATCTCACTTTGAAGTCCATAATCTGGAAGAGTGATATGTGCATCTGTCCCTGCCAGTTGTCTTTCTTTGTTTGGGGGATTCTGTTGTCATTAGAGGCAATTTGGTGCAAAGTGTGGTCTACGCACAACAGTGATCTGATTTATGACAAAATAGAAATCTGTTTTAATTAGTCATAAGTTTAATTCACTGGTTTGTAGCTTGGAGGCAGACTAATGCTACACATACAGGAGGAATAATACTAAAAATATTTTAAACTAGTTCTGATACTAAACAGGATTTGGTTTTTGAGTTTGTTGGAAGAGTTGTTACATAGAATGTGACACCAGAGGGTCTCATATACATCTCTTTATGTTTAGAATTGTCTTAGGCCTTCTCAGGCATGTTTCTTCTCCCTTCTTAGCCCCTCTTTATTAATTACCTTTAAGAACAGTCCTAGAATAATTGTTTTCTTCTGCTAACTTACTTGAACATGGCCATATCAATTATCTATCCATGTAAAATTATGAAGACTATTATGAAAATTATGAATAATGTTCATAGACTGACATTTATCATGTGGGAAGACCTTTGGCTTACTTCTGTCATCACAAATCTGAAATATTCCATCCCCAAGATCTGGGCTTGTAATAATTATTCAGGTGAAACTGGAACTTTAATACAATTTTTATTTAAAAAATTTTTGCCATATAATGCATTAACTGTCTTGCTTCAAGAAATGTGTTCCCACCAAGTGGGAGTTAGGAACCTGGTTTATTTTATAGGCAGCATGCAGCACTGACAAAATTAATTCTGTCATAAAAGGAGCAAGACCATAGAATCATGGAATAGTTGTGGTTAGAAGGGACCTCTGGAACTCAAGACAGGGTCAAATTAGATCAGGTTGCTTAGTGCTATCATCCACCCAAGTCTTGAATATCTCCAGGAATCCCTGAACAAGACTAAATTTGCATTTCTCAAGACCAACACAGTGGTTCTTTTATTTGTCCTGTTCACTTTTCTCAGGATCTTATGGTCACTATTGCAGGAGCTGCATCTGAACTTCACGTTCCTGCCACATCCCTTAGTCCTCAAGAATCTAGTTTAAACACAATTACTATCTTAACCTATGGCACAAGATTTCCATTCTGTGTTACAGAACAGTAATTCTGTTCTTTTATGGTGCTAAGTTACCCACTTTCCACTTGCAGTGAAATGAGTCTTAGCATGCTTTCTGCATTGATGTGAAACCACGTGGACATTAAAGAGGTCTTGAGATGATACTTAGCTGTGTAGAGAAAGATACTCTAAGAGTTTGGAGCACTATATACTCTCATAGACATCCAGGTATACCCACAATTATTTTTTAGCCGAGGCAGCACATATGGACCATTCCATCTTGAAAACTGTGAGCTTTGATCATAAACATTATAGACCTTATAAGGAGGACTTAATTAACATAAGGTAGATTATTGCAAAAGGTTTTGTTCCCATGCATTTAAATGTATGTGGTTTAAATGATTTGCAGTCAACCCAAAATCGTTACTTTTTGCTGGAGCTTTTGAGACACACAGTTTTTCTAAAATGTCAGTGAACCAAGAAACATAGGATAGAGAGCAGCTGGTTGAATGAATAGCAAGCTATTAGTCAAAACACCTCTTAAATTTTAAAATGCATACTTGATTACTGATAAGTTTTCAATTTATTGTACATTCATTTGAACTAATTAAAAACACATAAACATAATCTTAAAACAGGAACAGTCATGTTTCCGCTGAAACATTCTTTATATCATTTAATTTTTCTCTTGATTATTGAATTTATGGTAATTTTTATGCATTATAGAAATTAATTCCAATTTGTTGTTACACAAATTTGTATTGCTTTGAGTAGAACTGAAAAATACTGAGTATGAAGTCTATTTTAAATATTTCTGTTAAGGCTTTCACAACATTTGTTTAGAGCTACAGCACATGAAAGTTCAGTGAAGTGAGGATGTTTAAGACTCAGTGAGCTTTGTCCCCATTTCTCCCATTTGTCAATTTTGTAGGGTAACAGAAATGCATTTGTGGGAATTCAAACTAGTTTCAGACTGTGTAGCCTGCTGATGGTTTCGTCTTGGACTCTCATAGCAAAACTCCATCTAGGATGAGACTTGTGTTCAGGTTGTTCCAGTGGTATAGAATCACAGAATCATAGAATGGTTTGGGTTGAAAGGGAACTTTAAAGGTCGTTTACTCCAACTCCCCTGCAATAAGCACAGACATCTTCAACTAGGTCAGGTTGCTCAGAGCCCTGTCCAACCTGACCTTGACTGTTTCTAAGGATGGGGCATCTACAACATCTCTGGGCAACCTGTTCCAGTGTTTCACCACCCTCATTGTAAAAAATTTCTTCCTTGTATATAGTCTGAATCTGCCCTCTTTTAGTTTAAGACCATTACCCCTTACCCTATCACTACAGGGCCTATTAAAAAGTCTGTCCCCATATAGAAGAGGTTTAAAGTGGAAGCAACACAATGCTCAACAAAATTATTAAAAATGCTGTAAATTCTTCAGAATCTGCACAAAATTTTTTTTCCCTTCCATTAAGCTGAAGATGACATTTGTCCCCAGATCACAATGTCTATGGTTCTTTGGGGCTTAAATAGTATAGTAGGAGTAAAATAGCTAAATTTCCTATAACTTGTATGAAAAGTTTCCTAGATTTGAGGTGTGCTGGGTTTGTGTGTGTGGCAGGGGTTTTTTGGTAGTGGGGGAGGGGGTACAGCAGTGGCCCCCTGTGAGAAGCTTCTTGAAGCTCCTCCAGCTCCAAGTCAGACCAGCCTCTCACCAAGGCCAAGCCAATTAGCAACAGTGGTTGCGCCTCTGCGATAACGTATTTAAGAAGGGGAACCTGGGAGCAGTAGTTGGAGTTGCAAGGAGGAGTTGTGTGGAGGACATCTTTGTGAACACTGAGGTCAGTGGAACAAGGAGGAGCAAGGGGTGCAAGGTGCGCCGGTGCAGAGACTCCCCTGCAGGCTGTGGTGAGACAGCAGTGCTGTGCCCATGCAGCTCGTGGAGGACCCCATGCCAGAGCAGGTGGCTGGACCCGAAGAAGGCTGGGACTCTGTCGGAAGAAGTCCCCACTGTTGTAGTTCTGTGCTGGAAGGATTGCAACAGGTGGGAGGGACCCCCAACGGAGCAGCTTGGGAAGTGCTGCGGCCCATGGGAAGGACTCATGTCAGAGAAAGCTTGTGGAGGACTGTCTCTCATGAGAGGAACACCAAGCAAGGAGTCCTTCCCCCTCCCTGAGGAGGAAGGAGTTCCAGGACTGACTGCACCCTCCATTCCCGTCCCCCTGCACTGCTGGAGGGGAGGAGTTAGAGAAATCAATTGGGAGCAAAGCTGAGCCCAGGAAAAAGGGCACTCAAACCATGACATGAGGGTAACAGCAAGTTTTGGAAGCAGTAATGACCTCCAGCAAAACAGTTGTTTATTTTGTAAGTATCTCTGAATAAAGGCTCATTATAGTCCTCATTGATCACTGTCACTGTGTGACACTAAACAGATGAACTCGTGGCTTCAAGACTGGTGTCACCGTCAGGGCTTTGGTTTTTACGATCATGGGTTGGTATACAGGGCACCAGACCTCTGGGCCTTAGATGGGATACATTTGTCCCAGAAGGGGAAGAGGATCTTGGGGCAGGAGTTAGCTGGGCTCATTGACAGAGCTTTAAACTAAATTTGAAGGGGGAAGGGGGCAAAACACCAGCCCATCTGAAGTGCATGTATACCAATGCACGCAGCATGGGTAACAAACAGGAGGAGCTTGAAGCCGTGATGAAACAGGAAAATGATGATGTTGTGGCTATCACAGAAACATGGTGGGATACCTCCCATGACTGGAGCGTGCCAGTTGATGGCTACAAGCTCTTTAGAAGGGATAGACAAGGTAGGAAAGGCAGCGGGGTAGCAATGTATGTTAGGGACTGTTATGATTGCCTCGAATACAAATGCAGTGAAGACAGGATGGAATGTCTTTGTGTTAGAATCAGGGGGAAGGCCAACAGGGCAGATGTTGTAGTAGGAGTCTACTATAGGCCACCCACGCAGGACAGAGAGGTGGATGAAATATTCTATAGGCACTTGGGTGTAATCTCACGGTCGATTGCCCTTGTTCTTGTGGGGGACTTCAACTTCCCAGACATCTGCTGGAAATACAACACAGCAGAGCGGGACCAGTCCCGAAGATTCCTGGAATGTGTAGGGGACAACTTCCTAACACAACTGGTAAGAGAACCAACCAGAGAAGGTGCCCTGCTAGATCTCCTCCTTGTGAACAGAGATGGACTGGTGGATGATGTGGCAGTTGGAGGACGACTAGGGCACAGCGATCATGAAATAATAGAGTTCTCTATTCTTAGGGAGGCCAGGAAAGGGCTAAGCAGGACTGACATCCTGGACTTCCAAAGAGCTGATTTTGTCTTGTTTAGGCACCTGCTTGAAAGGATCCCTTGGGAGACGGTTCTGAAGGGTATAGGGGTCCAGGAAGGATGGGCGCTCCTTAAGAAGGAAGTGTTAATGGCTCAGGAGCAGGCAGTCCCCAGGTGCTCTAAGAGGAGCAGGCGGCAGAGAAGACCACCCTGGCTGAACAGGGAGCTTTGGCTGCAACTCAGGGAGAAAAGGAGAGTTTACAGCCTTTGGAGGAAGGGGCTAGCCACTCACAGTGATTACAAAGATGCTGTGAGTCTATGCAGGGCGGAAATCAGGAGGTCCAAAGCCCAGCTGGAAATTAATCTAGCTTCAGCAATCAAAGATAACAAGAAATGTTTCTATAAGTATGTCAATAGCAAAAGAAAGACCAGGGAGAGTCTCCATCCCCTGCTAGATGCTGAAGGAAACTTGGTAACAAGTGATGAGGGGAAGGCTGAGGTCCTTAATGCCTTCTTTGCCTCAGTCTTTAATAACAAGACTTGTTGTGTTGAGGGAATCCAGCCCCCTCAGCCAGATGATAGAGACTGGGAGAGCGACCCCCCCGCAATCCAGGAGAGAATCAGTGACCTGCTACACCACATAGACACACACAAGTCTATGGGACCAGATGGGATACACCCAAGGGTGCTGAAGGAGCTGGCTGGGGTGCTCGCCAAGCCGCTTTCCATCATTTACCAGCAGTCCTGGCTGACCGGGGAGGTCCCGACAAATTGGAAACTGGCCAATGTGACGCCCATCTATAAGAAGGGTCGGAAGGATGATCCGGGAAATTACAGGCCTGTCAGCTTGACTTCGATACCCGGGAAGCTGATGGAGCAGCTCATCCAGAGTACCATCTTACAACACATGCGGGACAACCAGGGGATCAGGCCCAGTCAGCATGGGTTTATGAAAGGCAGGTCCTGCTTGACAAACCTGATCTCCTTCTACGACAAAGTAACCTGCTTATTGGATGAGGGAAAGGCTGTGGATGTAGTTTACCTTGACTTTAGCAAGGCTTTGACACCGTTTCCCACAACATTCTTCTGGTGAAACTGGCTGCTCGAGGCTTAGATGATCGCACACTTTGCTGGGTAAGAAACTGGCTGGATGGCCGAGCCCAGAGAGTTGTGGTGAACGGAGTTAAATCCGGTTGGAGGCCGGTCACGAGTGGTGTCCCCCAGGGCTCGGTTTTGGGGCCACTCCTGTTCAACATCTTTATTGATGACCTAGACGAGGGGATCGAATGCACCCTCAGTAAGTTTGCAGATGACACCAAGCTGGGTGGGAGTGTTGATCTGCTTGAGGGTAGGGAGGCTCTGCAGAGAGATCTGGTCAGGCTGGAGCGATGGGCCCAGGCCAACTGTATGAAGTTCAATAAGGCCAAATGCCGGGTGCTGCACTTGGGTCACAACAACCCCCAGCAGCGCTACAGGCTTGGGGAGGAGTGGCTGGAGAGCTGCCAGTCAGAGAGGGACCTGGGGGTGTTGATTGACAGCCGTCTGAACATGAGCCAGCAGTGTGCCCAGGTGGCCAAGAAGGCCAATGGCATCCTGGCTTGCATCAGAAATAGTGTGGCCAGCAGGGACAGGGAAGTGATCTTACCCCTGTACTCGGCACTGGTGAGGCCGCACCTCGATTACTGTGTTCAGTTTTGGTCCCCTCACTACAAAAAGGACATTGAATTACTCGAGCGTGTCCAGAGAAGGGCAACGAAGCTGGTGAAGGGTCTGGAGCACAGGTCGTATGAGGAGCGGCTGAGGGAACTGGGGTTGTTTAGTCTGGAGAAGAGGGGGCTGAGGGGAGACCTCATCGCCCTCTACAACTACCTGAAAGGAGGTTGCAGAGAACTGGGGATGAGTCTCTTTAACCAAGTAACAAGTGATAGGACAAGAGGGCATGGCCTCAAGTTGCGCCAGAGAAGGTTTAGACTAGATGTCAGGAAGTATTTCTTTACAGAACGGGTTATTAGGCAGTGGAATGGATTGCCCAGGGAGGTGGTGGAATCCCCATCCCTGGAGGTGTTTAAGAGTAAGGTCGATATAGCGCTGGGTGATATGGTGTAGATGGGAACTGGCAGTGCTAGGTTAATGGTTGGACTAGATGATCTTCAAGGTCCTTTCCAACCTAGTTGATTCTGTGATTCTGTAAACAAAACTGGCATTACTCATACATTTTTTACATT
The DNA here is from genome assembly GCF_031877795.1 of Strix aluco. Taxonomy (NCBI): domain Eukaryota; kingdom Metazoa; phylum Chordata; class Aves; order Strigiformes; family Strigidae; genus Strix; species Strix aluco. The sequence goes on from NC_133932.1 coordinate 45,345,791, forward strand.
TTTTGGTTTAAATTCCAGCATTCAAAGAATAATTAATGTCAGGCAGCTGCCTAAGCAAGCCTACGCTCTACAGTAAATAATGCTTTCTAATTAGTGCTGATATGGATTGGAGACTGAATATCTGATTAACATGCGTAGCAGCAGTTGAGGTTAAATTTCATGAACTGTATAAATCCATTCACTGCATAACCTGATTTCTCTCAGTATTGCATACATCATGTCCATACACAGTCCATATATTGTGCTGATATTTGCAAAGCTACTTCCTGAAGGCCCAGTAATTCTGCGAAGTGTGTGGTGAATCAGATATATATTGTCGCCTTTTGCACTAATCCTAACAGAAATGCTGTGTGGCCTTGCAGGCTGTTCAGGTCCAGCCATTGGAAACCTCACCCAGGCAAGCCAAAATGAGTGCCCGTGCTACAGAGGTGCCTCTTTGTGTACCCAGGGCAATTAAGGTTTGGGAACTTCCATGGCTCAAACCGTTGGTATCAACACCGGGGATACTGGTTTTATAGACAGACTGCAATGGCAGGGTAGTTCCATCTGCAGTAGGTGATGTTGCCCAGAAGTCTTCTAAAAAAGACGCAACTTCTGGTTTTGGTTGGTTTTTTTTTTCTATGACTCCTTCATGTCAAAGCACAGGCTCCTTTTCTTTCAATAAATTGTTGGACTGAACTGTTGAAAGGAAAAACAGAATTGTACCATGTCTTTTCTCTTACACTGCCTTGATTTGTGCATTCAGGGATATCTTTGGGAATACTCTTTCCTCAGTTTCAGAAACTGATGCTAATTTTGGAACATGGTAATATCTGCAGTGCATATGTGGAACTCCAACAGATTGTCTTTTACTTTTGCCTTCTGCACTTTCTTCAGCTGTTACTGGTTATTCCTGTTCATTGGGAAATCCATAACACTAGTGCGTTGCAATTGTTGCTAGATTTGTGGACCTTTGTAAGAGGAGTATTCTGGGGGACCAATACACCAGGTGAATTTCAAAATTTCGGAAAGCATTTATTTGTTCTCAACTACTAGGCAATCAATAGGTTAATAACTAAGAATAAAGCACAGATCATCTCTCTTGGTGAGGCCTTAGGTGTATGATACTATGAGTTTCATGCCGCATTGTTAGTCCTGATGGCCACAGATTTTAGTCTCTGAGACTGAGCTGTCTGGGCTCAATGGCACTTTGTGTCAGGAAGCCAAAACCATCTTCCCCAAGCTCCATTGCATATCTTTGGTGGTTATATATGGTTTTCCATGGTCCAAAGGATTATTTCCTCTTTTCATATGTGAGAACCAATCTGTTCTAGCTTGTTCACATGGGTGGTACCTCTTGGATGCTGGTTTATTCCGCTGTCTTCAGGCTGCTGTTATGTATTTATAAACTGGTTGCTGGTCATCTATTTCCTTTGTATAGTTTAAGGCTGGATGATACTATCTTCACTGTACTATTTTTGTAAGAGTGTCAAGCAAACAACTGAGATTAGAATTAAACCCTACATTATCAGTACAATATATATATGTTATTAAAGTAGTTAAATGATGAGCACAATATGTGGTATAATCCAACAAAAAGATGCACAGATTTCTGAAGCCATTCATAAGCTATTACTTAACACAAAAAAGTGCAGCTAAAATACAAACCAAAGTCTCTTATTATTTCTATCTTATTCATTGTAATACAGTTAATTTTTAATGATTGATTTTCAAAAGAGGTCCAGCTCATATTGTTATTCTTATTAATTATAAACAGGGATCCAGATTCACAAATGCAGGCTGGTACATAAATTCCTTTGCAATCTGGGTCATTTATTGTCAGACATTGCAAAAGCAGCATATGCCAATCATTTTCACTAAATTATCATCATTAGTTGTGGTGATTTGAGGCGCACATGCATGCTACCTGCTGGTAGCTAAAACGCAGCAATTTACTATGTTAAACATAGCAAATACGTTAAATGTTTTTGCAGACAATAATGTACAGAACTGTAATATTAATAAAAACATCAATTCAGTATCTAGTCAAAATATCTTCTAATATTGTGATCAGTTATTTCATTTATTTGCCATATGAATAATTAGGTGTGGTTTGGTGAGTTGTGGACAGTGAGAAGGAAAAATGGAAAGTTTACATTCTTTTCAATGTAAGATAACTATATAGTACATGTTATGTGCATAACTTACATTATTTACAGTAGGAGACTCCAAGAGAAAAAAAAAAAAGTGTTTTATATTTATATAAACAGAAGAAACAAATAAAACTTTTTCTTTTTCTTCTACCTCACTGATGGCCATTCATAAAATCTGAAAATCAGCCTCATCACTGATGTAAGGTAAAAAGTAGAACAGTTGTGAAATGAGGAGGAGTAGACTGGTCTGTCCTGCAGTAATGGAATGGCAGTCACAGAAGGCAGGGGTACCGCAGCCAATGGTGGTGCCATACTCACAATGTGTCCTGTGTAGTCTGTTGTTGACAGGCATGTAAATTTGAATTTGTTAAAAGAAATAGAAGTTGTCTTTGAATGTCGTCATTTTCTGCTGTTTCACTGTGTCTTATATGTTCTGCCGTTCCCTTTCAAATACTGTCCTCTTGCTGCTTTTTCTTCCTAGGATTTCCTTCTGAATGTCTTGAAATTTTACACATAGATGATGGCCTCCACAACAGACTACTAATTTTTTGTAGTAGCTCAAGTGAAAATTGTGCTTTCAAGAAACAGTTTTGTTTATGTTTTTTGTTTTATTTTTAAAATAAAAATTAATTACTCACACTTAGATAATGAACTGGTATCTTGCATAGAATTTTTAAGCCAAACAATGGACTCTATTGGAAAACCGTATCCTTTTAGTTAGCCATGTGGTTTCTGTAGGTGGATTTTCAGTCTATAAAATTATGTTTGACTTCTCCAGATGGGAAAAAAGTGGAAGAACTCATTTTAAACTCCTACCTGAGCTCAAGCAGAGCAGGTATACTTGCTCTTTTAAGCATGTCATTTAAATTAATATCCCACTTACTGCAACAAGCTTTTTGGGAATAAGTACAGTGGGTGTAGGGGAACTCCCAGAACGGTTCTTGGTTGTAATATGCATGCAGTAAATCCTCTGTTCAGCTGAGCTTCGACACAGGACAGCAAGAACAAGCATAGTCCCTCTGGCACTTAAGTTAATGGAGTAACCTCCATTGTGAATAAATAAATAAGGGCCTCTCCTTTTCACCAAGTGAAAATTATCACCAGCCAGCTCAGATGTGATCACATGGATTTTACTATTGCTACAGATTTAAATGTCAATATTGAAAGCAAAGATATACTTGATTTAACTATGCCATGTAGCAAGATGACAGGGAGTGACTATGTCCATGTACCAGAAAATGCAATGAGTTTGACTAAATGTTTGTGACCCTTTAGAAAGGGGAATGAGTCATCCGCTTGTATGTCAGTACTAAAGGTTCAGCTGAGTCAATGAAAATATGTTTGAAAGCGGTGCTACCTTAGATGCACTGAGTTTGTTTTTGATTTGTCTACCAAAATGTGTTTGTTCTTGAGGGTGACTTCTTCCTGGCAAAGACTTAATACATCATTTCATTGCTTATTTCTTTTCTGTATGATACACCTCTTCCCTTTCAGCATTACTTTCTCTTTTCTGTTAAAATTAAAATGGTGGTCAGGTGTTTCCTAACCAGGAAATGTTAATGAAAGCCAAAAAAATATAAGAGCTAGTGGGAGTAGAAGCATGACAAGAAATGCCAGAGCTTTTGCCTTTCATTCTTCCTCCATAGATAAAGTCAAATTGAGCAAATGAGGTGACTTGCTACAATGACTTAGGTCTACCCAGTTCTCCAAGTTAGGGTACTTTCTCTGACATGTCAAATTGTTGTGTTGATCCTGATAGCAGTAGGTATTTTCCTTACATCAAAAAGGTGTCTGAAGCAGTAAGAACTGAAAGTTTAGGCTGCAGAATTAAGAACATTATCTTTAACAGTCAGAATTTCCCATGTGGTCAATGCTGACAAAGCCAGTTCTCAGGTAATTCAGCTGGGTATTTCACTGATGGTTTGTGGCCCTAAGGGGAGACCTAACTTCACTGTGGACTGAGAGGATCCCTGCTCCTTGGTGACTTATCACAAACTGGCCCATTGTTCAGTGCTTCAGGGAAGCTGACTTCCCAATGGAAGTCAAAATCAGTTACTGTGTGCAGTGCCACCACTTTGCAAACACAGAAATGGAGCTGCCACGTATTCAAGCCATTGTGTAGAGTCAAACAGTTTTGTTCTAAAGCTTTTGGCCAAATTACATATCATATTTACTTTTTTCTTGTTTCAGTCAGCAAAGAACTGATCTAGATTAAGTCTTCTTTTGTTTATATGGGATTAGTAATACAAGTAACACTTCATAATTAGGGAGTTTGTTCTTTTTATTTTCTTATTGATGAAAATTACTTTGTTTTTCTCTTTTTTAATTATAGTTGCACCTATTTAGAAGCTTGACTATTTGTCTGTTACAAGTAAAGACAGTAGTAGAGGTTTGTCTGTTTTATTTATTCTCAAATGTGAGACTATGTACCTGTAGGGCTTCATAAGTAAAATGTTTGAAATTTGGCTTATCATTTGCACACCTCAGATTTTCTTTGCGGCCAGGATTTAAGCTATAAACTGACGAAAAATGTGTTGCTAAAGCCTGTCCCTCAATAAAGGGAGAATCCAAACTCACTCAGATAGGACATCTTCGTATGTGAGGAAATGCAGTACATGGAGTATTTTGTACCTCATTGTGTAAATATTAAACTCTTTTCTAAGATTCAGAACACCAGTAAGCCAAAAGACAAAAAATTTCAGAATCTTTCTCTGCTGTCCAAGGTTTTTCAGTAATGTTTGTGATTTTAATCAAGACTGAAGACATTCTCTTTTTTCTGTTTCCTAATAACCACCTATGGAAAAATAAATTACTTGAATAACAAATGTTCATAGGAACAGTCTGCTGTGGAACTGATGCTCCCTTAAATGAGAATGTTATCCAAAATTGTTGCATTTGGCATCAGCTAGATACAGTTTGTTCTTCACTGGAAAGTGGGTTGGCTCTTCCTTTCAAAAAGCCTGCATTTTCATTTTTGCATCTCCCACTGTTTAAAAATGCTGTTATAAAACTCTGTGTTCTAAAAACTCAAAAATACCTACACACTGTAAATTAAAAAAAATACAAGTATTCTGGAATGTGTAAATATAATTAACATTCCATCTTTTATTGAAAGTTACATCTGAGATAATACTATAAATAAATTAGTTGTTAGTTTATGCTATTTTTCTTCCCTATATGTTTCTTTGCAGAGGAGGGAAGCATAAGTATATGCATGCTCGCAACAAAGCTTATTGCAGTCAGTTACTGGATTGCATGAAGCTAGCTGCACTGTCAAAAGAAGTGTCCCTATCCTTGACTCTGAATTCATGACTCATAGTTCAAGCCTTGTAGGAACTTGCTGAGTGTATGTTCATACCCACTTCCAGAAGGTATCTTTTGATCCCACTGCCAGTCATGCAGTCCTTAATGACCTTGAACAGCAATATACTGCAAAATAACAAATGCTGCAGTGACATTAGCTGGCTAGATTAAACTGATGAAAAAAGATAGCTGCCAGATTTATTTTGTGTATCCCTGTAAGCTTTGTATTGTTTAAAAGAAAAGCAGCAGATGCCAACATTGTACATCCACTGCTTACCAAATAGAAACTTTGTGTAATAATTACTGGGCAAATTAGCATAGATGTATTTAGTGAGCATCAGCTCAATATTTTTTAAACCAGTTAGTTTTTGTCTAAGTTTTCTCACCACTTTTTTTTTTTTTTGGCTGATGCTTTTCCAAACAGATCATTTTTTTTAATACTATCATGCTATTACAATTAATATCTGCTCTTAATCTACTTTCACTCTTGTGAAAATTATAATACACTGAATCTGGAAAAAAAATCTGGTTAGTGATGTGATTCATTTTAAAATCTCATTTTCAAATGACATTAATAGATAAGATAGAATGTCTAATTAAAATGAATTCAAGTTGTATTGAATAAACCTCATAAGGAAATTTTATATGAAAATAGGATAGATAATAACTATTTGACTTTTAAAATGCCATGTGTCTAATTAATAAATAATGGTTTCCCTTTGCTTTCAGAGCAGAGAAAATAATTTGACTTCATGAATTTCAAGGTTCCTAAGGATGGGGAGCATTTCAGCATAACTTTAGGAAGTTCTGTTATGCATGATGAAACTTCCAATATTTTAATTATCACGTAATTAATCTTACAGTAGAATTCAACAATGGAAAGGTAAATTAGAAGAAATTCTCTACAAAGAAAATATTTTTGCATATTGGGTCTCAGAAGGCCTTATGTACTGGCTTCAGAAGAGTACAATAAAGTGTACTGGGGAGATAATATAGATTATCTGTAGAGCCTATATGATAATTGGAGACTGTGGTGAGACTGCTCTTCACTCGTTATTAGCTCTGCTACTTCTTTGACATCAGACCTTTCTGTACCTCTGTAATTCTTGGGTAAGCACTAGATGAGGGTAAACCAAAGATGAGCTATCAGTTACTATGACAAATTTAATTGCTTATTCTTTGATTTACATTTAATTTAGAGACAAATTTCTGAGAGCTAGGAAAACCATTGATCACTATGATAACATAATTGTGTCGGTCAATACATCTGTATTTCTGTTCTGGATATGTACAGGCCCTGCAGTGAGATTTTCTGATTTATTTTAAAATGTAAATAACAAGGTATTCTTCAGAAACTTAGGAGTCTGAGTATCCTTCTCTGTAGTGACACTAGAAAAGTAGAGTGACTCCTTTTGCTGAGGGTAAAATATCCTTTTACAAGAATTGAACTGAAGTGCCAGGGGGATCTGGTGTCATTACATGAACAGCAGGCTCTGGATATGAAACCAGCTCCTTATCTGGGAGCGTATGTCATGTTCCACAAACACGAACGCCTTTCACACAATTGGTAAGACCTGCCCCTAGATCCCTCTTTAAGCGTAGAGTTGGGTATTCTGGGCCTGCTGCAGGCATTGTGATAGCTACCTTGTTGAAAAGCATGGTAATATTTGGTTTGTTGCCTGTGAGAAGAGTGTGACATCTTTAGAGAAGGGTTTTACACCTTCCTCTCAGTTCATTGGTAGTAGTAGTTTTTAAAATACTGGCATTCATCAGTTACTCTTCTGTGCAATTTCTTGAAAACTGAAGTTAGACTACAAAAAAGGGTGTCTACCACAAAGGCTGGGAAACAGATTGGAGCTCTGATAGTAGAGAGGCAAACACTGCACGAGTGTTTCACTTCCAGCGTGCTGGCGTAGAGTTTCACCTCCAGCAGCATGGATGCCTCCGGGTTCTAACAGGAGAAAAAAATGAAGGGAGAAAGGATGGCTTGTGTGGCTCAAATAACTGCTCAGTGCTTCCCATGAATCTGTAAAGCTATGACCGAATTAAATGATGCCTTGTGCATCTTTCTTCCCTCATGACTGGGACAATATTTTTTGCTGCTGTAGTAGTAGTCCAGCATCAATGAAAGAAAATGTCAGTCGCTTTCATGGAACTTCCCAGCAGAACTGAACAAACTGTAAATGAGGATGTCGGGGAGAGAAATTTGACCTTTAATATATTTAGCAGAGCAAGAGTAAGTATTAATAATCCCTCTTTTATTAAAACTGACTTGAGAGATTTGTTGAGATTAGCTGAATGGCTTTTCTTTATTGTTTCACAGAGTGAGGCATCAAATAGTTTGAGTGCAAGAAAAGGCTGATTCTTTGAAGTCTTAGTAAGGGTAACATCTGTAAGCCAACCAAGTTTTTATTTCTTTCTTACTGACATCTATTCAGCAAAATTTACAGATTTACAAACTGAACTTGAGACAATTACTTGAAAAAGTTATGTGAAGACTTAAAGCTTATGGCCTTGTACCTTTCTGGGTTGTATCTTTCTTTTCATTTTTTTAGTAATCAGTCAGCAGCCTGAGGTCCCAGCCAAACTGCAGGTCACCTCTGGCTCTTTGTTCCACAGCCCAACGTGCTGGAGGCACAGCTGGACTGCCCTACAGCTCCCTTCCAGGCTCTGCAGTCCAGGTTTCCTGCCCCTCGTGGAGGCACAGGTCTTGTCCCAAGCTAAGGTCTCAGTTATTTACCTGTCCCAGGAGTCCAAAGGACTTCTGTGTCCATTAGTTCTATTGTAAGCTGATTTTTCCTATTTACATCTAATATAGCCTTAAATCTTCTGTCTAGTGTCATGCCTAACCTTGAATTCTCTGTCTTTACAGTGCCTTTTCTCTTTTAATTTATTCTGTCTCTCTCCATCTGTTGATAGTTTCAGTTGCTAGATTTCCCAGATGAACTGATAATAATAAGCCAATAATACTGTAAAATGCATAAGAAATAGCATCCAACTTGTCTTACTGTATTAATGTTCTTACAGTCTAGTCTGCCCTCAAATGAAAAGTGTAATCTAAACACATACTTGTCTGCAAAGGAAAATGAAAAGTCTGAGATCTCTTCCTTAGCCAAGTTTTTTACCCTTTGTAATTTCTCTGAAAAAATGGGAAAAAGTATCTATCATATGGCATTTTTATAACCAAAAAAATTATATGCATGTTAAAGAACCTCAAATAATAGCTGTGTTACAGTCTTCTGTTGTCATGTATTTTACTGGAGTTGTTATTATGGACTCATTGCTTGAAATGTTGAGTATTTATGAATCTCAGGAAATAGAAGTACATTTTTACCCTTTATGCTTATGGGAGAAAATTTAAGTTATGATTTGTTTTTCATCTTCTTCCCCTTCTTTACTTTCCTCTCCCTTCTCAACTCCTTCCCCTTCCTATTTTCTTTCCCTTTGCTCTATTTTCCCTTAGTATAGGATTTGCCTATGCTAATTTAGTCTAAAACATAATGTCAGAATCACAGAATCATTCAGGTTGGAAAAGACCCTTGGGATCATCAAGTCCAACCATCAGCCCTACTCTACAAAGTTCTCCCCTACACCATATCCCCCAACATCTCATCCAAACAACCGTTAAACACATCCAGGGATGGTGACTCCACCACCTCCCTGGGCAGCCTATTCCACTGTCTGACCACTCTTTCTGTGAAAATTTTTTTCCTAATGTCCAGTCTGAACCTGCTCTGTTGCAGTTTAAAGCCATTCCCTCTTGTTCTATCGCTAATTACCTTTGAGAAGAGACCAGAACCAACCTCTCTACAATGTCCTTTCAGGTAGCTGTAGAGAGTGATGAGGTCTCCCCTCAGCCTTCTCCTCCTCAAACTAAACAGTCCCAGCTCCTTCAATCGCTCCTCATAGGATTTGTTCTCCAGGCCCTTCACCAGCTTCGTTGCCCTCCTCTGCACTCACTCCAGCACCTTGATATCTCTCTCATATTGAAGTGCCCAAACTGGACACAGTACTCAAGGTGTGGCCTCACCAATGCAGAGTTCAGGGGGACTATCACCTCCCTACTTCTGCTGGTCACACTATTTCTAATACAAGCCAGGATGCTGTTGGCTTTCTTTGGCCACCTGGGCACACTGCAGGCTCATGTTCAGCTGCTTGTCAATCAGAACCCCCAGATCCTTCTCTTCCACACATCTCTCCAGCCACACCTCCCCAAGCCTGTAGCCATGCAGGGGGTTGTTGTGGCCCAAGTGCAGGACCTGTCACTTGGCCTTGTTGAAGCCCATCCCATTAACGTTGGCCACCGATCCAATCTATCCAAGTCTCTATGTAGTGCCTCCCTATCTTCATGAAGATCGACACTCCCACTTAACTTGGTGTCATCTGCGAACTGACTAATGATACACTCTATGTCCTTATCAAGATCATCAATAAAGATGTTAAACAGAAATGGTCCCAACACCGAGCCCTGAGGAACACCACTTGTGACCAGTCGCCAGCTGGATTTAGCTCCATTGACCATCACTCTCTGGGACCGTCCATCCAGCCAGTGCTTGATCCAGCAGACCGTTCACTCATCCAGGCCATGGGCAGCCAGTTTTTCTATGAGAATCCTATGGGGAACTGTGTCGAATGCTTTTTGAAAATCCAGGTAGATAATATCAACAGCTTTTCCCTTGTCCAATAGTTGGGTCATCTTGTCATAGAAGGAGATCAGGTTTGTCAGGTGGGACCTGCCTTTCATAACCCATGCAGACTAGGCCTGATCCCCTGGTTGTCCATTATATGTCTGCTAACATTTTTATGCTAATCATAATTTTTTGAGCTTTGACTCATAATTTTTGAGCACTGGGCAATACGAGAGGCAACGTTCATGAATTTGAACCTTCAAACATTCACGTCTTTGAACCTTCTCTGGTCAAGATATTTTTCATTTATTTGGTATCTGTATCACTTTCACAATTACTGGCTTGCATGTCACTCTGAACAGAGGGCTTTTCATGGAATATTGGCTTTTCATGTAATACTTCCCATAATATTAACTTCTTCGGTAATGTGTCTGATGAATGAGCTGATTAAGTAATTTACTTGTTTGATAAAATTTATTTGATAAATTTACGTAGAGAGAAAAAGGTCTAATATAGAGTCTTTGGAAAGACGAAAACAGAAATGACAATGAAAATAGACAGTAGCTAGATGGACAATGCAAATAGCAGTGAGATGAATAGGATGGAGCTTGATGTTTTAAGATTTCTAAATATATTTACACCAAAAAAATTGCAACTACTTTTATCTATCAACAGTTATTTCAGTCATTTCCTGATCTTCTCCTTTCTTTTCCATCTGCTTTTGTCTTTTTAGATAACATTCTTTGGCATAAGATTGGTTCCGTTGCTATCTGAGTTTGAAAAATAACTAATACACTTTAGATATTAGTTCAGTCTAATTAATACTGACAGCATTCTAGAATATGTACATATTCCATATGTATATAGAATACTCTAAGTATGCTCCACTCCCTTATAACACCTGGGGGAAGACTCGACTGCAAGTTCCCATGTTTTCCTGAGATGTTAATTGTACATTACCCCATGATTCTAAAACTAAGGCTTGTGTAGTTGACCATGGTAGTGTAGGAGGTGGTTTTTTTTCCTTAGAAATGTATTTTGTGAATTCCTTTCCTCAGTCCTTATTTAAGTTGGAGGGTTAGTTTCATTCATGATAAAACAGGGATCATGTCTTCCCTTCTGTATCACATTTTTTTGTGATTTTCTTTTAACATAAATTTCTTGGAATTCCTTCAGGTCCCCTTATGTTATGTAAAGATCAGCAGTTGCAGCCAACAGCCATATCAAGAAAATTTTCTATGTTTTGACCTTTATTTAACATGAAGATAGTAGGTTGAAATAATACATAAAACTGCTGTATACTTAAACCCCTAGAGTCTTTCTAGTGATGAAGATTCTAACAAATTCCTTAGATTTTTGTTAGTCCTACTTCTAGAATTTGATTTCTGCTTCTTTTTTTTTTTTTTTTTAATTTCAGTTTTACAGTTATTCCCTCTTTTTCTTTATTCTGTATATTTTTTCTCATTGTCATTTTCATCCCTGCCTGCAATCCCCCAAATCCCTCCATTAGTTATTGGTCTCCCTGAAATAAGCAAGTAAGGAAGAAAGAGATGATAGCTTTCTGATCTACTTGACTAATGTTATAGATAGCTTATATATTGATTAAGATCATACAATTATCGCTAGTTTCATAATGCTCTCAGTGAAACTACTGGTTGGGAAATTAGTACCACACTGATGAAAAGTTGCCTTGTGCTTCACGTTCCATATCTGCAGTCCTTCCTGTGTCCTGTACTCTCTCTTCTTTCCCCCATCTCTTCCCTCATTGTGATTTTTAAGAAGAAAAGCTAAGTGTGAACCAACAAACCAGCATGTAGTTGCTTTGGGCATTTCTTAAAATTAGGTTTTGGGTATTTATAATATAGGGGGAGTAACAAATCAACATGGATACAAACAGCACAGAAGATTCTTCTGAATATTTGCATTTCTCTGTAGGGAAAGGGTTGTGGCTATAGGTCACAACCTAAAGAAAACTTTAAACAAGTTTATTTTCAACAAGAATTTATAATAAAGACTAGGTATTTGTTCTGGCAACCCATTGACTAGCCATGGTTGGTTTTTTATTTTTTTCAAAGCTTCGTACAACTTAACAGACACTTTTCAATGACAATGCATTTATTTGATGCATCTTTGAAGCCTTTGTTTCTGAAGACTTACTGTAACATCTATCCAGTGAGGACATTCAATCTATTTGAGAAAGAAGACTTAATTACCCTGTTGCCAGAAAAATAGCAACCTTCTTCATGTTAAGAGTGATATGTGTGGCAGAAGTGTACGGTGCCTTAAAGTATTTTTAGTTGCTGATTAATAGAAGATACACTTCCAAGACCCTAAAAAATCAACAGTAACTTTTGTTTTAAGGTTTACTTGTAATACTTTTCTAACTATATGTCCTGCTGGGGATGCTGCATCTTTATTTTCTTTCTGAAAGCCTTACCAAAACACACCCCCATATTATTTTTTCAAGCAGAATTTTTGGCTGTCCTAGATGTATTTCAACCTAAACTTTATGAATAGCTTAAATGCTTCAAAAAGGAAGAAAGACAGACACACAGGCAGTTATGAAGGCTAGTTCTATTTTTCCCTTATGATACAAAACAATATAATTATATTCTATTATAAAAATGTCATTCTGCTCATATTCCCAGAGTGATTCAGTAACATTATGGGCACAACTTTTTCATAGTGTTACAGAAGGGCCTATTAATCACTTCAACTTTCTAAAGAATGTTAAAGTGTTCCCTTAGAAGTGCATAGATTGTTTGCTTCCCTTCTGCAAAAATTACTTTTGCAAGATTAGGGAACAAAATAAAGTCTCTCTGATTTAGTCATATGTTTTAATTTTAAATTTGCCCTGTATAGAGCAAGTAATAGACAAATTCAGGAATACCGTGCATGACTTGACTTGCATAATGGAACATGATTTTTCTACCATGATTTAAAACATTTTATCAAAACTATTTCTCATACTAAATGCAAGGCAGGAAATAGAGTTGCTGAGTATTATTAGTTAAACAGATAATTCAAGAGGTTGACAGGGTGAGGTTTTCAGATATTTAAGGTAGTCAAGTGGCAGCACATGTGTTAACTTAGCTTACCTGAAATGGTTTGTGCAGGTTGTGAAAACCAGATAGAAAGCAAGGATTCCCACTGCTGTAGAAAGTTGTTGATGTTTTGGATTTGTTTGCTCCGTGAAAACTAAACAAGACCTCAGCTAAAAATGAAGGGATTGAAAGGAGCGCTTGCCTCAGAAGAGCGGTCAGAGAGAAGGAAAGAGGGAAAGTCATGCCAGAGTAGCTAACAGCACGAAAGTTTGTGCTGTACACATAAATACTTATTGATTGAGGGAAAAATGAGTCTAGCACAGGAAACTGTCCTTAATTCTGTCCTGTTTAAAAAAACCTTTGAAAGGAACTGATACTTTCTGACAAAATACATTTTTCATAAAATTTCCAGTTAGCTCTAATGAGTGTTGCAGTGAGCACCAGAACAGCACTGCTGACAGGAAAGCAAATGTTTTCTGTGCAATATGGATTCCCAGTTCTACATTGCTCTGTGATAAAAGGCGAAGATGTGCAATGTAGGGTCAGCATGGTGTCTGTTCTAGCAAATTAAAATATAGATGCTTCCTCTCAAACCAATCAAAGCATCTGTGAAACTTCACAAATTAGAAATAATGTGGACATATGAATCTACGTGACACTGCACAAAATAATCAGTTTTTTATTATGGTTCTCAATAGTCCTCATACATACAAAAAAACCAAAGTTTATAGGTGCACATAAAACATAGTGACTAAACTATACAAAATTATATTTATCTATTTTTAAAATTCAATGCATTAGTCAAAGCATCGAATCAGAAACTTGACTTTAATTTTAGAAAATCATTTGGAAAATTTTAGGAAATCATCTTTTACCGTTGTCACATTGGGGAATATCCCAAGTATTTCCTTTCATCTGGCATGTACAGAATGTGAATTGTGTTTTAGCCACTTATGGTAATGAGGCCCTGATTCAGTACAATTCCAAGTATGTCCTATTAACATAGCTATGTTTCTTAGATCCTCGCTAGAATAAGCCTGAGACTTCTCTCTCTGTGTAATTCCAATTTTGTTTCTGCCACATGAAAGAGCGCCTACTAAGCACTTAAACTTGATATCTCTGTCTGGGTGTTTGGGTTTTTTGTTTCTTTTTTTTTTTTTAATTTGGCATATTACTTTTCCTATTTTTCTCCTGAATTGCACCTTAGTTACCAAGTCCAGTTTGTATTCCAGCTTCATTACTATTTAGTTCTGGCTTAATTATTTGAATTAATAGTACATGCACAAATTATAAAATATTGGATCTGCAGCAGTTTCTCACAAATGATGTCAATAGTATAATTTTAGGAGGGAATAAAGTATGTACATTCCTTAGCATAAGAAAAATACTTGAAATAAAGTAGGGACCAATATCTCTTATGCAATAGAACCCTGTTAAAAACAGATGTGTGTGAGACAATCCTATTAGTTTAGTTGTAAGATATTTTCCTTCTTTGATTTGTGTCATACCTTTCATATTTATTAATTAGCACAGTATATTTACAGAGGTGGGATATACCATTTTGTAAGACAGTGGCTTTTACAGCTTTCTGGTCCTATTTTAGCAATTTGATTCTTCCTTTTTTTGGTGTTTGAACTAACTAAAGCCATTGTTTCATTTCAGTTTGGGAGACGTTACATTGAAGATCTTTTTAATGATTTTCGAGATGGACGAAGACTTCTGGAGCTCCTGGAATGCCTTACAGGCCAAAAACTTGTACGTGTATATTAACACATTTACTGTATATTGAAGTCTCGATGTTGTGATAATTGTAGTAGGTGGTGTTCATTCCTTTCTGTCATTGATGATGGCCAGTGGAAACTACTTTTTAGGGGTCTGAATATTTTTGACTTTCATTTGAAATTGAGGAAACATTGTGACTGAGAGCTATATTAGACAGTAACCCTTTGGTAAGCATATATTTGAAATGAAAATGTTCTACTTCATTCGATGCAGTTATTAAGGAAGCGTGGCAAAGAAAAACAAGACTAAGACAGGGTTCATTTAGATATTTAGATTTTAGCTGCAATTCAGAAATTATTTATCACTAGATGTTCATGCCAAATACAAAAAATAGAATTTAATGTGTAGAATTAGAATGTTTTGCTAATAAATTTCATACATACAGTCTGTGTATTAGAGTTGTACAAGTCTGAAAAGAGAGAACAACTTGCTTTTATTAACCTGGAAATTCTAAAACAACATGTCACACACACTTTTGAATATCCTCTCTTGTGTTCCTGCTTGGACTTTGTGAGCTTGGGATATTTCTCTGAAACTTTCTCGTGAAAGAGTAGTGAAGCAGACTGTGAGTTTGGGAATCAAAATCCAGAGAGAATATATTTGTAAATAAATATTAAACAAACTGATGTTTATCTGTTTGTTTGTCATAGTAATGTTCCTAAATTGTGCCGTAGAAAAGAAGACTAGTCATAATAAAAACAGTCTGGAATTATTTGATTTTATATACATTTCAATGATTCATTCAGTGAAAAATGTAAAGGTACCAAATGACCTTCCAACTGGGGATCCAGTTTGTTTCACAGTTTATTTCATATCAGGAAGCTGCATATGCACAATGTATGTTAATATTCTCACTGTGGTTGTCATAAACTTATGAAATATAAAACTACAAGTGTAATATAAGATTTGAGTTACATATGGTGTATTCTAGTTTCTGATTTTGGGCAGTCATATTTTTTTTATTTTCTTTGTAGGCGAAAGAAAAGGGCTCCACGAGAGTTCATGCTCTGAACAATGTCAACAAAGCACTGCAGGTTTTGCAGAGAAATAACGTAAGTAATCAGCCAGACAGGGTCAGAAGATCCTATAGATAGCATACTTAATGCTTTGTAAGTGTTGGATCAAACTCTGGTCTATAGCATAGAATTACTGGAGTCAAGGCAGTTTTATCAATGTGACTTGGATATTTTGTCATTCAGCACAGGATGGAATGTATTTCAGAGTTTAAAATCCTCTGCCAGCAAATGTTTGAATAACAGATGCTATCTGAAGACAGGTCAACATGCACAATTTTATGGTAATGCATGGTGTTTAAAATACATTTTAAAAGGTTAATTACAAGAAGTCATCCATAGCTGGTTAGAAGGTGTTACCTATCAAAATATCTACTCACAAGCTCTGACAGTTATGAAGTCTGAAAAACTGAGGCTTTTCTTACAAGAAAACTTTCTGGTAAATTTTCATTGGTGTCTGTTCCCTTTGGTTCATAACATTAAGGAAATGAATCATATCAAAACCACTTTCTATTCTACTTTGTCAAGATTGACTTTTCAAGCCAGTATCCTGTGCATCAATTTTGAGTAAATATTCTCATAATATCTTCCCTATGCAAGCATTCTAATGGACCCATAACTTTAGCAGACATTTTCAGTGGCCAACTAATTATATCATATCTTCTCCTCAAGAATAAATTCAAATAAACTATAACATTCACTTAAACTTAACAGTAAGATGTGATGGAACAGTGATAATGTATTCTGTGCCACATATTATATTGGATTTCTTGATAGCTGCAGCAGGTCACCAAACATGCTTGAGTTCAGCTGCTGAATAATGTTATCGATTTTAGAAATCTAAGGTAATGCTTATCCATCTGAAGATTTGTACATAAATGAAAGTGACCTTATAAGACTGGCATAAAGACCTCCAGCATGATTTTTCTTTTTATAAATGGTATTTCATGTAAATAGCAGCAAAGCTTCTAGTTCTTCAAAATCTGCAATATTTGATGTTGTTGAAAAAATTAGCAATACATTATTTCACAGTATACAAGAAGGTTTCGATTGCATACCTGGAATGTTGTTACAGATTTTCATAGTAAATGATTTTAAAAGTATTTATTTACTACGTATCAGCTAAATCCATTAATGTGCTTTTCATTCAGTTTCCAGAACAGAACAATAGTCCCTTTCAAATATTGAAAGAAAACAGAGTGTATTCCAATTGAAGAATATAGAAGAAAAAACATTCTGTTAGAAAGTGAAGTGGTCATTTGGTGACCATCATGTTCATGTAATGAAAACCTTATAAGCTATACACGATATAAAAATTAGTGTATTGTATATATATACTATATCAAATTAGTATAAAGCAAAAATTAGTATAAATTATATATTATATAATATATAATATTATATTATATATGTTATATATGTAAGTTAATATATATATGTTATATACTATATCAAATTAGCATAAAGCCTCTGAAATAGTTTCCTCCACCTTCAAAATCACCTCAAGATTGATTTCTATGGGAATTCAAGAATGCAAAATCAGTGGTTCTAAAGCTATTTAAAGCCTGTGACTACTCTAGATTTTTCTACTGGTACGTGCCATCCTTGCTCTGAGGTTCTGCAGTCATCTGGGTGGTAACAGATTGAAAAATGGTGCTGCTTCCAGTCAATCCATTTTGCAGATTTATTTTTTTGCTATGGAAAGGTGATAGTGTTGGAATAGAGGGTTGCCCCGATACAGCCTCAGGCAACACTGAGGCAAACTGGGAAGTGTTGCTCTGTTTCAGTAAAACAATGTAGGCTCTGTGTATTCAAGCATCCATTTCCAAAAAGATGGAGGATTTGGCCTGTAGAACATGTAGGTGATACCCTAATAAGCTTTGTACTGGGTCATTTGCTATGTGGATTCCATTTGAAGTTTAGGATAGAAAGTCTAAGTTCCACTTGGGAATATTCCAAGACACTGTTGGTTAGAATGAATTGTCAGTCTCATGTGCTGTTAAGTACAAAATGATGAATTCTTAAAGAAAGGAGTTCTTAGGGAGTTTTAGAATTGTTGACAAAATACCTACTTTATATGTGATTAGTAAAAATGACCTATACATAGGTGCATTGAAATAAAAATAAAAAAAAAAAAATAAAAAGAGGCTTGTTTTGAGTGTGCAAAACCTTTAGTCATTCTACAGATGTAACTTCAAATAGCTTCAGAAGTGCAGTAGAGATATGCAGACTGTAGTTTGTGGAGGAATGGGGTACTTTGCCATATAAGTATCAGTTCTGACAATGAAAAACTGCGTCTATGAAACAGTGAGGATGCAAATTTTAGTCATAGTTTCCATCCAAAAGTGCAGGTCTTAGCTTGTATTGGCTTGCACTCACATCCCTGAATTTGGCTTTCTTATTTAGATAGCACAAAAAGCGGGTGAGGTTGAAGGATCATTTCGCATGTGGAGGAAAGATTATTCCAGGGTGGTAAATGCCGATGCATTGTGAAGTTGTAAATGCATAATATAATTATGGAAAACAACATTACTGAGCAAAATAATGGGGAAAAGACTTGCTTAGATCACAGTTGTTAGTTTCTCTGTATTTCAGAAGACATCCTGCCTTGCCTTACACATTGTGGAATTTAAGGCAAAATAAGTTCTATCTTAATCTAAATATGTAGAACAATATCTTGGGTTTGTAGGTTCTTACAGTGTCTAGATGTGTGTGTAGCTTTTAGCAAAGTATATTATATATGGTAGTATGGAGCATAATACAGGAATTTTTCTGTGTCACCCATCAGTTTTGAGATTTGTAATTGTAGAGGCTTAATATAAGATTTTTGAGTTATTATTAACTATTACTTTTAATTGTATGTTTTCACAACATGTTATAACTGGAATAATTGGAACTCTAGATCACTGCTTGCTTTTTGCCAGCACAATAATTGTGCCATTTATAAAACATGAGTTGGATGTTTACTAAACAACAGAAATCAAATGAGAGATTTACCCTTGCCCACCCCTCCTTCTTCCTCACCACAGAGAAAGTTTAACACCAAATTTATGAAAATAACACCAACCTCTTACACTTGCTATTAATCTTCTACAAATATTTTTTGGCTTCTTTAATAGGTTGATTTGGTAAATATTGGGAGCTCAGACATCGTGGATGGAAATCATAAACTGACCCTTGGTTTGATCTGGAATATAATCCTCCACTGGCAGGTGAGTGGTACTGCTTCTTACTTTCCATGAAGTACCATTATTCCACTGATGATTTTTTCCATTATTATCCAGCCACAACCTACAAAGTAAACATAGACTTGCAAACAATGTCCTAAATCACTAAGTTTTATGACAGCCTGTTTACATGTTATCTAGGATATTAAGAATTTTAAGAAGATAAAGTAGGTTTTAGACCATTAGCAGTAGCTCTTTTGACTCTAATTTCACAGTCAGATGTTGTATGAGAATATATAATACAGTTATTGTAAGAAAAATGAATAGACAAAGCCAGTGTTGATCTATAGCTTTCATAGTTATTTTTCTTTTTAGTATCTTAGAAAGAGGGACTTTTATATTTAAATGAAATAATCACATTTGTTGCTTTTCACTGCTGACCCATCCTGATAAGAACTAGTTTTAGAACACTAAAAAGCTGCCACTCTGACAATTTATTGAAGCAGATGTGGCTCATTTAGCTTCCTTTCTCTTTAGATAGAAAGGGAAGATTATGATATAGATCTCGTAAAAACCAGCATGGTAGAATGGGACACTTAAGTAAACAAATTCTGAGACAGCAGTAAAATAAAAATTCCAAAAGAACTAGCATCTATATGTCTTGAGTCTGTGTGTTTGTATGAATCTGGGCTAAGAGTCTGTCCATTTGTGTTGACTCTATTCCCCAAGCAATAATCTACAAGTTTTTCGTAGCATTACAAGTAAAGATGGTGGGAAACGAAGCCTTAAAGACTCTATATTAAAACCTGAACATTTCTATAATTGAAGTAGGGAACCTTTTTTTTTTTTTTTTTCCTAATTTTACAGGACATCTTGTAATGAAAGCAACAGAGAAAAGCTGCAAATAGTTAAATCACTTCTTCCTTTGTCTCCCATTCCAATATTCCTAGTTTAATTGCATAATGTTGTTCTAAATTACTAGGAGCAGATGGAATATGAAACCTAGCTGTGCAACTTTTACCAATAATCCTTGAATTACTGTGTTTTAATTTGTATGAATTATGAACTGAGATGACTACTCATGGTCAAATCCATATTTTGATTTGTTCATGTTTTATCCTGAAGCAGAGTGTTAAACCTGTATTAGCTGTGTACTTATTAATTTTTCTTTCAGCTTTTCCCACCATTCCTCTTAGCGCATACTTGCACATACACTGAGTGTGACACACGCGTTCCATGGTATAGTCTGGTGAGGTATTTGGCAGCAGACGTGCTCTTAGAGTACCACTTGCTTGCAGTATGTAGGTGATTCATTTCAAGCTTCATCTTGAGCCTAGTGATAACTGTGAAAGCAGCTGTAATGGAACCCGTGACTTCAGCAGAACTACCCATGTGTGAAAAGTCCAGGGATCATATTTACAAAGCAGTGGTTAAAGCTGTGACACTTTCTCAGCATAGTCATAATGATTCAGTCCATGTTTAGTCTATGCTTTGATTTCTGTGTTTCAGTTTGTTCTATTCATAGATTACTGAAAGGAAGTGACCTGCATGTTCTGGACTTCTCTTTTTATTCAAAATTTTGTAAATAAATTTCTAATCTGGCTAGAATTCAATTTCAGTTTATTTTCTAAAGAGTAACTATAGCATGGTTGGCAAGAAAAAACATTATTATATAATAACCCTGTTTCTGTTGCATAATGATGAATAATTAACAAATAATATAAAGCCAGATTTGTACTCGGGCTTTTCTCTTTTTAAAGAAAACTCAGGAGATATTGGTTTGCTGCTTATTTCCCTCAAAGGACTGGAACATTTCAAAGTGAGTTTGCTTATTTACAGATCCGTGGAGAAAATCTTTGTTCTTTTCCAGATTTTCTTTCAAGTTTTGAAGTGATTTGCATGATCTAGAATATGTTGATGATTGTTCTGCCCTGTTTATATGTTGGTACTGTCTTACATATTGACAGCACTTCTGGTGAAACAAGTTTCTTATGAAAGGGTGCTTCTTCCTGTTGGTACCATTTTGCCTGTCACAGATTCTTCTTGGCACTAAGCAGCTGGAAGCACAACAAGCTGTTGTTAAAGACTAAATTATGGATTCAGGGCAACCAAATGTATCTGCCAGTTGTCTCCAGTTGGGTAAAGCATCTCGTTAGCTATGATAAGTTATCAAGACTATTATAATTATTTGTAGTCTGTGGGAGGCCTAATAAAATAAATAATACTACACAGGATAGTTGATTTAGTGCATTTTACTGTTGCAGTTAGTGTTTGATGGTGCAATCCTGCTTTTGCAAATCCTTTCACTTTCTGATTCCAAGAAATTGCAGTCCTGAGAAGAGTCACTTAGAGGAAGTCTGTCTGCCTGCATGTTAAAAAAAAAAAACAAATGTGAGTTGTGTGGACAGTTAGTTGCAGATGAACAGGCAAGAAACTTTTTCCAGTTTCACATCCTGCAGTCAGGACTACATTAGGACAGAACTGTACTTACATATGACAAGACTGTCTCTTACAAAAATATCAATTGCTTTGTGTAAAATGTAAAAAAAAAAAAAGAGATGGTAGAAGAAAGGTGCATGAAGGGAATAATGAGGCAGTACCAGTCCGAGTGGATATCAACAGTCTCTTTGAGGAGAGGCAGTGGTAGAGCATTGCAGTAGACAAGATTTGACTATTCTTGCCACTCTCATTTTTGTTCAGTAGAAATCTTGTGGCTTTCCATAGCCCCTGTGGTGATTGTGTCCTTTCTTATCTAGCCTGTTTTTTCAGATTATTATTAAAAGTTTCATTGAAATTGAACCATCATTCTGAGTTGAGCACCCGCTGACAAAGCTCTTTATGGTATTTAATCTATCAGAATTTCTATTTCCTTGAAGCTGCTGCCCTCTTTCTCACAGTTCTGTGATCCCAGCCTCACTGCAACATTAACATTTAAGCAAAACCCAAACCAATCCATTAATTTCTGAACTGTTACATTTGACAAAGACTCTTAAGAGTGGAAAAACATTCTATATTGCAGTGTGCATGTTGTGTTGCCCTTCCCCCCCTTCTATTCAAAACTGAATCTTTTCTTATTGCTGTAGCAAAGGTCCATTCCCCAGGAAGAGCAAGTATTTCTATTCTCCAAAAGTCAGTTTCTTACACCTTAAAGCTTTGTTTCCTGTGAGGATATGCTGCATTAAAAAGGAGAGGTAACAAAGAAATAACTATCAGAGGTCAACTTATCATTTGACAGCAAGAGGCAGAGCCTACTAGACACTTTGAAATGGCCGTAGTTTTTGAGCCTGGATGCTAAGGGAGCTTATCCATCCAAAAGATCTTCAGGCTGATGTGAACACATCTGTACATACTACTGTTTCTGAACAGTATATCTTAACCAAGAAGCCTTCAAAAAGCTTCTTTCTAACCTCAATGTCAGCCAGCACTTTTCCGCTCAGATGCTGATCTTGCTTCAGGGCCCAGCCATCCTGCGGGCAGCGTGGTGCTGTGCCTGCAGTGGCATGGCATGGCACGGCACAGCATGGCACAGCACGGTATGGTGCTGCGTAGTGCTGCTGAGGTGCCAGGTGGGTGTCGAGGGATCGCAAAGCCCCTCTGGGCACTCGGGAGGACAAGGTTGTAGAAGTGGAGTTTTCCACCATTTCTCACTGAATAGGAAGTGACCTCAGCTTTCAGGATGAGATCAGACCCTTTTACTTTGTTATTTTAAATGCCAGCATTCTCTAGGAGACAACAAAAAACCATAAATTTAACAGTCTTCACTGCTGCAGAGAAATGCAGGAAAATGAGAGTAAATCTGTATTGATTGACAGCAAGTTAAACTCAACGAGATGAGTTTGAAACTGTTTTGTATTCATTTACTCAAAAGTAGAAATAAATGCTGGTTTTGACTTTGTCTCTTTAAATCAAAAGGAAAACTATCATCTGGATTCTTTTGAATAATTGCCTTCCTGACAGCCCTTTTTTAAATTGTTTTCGCCTAATTTCCTTTGGTCATACTTACTGCTCCTTTCTGGTATGTTAATGTCGACACAAACACTTGATCTTTTCTACATGTTACGAACTTTTATATTTCTAAATCTTGTATTTCTGCATTCATTCATCTATCCTTTTATACAAATGTGTGTTGTATTTTTCATATGTTACAGTTTACTTATTCATATAAATCTGCATTTGTAAATGTAAGTACATGATAAAAATCCAAAATGAACAATGAAATCCTGGCTTGGATAATTCTCCATTACCATAATTTCAATATTTTCTAGTCTTCCATATTTCTTAAGTTTGGTGAAATATATGCTAATCTCAAAAGTTTTCTTCTTTTTAGCACCTGGATTCATGAAAAACAAAAATTTATATTTTGATAGTAGTGAAGAGTTTTTGCCTGGAAATACAGGAGTCAAACCTCTTAACTTCTTGTTGAATTATGAAATCTACTTTGGCAGCTCTCAATAATCATAGAACCATAGAACTGGTTTCATTGGAAAGGACCTTAAAGATCATCTAGTTCCAACACTCTGCCATGGGCAGGAGCACCTTCCACTAGACCAGGTTGCTCAAAGCCCCGTCCAACCTGGCCTTGAACACTTGAACACAACCTGGCCCCCTGGAAGGGAGGGGGCATCCACCACTTCTCTGGGCAACCTGTTCCAGTGTCTCACCACCCTCACAGCAAAGAATTTCTTCCTTACATCTAATCTAAATCTACCTTCTTTCAGTTTAAAACCTTTACCCCTCATCCTATCACTGCACTCCCTGCTAAAGAGTCCCTCCTCATCTTTCCAGTAGGCCCCCTTTAAGTACTGGAAGGCCACTATAAGGTCTCCCTGGAGCCTTCTCTTCTCCAGGCTGAACAACATCAACTCTCTCTGACTGTCTGGATAAAGGAGGTGCTCCAGCCCCCTGATCATCTTCATGGCCTCCTCTGGACCTGCTCGAGCAGGTCCGTGTCCTTATGTTGGGGACCCCAGAGCTGGATACAGGTGGGGTCTCATGAGAGTGGAGTAGAGGGGGAGAATCACCTTGCTTGACCTGCTGGCCACACTTTTCTTGATGCAGCCCAGGATATGGTTGGCTGGCTCATACTCAGTTTTCCATCCACCATACTAAAAATATTAACGAGAAACTCAAAATACCCACTCAGAAAAACTAAGGAGCATATGAAGCAAAACTAAAGGGTATATTTCATAGTTTTCTTAAACTCTTTACTTTCTGTCTCCTGATGTAGAAATGGAGGCAACTATAAAATGCTGCTATTCTTATCTGACAGAATTTTATATTCTTTTTCATTACAAATGCAAATTAGAATCTTAGACTAAAGACAGGAATGTCCCATGAAATTTAGAGGAACACTTTCTCTTCCCATCTCAGAAACTAAAAATATATGAAGTTAACTTTATACCTCTCTCAAAAGGAAAATTGGAGACACTGATGCTCTTTGAGCAGTATGCATCTGAGATGTAAAAACAGGACATTCTTTCAGTAATTCATGTCTTCACTTATTCAAATGATTGAATTAATGACTGTGAAACTAGCAAACAACTTGCCAGACTGAACAATAAAATGGTATCTGGTTTTTTTTCTGCAGTATTTTAGTAATTTGTTTTGTTTTGTTTTGATTATTCTTTGAGATTATATCTTCTGCATGTTATTTTATGGTTTTTACAATTTCAAAGTGGTCTATCCTTTATCATAAAGTAGCTTCTGCACTGAATGTTGTTAGACTAATACTGGCAGCAGAGCAATTCAAGTGGTGAATTACAATGAAATTATATACTCCATAACTGAATAAGCAACAATAAGCAACTCTATGGTTTAGTTATATCTTAGGGAGTATTTAAAAGAACTGCTAATCTTTACAAGATATATGGCGGAAGCAATTATTTAAAAGGGATTACTTTACAGGAAAATAAGTTTTAGACTTCTTAATAGAAGTTTGGGGTGCTCTTTCACTAGTAAAGAAGTTGCTAAGAAATATATAATTGACTGCATTATGTCAAACTCCAGGCTAATATATTTAGAAGTCCTCAGGATTAATGGCTTTTCATAAAATAATAACTGCAGGTTGTTGAGCTTTCTCTAATGAAAGAGGAATATTAACTAATCATTAAAAAACATTTTAAAGTCGAACATATACAATACTCTTTTAATGCATGCAGTGAAATTCACTGTTCATCCAAGTGCATGTATGCAAATATAGTTTGCACATTTAAGTCAAAAATATTATAGACTCTGCACTGAGCACCTTTATTTTGACTTGGTACTTATTTCAACTCTGACAATGAGAGAAGAACGTTTTTCATTGTTTTATCAGCTTTTGCTATAATGTATCATATTAACTAAGGGTATATTTCCAGACCAAAGAAAACCACAAGAAGAAGTACTTAGTTTGAATGAACTCTGTTTCCATCAGTGATGCAAACAAATGTGTCTTCTCTGTTCATACACGGAATGCTTCATATGGCACAGGGATGGATGTACTGAATGCATCAGCAGTGGTGACCAACAAATCAGTATCAGTTGTCTTTATGCATTCAGACTTGTACTGCTATCATTACACTCTGACACCAAGTATGTTCTGTAATTACTTAAGAGGTTTTTCTTTAAGGCTTAAATCTAGGCACCTGAAGGATTTTTTGTGTCCAAAAAAAAGGTCAGATTTAATCAGTAAGTTAAATCATTGATGAAATTCTGTCTCTTATTGCAGGTCAAAGATGTAATGAAAAACATCATGGCTGGACTGCAGCAGACAAACAGTGAAAAGATTCTGCTGAGCTGGGTCCGCCAATCAACTCGTAATTATCCACAGGTCAATGTTATCAATTTCACCAGTAGCTGGTCTGATGGATTGGCTTTCAATGCACTCCTCCACAGTCACAGGTAGGAAAAGGAACTTTTCAGTGAGCTTGTAACAGATGGCTGTAACAGGGCTTGAGGATGGTGAATCTATTATGTGAGGGTTTTAGCTGCTTCCTGTGTGGATGCTTCAGCATTCTTTTAAATATCTGCCTGTTTGTTTTGACCTGGGTGCTGTCTCTGTTGTCAGTCTGAATCCTCTTGAGAGAGGGGGTCTGAACTTTTCACAGCACAACCGAATATGCTCAGTTCAGATCCATTTCTGGAATCTCAGTGTATATACCAAGTAGATAGTCTGAAGGAGTACAGGCTTGGGAACTTTTGAGAAGAGCAAGGAATAGATCCAAAACCAAGCCTTTGACGTTGTCCTAGTGGGAGAAGGAGATTTTCCTGTGGGGACTTAGAGGAAAATGTAGCATTTGTTGAAAGCCTCTGATGGTTGCTGGGCTGAAAGTATGGATTTGCCTCTAAAGGACACAGCTGGAGAAGGTAGCCTTCGTTTTCAAAACCTTTCATGTTGTTCTGCTATCTGATTTGAGTTTTCACTCTCTCTCAGAAGTTGTCTTGTTCTAGTCTATGCTGTATAAAACTCTACCTGTAGAGATTCAGAGTCCTCTGGGGATTCTGTGTACTTGGCTTAAGGAAGGTGTGCAAGTCAATCTATCCTAAAGGTCTAGTTCTTGCCACTACTAGTTTTAAAGCAGCACTTATTTTTCCAATGTGCTAATCCTTCTGATCTGTCTTCTTCTACTTCTATACTTCCTTCCTAAAGGGGGCTGTCCTGCAAGGTGGCTGACTGCTCCAAATTATCAGTGAGTTGAGTTTTTGGACAGCTAAATGGGTATGTTCTGTTTAGTAAGAGACAACAGGGATTTACAAGATACTAATACAAGTCAGGCCATTTCTTTTTAGTTGCATTAAAGGCATAAAATAAAGCAAAATCCTTCTAAAAGCATAGTCTGAGACAATATATGCCTTCCAACTTAAGCAGTGAAGAGTTGCAGATATTTCTTTCCAAAATTTTCACTGGCTCATGTATTAGTTTCTGAATAAAACTTTGATTAAGTCTACTGCTGTTGTAGTCCGAAGACTAACACTGACAGCCATTTACAGTGGCTATGCCTTACACTACCATCCCAGGCACAGTAGGCAACTCTTGCTGTGAGTCCATTTTTTCACCTTGTATATACCTGGGAGCCTTGAGTAGATCTGACAGAACTAGGGTCCAGGAATTTTCAATTACAATTGTTGTTTGCTTGTAATGTTAGGAATGAGGTATTATCTTAAAGAAGAATTTATTATACTTTTAAAGGGCTTTGTGTATGTCTTTCACCTGCGTTCAGTATTTATAACATTATGTGATGGTTTAGTCCCTGTCGAGGTCTGAGACCACATGGCCGATGCCCCTCCCCCACAAAGGGAGTGAAATACAAAGCCCCAGGGCTGAGATAAGGAGAGGTTTAATACAACAATACAACAGCAACACAACAAACAACAACAATAACAATAATAATAACAGTAATAACAATGAACAGAACGAGGTATGTACTGATACAGCAGTGAGAGGACCGGCTGCCCTCACTGATTCTTCCCTCGCTAAAGTGCCGGGAGGTGAGGTCAGCATGGTATATGAATAACCCTGCTAGAGCTTCCCCCAACTGCTGGGGAAACTTAACCCTATCCTGGCTAAACCAGGACACATTAACAACTGGCTTTTCCACCATCCTGCTGTTACTCTGCCATTGATATGCTCACATCTTCTTTGTGTTGATGCAAGTGTTTATGCAGGTATTAAGAGAACTGTGTTTGGGGAGCTAAATAAGAAAAGAACTAAAATATAGTGACTAAGTCACTACCTTTTGATAACTACTTTATTCACTGGTCATTCATGAAAATGTGGTTTGGTTGTTTTTCATTCAAACACTCTCTAAACTACTTTTTTTGTTATTTCTGCTGATGATAATTTCTCATTTTAATTTGCTTTGTCTCTCATTTCATAAGTGGTTTCATTCTGATGGACCTGAATATAAGAATGCAATTATCCTGTAGTAATCAATCAATCTGTTTCTTTCTAAAGATCTGATTCCATACTTGCAGATGATTTTTCTTTTTTTAAAAAAAAAGCTTTGTGTGGGATACTCTTCTGTCTGCATTACTCACCTTCACAGAAGCTCTGTTGCAGTGTGGGAGCTTACACATAATTTCTGTAGGCATGAATACCTTTTTGTCTTCCTAAAACTTTTTCTATACACAGCCTTATTAAGTGGGAAAGTGGTGTTTTTAACTCAAACACCAGGTTACTTGAGTCACACAGGAACGCTGTGATACAAAAAGGACTGAGTGATTCCTACTACTTTCGGTGGCACAGTTCTGCCTCTGTTGCATTGGATACAGGTGGAAAAGAAAAAATAGATACACCTCAGAGGGAAAATACTTCACTTCAAAAATGCCAAAATATAGTTATGCTGAAATTATATTGAATAACTAATTATTACTGTAGACTCAAAGGCTAAAACTAGTAGTACTCTATGCCATTGTAACTACCTTGATTTAATTTTCAGCAAATCAGTGCAGGTCTTTTCACCTAGACACAGTATCTTTTCACCTAGACACAGTATCAGACTGCCTGTTTCCTGATTAGGGTATCTGATACTTAGATATTCAGATTGCATGCTCTGCAGGACCGTATAATATCATCCAGTGTCTGAAATCAGTAACTGGGAATTCCTTTTTGTCCCTTTCTGTAAGAAGAGCTCCAGAAGTCTGAACAGAGGCTCTTATTCAGGAGCAGTCCCTAGTTGGGGAAGGCAGTTGCCTGCCTAAGCCACATTGGGATTGCCTAGACAAATCTCTATTTGTCATACTTTATGCACTGATGTGTTCATTTCAGTGCAAAGTTCACCAGTGGTGAACATTCATTTCCTGCTCACTACAATTTATGCACTTTATTCAGGTTTTCTAAAACAGGGCTGCAAAACTTAAGTTCGCTTTTACTCTGCTTGTGTCTGCTGCCATAGATCTTGCATAGCTTTCTGCACAGTGAGCCTATCTTCAGTAGAAGTGAAAAAGAACTACTCCACCGAAGTCTTGTCTCTTGCCTCAGTAGTTAGTGCACTCATCTGGGAAATGGCAAGTGTGGATTCAGATTCCCTGCGGCAATTCTCCAAGACTCCAAGGCACACCAGTTGTCGTCTTCTGGACTTTAATCACTAAGTTATTCTGCAAAAGTCTCAGAGGAAGACCTAATGTTCTCTGAAGCCCCAAGTCAGGCATTTTTAAGATGAACCTCTGTGCTTAGTGTGTCCTCTATGTTGATTTTTGGTGACTTTACACTTCATGTTTAGTATGCGGGAGCACTGAATTGCCCTTCAAGATTCAATCAATAAAATAGGTACACTAAGACACTCTGAGTGTTCAGGATCACCTAGCTCTATCCTATAAGAACAAAAAGCCTTCTCTGAGAAGCGTTTACACCTAATTTAGTCACTCTGAAATGCAGGTACCTACTTGTTGGATGTCAGGGTGTCTTGGCTTCATGCCTAAAGAAGACTGTGAATATACACTTGAGAAAAGTTGATCAACACTGCTTTACATGAAATCTCAGAGAAACCTGGTCTTACACATCCTATGCTTTATTAATATTTTGTGGTTTACATATATAGAATGACAAGCCTTCTGAAGACAGGCACTTTTGAATTTAGCTCCTGTTTTCCCTCTTTGATTTTCTGTTACTCCAGTTCTCCTGTTCTACTTCTTTCTCTTCCATTTCCTTGTTGTCCATAATGTTTGGTCCAGATATTCACTTTTTTTTCCTGTCTTCCTCTGAGTTTATTCCTCTGTATTTCATTAATTCACTTTTTCCATTGTTTTTCCTCCTTCATTATTGTCCCTTTCTATAATACCTTTCAGTACCTCTCTATCTCCCAACAATTTTTATATTGAAAAAGGCTCTTGAAGAAGAACAAGGATTTGTTGCTCTAACTGTCAGAACAGCTACAGTTGTCTTTATGATTACTTAGGAACTAATCTAGTATCTATAGAAAATACATTGGTGGAAAATTTCATTTTTAAAGATTTAAAACATATGTTCATCATTCCTGGAACTTAAAAGGCTTTGATGATTTAATTGTCAAAAATAGTCTTTACTGCAAATTGTAGCTTCTCCTTTTGACTGAAGTCTGAGCTTAGCCTTTCCTTCAGGTGTATTTCAGAGGTAAGCCATAAGCCTTCTACATTGACTCTCAGGCTGTAATTTGTGTGCAGTCTTTGTCACATTTAGATGTTCCCAGGAATGGAAGCACAATTAGTCACAAAAAGGCTAGCAATAGTTTGAAAATCAGGTATGATAATGAACTCATACGGTGGACCTGGTGCATGTATTTTTTGCCAATTTTAGCACTATTCCTAGACTGTCTGCTACCAAAAAAGCCACCAATAAAACAAACAAAAATATCTCCAACATTGAAAGAATTATGCTAGCCAAAGTTTTCCATAGTATATAGGCTCTCTGAAAGCGAGGGAAGATTTCCTGGTAGCATTAAAGTAATTTCTTTTTAACATCTATAGGAATCAGTCTCTCACAATATGCAAACATTAAATTTTCTTTTCTAAACTCAGTCCTATTTTATTTGCTTTTGAAAACAGTGTCTCATAATACTTTTATGGTATAAAGTTAAGAATGGTATTTTGTCATAAAGCAGAGGGTTATTAAGATCAGTTACTACATGCTGTGGTTAGTCCTACTGCGTATCTAAACCACACTAATATTTTTACAATTAGATTTTTCTTTTAAAAACAATTCAAGCCTTTTTTTATAACTGCATCAAAATATACACTATACTGTAGTCTCTATATTACCTCATCTGAAATATTTTCTGAGCACTCAAATGTTTAAGTTGTAAACTAGTAGAAATAGATCTAATTAGCATTCTACTTTCAGAAAACACGACATACAGTAAATAGGATTTTTTTAGTCACACTGTTTTACTGTGTTTTCAGGGAAATTAACTTTTTTGCAAACATAATTTTTTGCAGCTCACAGCAGATATTGGCAAATAATTTTGAAGGAAATACATATAAACTTTAAAATAAATAATCTTATGTTTACAGTAATTTTATGTCTTTGATTTATCCTTCAACAGGATAGCTGAAGTTTCATGTTCAGCTTAAATTTACAGCCCGTGTTACATTTTTGTTGCACTAGCTTTGTGGGCAGCTCCTTTTGGGGTTGGGGAGGGGAAAGGAGAAGAATAGCAGGAGGAAGTCAATTGAGTAGATAAAGATGGGAGACAGAATTACATCTCTTCTTGGGTTTGACATTAACACACTCTGGATTTGCTACTAACAATATGTTCCATGTGTCCATCTGATCTTTAAAAAGGAAAATAAAAAAACAACCCCCAGCCTCTCTTACAGCACGCTTCTGTGCTTTTCTAAGTATGTCATTCAGTTTGATTGCTAAATAGTATTTACCTGTTTCACCATAAAGTGTCCAGGCTGAGTGATTGTGTGAAACATTTGAGGACAGGCACTGCATTACAGAAAATAACATTATATTCATCATAGTCATAGTTAAGGCCCTCATTGTCAAGGGATAAACACATTGGAAAGTTGTTATACCTTGATCTTTCTTCCATTTATACCATTGTTATATTTTAAGTATCTGCCCTCCAAAAACATCCTAGATAGTACTAAATGATCCCTCTTTCATGGTTCAGGTGCAAAACCCTCAAAAATGGAGGGAAAAAGAGTTAAGGCAGCCTTGTTGAATTCCCACAAGAATATATGTGCACAAGCACAATGACTCCAACTCTGAAATTCCTTAAATTTCTGAGACATGGAAGGCTTAAATGCTATTATTAAGGAGAGGATACTGGCTTTATGTGAATCATCAAAAAGATCTAATATGGTTCCTTTTACTTTGATGGTTGATAATAATGGAATAACTGCATGCCTTAAATAAGAAACAAAATCAAACCAATCTCTATCCTTTAAGTGGTGATATTTTCATTTTTCTTGTATATTGTTTTCAGTGATGCTTTTTGGTGGCTTTTTGGTTGGTTTGTGTTGGGTTTTTTTTTAAGGGGTTCAAACAGTAGCGTGGAATTTGCATCAGGATGAATATTCTCTGCACCTCCTTGAAGGGATTAAAAGAAAGTAAGAGACTAGCATGAAGCACTAACTACGTAGACATAATACACTGTGAAAGCAGTACTCTCAGTGGGAAGCTTTATCTCTCATAGTCCTTCAACCCACCATTCACTTGCTTACGACTGACTGTTTTATTTTGATCAGGTATTTCTAATGCCCTTTTTCTGTCATTTTACAAAGGGTTACTTTGAGTAGATATTCCCATTTGTATCATCACCATCTCTCTATGGACATTTAGGCTCTTTAGCAATTGTTTTTAATGATGAGTGTGAGAAGCAGTGGAGCACAGGTTACCTGGCAAAGCTACAAGGGCACATCAGTGAGCCCGGGGTGTGAATTTTCAGAATACAACGATAAACTTGGAGTAAGACACCTTGAATGGTATGTTCTGCATTGAACTGAATAAACATGGCAGCAGCTGTGGAGTGGCACCATCACCCTAGGAATATATGGAAACTTTAGTGTTTTGCTAAGGAAGAGAGATCAGTCCTGCTACAGCTGAAACTCTCCCTACTTCAGGCTCCAGATCACAGAGAGCTTTCCCCATTTACTTCTTTTAATCTTTTTCCTCCAGATGGGTGCCAGAGGGAGCTTTGCCTCTTTCCTCTAACTTTGCTGATGCTTTTTTCTTTTTTTTTCCCCTAGCCCTTTAATCAGGATTTTGAAGTGGGAACAAGTGGCATTCATTAGCTTCCTCCTTGCTCCTTTAAAATGCTTGAACTTAGGCCAGGTGACTGCCTTAGAAATGAGCACTTAACTGCAGCTGTTTCTGCTTCATGGTGGTAGAGTGGGGAGGGAAGAAGGAAAATGGAATTTAAAAAGGTCCCTGGCTAGAACAAGCAAAAGTTTGTCTTCATTAAGTTAAAGGAAAAGTAGAAGTAAAAGCAATAATATAAAGAAGTATGAAAACACTTTTGTTGTAACAAGTTACTAGGTTACATGCTAGTTACTGGTTCCTGTTTTTTTTTAATTGTGAGAGTACTGAAGACATATACAAGATTTTCTTGTATAAATAAAGTTAGAACAACAAGAAAACCACAACTTTTCTCTTAAGAAGGAGATGGTATCTTTTATGATCTAAATGTGGCTCCTTTCTACATACACTGATGGAAATTTTTTGTAAATTAGATCTATAAGTTTCTCTCTTGCTAAATTATTTTATTGTAGTCCAGTTCTCATAGCATTATAACCTTAGCTGGATTATAACATTATAACCTTATACAGCTTAAGAAAATGGCCTATTAAAGCATGCATGGTGTTTTTTTGTGAAGTTCATACTTACCTTTGTGTAAATATTTTTTACCAAAAGGTATGTAAGTTATACAGGTTGCTGTTTTAAAGACTTGTGATACTGTAGAAATGAGTCACTTCAGAAATTCTGAAGATATGAAAACAATCCATCCTGTGATGTTAAAGTATCTTCAAAATATTTCCCTTTGTTCCTTCAGAATTCTCCCTCTGGAGTGTGTGTTTTGTTTCTCTTACTTTTCTTGCATGTGCACCCTTGCAAAATTCATTACCTCTTCAGGTTTCACTGTCATATGCATCTTAGATGAATTAACTTCAGGTTCCTATGGAAAAAGCTTATTTGAATGAGTTTAGTAAGTAAATAAACCAACTATCAGAAATGCTGTTTACTTTTTCTTCACTGCTTATAAATGCTTGTGGGGGTTATTTGGTCATAATATCAATAGCTGCCCTGATGAAAGTTAGCTTTCCCTTTCTGACAAAGATTTAGTAGGTGGTCTCTGGGGGAAAATAAGAGTAAACTTTGAAGATGTGTCTTGAAACTGTGTATTGCTGATAGGGGCTGTGGCTAGGAACAGAGCATTGTGGTGGGATGAATTTACTAGACAGTTGTTTCCTGCCTCTGAGTTTTGTTTTGTTTCTTGCTTTAAATTCGATGGTAACCTGTTGGTTTTTGTAGTAACTGTGGTTTGTCTTCTCCGTGACTTTATTTTCTACACAGAGGTATGGCTGTATTTGTTTGGCCTTGGTATATTCCAGATTCAATTTTCTTACCTTGTCTGATCTATTTCCACCATAAATTATGTTATTGGTTTGGGAAAAAAAAAAAGACTCCCTTTTATACTTTGTGAGTATTTTCCTTGCAAAAGTATTTTGAAAAACTTCACGTTTGTTTTTCCCTTGCTTTTTTTTTTTTTCCACTTTTTTCTTTTGTTGTTTTTCCATTCTGCTAGTTATAGGTACTGCAGGTACAAAAAGTACCTTGTGTTCCGTATAAATTTTGATTTTTACACTATAAAACTTCTTCACTGAAGCTTTTAATCCTTTCAATTTTGGCTCTCCATGATCTTGTCATAAACTAATACAAGACCAGCGCTGTTTTAGCTGCTCAGTGAGTGGCTAGATGGAGTTCAACATGTTCTAGTTAATTTTAACTTCTTTGAACATGCATATGCTTGTATGTATTCAGGGAGAGGAATGAAGACTGCTAGTTATGTCTCCTTTGCTTACTCCCTGTCAGACATGAACCAGGCTGCTCACTATGTGAGAACAGATTTCCTCTCTCTTTGTAGAATTTGAACAATATGGAGAGAGCAAACAAAGGTGGAAAATCAGTATTCCATTTTATTTCTTTTCTCTACTATTTCATACCTGCTCAGCCCTGCATTTAGAACTCCTTAGAAAGCTAATAATAGTTATTTGACATTCTGTTTCAGTATTGTTTCAGGGATTTTAAAAAGCTATTTGCCATATACACAATTCTTAATCTTCTAGGCTGTAATATCTCCTGCAATCATGCTTGGCAGTATTGCAGCATAAATATACCCAGTGAAACATCTACACACATAGCACTGAGAAGCTGATGCTCCAAGCTGACATTATGACACACTTATTCTATACATGGTGCTACTAAAATGTGTATAGTCAAGTATTATTTCAGCAAATGGAAAATCAGGAAAGTTAAATTGCTGTTGGATTAAGGAGAGCTTTTTGAATTTTTATTTTTTTTTTAATTAAGTTGATGCTTGTCACAGCTGAGTTGCAGTAGGTGGTTATATACATTTAAGTTGGCTTGGAATCTGTGCTGTCTTCTTTATGTACAATACTAAAAAAATTCAGAAGAAACCTGTCAATGACTTACTGAAGCTTACTACTTCTCTTTTATAGCTGTATCTCAGAAGGTTCAAATTTTTGCCATTCATAGTAAGTGTAGAAAGGGAGATGCTGTGTATGCTCTACACAGGAAAATGCATATGCAGTGGAGCTAGTAAGCATGAAAATTCAACCAAGGTGTTCTACAACATGACGTTGTCTGAAACTTTGGTTTTGAAAGTTTTGTATTTGTATGAGTGCTTGGGTGTTTGGTTTGGTTTTTTTTAAAAAAATGTAATTTTCTCTGTGTCTTATATTGAGAATCCTACCCCTACAGAAGATGTGATGGTAATAATCGTGGCCAATCTGGACACATTAATTTGAAAATATACTCCTGGATTACACTATTGAGAAGTTGGATGAAATTGAACATCTAAGATATTATTAATAATGAGAGGTTTTTCAAGAGGAATAAGACAATATTGTGTCATTCCTCAATGAATAATTCTAAATGTTATTGTTCTTGCCCAGTAAAGTCCAGACTGGTTAGAATAAGGCATATTCCTGTGTATAAAATCTTGTATCACCAAATGAGTCATGGTTGTGTTGACATAATGTGTTGGTCTGAGCAGCACAAGTGTGATTAGAACTCAAACCAAATTTCTGCAAAAACATTTGGAGGGGGAACATAGTCCCTCAGATATAATTATTTTCTTTTCTTGTCCTAAAAGCTTTTGTCACTGAATGATCTTTTTACACCCTAGTCTCTGTAGTATTTGTTCAACACTTCCTTGCAGAGCTTTTTAAGAAAGTCATAACAGATAGCTTTGTGGTTACTATAGTGTTCTCTTTGCTAAATCTGATGTATGAGCTTATGCATGTTATGCCATATGCCAGCCAATAAGTGTTAAATTTGGGGAAAATAAAGAATTGAAGAATATCCATATGCCTGTAGTGTAAGGTGTAGGAGTGTGGTGGGTTGACCCTAGTCAGCAGCTGAGCACCCACACAACCACTTGCTTGCTTTTCCCCCTCCTCTCCCGGAACAGGGAAGAGAATAGGAAAAGCAAAAGCAAGAAAACTCATGAGTCAAAATAGAGACTCTTTAATAAAAGAAGGAAGGAAAGAAGAACAGAAAAACAAGTGATGCAAAGGCAGTAACTCAGGATCTTCCACAAGCAAACTGATGCCCAGCCAGTCTCCAAGCAGCAGCCACTTTGGAAGACAAAATCCCCCACCCTCATCTTCCTTTACAGAAGTATTTATTGCTCACCAAGTTATATAGTATGGAGTATGGAAGGTTTGGACTGGATATTAGGAAGTATTTCTTTACAAAACAGTTTGTTAGGCGTTGGGATGGGCTGCCCAGGGAGGTGGTGGAGTCCCCATCCCTGGAGGTGTTCAAGAGTCGGGTTGACATAGCGCTGAGGGATATGGTCTAGTTGGGAACTGTCAGTGTTAGGTTAAAGGTTGGACTGGATGATCTTCAAGGTCTTTTCCAACCTTGATGATTCTGTGATTCTGAGTATCCCTTTGGCCAGTTTGGGTCACCTGTCCTGGCTGGGTCTCCTTCCAGCTTCTTGCCCACCTCCAGCCTATTTGCCTGGGGGAGGCAGAGGGGATGGGGAAAAGAGAAGGTTTTGATCCTGTGTAAGAACAGTTCAGCAATAGCCAAACAATTGGTTTGTTATTAACACTGTTTTAACCATAAATCCAAAACACAGCATCATATGGACTGCTATGAAGAACATTAACTCCATCCCAGTCATACCCACTACCAGGAGGATGGAAAAAATGTGCAGACATAATATGCATTTTGAAAATGCTTGTGTTTTAGTACACAAACCAGTCTATGAGATCATGGACTTAATGCATCCATGACAAGAAACGGAAATTATCACCTAAGTTCCTCTCCCTTCCCCATCCTGCCCACAGCCAAATTTAATATTTTGAAGTTGTTCTGTATGTGGGAACGAGAAACCTCTATTTTTAAATAATATTTAAGATTCTCTGCATAGAGAAACAAAATACCTTAGAATAACTTAATTGTTACTATGTAAATCACTCCTCTCAGAAAAAAATTGGACAGCAAAGGTAACTGGGAAATTACTACTGCATAAATCGCATTTTTCCTTTGCTCTTTTGACATTAGTACAGTATGATGCAGTAAGCGTTTTTGCCATCTACTATAACTATGGGAGACTGTTTAAAATTAATTTTTAAAATTAATAAAAATGTAAATAAATCTGTCATAACTAATTGCAACATTTTAATTTGTGTAAATAACCTACTCAATTTATCTGTAGATAAAATTATACGTTTAAATGTTTTCTGATTTAGGACACTATCAAAGTCACAAATAGTATAGTTTGTTTTCTTCATATTATATGCACATTAATTACAAAATACCTGATTAAACTTTTTTTTACAGAATGCCTGATAACAAATTCTGATATCCTAATGGATAACTCTCAGATGAAATGCCAAAGATCACAGTGTATCAACATTATTTATATTGCAAACAGTGCAGTTGGTAATACAAGAGCCTCAGATTGAGTATCTGAGCTGTAATTCAGTTTTGGTCATTCTGTCTTTTTTTCTTCAAGAGCATTTAGTGTTCTAGTGCTTTTGCTTCTATCAGCTAAAACCTATGAATGGAAGACAGTTTTATACTCTTCTGAAAAGTGTGTATTTTTTAAAGGTATTTGTAAGAAAAGTGGCACTTGCATCTATACTGCATACATTGGCAGGTCATGAATTTTTGAACCTGTTGTCTGGTTTCAATTGGATATAACAACAAGCTGGTAATCTCAGAAGCAATTACATTCTTTGAAATAGTAAGTGAAGTGAAGTGAAGTGAAAATCTAGTGGCTGGAGAGAGGAGGAAGACTGCAAAATTATCTCAGCAGATATCTCTCCTGCTTGTCCTGCCACAAGCCAGTCCCTGTGTGCACAGCCACAGCACGTGGTTGTTCTCACCCAGGCACTCTTCAGGACTGGAAGAGGGGAGCAAGCCCACTGCTGACATTTTAGGCAGTGACAGGAGCAGAGCACAATGGGTGAAATCAGGAGGTTTGGGGGAGTGAGGTTATAGGCTGTTGGGACTTAGTGGAGAATAAGAAATGTGATTAATGTGATGGTGATGGATATGAATGAATATAGGATGCAAAACCATTAGAAACCAAGCTTTATTCATTCCAGAACTTTGCAAGTTCTTTCATGAAGAAAATAAAAAAGTAGTAGCTGATAGCTATAGAAAAATGTAATTAAATCTAATGCTAAAAAAGAAGAAATTTACTCTTCCTCTTATATTTGCTTTAGACCAGACCTATTTGATTGGAATGCTGTTGCTTCTCAGCAGTCACCTGTACAACGATTAGACCATGCATTCAACATAGCCAGGCAACATCTGGGCATAGAGAAACTCCTTGATCCTGAAGGTTAGTAGAAATTATGTTCTTTTCTCTACATGAAAAATCAATTTTTCCATGCATTAGATTAAGGTTTTGCAAGATAAATCATAAACTGAAGCAAAATCCTTTGTTTATTTATGTTTTAATGTTATCTTTGTGCTCTATTGAAATATCTTAAGAACTACCTTACATGCTCTAAAGCAATTTTTTTCCAGGTTTGGGGCCAGAGGTTTAATGTGTGTGCACTGAATTAAAGGTATCTCAATAAGTAGCTGATTTCTGTTTCAAAGCTTTAGAGCATCTGCAGCTTTCATATCTTCTGGAAAGATCATGAGTCAAATTACCTTTTAATATATATCCAAAATGCGTATTCGAATTCTAGATACTCATATCTTTAAAATATGACTTATACATCTTCTGTATGTTGAAATTTATTCAGGATGACATGACTCATATCACTATCATTTAGTCTTATACGTAATAGACTTGTCTTACCTGTCTTTTGAACTTCCTTATGCAGTCATGTTTGAAAAGTTTCTTGGTTTTCACATTATCCTTTTAATTTTGTCCATTTCTGTATGTTCTCTGCCCAACTTTCTGAATTGCTGAGAGCCTAGGTAATTTTCCCTTGGAGAACATTTCTTAAACGTTCTTTACTACAATGTGATGTTGAACAGCTATTTTACTTACTTTTTATGTATGCCTTTGTATATATACACACTGTCTTTTTCCACAGCATGATCCATATGCTATATTTTCATGCAATTTCCTATTAAGCCACTAATAAATGGAGTTTTCTCTATGTTTGTGCTGTTCTCAGTAGCTCACCTTGTGGTGAGTTTATGACGGGAAGAATCAGAATTTAACATAATGTGAAAATTAGTCTAAAACATAGCATCGGGTCTCTTAATGTTTAAATATAGTAGGGTGTGTCTCAAGATTGAACTCATAACCTGTATCCCATGTATTTCCCTAGGAGAAATATGTGAAAAAACTGTCTGCTTATGATGTAGTTCAGCATCATAAAGCTCTCTGCTCTGTAACCTTACTGCTTTGTAGAGTGAAAAAACGGTTAGAGGAGGTGGTTTAATTCAAGAAGGTGATACTTTGTGTAGAATTAAAAGAGGAGGCTCTCAAGCAGTTCTCAGAATTGGAGCAGCAAGTAAGATTTGAATCAAAGGACAGGGACTTGCCACCTCATAGGTGAAAGCTTTGTGTGTGCCTCTGAGTGTCCATCTTGTCTGCAGTCAAATAGTTCCCCTTGTACCAGAAATGTATGGGGTGTCTGTAGTGCAACTTGTGAAAGGAATGCACAGTAAAACCAGTACAGCACGGCTTGCTAGGACACTATCTTTCATCTCTAGAACTGAACTTGTGTGAACCACTAGAGGAGGAACAGGCTTTCTACATGCTAAAGCATGACATTCAGCTTGTGAACTCTGAATGAGATTGGAGTTGAAAACTGGGTTGCACAACTGAATAGATATGGTTGCAGTCTTTGCTATAATTGGTTGAACTTTCTTCTTAAAATAGATTAGCGGATAAGTTATTTTCTGTATGCATAAGTCACTTCTGATTAGACATTTTATTCTGCTTTTGGCAAAGATACTTGCAGTTGTTTAGCCAACAACTGAAAAACTCTTAAACATTGGTAGTTTTCCAAATATCTGCTGTAATTATTTGCTATTCAGTGTTGTAAATTGTGGTGCTTGCCACCTATGATTTTTAACTCTACAAATTAAAAGCTGCAAACTTTTCCAAATAAAAAGTAAACTCTGTACCTATTTGAAAACATATGAATTTGTGAAACCATTACAATATTGTTCATGATAATAAATCTATTCCTAGGCTGCAAAGTAGAATTACTGGTAGGTAAGTAAGTGAGGAATCTTGTTTGAAAATTCCAGCATACTACTTCTGTAATTTTACTTTGTATATTTTTTACCTCTCCTAATTAGATACTCAAATATCTCTTAACAGCATATTGTGTAACAACATTCTCTTCTCTCCTCTCACTGTTAACTTTAAAACTGCAAAGTGCTACTGTAGTAGGACAAAAAAGGAGTAGGCATTCAGTGGTGAAACAGTATTTTCATGTAACAATATTTGTCAAAACAGCACATATGTAATTTGTGAACACTTTAAAATTAGATTTTGTTAATTAAATGTTTGCTGTCTTGATATTTTGAAAATAATTTGTAGAAAGGAAGCTGATATTCAGTAAGCCCTACTCTTCTGCAACCATATGCAGCAGTCAAAAAAAGGATTTGGGTTTTTTTGGTTGTGTTCTGAAGTTACTGATGATTGATACCTCTTGAAACAGATGACTAGGGAGTCTGTGTTAGCAATTGCATTTTTAAAAGTAAATATTTTTATTCAGCCAGACATTGATTTTCTAGGTTATATATGAAATTCTTTTGTTTCTGAGGTTGCTGATATTTCAAGTCTGTCCCATGAGAAGTAGTCCGTTTGCTTCCGAGGTTGTTGATGTTTTGAGTGTATCGCCTGAGCAGCTTTTAAAACACTGTTTCAGAATTTGATCTCCATTTCAATCTCCAAAGTGGTTAAGATACAGGCTATATTTAAGTATTTACTGTAAAAGCTGTGTTGTGGAAGTTAAAAC
Organism: Strix aluco; assembly: GCF_031877795.1. Lineage (NCBI taxonomy): Eukaryota > Metazoa > Chordata > Aves > Strigiformes > Strigidae > Strix > Strix aluco. The sequence goes on from NC_133932.1 coordinate 45,386,961, forward strand.
TTTTGATTCATTCAGAGACAATGGTTCTTGCTTTTTTTCTCTTATATTGACTACTAAGAGTGCTTTTTTACATCAGTAACGTATCTTAAAGCAAGCACTTTGCTTAGTTTTTAAGCAAGTGAACTTGACAAAACCTACCCTAAACAATTGTATTTATACTGACGATGCAAGCGTCTTAAAACACAGGCAAAAACACTAGGCATCTCCTATAAAAGGTTTTTCTGTGTCCCTTCATCATCTTAAGAAATTCTTATTTTATACAAGTCCTAAAGTAGTTTGACAAAATTGTCTTGTTCATGTATCTTGTCTATGAAGCATGATAATGTCTTCTCAGAGTATGCAACCTTACTAAGTTCCTCTTAAAAATAGCAAGTGGTATGTCTTCCTGCTTATAGCTTTGCTCTAAACAAAATTAGCTAAGGAAAGATTGTGATTAATCAGGTGTTATCTGAAGATACTGTGTTTTGATATAAATGCCCAAAATACGCTACAAATGCGGCATAGAATAAATTTTGTAGAGCTATTTTGGTATCAGAATGTTCATAGTATTAGGGGAAAAAAAGCAAGCAAACTTGTCTGCAAGAATGAGATATGTGGTAGGAGCTTTATTCCAGCCTTTTCCCTTTCCTGTTCAGACAGGTGACAAAGCTGACCCCATTCCACAGCAAAAATTTTAAATAGATGTTAGCTATTGGTTCTTTGTTTTGTTGTTGGGTTTTTTTCCCCTGATGTTGAAAAGGTGTATAGAAAAACATAAAGGGCAGGATTCCTTCCTCTCTTCTGTCATGAAAAAGCAGTGGAAGATTCAGGTCTATGCTGGATGCAGGAGTTGAATGTACATAAAGTTTGCCAAAGATACTAAACTAGGAGGAGCTGTGGACTCCTTGTGGGTAGAGGGGCCTTACAGAGAGATCTGGATAGATTGAAGAGCTGGGCAATCACCAACCATATGAAATTTAACAAGAAGAAGTACCAGATTCTGCACTTGGGACAAGGTAATCCTGGCTATATGTACAAATTGGGGGATGAGAGGCTGGAGAGCAGCCCCACAGAAAGAGATCTGGGGGTTTGGGTTGATGGCAAGTTGAATATGAGTCAACAGTGTGCTCTGGAAGCCAAAAGGGTCGACCATGACCTGGGGTGCATCAGGCACAGCACAGCTGGCCAGTCGAGGAAGGTGATTCTCCCACTCGACACTGCACTGGTGCAGCACCACCTAGAGTACTGTGTGTAGTTTTGGGCACCTGAATAGAAGGACTTCAGACTATTAGAGTGTGTCCGGAGTAGGGTGACCAAGATGATGAAAGGCCTCAAGAGCAAGACTTACAAGATGCAGCTGAGGTCACTTAGTTTCTTCAGCTTGGAGAAGAGTAGTCTACAATTTTCTCAAGGGGGGCAGTGGAGGGGAAGGTGCTGATCTTCTCTCTCTGCTGCCCAGTGATAGGACACAAGGAAATGTTATAAAACTGCATCAGAGGAAGTTCAGTTTGGACTTTAGGGAAAGGTTCTTCACTGAGAGAGTGATTGGTCACTGGAGCAGGCTTCCTGGGGAAGTGGTCACGACACCAAACCTGTCAGAGTTCAAGGAGCATCTGGACCACGCCCTTAAGTCATATGATTTAGTTTTAGGTAATCCTGTGAGGAGCAGGGGGTTGGACTCGATGATCCTTATGGGTCCATTCCAACTTGAGATATTCTATGATCTTTTTGATTGAATCTTGCCAGTGAGTGAAACATCTATCTGCTATTCTGTAGTGTATGAAAGATAATGAGGGAAAGAATAAAGAGGTGTGGGGGAAATAGATTGATGGTGGAAAGTGTAATTTAGAAGAGTGTTAATGAAGACCTAGAGATTAGTGCAGGATTCAAAAGGAAAAATGTGTATGCAAATTAAACTTTTTAGGCCAAAATGTGCCTACGTAACTCACGGTGACTTTTTGTTATAACATTTATGATTATGCAGCTAAGATGTTTTAAATCTTGATAATACTCTCTGTGATCCTTCCAAAGAATAAATAGTTATTTTCCTTTGGTTGTTAAAAATTAATATTTGTGAGCTTCCAATCATGTCTTATTCAACTCAAAATATCATGCAATGAACATTGCCAAACCCAGGTCATTTTAACAGCGATTTTTGTTCAGATTTCAATGGCAAAGCTATAATGTGGAAAATTTCTACTACAGTAATGTGTATTTTTTAATGTTATTTTTATTTCTTTTTTCCTTTTTTTTTGAAGATCATTACTCTTGGTACAACTGAGGAAAATGTTTGACTGGTTTTTCGCACCTTTGTGATGACTATTGTGGTATTCTGGATGTAAATTTGAGTTGCTGACTTGAAAATATTTTTGTTGATTCTTTTCAATATAAATAACTCAGGTTGTTAATCTCTGACTGCTCTCTTGAATTTAGAATATTTTAGACATAAATAATATAACACTCTGAACATTTTTATATTAAAAATTATAAACTTAAAGTCTTCAGCTCCCTTTGTTCCTCACTTGTTATTCTAAGCTATTGTTATGTATGGGGAATGAGTAATGATGGAGATACTTGCCATCTTTGTTGGTATGGGTTCACTTCAGCTAATTTCAGCACAAAACTTAAAATATCTTAAGCAAATAAACCAAATGATGATGACATTAGCAATTATAACTTGTATATATGAAAGTTTTAACAATTGATCAAGCTGTTAAGATTAGTCTGTATCTTTTAATAACATCTAATTACCAGTACCTGCAGTTATATCATTTAGTAGTTAACTGATTCATTGTGATCATTCTACCTGTATTGCAGTTGTGGAAGAACATGATTCCAGTCTGCGCATACAAACTTGAGAAAATATACTAAAGGGTACTATGTTCCTTGTTGTGTGTCCACTTTTTCATGACCATCTTTTTAAATCTCACCAAGCAAAGAACAGGACAAGCAAACAGCAACAAACAGCTGTTATGGTCAGCAACACAGCAGTTACATGTTATTGGCTGTATACTCACTTTTACTTTTTACTTGGGGATAAAATACACATGCCATGTAGGAGCAGAAGAATCTTTTGAGGAACAGTAGGGAATGCTCTCTCGGAAACTTAATCTGGGAATACACCTGAGCTGTGTCTTCTTCCCCTTACAACAATTGAGTGTGAATGTGGTAGCAGAGGCAACAGCAACAGGAGGCAACAACAGCAGGAGATGAAGTGGTTGTGTGCTCCGTTCTAGCAATAAACATCTGATTCTTAGTTTAATGAACTTGTCCCTGCTGTCATTTTTCTGGGTCTTGTGTTTGTGCTAGCCCGATAATAAATAGACTGTGAAGTTATATAATGGCATTTCTGCTGTCCTTTTTAGCTGAAGTAATTATCCAGTTTCTTATACTTCACTGTGTAGCCTCATAAAAACCTCATTTAATCCATCCCAGTCACATTTTACATATTTTTCCTTAATTTGCACTGATGACATGAGTTTTTGGCACCATTATTAAGTGATAATGAGACTCAGACAGTTTTCCATTTGATAACTTTTTGTTTGATCTTGACTTTGCATACTTCTGTATCTCAACAGTAATGGATTCTACCATACCAGTAGCACAGAGAAAGAGGGGGAAAAAACTGTCAGCATTGTAGTTTCTGAAGTTGTTAACCCTGTCTGTACCCAGTAGCTGTATACAGTGGTAGCACTGTTTTTCAGTTCATTTTATTGCTCTTGCTGATATGGCTCATGTCAAGGGAGTATGAGAAGATAATTGTTTCCTATAATGTCCTAAACTTTAGAAGCGTTTTGCCTAGTCCAGTGTCTGGGATTTTTTAATTTTGTTTATTTTTTTTTTTAAAGCAGAGGGATGACAAGTCACAAGAACTATGTTTGATATTGTGCTTCTGAGAACAGTCAAGGAAAATGCTGGATCAAGTTTAGAAATCATTATTTCAGTTGCACAGTAACCTTATAATGGTTAGAAAACAAAATAAAAAAGGATTGTTTTCTTCAGGCTCCTTTTGGTTCTCAAATCCTGGAATACTTTTGGTTAAATAAGAGGAAAGTCTACAGGATTCACAATAATAAAGAAGTTAATTGTTACAGGATGTTGTTACTGGACTTTATCCATAAATATTTGGACAGCTTTATGTCCGGAGCTGCCTTTTAAACTAATGCCACTGAGTTGTTACCAGCAGTAAATTTTCAGCTGGGAAACTGTCATGGTGTCTATTACACAGCTATTCAAGAAAACAGACGCAGATTTGCAGGGATCTTCAGTCCTATGGCCAATTTAATGAATTATCAAGTTGCAAGATTGCTCATTATGTTATTTATTTTAGACATACCTTTAGTGACAACAGAAGATTGTGTTTGAAAACTGTCTTTGTATATTTGCTGGTTTGATTATTCAATATTCTGTCAGTATTTGAACCTGTGTGTATGAGCTAGGTAATGCAAAACAAAAATTCCTTTTCTGAGGGTCGGAAAAATTTACATTAATAATAAGTCATCAGTTATATATATTTTAATGTCTAATTTCTGGCTTGCTTTTGCTTCTATTTCAAAAGTAACAATATAAAATGCAGTGTAAAGATATACTTACATGAACTATCAAAGCCATTGTATCTAATTTGCATTGCCTGACCACTGTCAACAGCTCTGTTGAGGTATTCTGCAGCTGTGAATTTTTTTAATGTTTCTGTGGAATGTATGATTAGTGGATGGTTTTGGTATAGACACTGACTTCTAAAATTATGTCCTGTATCAAGCCAGTCAGTGAGCAGTTGTTAGCTCTTAGCAGTTTTGTTCACAACAGGAAAAAGATAAATCCCTTAAAAGGAATTAGGAGTTCTTAATCATGTCCCTTCTCCCTGCTATTTATTTGAGTTTTAAAATGTTCCTTTTAAAAAAAATATAGAAAAAATATGTTGAATTACTTTCTTCAAGTCTTATTCGTGTTCTGGCATATGAATTCTGCTTATCTCTAAGCATGCCTTCTCCTGGAACTACATATAGCAGGGGTGGATTTGCATTAACATTGTTACAGCATTGACGTACAACAGTAAAAGCATAACCCTTTAACTATTACTTTACTGTTTGTCAGTATGAATTGCAGCTCTAAGTGCTGGATATGTCATCATGTCATACTGTGTACATTGTCTTTAGTTTGTAGCACAGCTCTGAAAGGCAGAGCAAGAGAAGGGCTATGGAAATACCTTCAAAAATAACGGTAAAAGTATACAATTTACTGGCTATGGAGTGCAAGAGGTAAACTCTTATCTGAATGAATTTGTAATACAAATAGGTTTCTCAAGCAGTTGCTAGTTTGATCTATATTCCTGTTGTAGTATTTTACTTTACAGATCCTTTTGAGAAATATTTGCCCCCCAAAATAAACTGCATTTCATATTTTCTTACTGATAAGATGAACGTCCTGCTTTTTCTTTGCAGTGTCAAGCAAATAGAAATAGTCAGCAAAAATAATAAATTCACTAGCCTCCATCTAAAACCACTTTCTCTTCCGTATTTATGAATAGATTTATTACTACCTCATTGACCTGTGAGCAATTTAATTATCAAGACACTACTCGACAATCAGTAAGTTTTACAGATATTCATGGAAATAAATTACTTGAAGGGTACTGTGTTAAGAGACTCAAGGACAAAACAGGTCCTTCCTCTTATCAGTGGGAAAACTTAAAATAACTGGGATTTAATTGGGAGCAGGGCACATAGGTTACAAAAGAAATTATAAGATTTTCTATCACAATGGATTTTCAGATTATGATATTATTTGAAGTACTGAACTTGAAGTATAAAGATCTCTAGTAACTTTGCATACTGAACTTGAATTATAGAGAGCTCTAGTAACTTTGCATTGCAGCTGCTATTGTAGGGTAGTTCAGCAACTGTTAAACATAACAATCAGTATATGGAAGGTCTAAAAATATTTAGAAATTAAGACAGTCTTTTCTTATTACTGTTCAAATTGATGTAACTTGCACTGAATATTTTTCTACTCCTTGTAGAAAAGATTGATATTTCTCAATAGCTTATTCTGGTAAAAAGAGTTGAACAGGTCTCTTCAGTGTTTAGAATGTGAATCTAACTCAGAGTCACTCAGACTCTTTCAAACACATAAATATAAGCATCTTGTTAATATTAGTGTAGGCAAGATGTAAAAATAAACAACTCCATGTTGTCCAAAATATTCCATATTTTGTTTCAATAGTGAAGACTATTATTTTTCACCCCAAATGCAAAAAGTAAGCTATTATTTTTCCACTATGTAAGCCAGCCCAGAAGACCTTTGCAGTGAAAGCTGAATTCAGAGGTTTTCTGGTATGTTACTTGGGGAGAAATTGTATATGGTACCTGGTGACACCACTGGCAGTTCAGCCTTCTAAAAATAATATCCATTACTTCTGTTATAAGCAATGGAGCTTTTTTAAGTCTTATTTTCTGAAATATTTACATCTGAACATTTGTTTTCATTAAGAAGTAAAAAACGAAGGGAAAAAAATGGAATGGGGAAGATTTAGGAAATGTTATTTCCTTGTATTTTTTACAAACATTCATCCTTAAAGATAATGTTAGGGAATACCAGCTTGATCTTAAAGTCCTTGTCAGTCACAAGACCTTGTATATGAAATAAGAATGAAGACTCTAAAAGAGTACACATCTGCCTCTATCTGCTTTGACTAAGGAGCTCTGCCTGTGTTCTAATGGGCCACAGACCTCTGTTGCCTTGTCAACAGTAATGTTAGCTCCCTGTTTTAATGAAGCCCAGAGCACACAGTAATGGAAGATACATTGGAGCTGACAATACACTACTGAGTAATCTCAATGTTGTGAAATGTACTTGGCTGAGTGTATTTCTCAGCTGAAATGGGTCAAGGAATCTTTTAACACTGTGAATGTTTTTTCTATATGATCTGTTCTTGTGCTGCTTCAAGTGTATTCTGTCAGTAAGAATGTTTTGTCTATGACCTCACCATATGTGTCACATAAAAGCACATATGCCATCTTTTGGACTTCCAGTAATGCTTTTCTGTTGAAAGTGAGGAAAATAAGGACTGTTGCAAAGAGCCATGTGGTAGGAAAACACATGTAAACAAAATTTGTTAGGCAGAACTTAAAAGTTTTTTCTCTTCTACAAATATATTTTTTACAGCATTGGAGATCACATAAAACAATAGTTCTTAACTGGTTTGTCATGCATCAAATTGAGATGGGAAAATAATCCTTTTCCTGAGGACCTTCTGACAAAGGAGGAGGATTGTTTCTGAATGCATATAAATGAAAATATTTTAAAATTTATTTGTCCTTCCCTTGGTCTAATTTTTTTCTTCTCTGTTAAGACAGAAACAACCACTGAATTTTGTATTTCCTAGACATTATGGAGAGCCAAGACTCAAGGGATATACAGGAGTTCTGGAGATCATGTAGTTTGAACAGAAGTAACAATATTAGGAGGAAGAGGGCTTAACACACTTTTCCTCTAGGGCATAATGGTTTTCTATAGGATATATCTTAAACTTTTGTCTGCCCTTGCACATGTGTATGATATATATAAAAATACTACTGCTAAATATATGAGCCAGCAAGAATAAACAAAAAAAAAAAGAAAGCAAACTCATGGTATAACAGGAATTTAGATGCTAAGCGCGTGTCTTATTGCCCTGTTAATGTCTGACTAAATACTTCTATAGGATCATAGTAGCACAAATAATATAAAATCTAAATAAAGTATGTATATTTTTCCATTAATGTCTTGATAAGTCTAAATGCAGAAGACCAAAGAAATGAGAACTGCATTAAAATACATGAAGAATCTAACAGCAGTGATACCCACAAAATGTTTTATATTTTATGAATAAAAGCAGGGGTAGTGTTAGTATAATTAACAGAGACTATGTATCCTCATAGTTACAGATGATCATCATATTCGCCTTGGATTTGTAGTGGTGGTATAATTCAGGCACACCACTATACATTTCTGTAAAACTGTTATATCTTGTAACAGTGTTGTTCTTTAAATTGGTAAACTGCAGCGAGAACAGTTACTGTTCTCACATGATGCTGAGAACACTGTGAATGAGGTACTGTAAAGACTTCCCTCATTTCTTTTCTATATGTTCTGTCCAGCTGCTTCCAAGGTGAGAAGAAGCAGAGTGAATTGGGGTAGGAGGGAGAGATGGGCAGCAATATCCTTCTGCAGACTAGAAACCTGGTGGTGAAACTGGGTGTTGCAGATACTCCAAAGAACACACAGATGTTTGCACCATGACCCCCTTTTTTGACAAATCTTTCTTTTTAAATTTTGTGGATTTAGCACCTTTAGCACCTCATACCTCCTAAGCGTGCACACACACATTGAAAACAATGATATTCTAAATAGTCTTTTTCTTGACTTCAAAATGCTACTTCTAAAGGTAGCCTCCTGCTTAAGCAGACTATACTCCTCCCTAGTTCATGGTCCTTCAGCTACCTCTGGATTTACAGTTCTCCAACTTGTTTTGTTGTGGGGGTTTTGGGGTGGGTTTTTTTGTTTGTTTGTTTTTTAATTTTCATGAGTTCTTTATAAAAGTTTGGGTCTATATTAATGTTCTGCAGTCACAGTGCCTCAGACCTGTCTGTCAAGTTGTAATCATTAGTCTGTTCTGACAAATAATCACATAGATTTCTTTGCCACTGTATCACATTATGTGTAATTTTCTGTTCATCATTACTAATGCTGTGTTTTAGCATTGTTTTTCTAAATAAATCATCTCTTTAAGTGTGTTAAAATATTCATTCAGGTTCAATCTTGTGTTATTTCCTTTCCAAATTTCTCATGTGTTTTAATTGCTGATATACTGTGTCTTCCACTGGGACTCGCTATGCTCCTAATCCATGCTTTAAGCTAAAATTAATGATGTCTGTTTATAACGTTTTTTTAAACTCTGTAATGTAATGAATGAAGCCCTTTGGAACTGTGCACGTAGTTCTTGGTTGCTCAGAATAATCACTAATGAAAGACAACTGAGAAGAGATCAGTTAGAACAATTATGTTGTCTGATGCATCAAGACAGAGAATGAAATAAGTATATATGAGTCTTAAAATCACAAATGAAGAAGGGGTAAATGCTCAAGGTATAGTCTGACAGGTTGCTGGTGGTGCACAGCAATGCATATATCTTTACTGGATATTTTGTCACATGATAATTTAAAAAGATGTGAAAGCACTGTAGTTGCTCAGCCAACAAAAAGTCTATATTAGATTTTAAATAGATTTCACTTGAAGTAAGGAGATTTATCTGTTAGAACAGGTTTTAATCTACTTACTGTAACTAAAGAGTAATTCATCCAACTAAGAATAGGCCCAGATCAAAATATTCTGCTTTTGTCTTAGAATCCGAGTTCTTCAATAATATTACATAATCTGTACTTTCAGCATTGTAATTCATGTACAAATGTATGTATAATTAAAAAAAGGCTTTCTGAAAATAGAGATGGTTCATGTAAAGAGTTGTAGAGTATGGGAGATGACACTTGGAGGTTAATACTCTATAAAAAAATCTAGAGGAGGACTTTTGGTTAAAATCAATCAAAAAAAACCCCTTATTGGGTATCTTCATATCATTATTTTTTTTTGGTAACTGAAAGAATTTGCTCTTTAGAAAACCCATAAGCAACTTGGGGTATTCCACTGCAATGATACCACTACCTTTCTGTTTCTTAATATTGATTTGAAATGTTGCTAAAGAGGTTACCTAACTTAAGAGAGAAACTCATGCAGGTATCTTGAGACTTCTGGATTTTTAATTTGGTCACAAATGAAAGGATGACTAATATGTTTACTTGCTAGGAATGAATAACGTTAATTGGTGACATGTTTGATTAAAATCTCTGCATTTGAAATCGAATAGGAGAGAAGAAGTGTTAATGACTTAAACTCCCTTTGAGTCATGCTATTCCCACTAACCCTCCAAATACAATAGAGCACAGTTTCAGCCACACAAGGAAATATAAATAAAAGATTAACCACCTCCTAAAACCTGGTACTAGATCAGAAATTTGAGTCAAGTTAGCCAGTATGCTGAGCCTTATACCAGGAACAAAACACTGATTTATGTACAGAAATAGACTACTTCGCTTGAAGGTGAGAATCACATAAAGATAGTTCTTTTCAGATTGTGATTGGAAATTCTGACTGTTTTGGCTTTGCTACTCCAAAAAATAATAATAAAAAAAAAAAACAACCAAAAAACCAAACAAACAAAAAACAAACAAACAACAACAAAAAAAAAACCAAAACAAAACAAAACAAAAAAAAAAACCACAAACATAATTTGGCTAATACAGCAGCAGCATGCATTTGCTTTTATTTAAACTTGTGGTAATATCCTGCTATATCCTTTTAGAGATGCATACAAAGATGTACAAACAGAAGCCTTTTTAAAAAATTCCCATGAAACTGTAAAGCAGAATCAGTGATTTCTGTCCAGTATCCCTGATTTTTCTCTGGTGCTTCATTTGTGTGTTTTCTTTCTTGTCTGTGTGAAAGTTATCTGCCTGAGTTTGGGGAATGTATTAGACTGCATAAGGCAAAATCCAAGCTCTACAATTCTGAAATGCCAAGTTTGTACATTGAAGGAAATAATAAATTTTAAGAACTTAGTTAAGATGGTGGACTAATCATTGTTTTTATCCTGCTTCTTAAGCTTATGATTTTAAGTTGTGGGATTTCTTGTTTTGCTGATGAATTCATGGTAGCTTCTGTTATGCTGCTTCTCATGCTAAAGAGTGTTTGGTAAGGAGATAAGAATGGATTGATGGTAGACAGTGGAATATATTGGTGAGAAATGAGATTTCACAATAGCCAGCAAAGGAAAGAGACAGAAATGCTGAAAATTACTGAATGTACCCAGATTCTTCTTACTCCTAAAGTTAAAATTTATTGCCAAGAAAATATGAATAGTAGTATCTGTTTTTTTCTTTTTTTTTTTCTTTTTTTTTTAAATATCAAAACCATCTATAGTGAAAATAGACTTCAGCCTGTTTAAAAGTGCTATCAGTGACTGGTAATGAAGTGCTTTAGTTCTAAAAGTTCATTTCAGGTGAAAAACTTTCAATACTGTGAAAACTTAATTCTTCTTTTCTAGATTGCAGACTTGCTCAACATGCTACAAAAGGAGAAAGATTAGCAAAGAATTTTTTTTTACTGCAGAATATCCAATAAAAGAAACCTGAATATTTGCATGCTTCTTTCTTTGCACTGTCTCTCTTCTATAAGCCAGATCTGAGAACATAATTATTTGAAGAAAGTGAGTCAAAAATAATTTTCTCCATTTCAATACAGAAGAGATGGCAAAGGTTGTCTTGAATTCAAAATTCTCCAAAGGATTGAAGAAAAAAGTGTTTCTTAAATTTACTTGGGGCATGAATACTGTGACAATTGCAGGGACTGCCAGTTGGAATAATAACCCAGTAAAACTGGCTTTTGTTATTAAAACTTTTAAAATTAAACATCACATTAAAAGTGTAGTGGCCCCTGGACTTGAATTTCAATACAATAGTTTTTGTTAAATCTATAGAAATTATAGCAGTTTTGCAAAATGGGGGCGATAATGTCTGACTATACTTTGGGGGCTTTGCATCAGCCAGGAAAGTAAGTTCTCTGTGGGATGCATGATAAAAGTGATCATTTGATTCAGCTACCATTTTTAAGTAGATCTTGTCCTGTAGAAGTCACTCCTATCTGCAACAGCCTGCCTACTCTCTGAAATAAAGAAATCCAAAGATGTGTGATAAATTCATAAAACCTGTAAGTCGTGGTCTCTGTTAAAAAGATAGAAGTTTTCAGTATAAAAGACAAATGCTGGTTCTTGTGTTTTGGTTGGAAGCAGAGGAAAAAGAAGTCTTTTTTCCAATTTGCAAGTTATCATTTACTTCCCATGCAGAGAGGGAGGTTGCACAGCCTCTATTTACTGTAAAGAAACATTCATTGTTTGACTAAGCCATCTTGCAATGAATGGTATTTCTGGGTATTTCTGCCATGCTAATAATCTGGTTTGTTTGCCATACAAGGTCCACTGGAAAGGAATAGATTTTGTTCTTTCATTGGCAGGCAAATAGAAAAGTCATAATTTCTGCTGAAATGCACTATTTTCTCTTTAGAGTCCAGCTGTCTGTGTCTTCCAGTTATAAAAATACTGATAATTGTTATAGCCAGAAGAAGTCTCATGTGCATTAGAGGAGTTGTTTTATGAAATCTTAGTAAATCATTGTACCCCAGGTGGAAACACTAGACTTTCTCATTCTGGGGCTTGTTATCAGAAGGTCATCTGAAACACATTTACCCATCAGGAAGAAACAAATTTGAGTTGAAGCCTCTGAAAAAGAAGTGGAAGGAAGAAAGTCCTGTGAATCTTTCGGTTAGAATTAATGTAAATGGTCTTTAATCTTTAGACAAGAATTTGACATCTGAGATGGTTTCTTAGACTCTATAGTCAGAGAAGATCTGAATTTTTGAGTCATCTAAGGTGGATGTTCTGGCCCTGACTCTGAGCGACTAAACTAGTTCATGTGCATAAGTCTAACTTTGAGATGTATCACAACATTTAAGCATGACTGTCTTGAGATAAAAAGTTCTAAAGACCCTAAGAGTTATAATTCCCTCCACAGTGATTTTAATCTTCAGTTGACATTCTTACATAACAAGGCAATGTATCTAAAGCCTTAATTAATTTCCTTAGCATCTCAGTGTGTCTGTGTTAATCCTGCAGACAAGACTTTCTGGGCACTGGCTTTCCTGTACAGAAATCTGATCAGAAAAAATACCATGAAAGAGGAATTCCCTTTTTCCATACAATGAGTATTATTTTCCACTGATTCCAAAGAGAACATATGGTAATGATTGAAATTATTAAATCTAGAAAGAGAAAAAAGATTTGCCTATCCTCAGGCAGATCTTGCATTCTCAAGATATTAAAATGAAAGCGTATGGAAAGCAGGACTGCGGGAGAAACTTGCTTAGTATTTCTCAATTATTTCCAAGGTTTTTTTAGCTTTGAGGTTCACTATTAAAAGAAGAAGCTGCTAATTGTCATAATGTTCATAGAAGATGGTGGCTTTATTAATTTTATGGTATTTCTGTGGATTATTTGCTTTGCAAATAAGGCAAAAGCTGTTTCTAAAATTACTGTAAAACTAGTCTGTTGGTGTGGAAAATTTTCTGTGGCTTCATTTAAACTGTAGTTTGAAAAACCTTGGTTCAGTCACAGAAATGGAAGTGCAGGTAGGATTTATAGAAAGTTCTGAGGCATTTGAATGTCAAATGGCAGTCACTGATGGGGCACATGCAAAAAATTAATAAATACATTAAAGAAACAAGACTCTAGGAGATCATATTTTCTCCATTTTCCTCTAATATTTTCTTTCATTTCCATCTATTAGTTTTTAAACTGATGGCTTAATGAGCAGTGGCTTTCATGGTAGTTGCTTTCTGGAAGGTAGGTGGAAAGAAACACCCCAAAATAAATGCCCCAAGAGAATATTGACAGAAAAATTATAACATGGCAGATATTGGAAGTAACCATTTTATGAATAACATGAATACAGGATAATTTCTGTCACAGCTTTCAGCTGGGATCCAACAAAGAGAGTGACATTTGTAGTTAGAGGGCTCATGGAATTACTTTCAAAGAAGGTTTTTTGGAACTTAGGTTTTTCTGGTTTCCTTAGTTTGCTGCAATTTGTTAGGAGAGTTCTTTTCTTTTGTCGTATAGCATCTTGCAGGAAGCAGGCTGTAGATTATCTTCTGGTAGTTCTGATTGTTTATCAGAAAATTTTCTCTTACATTATTTAGTGCAACAGTATAGAGAGAGAGTCAGAAAGGTTGCTATGAATTAATGAAGAGGTTTATAAGGTTTATACACTAATGTGTATTAAACGCTCTGTGGATAATATTTTGAGATGTGACCTTTAGGGATTACTCTGCCAAACAGCTGAAATGGCTACATAAAAAATCAGTCTGAAATGGGGAGAAACTACTTGAGTCATAACCAAAGCAATTCTCTGAATGTGAACTGGGGAGGGTGGGAAGAGGGGAGGCTTAAAGAGTAAACTGAAGTGTGTTTTTTAGTAGCCCACATTTTAAAAGGATACAATGATAAGCAGGGACAAAATAGCGTGACTCAGTTATAGTGCTTAAAATAAACTGACTTTGCAGCAAATGGACTGATACTCCTGAAAGTACTTCTTAGTCACCGAGCAGCAAGGGAATAAAGCTTGTGTGAATCGGTAATTGGCAAGGATAACTGCTCTCTGAAATGTTTTCCGACCATTTTTTTCCCTTCATGAAAACAGTACTTGTTTGCATTCTGGAAATGTGCTTTATGACTACACAGTATTCCTTAAACTAATAGGAAACTTTCAAGAATTTTCTAAGAAGTTATAAATATTTAATATTTCTACTCTAATACCTTGCCATGATTAAGACTTCAGCATTGGAACAAATGGTGTCTCTTGTAACAAAGTTACTTAAATATAACAGTGGCTTAAAAAATATATTTGTATCAATGGGGAAAGCAGAATATCATCAGTCATCTTGAATTAGAATATATTAAGACCATGCAAAGTGGTTCTTGGCATTTTTTTTGCAAAGCCTCTATGCTGCTCTGAACTTGAAAAATCGCTTCTGCTCTTGAGTATTTGCTATATGGCTTCTTCAGGAATCACTGTCTAATGATGTCTAAAAAAATTAAAGTTTCTCCACTGATCACCGTTATAATACTTACACAATTTAAATAAGAGGAATTAAAATCCATCATTATTATGGTGTTGTTTTGCTGTGACAGCCTCCCTGACTTCCACACAACCATACGAGTCATGACTCATCAAAACTGCACTGTCAAAAACAGCAGTCAGTGATCTGCCTTCCTACATGGTTGTATAGCATTGATCATACTCAACAGAAGACAATAAAGCTATTGGAGACTGTAATTTACTGCCCTTTTCATTAATTATCACAGCCAGGAATCTTCATGGGTCCTTTCTGTTCTTCATGGTCAGATTTCAAGTGTAAATGCACCCATGTCATCTTGTGACATGCAGTCAGACTGTGGCCTGGACCCAGATGCTGAAAAGAAGCCAGGGGATTCAAAACTTTGCAAACAGCAGTGACTGAGTTCTGGAAAATATGGTATTGAAAATTACACTAAATGTTGAAAGAAAACAAACAAACAGGCAAACTGACCACCGTTCAGCAACCAGTGTGTGTAGTGAACATAAGACACACCTCTAAATGTGTCTTAAAATAATGATGGTTAAAGTTATTGCTGTATAGAAGGTGTCCTAATTAGAAGGAATATCTCTGTGAAGGAAAACATAGAAAGCAACTGAAACAGTTCCCAATTTGTTTGTATGCAAATTGCATGTTATTTAAGCAACAAAACATACTAAACTTTTGGGACTGACTTAAGTGTGTCAGAAAACTTAGACTGCCAGTTTTAACTACACAAATGAATGTAGAAGGAATTTTTTCAGGATTAATAGGCCCTTTGCAGTAGATCTTCTATATGATAGAGAAAATGAAAATAGTGTTTGCTGCTAACATAATTCTCATAAAAATCATTGTATTTGCTTGCATACATACAGCATTTTGATTATTTTTTCTATAACTTAGCACAGCACTTGTCTTAAAACAGTTTCTGGGAATTAAGTGTTAGGAATGGAGAAAAGATAAGGAGTATTCCAAATGTTGCACCTATTGTGTGTTATGTGGTTGGCATTAGTATTCAGTATTACTATATAATAGTTTCAGAACTCACAGACAATAAATGTGAAGTTTAAAAAAAAAAATCAGAAAGAGTAGCTTCTATTTTAAGTTTCTGCTTGTATTTTAATTTACCTTAACTGAAATCTAACTATGATCTCAGTTAACAAGTCAACCACAGGAATTCTTGGTGGGTTGAACTAGACCTGACCAAAGGTATTTGAGTGCAGGTGTCAAGGTGTTGGTAGCCGAGTTAGGGAGGGGAAACTGCAGAAGTGGATTCTGTGAGAAAAGATGTGGGGCTGCCATGTGCTGGACACAGCTGATTCCAGTCTGCTCCATATCAGACCCATTATAGGACACAGCTGAGACCATCAGCCAAGCTGGTGGCACCTGTGTGAAAACAGTTAAGAAGGGGCATAAAACACTGAGGGGAAGAGAACAGGTCAGAGGTGGGAACAACAAGGTCTGAGGAAAAGGAGGTGTTCTGTGGCAGAGTGGGTGCAGCCTGTGGAGGATGAAGCATAAGAAAGGAATGAGAAAGAAGGAGCAGCAGAAGGAAGGGTAAGAAACCAAGAGTGGCAGAGAGAAATCACTAAGCACTGACTGTGACATCCTGCAGTCCTCCTTGCCTTGCTGAAGGAACTGAGTGTAACTTGTGGCAATAGCAAGGGAGGAGAGGTGTCTGGCATGAAGTGGAGGCTAGAAAGGAGATGAGGTGTTTGAAGTGAAGTGAGCCTGGAAATGAAGCTGGGCCTGGCAGGTGTTTTTTCCTAAGTATTTAAATATCATCCTTTTTTCCCAGTACTTGAATTTGTATTTAAATTTAGGTTTTGTTAACAGGCAATAAATGAACTTAAATTTCCTAAATTGAGTGTTTTGCCTACAACAGTAATTGAAGAGAAAGATCCCTGTCTTTATTTTAACCCATGAGTTTTCTCACTCTTCTTCTTCCTATTTTCTTCCCTGTCCCGTGGGGAGCGAGCTAGCTTCTGGATGGATCTTGGTTGCTAGCCAGGGCCGCAACACACAAATATATTAAATGGAACTAAATGCAAACATAATCCAAATCAAAATAAATGTCACATGATGCTCTGTCCTTGACTCTTCTTTTTTTTTTTTTTTTTATCTGTTTCATGGTGCAGGTGATAATCCAAAATTTCCTTGGCCTCTAAAAGAGACATCATGTTGTCCCTTACCACTGAAGCAAGTTGTCTTAGAGGTGTGATGGCTGCCAGTGCCTAGACTATTTGTAATTGATAATGGCCTCCTAAGGGCAAGAAATGTAATAACCACATTGTTGCACCTGGGACCAAAACCAGAAATGCAGTTATACTTCAGTCTTTTATGACTGTGAAGGTCTTTGCTTAGAGCTTGCTTTCTCAGTGTGTGCACCACCTACGAGGCCAGGATAGAATAAGATCTATTTAAGTGATTATGATGAAGTAATGGTGCACACATAGCTTTTGTTTAATCTTCTGATTGAGCTTCTGTAAAATCTGCATTCCTGGGGTTCCCCTCTGACTACAAACACCAGTAGATTGCCTCCAGGGGAATAATTGTCACTTAGAAACACAAATCTCTAGATTCATATTTATAAACTGATGTATTAAAGTTAGATTTTTCTGCTTGTAAAGAGTGAAAGGTGGTTGCTGACAGGAGCAAATTTCCAGAAAGATGTAGAAGCTAGAGAAATTCCACAAATAGTAGTTTGAAGATGGCTGAAAAGCTCAGATGCATTGCTGCTCTATGTACTCTATAACAATTGCATATTCATTCCCCCAGTGTTGCTAATGATAACGTTTTATTAATCGAGGGGTTTGTGCATGTTTATTAAGGGAAGCAATTCAGTTGTGAAGCTAAAACTTGAATTTAAGAGACTTTTCTAAGGATAAATCGTGTGTGGAAAACACATAGATTTAGAATATTAATATACATTGAATGCTACTCAGTAATGAACTGTTGTCATCATAGAATATATCTGGGATGGCACAGCAGAACATCATGCCTTTCCCAGCTTACATGTGCTATTGCTAGAACTATTTTTTGTCTGTAGCTTATTCTGTGAATACTTTTCGCTGTATGCATAAATGCATGTTAGATCTTCCTTGTGCTTAACATACAGCATTTTGATTATTTTTTCTATAACTTAGCACAGCACTTGTCTTAAAACAGTTTCTGGGAATTAAGTGTTAGGAATGGAGAAAAGATAAGGAGTATTCCAAATGTTGCACCTATTGTGTGTTATGTGGTTGGCATTAGTATTCAGTATTACTATATAAAAAGTTAAAAATAAGTATCTAGCATATTTGACCTCTGAAATTCAGATTGATCTCATTTCTTTTGACCTTTAGTGTTATGTGAACTGTATGTTTGGATAGGTGAATCACTTGTTGAACCATCTCTTTAGTTCAGTGAGCCGGGACAAGTATTTCTTCTGCATTAGGAATGCACAATTTACCTTTACCTTTTAACTGTAGGCAAGATGAATCTTTCACATAGTGCAAGGAACACTGCTGGAGCTGTTTGCCTTGAGTACCTTTTTATATCTCTCTTGCACATGATATGGCCAAATACAAAGAGGTACTGTTCTAATTTTCAAATTGCCAGCTAGGAAATTTCTACTTTGAAACCATAATAGTCTTGGATGCTAAGTGGGGTACGTGTGCAAAAAAAAGTGGTGATGAAAAGTAAATTGTCAAGTGTGAAGCTTTTATTATTCTTTAGAAGTAATCTTTTCCATTTAAAATTGGTAGACTAAACTAAATTTTTTTTAAAAAAATAGTGTTAGGAGGCAGCAATTTTAGTAAAATTGTAGATGGGTAATAAAAAGTACTCCTACTTACCCTAAAAATATACTGAAATTAGAGATTTATGGAATTACCTGCAGAAGTGTTTATTTTCTAGCAACAGGTGTTTCCTGAGCTGAGTCTATCCATGAAACTTATGCAGCAGAAGAAAGTTGTTCTCCAAGGAGAATTTCATTGGAAGTCCACATAAACAGTATCGATCACATTTCCTTTCTCCAGTTCACTGTTGTCACTTGAAAAAGTTATGGTATGGTTCTGCAGTACATCAGCAGCAAAAGGAAGACCAAGGGAACTGTAGCTTCGGTGCTCAGTGAAACCTCATAGCAAAAGATACAGGAAATAATGACAAGCAATGCCACTTTCACCTCAGGTTTTACTGGTGTGGCTTGTCCTCGAGCCTGACTTCATGGTAGACTCTTCAGGAGTTAAGTGCAACCTGCACTACAAGAAGATCAAGTCAGGGACTATATAAACTGATTGAACATGCAAAAGTCCATGGAACCAGGTTAAATGCCTCCAAGGCTACTGAGGGTGCTGTTAGATGTCACTATGTGGCCATTCTCTAATGTTTTCAAAAGGTCATGGCATTTGGAGAAGGTTCCTGTTGACTGGAAAAGCGCAAATGTCACAGCTGTCTTCAGAAAGGACAAGGAAGGGGAACCAGGGAACTACAGTCTGCTCTTCTTCCGCTCTGTCACCAGGGAGGTTATGGAGCCAGTTCTTCCAGAAACTCTGTCCAGATGCATGAAAAATAAGAAAGTGATGGGAAGCAGCCAGCACGTTTTAGGTAGGGCACACTGTGCCTGGCCATCCTTCTCTGATCAGATAGCTAGTGGTGTGGATGAGAGGAAATCAATGAATATTTTTTTTACCTTGATTCTAGCAAGACCTTCCATAGTATCCTTATAGCCAAATCAGAGAAATGTGGGTAGAAAAGTGGCTAGACTCCTGGTCCTCAAGGGCTGTGATCAGTGGTACAAAATCCAACAGGTGGCTAGTATTCCGCAGGGGTGGATAAGGGAGCTAATAATGTTTTAATGTCTTCAGTAATGATGTGGGTGATGGGAGGAAGTAGACTGCATCAAGTCTGCAGATAAGTCCTGGCTGAACATGAGTCAACAATGCAGCAATGAAGTCTAAATGCATACTTGGCTGTATTAGTAAGAACATAGCCAGCAGGTTGAGGGAGGTGATTCCTCCTCTCTGTTCAGCACTTGACACCAGTTCTAGGAAGCTGTGTCCAGTTTGGGGTTCTTCAGTACAACAACAACAAAGAGACATTGATACACTGAAACAAGACCAGTCAAAGGCCTTGAAGATGTTCAAGGAGGGCTCAGCACATAAGATACAAGAAGAGGCTGAGAGAGGAGTAGAGGGGGAGGCTCAGGGGAGGCCTTCTGAAGATGTTAGAGGGATCTCACAGTAACATCTGCCAGCACCCTCAGCATTGCTGTCCTCAGGTGACTAATTGGGATAGTGTTGGTAAGGCAGACAGACTCTTCTCAGAGTCTCCTCACAGGATGCAACAAGGGAAGTTAAAATTTGATGTAAAGAACAGGGGTTTATTTTTTTTCACTTTGAGGGTGGTCCAACACTGCAACAGGTGCCTAGAGAGCTTGTGGGATCTCCATTCCAGAAGTCACTGGACAAGGCACTGAGCAACCTGATGGAAATCAGCCCTTTTTTAAGCCTGATTGCAATGAGATGGTCTAGAGAGGCCCCTTCTGAGCTAAGTTGTTCTGTGATTCTCTCACTTGTCAATGATACTTGCATTTACAAAAGCTGTGTTGACTGGTCTATTGTGCATAATATTTTTTTTATGTTTCTGCCATTTCTATTACTTATTATCATTAGAGGAGTAAATACAGGAGCCTTTCTAGAAGTTGTCATTGCATCTGCCGCCTTCCAGGCCTTGTATTCTGAGGTGATTTTAGAGGTGTTATGTATCCCAGTTTGTGGTTCACTAGTTCACCCTTGAGTTCATTTAGTAATTTCTGGATCAATTACATTTGTTTCTCATGAGCTGTTTCTCATGACCCTTTTTCAATTAGTTACACAATGTTTCGTACATGTACTTCAGTTTGAGAGGGTTCCTTTAGCTGGTCACTCTCCATGCCCTCCCAGACTGTTTCAGCATAGGAAACTGCACTGAATACAAATTCAAATAAGTCATTTAGATTCTCAGCAATTGCCTTGTTGTCTTTGTATGCTTCTGTTGTGCTCATCCTTTCATTCTGCAAAGTCTCTAGGAGGCATTCTGCTCTGGATGTATTTGAGGGAAGATTTATTACTAGTTTTCATGTGTTTTTCTAGTTGTTCCTTCTTGGCCGGTGTTCCTTGTGTTTTTTACATTTAGCCTGTCAGAATTTATTATCCCTTCTATTTACTCCATTTGGACATGATACAGCTTCTTGAATGATGCTGCTTCTAGTAACTGCTCTTCAGCACTGCTGGCTTGCTTTTATTTGAGTCTTTATTCCTTCCCTTCATTTCTGCTTTCCAAGGTGTTCATTTGCTGCCTGTTCCCTTGTGATTAAACCCTGATCTGCTTTTGGATTCTTCTCCTGAATCTCAATCTTGCAAGTAATAAATGGACGCTGTGCTGCCTGCATGACAGGAGTTATGATCTGGAAGCAGACATTTAACTTCCTTTGTTTCTTTAGCAGTTGTCCTTTATAGTCCCAGCTACTGACTCTTCTACAGCGATTTTTCTTTCTCTCGCAATGAAACTGTTCTCTTGCCTCTTCTCTGCTTGCTAGCCCAATGAGTGTCAGTGATTTTTTTTTTTTATTTTTTTCCTCTCAAATATTTTTTTAAGCTGTTCCTTTTTTTGTTTTTTTAAGCATGTTTTTAAAGTGTAATGGCACTTAGCCACCTAACATGTTGTATTTATTTCTTAAACTTTCTGAAATTATAAAGAACAATGGTAGATAGCTAAGGACAGATTGAATTTTGCTCCCAATCCTCTCTCTTCACCTATCTTACCTTTAGTAGTCTCTGTAGATACAGATTTTTCTTTTTCCCTGAGCCAGTGAAAATATAAAGATTTTGGAACCGTAACATATGTCATTTTAGTTTCCTTTAAGGGATAATTCACTTCTTTATCCTTTACAAAGAACTATTGAGAAATAATCAGTATTTTTAGTTATATTTCTTAGCTATGCTTTCTTTGCTCCTTATGATTCATCTATGTCTAATATAATGGATACAATGGATAGTATTAGTTGTGAGTGTCACACAACTTTTCAATTTATACAAACAACCCCCTCACCTAGACATGATGTAATGCAGCACTAAACTTGAGATAGAAGAAAAAAAAAAACACCTCTTTAATATAATTCATTAAACCAAAGAAATTGGAAAATAATTTGGAGTTTCTGATGTAATAATAAAGAGTTTAAACATGACTCTACTCTCCTTAAATTGACAGACTTTTATATAATCCTTCTTCCAGTAGTTTGGTATCTTTAACCACAACCATAAAATCCCTGCTTTTTGAACTCTGTCACTTTTCATAGGGTCTTCTTGTGTTTGCAAAGGGCTTTGATAGCTGACATACGTTGTGTCCATGCTGAATGGACAAATCCACACATTCAGCTGGAAAAAGCTCTAGAAGGATGGCTGACTACAGTATTAAACAAAAAGAACATGCTTGCATTAAAATGGTAAACATTAAATGCTACATGTTCTGTTGCCTGGAATTTATAAGGTAATTGTCCTAAATTAGCGTAATAGAGCTGAACAGAATATTGCCAGGATTAGAAAGAGCCCAAGCTCCAGTTAATGTGTTGGAAGATCACTGCCTTATGCTGAGAATTAAGAAATTCCCATGGTTTCGTACTTCATTAGTACAAGATTTTGTGCTGACACATGCTGATTAAGAATCAGATAGAGGGTAAAATCCTGTCTGTCATTCATTACAATGTTGGAAGACTGAGTGGCTCTTCCACTCAGTAATTTTTAAAAACAGTGAAGAGTTGAATCCCACTCCAAGTGCCAGGACACAGCATTTCCAATGCAAATAACCTCATTCTCACCTGGTGTACACCCTGCAGAGAACACAGCCACTGGTCAATATTTATTCAACATGAAATAGAACAGACACAGTAGCAGGCAGTGGAAGCAGATTGGAAGATCTTCTTCCCTGCATGGCAGTCTTGTTTCAAGTGTCTTTTACCAGCTGGGCAGGTAAAATTTATCAGCTTGCAAGCATCATTCTTTCTGATCCAGCCTTCTCTCTAGATTAATTCTGAAAAAAACCTTCTGATTTTTACCAGCCTCACTGAAGGGAATAAGTACTTTTCTGGTACAGATGGAATTGAGAGACTATTCTTATTTTGAAGTCAAGAACATGTTCTGTCAAGAAGGATGATTTCTTCTGTTGAGAAGAAAGTTGAGAGAGGATTCACTGCTTTTGGAAATACCCATGACTAGGCCTGAGTTCCAGGTTATAAATTATGCCTGGAAACTTAAGGAAAGATGCTTTCAAATCTCTGAGGAATTGAAAGTTGGTTTAAAACCATCAGAATAGGGAAAACAGTGGGATTTTTATGAAAAGCTGCAATTTAACTATTACATAGAATTTAAGTATACAACTTTATATTATTCCTTCTAAGCAATGATATTACAGTTATTGTTTCTTGGGTTTGTTGTAAAGAATTCTACTTTTCCTAAAGTAAATGAATAGTGAACTTATTGACTTATTGACTGTTTAATCTTCAAAGCACATTCAAAATATTAATTAATCCTCACCAAAATCCCTGTGAGGATTATCAAGCATTATCATTCTTTCACAGATGGTAAATGCAGTTAACATTTCTCCAGTAGTGCTGGAGAATACAAGTTTTGTTTCCAGAAGCCCATCCAGTTCTGTCAATTTGTTTTTACAGCTAAAACCTATCATTACTGAGATAGCTGTGAAGTGGAAAAAACATTCTGGATTTTAACTGGCAGTTATATCTCCATACCTCCAAGTTTGTTTGAAATTTGTGTAATGTGCTCCTCTGAATTCAAGATGATTTATTTTAAGCTTCAGAGGAGTTTAGTTTTAGTCATGGATGAGTTGCAATCAAATAGCTAGTTTTCTGAACATGGGCTTTCACTTAGCTGTACTGAATCAAACTTCTTGATACATGGTTTAATAAAACAGTAACGTGATGTTTGACCCAGTCAGTCATCCTCTGAATTAAAGTTGCAGCTTAAAATTGCTTGTAATTAAGAGTTGGACAATTTTTATCATTGAAAATCAAAAAAATTCTTTGATATTCATTCATTATGTAATTTGAAAATTAACTTTGATATAATTGTCATACTTGGAAGTTGCTAGCTAATCTATGATCAATCTATTTATTCATTTGTATATTGATTTGAATTGGGATCTTCAGAATATTTCTTAAATGTGAACAGAAATTTAATTTGGAGATTTACATTTTATCTGATTCTGTGTGCATATTAAATAGTAATGTGCTGTTAGAGATTCATCTTATTCTATATGGTAATGACAAATATGATAAACCAATTAAGGCAACAGTACATGGTCATATAGTTCTTGTTTTGACCCTCTTGTTCAGAAACTCTTTAAAACTTTTTAAGACCTAGTCCTTTAATCTACTGAATGTCTTCTGTCAGTGTTATATATAGCTAATAATAATTAGTACCTAAGTTAAGTTGCTCTGTATCTATTGGGGGAAGGTCTCTGATAACTAGAGCTTTCCACATAATCTGAGGGTGCTCAACATCACTAAGAAATAAACTGTTATTTTACATTCATCCTACAGTTTGAGTCCTTTAACAGTATTTGAGTGGTGTGTAATAAGAGCTGCTTTAGCTGAACTGCTCTTCAGAGGTCATGTCAGGTGTGCTTATCTCATACTGTTCTTCTCCTGGTGCTCAGCATGAAAAAATGGGTGGAATCTGGCTCTGTTACCTCTACTTAGATGTGCACTTGCAATGTATTGCTGGATCATCTGTTCCATTTCTGCTGCAGTGTGGGGCATAAGAAAACAAAGCACTCTGTCAAATGTATCCTGTTCTCAATGGGCAGATGATCATTCAGTATTATGAAAAGGTGGCCCTTTTGGAAGAGACTCTAGGTGGCTCTGAAGTGTCAGATGTAAGTGGAAAATCAATGAGTACAGGCTGTTCCCTGAAGGCACTCATCTCTCTCAGTTGCACAGACTGGGAGTGTGCCATGGAAGAGCATCCATTCTGTCAAATACAGACTGACAGTAGTATCAAGGTTACTGTACTTAATTTGCTACTAGATATATCAAAGTTCATATACATTTGCTTTTTCTGTGTTTTTGTATTGCAAGTATTCTACTGGGAAAGGTTGGATAAAATTGGTATTGGACAGTTTGCCATGATAAATGAAAAGAAGGAACTGCAGAATTACTCTGCCATGAACTATAGTGACTGGTGTGATTTTTAAATCTTTCCTTTGCAGAATGTTCATCACCTTTCTTCAGTACATTTTTACTGTATAATCAGTTATCACTCCACTGACAAGTATTAGTCTGTTAGTAACTTATCATAGGCTGACAAGTGCCAGAATTCATCCTGAGACAGATAGTTGGCTTCAGTGGCTGAAATATTGTATGACACATTATTCTGACCCACAACTTGACATAGATACTGTTTTTAATCATTCAATTTCAAGTCAACATGTAGTTGTAAATATGATTCTTGGTGAGGTTTCCTTGCATTAGCTTTTGTGTTTAAAAACAACAAAAGAAAAATCAGTTTCTGTACAACTCAATCCTAATGCTAAGGGAATGTTTTAAGACATCTGGTTTTTTTGAGAGAGATATATATATATAGTTATATATATCTCTCTCAAAAAAAATAGAAAAAGTGATGGTGATTAAATAGAATATATTAATCAGAATATATTGGAAAACATGGAATTTAAGCATAAGGTAAATGGTATGGAATAAGGAGTGGATATTGTCCTGGTTTCAGCTGGGATAGAGCTATTTTTTTTCCCCCTTTGTAGCTAGAATAGTGCTGTGTTTTGGATTCAGTATGGGATTTGGTATGAGAAGGATGTTGATAATGCACTGGTGGTTTTTAATTGTTGCTAAGAAATCAAGGACTTCTCAACTTTGCATGTCCTGCTAGTGCGCAGGTACACAAGAAGTTGAGAGGGAGCATAGCCAGTGGAATACTCCATATCATACAATGTCATGCTCAGTATATAGATGAAAGTTGATTGGGAAGCGCTCTCTCACTTCCAGGATTGTGGTTTTGGGATTCTCACTTCTCTGGGATCTCTAGCCAGGAATGGGCTGAGCATCGGTCGGCTGGTGGTGAGCGATCATATTGTGTATTACTCGTTTGTATTTTCTATTATTTCTATAATTATTATTTTAATTTGATTTCAATTATTAAATTGTTTTTGTCTCAACCTACAAGTCTCTTTACCCCTCCAATTCCCTCCCCAATTCCCTGGGATGGGGGAGGGTGAGTGAGTGGCTGTGTGGTGTTTGGCTGCCATCTGCATTTAAACCATGACGAAGCCAGAAAGCACCCTGGACCAAGTTAACCAAATTAAATTTTTTTTCCGGAAAAAGCTTAACCAATTGTGTAAGCATAATTCAGTGTACCAGTGTATGTTAACAATTTGGGGAAATTGCCAGCCATTAACTACATATGTTTACTTACATAACTTATCGTACATATAAGACTTACATATAAGACATATTTACAGAATGCTTCCCCAGCAGACATACACATTGTCACAAAACAAAAGGACAGTTTCCAAATTCATTACCTGTTATTTGTACCATTCTGGGGGATTCTTCCATAGTTTCGTTCTGAGCCCTTTAGAGATAACAAGGCCTGCGGGATTGTCTGACAAAGTGGGACAAGAACATCTTTGACAACAAGCTTCTAAGCTTGTGATGAGGTCTTTAACCTAGTTATGTCAGGGAAGGGTTGCAATAATCTGAAGAGAAGGGAAGACATGCAGAACAGTGAATAAGTGTTTGGGAGACCACATGATGAGGCGGCTCTCACCTTCCCCGTGTAAAAACCAGTACATAAAAGCACCTGACATAGGAAATGGGGACTTGGAAGTCCATGCACAGTTGCAGAGCTGTGACCTCACTGGGATTCCAGAGTCATGATGGGATTGCTCGCAGAACTGGAGTGCTGCAGTAGATGGATATAGACTATCAGGAAGGATGGACCAAGAAGGTGGGGAAGAGAGCTTGTGCTCCATGCAAAATAGGGGCTGGAGAAAAATCCAGGAAGGGAACAGGAAGACCAGCCAATGTTACAGTGCTGTATTTTCAACAACAGAAATAGAACATTGTCATTGGGCTTATTAATAAATTAGCTTTGTGAACTGTTAGGGTAACAAAGATTGTCAATTCATTTTGGATTGTGTATACAACATAACTTCCATATTACATAATTGGGGGAGGTTTTAAAGCTGGTGTGAATCACCATTTCTTTATATCCATGTTCCTCTCTGCTGAGATTCCCTTTAAGAGTGATGAATGAGAACTTTTTTTCTTTATGTACTCCACTAGGAACTGAACTGACACTATTGATTTATTGCATATTGGCTACCAAACATTCATGAGATGTTCAGATGGTAGTGATTTTCCATTCTTAACTGCTTGGATTTTCTTCGAAGAAGTGACCTAGAGGTGAGACACCTCATTGTATATCCCTGAGTTCTTTGATGTTTTCTGAAAGGTTTAAGGTCTCCACTACAACTACCTCATTATTTGACTACACTGGTCACATACAAGAGAGAAACAGAAAGTGTAGAAGTCTTTTATAGATTTCCAATT
This sequence comes from Strix aluco, assembly GCF_031877795.1. Lineage (NCBI taxonomy): Eukaryota > Metazoa > Chordata > Aves > Strigiformes > Strigidae > Strix > Strix aluco. Next base: position 45,414,301 of record NC_133932.1, read on the forward strand.
CTCATTAAAGGAATTTCTTTATAATGTTCCACTCCTGACTTTCTCCTGAATAATATCTGGTGCAATGTTCAGTGCAGCACGAAGAAAAGAAACAGTTAATACTTTGGCAAATCAAACTCTGACCTAAATCAATAACTCTCTGTTGGGTAACTTGCTAAGGCTGGGACATTTTTACAATAAAATATTACTGTCTATGGTATATTAACATTTTATAAAGGAAAGGCAATAAAAATACATTTATTAAAAACAATTTGTTTAAAAAGATTATCCAGAAATACTGATCTACCTCTTCCATATTTTCTCTAACAGTATTTTCAGAAAGCTGTAATATTTGGGTAGACTTTAAGATCTAATGACAAAACACAAACATGATAAAAAGAGCCTGACCTGTAAGGTCTTTGAACATGCTTCAGTAATGATGCACTACCAATTGTTGCTATTCATTAGCAACATTATCTAGACACTGTAGAACATATGTTTTTGTAAGTATTTGTCTTTGATTCTGCTTACTTTATCTTTTTCTAGTTATCGTGGTGCAGGATGTTTCATGTTTGTGTTACTTGTATATTTAATACCTTTTTTTACAAGCTTCTTTGTTAAATTATATCCTTGTTAGCACTGAAGTTCCCGCTGAAATTGTAATGATTTACATAGGGAGTAAGGACCTATGTATACTACTGTTGCATCCTTTGAATTGAAAATTACACTGTAGATGAGACTTAATCGTGCCTTATTAACAAGGTAATATTCTTAGTCATCTGGGATTTAAGAAATACAGTTAAGTTCTAAAGACTTGGAAGTTGCTCAATACATATTGTTTGCAATGCCATGGCTACAGTGTTTAAGTTTAATTTCACTTACCTGAGCAGTCTGACTGGAAGGAGAAGTCTAGGTATACTAGAAAGTTTTGGGAGGTTTAACTGTCATGTTTGTCTGTTGGTGTGCCTTAGATTTGCAGAAGAATGCATTTTTGCTGTTGTAACTACATCTACTGAATAGCTTTGTCGGTTAGATGGTATAAAGTTTTCATGTTTTCAGGTTTTTCATGTTTCAAAGGTTTAAAATATAGTTCACTCCTGTTGAGGTTTGAACTCAGCCGGCAGCCAGACGCCACGTGGCCGGCTGTTCACTCCCCCCTCCCCGTTGAAATAGGGGAGGGACAAAAAGAAGAGAATTCGTAGGTTGAATAAAAAGAAAGAATTTACTAAATATAACAAGAGAGCAACAGTAACAATAGTGAGTCCAAAAAGAAATGAGCAAAAAGCAGCAGTGGCTTACCGAGCACAGCAACTGCCCCACCCCGCCCAGCAACAACAGGGCCCGATGAGCAAATGTGCGAGCCCAAGCCTGAGCGAGAGCCCACCCACCTAAATCCCTGGGCATGACATCACATAGTATGAAATACTCCAATGAAAGTTAACTCCATCCTGGTCGAAACCAGGACAATTCCTTAACCGTGTGCTTCAGAGTTGACAATTTTTTAGTATGCCTGCTGCTCTGATGCTGGGGTATCTAGTCATTTTGAGCTCAATGGGAGGAATAGTGTGGGGAAGGTACTTTGTCCCTGCTGCTACTGCGCCCATCCTTGAAACAAACTGAATGCTTCAGTCTCCACCAAGTCTGTTGCTCCGGACTTGGAAATGTGTGATTTCTAAGCAATTAGAACTCTTCATGTTTCCTGAAACATGTTTCTTGAGGATCCAGAATATGTATTACTAAGCTATTAATGTCGCAAGTTAATGAAACATGCTACTTCTCTATGATTGGTGTCACATGCTTGTCCTATCTGAATCCTGCAGGCTCATTTTTAATGTAATTACTGCCTTTTTGTGTAAATGAGCTAAATTCTTAGAGTGCTGGGTCAGCTTGCCCATCTGCTTGGGGAAATATGGTTGCACAACCAGGCCCAAAGATTTTTCGGGAGTTACACTTAAATAAGGACCAAAACCAAATACTACCTAAGCAGAATTAGGGCTATTTTATGTTTAATTTGTGCTGTTTACAAGATTATTTGTAAAGAAAAAAGCATTGCATATTGTTAGTTTAAAGTTTGGAGAGCTGCTTGGTTTTTCTTTTTGTTTTGGAGGGTTTTTCCATTCTCGTTTTTTGTTGGTTTTTTAGGTTTTTTTAATCGATAGAAACAAGTGAGTGACAGAAGACACTGGTAACCTTTGTTTTACAGTCTGTAATTTACAAGAAGACTGTACTCTGCTTAAGGAATGAAAGCCTCTCAGTAGGATTGGACATGCATTTCATGTATTTAGGTATTTTTTTAGATTTTGTAGGCTGTGTTTCAAAGCCTAATCTCAGGTCTTCAGAGCATTCTTAGTTCTTTGCCAAGGCTACCTCCTCTGCATAATTTTTAGATGATGTATGCTTTCTTAGTTAATAACCATTAAATCCTCTCTTTATGTTTGGACTAAGATCAGTCTCACTAGTGCTGGGTAATTAAACAAAGACTTTAAAAAAATAAAGTGTTGGCCTGCACTGCTCTCATTTATAATCCCAGATTCTGCTCCTATTTACTGCAATCATGAACGTTGCTTACTCTCATCATGGCTCTGAGCTCTGTACCTGTAGCATTGTTTGTTTGTTTAATTGTTCAGACTAGAGAAGTCAATTCTAAAACCAAACATGCAGAACTTTTTGAGGACATCCTCTAACAAACTTCTTTTTTTTCCTCAAACTGCTAATAAAAGTTTGTATTTAAATTGTTTTGACTTTAAAAATGTATTTTATTTTAAAGCACATAAACTAAAGCCTTGCATGACATAACCTCTTTAACTATTAATCATTAAGTGCCATGAAAAGAAGTAAGACTGCTTCAAAAGAGGCAAAATAACAGCAAAACTGCTGGGTAGCTTGACTTCAGGGTGAAAAGTCTACAATGACTCTATCATCTGCTAGAAACTAAGTCTTAAAGAATTTAAGGGTAGAGTATAAAAAGATGTATCATTCCTTCAAATCTGAGTTGAATGAGCTGGGTGAGAGGGGAGGGGACCGGAGAAAGGAGGAATATCACTGTGCTCTAGTCGGTTTCTGTTAATGAGTTAAGAAGTCCCAGTTAAAAAAAAAAAAAAAAACAAAACAAAAAAACACCAAACCAGTAGTGGGGCGTTACAGAGTTGACTATGAGAAAGAGAAGTGAGTTAAGTAGACATTCAGGTAAAAATTGGACAAATATATTTGTTCAGTTGGTGATTTCAAAGTTTATGTAATCTCATCCATTTTAAAAAACCATGATTCAAGAATTGTAATTAATACTGGTAAATTAAAGAGCAAGGGATAATAAATAAATTGTGGAACTGATAGTTCTACCATATGTTTGCAGGAGTATATAGTTTCTTAAACTTTTATGTGTTCTATTTTTGTTATTCTTCTCCCCTATTCTTTATTTCCAGGTTCTTCTGACTGTTAAAATATGCACCAACTAAGTTTAGATTTAACCTGGATAATTTTTGCTGTGTTGCTTCATAGTCCTGTCTACACCATTTTTAGGGTTGCTTGCATTTTCTTTATTAACATAATAGGTGATAAATATGTGATAAAATTGGTTGTTGTTCTAATGCATTCCTAAATCCTATTTACATTATGTTGACTGCACGAATTAATCTCTAGCTTTCTTTCACATGCTCTGTTGGTGTATTATTAGTTGGTAAATATGTGTATGTACACTATATATGCAGAAGCTCTGTCACATCTTTAGTGTAATCATTTATCAGAGTTTCTAACAATAGTCAGACGTGACATATTATTTTTATTGTTATTTTTGCTAGGTTATTGCATCCATGTATTTCCACATAATTGGATAATTAAAAGACATCAAGGGAGTAGAGTTCATAGGAAGAAAAACATGAGACTGTAACAGTAAATTGAATTAAAAATGTATAGCTGAAAAACAATTAACATTAAGTATAATGTAAAAGGAGGGGGAAGAACAGAACATGAGCAACCTGCTGATGCTTTGAGTCCTATTACCTGCAATTTCAGGTAAATGTCTTATTATAATGTTTTTATTGGAGTCCTCAAGTTCTGTCATAGGCAGTTGCATAATTTGCTTCTATTCTTTTGCCTCCCTCAGAACCTCACTTTCTGAAGGTGACAAACTTTTCTGCATTTTTAGACTATATTTCGTCAGGTTTATTTTGTTCTGTTTTGTTCTTGTGCTACCATTGTCCTTGAGCTTGGGCTTTTTGCTTTGATTGCTTTTACCCCATGGTGTATTTATAAAGAACACTACTACCTGCTCTCAGCCTTTGTTTGACTAGACTCTTAATAGGTTTTCATTCTTCTCTACATTGTCTCCTACTTAACACTAACAACTCTTTTATGTTCCCACCTGATTTATCATTCTTGAACATGTCTGATCAGATCTTCTTAATGCTTTGTGCAATAAAATCAATATTGTGTTTCTTGAGGATTAATCCAGTTTATCTTCTGAAATTTATATTTAAAAAAAAAAGTCCTGCATTTTAAGGCTGTGATCTCTCTGGCTCCTTGAATGCTCAGAAGTATGAGATGTTTTCAGGAGATGCTTTTGTACAGAATACCATATATATTTACCACAGTTGCAGCTATTCTACCAAGTTTGACAAGCGTAATTTTGCGAGTATCTTAACATGCATTCACTTCAGGCTTCAGTTCTGCCTACATCTGATCTTACGTGCTATGCCTGTCTTCACTGGACATAGACAGAAATGCACCACTTGGGCCTCCAAAGGAACTGTGCTTTATTTACAAGTGCAATCCAGTCATTCCCATGCAATCAGAAGGGTGGTTACATTCTATCCCAACATTTGTATCAGTTCTAGAAATAACTCTTTCTATCAAAATTTGCATTCCAGTATCTGATCGGATAGACTCAGTACGTCCCTAATTCACGATCTGTTGGTGATAAAATTTACATTTGCAAAATGTAATTTTCCAGACTATTTTGATGGCAATCACACTAGAAATGTGAATAGAAGCTTACTTTTATGCAAAACATGAGCAGATGTTTCCAGCTGAAAAAGTATTAAATGCCTTAAGAGTATGGGCTTGAGATGTTCTGACTGTTCAGCAGTTCTCTTCCCTCAGATAATTATATTTAAGGTTTTTCTTCTTAAATTACAAACCAGTTACATATAAGTAACTTGCTGGAGAATGGAATGCATACAGTGAATAACCATTTGATCAAAACTTGAATTTTTAAAAACTGTTGGCATGACATATGTTAGACTGCTTTTCTTTATGATCAGCCTAAGGAAAAGGATCAGCACATTAATCTATTTGTTTCATTCTTAGTGAAATAATCCTTCAAAAATTAGAAATCCTTCCTGTACTGCATTTACATGAAATTCTTCTAACCTATTTTTTTAGCATTTTAAAGTAGGAATAATTATGGTTGTATATAAAATTGTATCACTTGGGTTACAACTCTTTCAAGATGTATTTGTATTTTTAAAAGATATACTTTTAAAGTGGAGGTTGTCTTTTTGCAGCTACTACAGTTAACTTTTAAAGACCTCATTTGTCATTTTGATACAGTTTGTGTGTCATGCATAGAGAAGCCAATATTAACTAAGTAACTGGTCTTCATTTAGTTGCAGGAACAACACATGCAGTGATAAAACCCAAGATATATAGCCAGAGAATCAGCAAGAAACCTCCTCTTTGAATATAAAACTGATACATCAAATGAATTTGTACAGATTAATTCCTGACAGTGAATTTTTTTCATGTTAAATATTCCAAATGTAACCAAACCTTAATAGATAATACAGTTCCCTAGTCTCTTGTAATGGTATTGGAAGATTCTCTGAATTTTTCTCAGTTTTAATTAATCAGACTTTCATACCCTGTGAAAGTATGGTCTATTATATATTAAAAGTATGCCTTCCATCTGTAAACAATACTCTGGCATAAATTAGTGAAAAACAGGAATTTTCATTGAAGGTACTACTGTACACAATACATTTCATGGTTTTTTATCTGTAAGTAATTTTACACCTGAAGTTTGCCTAAAGTTTAGAGTTTTTCTGCACAGAAATTAAGCTACATTCCTTAAACTTTCTGCTACTTTTTTTTATAAATCAAGACAAAGATAAGAACAGCTTAATTTTGATTTATATCCAAATAAGTCTATCTTTGACATTTTTTTATTGTTTTTTCTTTTGCTTTTCTCAGATTTCATAGAAAACCAATTGTCCATGAGGTTCTAGAGGGGAAGAGTATGAGCTATATGCAGTAATATGCACCATTTTGTTGTGTCTGTTTTGGAAGAGACTAACGTCAGGTGATCATTAACTTGCCCTGATGTCAGAAATATCCCATTTTGGATGGGAATAAAAGGAAGGTGTATACTGTAGAAGCAGAATCCCTGTACTCCTGCAGATATCAGTGAACATTCTGAGGTGCTTCTCTTTGATACAGTGGAATTTCTTCTATCTTGACAGCATTCATATTTCCGTTTGCATCCACAGGTCTTTCTGTATGGGTTTATAGATTGAAATCCTGTCTTTTGATGAATAAATATATCAGAGTTGGAAAACAATCTTCTCCTCAGATCTCGGACAGAAATAGAAAAACCTTCTTTATTTTATTCATGTGCTAATAAAACAAGGAATCTGGTATATGCCATTACATTTTCTTCCCAGAGTACTTTACAAAAATAGCTTGAAACAGTATGGACTCTGAATGCCTTTATAACTTCAAGACTGTGATCTCAATTTCATAATTTAATCCCAACTGTAATGTATTGTTTCGTTTTTGGGAAAACTTACTAGTAAAAGATGAAATACTTCTAATTCTGTCTTACCTTACACCTAATATCTCAGAAGAATGCTGTGTTTTGCAGTGGCTTTTGACTGCACTTGAAGGACTTTTACCTTCTCTTATTAAGTATGGTATCACGCATCCAGTATGCATAATGTGCTCTGTTGTCTATTCAGAGTTGTTTAGATTTCTATTGTCATTTTCCATTTACGTTATATTATTGTTGTGATAGGTTTTACAATGAAATAGAAGTAATGAATTTATTTCCATAAGAACTTATAAAATCTTTAGTCACTGGAGTTCAGTAATTTATTTTTGTTTTTCATAGTTCCCTTTCAGATTTATTGATTACAAAACATCTTACATACTGAATAAATCATCTTAATCAGTCTGACCAAAATTTATAATAATGTAATTAACAAAGCTGAATGTTAATTCGTACATTTCTGTTGTCCACTTCATTTTAATTAATTGGCTCACTGATTAATTAATTTTTGCTCACTGATTATGCTGGCTTTTGGAATTGGCTAATACTGACTTAGCTCTTCAGGTTCTTCCATTATGTTTCACAATTCTTGCAACCACAGATTCAGCAAAGCCTATATTGTGCATGAAACTTTGCAGCAGGTAAACAAGTCAGAGTTGGAATTAACTTTCTTAAGACAGTTTTTTACTTTGTGTGTGTGCACAGCCAGTCCCAGTAGGCAAAGATCTTCCTGATACTGTAATAACTGATAATATGGACTTGTCTGGAATCAATATTGTCTAGCTTTTAGAGAATACTTACAGAGTGTTTTATGAAACTTTATAGCAAAAAATATTTTTTCAGTCTTTGCATATCATTGCCATAGTTTCCATACTGAATGAAATATACCTTTAACAGGGATCAACAGGAGACAAATGTATAAGTAAAAACTATTCTAGACTAAATATTTATAAAAGTAAAATGGAAAACATACAATATTTTGAAACATTGGTCCATTTGCTTTCTCAAATATTGGCCTGTTTGCCAAGAATATTTGAGATATCAGCAAAATTGTTTAGGTGCCTGCTAATGCTACCATTTTTGTACACTATTCCTGACTAGGTATCAGTCAGCAAAACTCTCTTGATCTTTCTTTATTTTCAGGACTCTTCAGTAAGACCTAGGTTTTAGGGTGTATTTTGATTTTCTTTTCTCTGCCTTGTCCCCCCCTCCCCCACTGCATTTGCATTTGAGGGTTTTGAACAACTGAACTGCAGTTTTCAGCAATGTGTATCAGTGTCGTGAGAAAGCTAAATATTGCCTTTTATTTGTTATTTAAGCAAATTGATGAGCCACGCTCACTCCTTATTGACAAAAATATTAATATACAATATGTATGATGGAAATGTTAACATCTGCACTCTCACTTTTTCAAACTAGCCTTTTTATTCCATTGCCATTTTGACTTAATTTCTATCTCTGCTGATAAGAAGATGCTTATGCTGGATATAGCTTAGGGTGCAAAGGCTGTCATATTATTGAACAGATGTTTAACACTGGAAGGAAACTGAAGAAAAATAACGATCACCTTTACTGTTCAGCACAGGTGTTAAGTCTGATTTTGCAGATTTCAAAACCAGAGATAGTGTCAAGTTCACTCAACCAGGACAGTGCTTGCATATTAGTCCAAGACTCCTTCACACTCGTGCAGCAAATCAGAACAGACATTCATAGAGATGTAACATGTTCTCTGCCACTGAATTTTTTAATACCAGATACTCTTGAATCCCACAGCACTTTAATCCCACAAATCCTGACCTGTCATTATAATTCTAAAAGGCGAACACAAATGTGTTAAACTTCTGAAGAGATTTTCTTCATGCTGCTGTTGTGACCTCATTCAGCACAGCCTACAAAGGACAGCTGTGGTCAGCATTTTGAAAGTATTCTGAAGGTCTTAACTGTAAGGTTTAAAACATTTGCTTTCCTAAGGAAAAGTCTGTTGAAAAATTAATGTCATTTTCTTCTGGGAGTTTCATACTAGTTTGAGGTGAATGGGTATTCATATCTACAGAAAAGAACGAAAAGAATAGCGTCACTATCTGTGTGTAGGTCACCACTGGGCTGTCCTCCACGTTTCCACCTGGTTCCCACCTTCAATTATCTGTATGTATTTTTGCCTTTTACTAACAATTAATTTTGTAAAATGTGAGGTTTATTCTTCAAAACTGTGATCACCATACTTATTCATGTAGGTCACTGAACAGCCTTCCAAAAATTTTGACTTTTGCTCAGTCCTGTTCCAAATTATGTTTTGAGTGCTTGTCTGTATCACTGGCAAGAAGTGGAGCCATTCAGTTTTGGTTTTTTATTTTTAACCTTGTGTAAGATTGCAGGCTAAATGAGTTCTTTACCTCTCTACTTAAGAGGACTTTAATTCACCATTATTATCAGCAGGAAATTGAATACACTGAATTGCATGATACAGCCTTCGTTTTTAGATTTTAGCTGCCTTCTCCCCAAGAGACTGTAGACACATAGATTTTTTTTGTTTAATTAAATATCTTCCCCTCAATTGGAAAGTGCACTAAGGAGTTCATTTTAGATAAAGGACAGCAGTTGTCTGCTCTTTAACTTTGTTAAAGAATTGTCAGTTTAAATTTCCAGGTTTCAATATTTACAGTTATGCAGTATTTGATAAATTACTCCATTTTTGTCTGTCTACAAGGCCACCACTATTCCTTGATATTACTTTTAAAGATTTCTTTCATTCGGAATTCAACATGCAACCTAATAACAAAGTACAAAAACAGGACAGAAAATAATTAGAAGTTTAAAAATCAAGCAGAAAAAGGTCAATACTTGCAGAGCAGACGCTGCAGCGACTGGCTGACCTTTGAGAGACTGCAGAGTTTTTATTGCTTCAAGGTCTTACTGGCCGCAGTGAGCGTCAGTACAGTAAACCATCACCACTTCTTTTGTTCCTGCTGTTATTACCATTAGTATAGTGTTAATGTAAACACGGATTACAGAACAGTATTCGTTTGGGACCAGGTGCTATCTGAGGGAAAATTTTTTATACGTTTCAGAAAAACAGTTTATATTTTTTGCCTGGTAATCTTGCTTGTTTCTTGGTGTTCAAATGAGAACCAACTAAATTTAGTCTCATGCTTTCACAATCAAGAAATTAAGAAGTTACCAGTGACAACAAATCTAAGATAGACCTCATGATTCTGTCGTAGATTAATGCCTGAAAATAGACTTGTTAGTAATTTACTAAAAATATCTATTTGAGGTACAAATTACCAAGTTTACAAATTTTTCCCCCTTTTTCTTCCTTTTTTTCTTCGTTTTGGGGCTAGTGTTTTGAAGATCTCTACAAGTCTAATGCTTTCATCTGGGAATGAAATCTTCCTCATTTTTCTTGCTATTTAACACCAAGCAATTATGTTTTGACTAGTACAGTCTCATACACTTTCATACAGGTTCAATTGCAGATACAGGTTCAGCCAAATCAAAATGTGATCAAAATACATGACATGTTTTATGGAAGCTCATTCAAAGAGTTTTGGTGAGCCTTGACAGACAGATTATCACAGGCATTTGAAAGTGTTTTGAAAAATTCACCCTGGTTCTTGAAGCTAAAAGGTAAAATATATAAATAAAAATAACTTGTAACCTGTCTTAGTACATTTTTAAATACTTCTACTTTGCCCTCATCTTAGTGCAGTTGAAGTGGGAGCTGCCATACAAACACTGAAACTCCTTCTGTAATGAGTTTACATTGTAGAAACAATTCTTTTACATATCAGTTAGATTCTGTCTTATCTCAACAATCTGAGAGCTTCTGCAGTTAGCTTATCTGCCATGCATCTTTTAAATCCTTTCTAAACAGATTCATTTGGAGGTAGAAGTAGGATTGGTTTCAGAAATTCTAATAAATGTTAATGTTGTGTTAGTATCATTAATAAGCCTTAAAATGAAAAAAATTTTTGATAGAAAAAAACCCAGCCTCCATTTATCAGGGAAAAAAATCTGCATAATCTCTGAAAATTCAAATCAAACTTGAGAATCTCCTTCAGTGTTGTGGAATGTAGGGCAATGGGTTTTTTTGTATGGTTTTTAAAATCTCATGATGGACAGCACCATGAATATTAAAATATTGGGATTTTTTATTATTACTGTTATCATGGAAGCCAACAGTATTAGATCATGTATAGTATTTAGAAGTTAGTTTTCTAACTAATCACTACAACTTTTCTAATCACTTTGTGATTATCTGAAAATCCTATCTACTTCAATTGAGGACAAGGAATTTGCTGTATTTTTAGGGCTCAAGTCTGATCTTGCATCTCTGCGCTGTATAAGGTAAAGTATGTTTCAGAATTTGTGTCTCAATGTAAAGAAACCACATCAGCAATTTATGTACAGTATTATGGCAATGCAGCAGACCTTTAAGCTTATTTCAAAGTTACTTTGCTACTAGTTTGATACAAAGTGAGTGGAATCAGCACAAATAGTGTCAGAACTGTTATTTGGTCAAAGCTTTGAGAAAACAAAATCTTAATAAATAGGAATGGCTATATATAAGTAGACATGTTTGAAATTGGAAGCAACATTTGCATGAATGCTTGAAATTTGCACTCTCTATGTTGCTGTATATACCTAATTTAACACTCTGTAATAAAATGCTGGATTTTGTTCTTGCTGGTAGACCCGTACAGTACTTTTTAATATGGGGCTTATTTAGGTGTTTTATATCATCCTTACTTTCATCTATCTCTTAAAAATGCTTCTTTCGCCCAGAACTAGGCATGCTGGCAGGGAATTGCTCATTGACAGAACATACAGATTAAAGAACAAACCACTTGTGAACTGCAAAGCTTATAAAAATTGGCTGTTGGATAATTTTTTGAAGAGTTTGACCATTTTTTTTTTTCTTCTTTTTTTAATTGATGTACTCTTTTGGCACTGCATCCTACGGAAAAATTGGCTTTGGAACATTTCAGGTTTATTGTAGTCATCCTCAACAAACAATCAAACTTGTAATTATGTTCATCAGAAAATGAAGACTATTTGCTGATAAAAAATCAAGCTGAGTGAACTTTTATTGGGCAAATTGCTTCCCAAATTAAACCTGTAATAACCCTTTAAAGGCAGCAGAACTTATACAGGTGTGGCTTGGTGTTTATTTCATGGTTTTGAAGTTCTGTGGTGAGACCAGATTCTTCCTGCTCTTTTTGGTCTCTAGATGTACAGGATGTTATCATACATTAAAATGCATGGTCAAATTCTAGGTCTTATGGTGTCTCCTTAGAATCAGATGTGTTTTTCAGCCTGTTTATTAGAAGTAGTGTTTTGGTTTATTTCTCTTTTCTTTCTCAATTTGACTGGAGACCTCCTCTTGAGAGATTAATCTCTCTAAATGGTCAGAGTGTGTGAATATTTTTTCAGAGGGTGCATGTAATGTCAGGGCCTTGTTCTGTATCCTCCAAAGGAGTTTGGTTTCTTTCACTATAGAAGATGCTTAAAGAAACCACATCTTAATAAGTAAGCCCATGGATCACAAGATGCACCAAAAACTAGTTCGGTGAACAGTATGCTTCATGTGGCATATTTCAGTCTGAGTACCAGAAAGTCACTGTTTTCTTTTGAAAAATATTAATCTGTCATAAAGTTTGCTACAGTGGAAGATTCCTCTCAATAGCTGGAAAATTCATGCTGGAAACTTTTCCAATACTTTTGTATAACTGTATCTTGTTACAGAGCTGGAATAGTTTTCAGAACTCTCTGAAGTTGTTCAGATTCTTGACTGATGAACATGATGATAATATAACTTGTGCTAAAGTTATAATTCTTCCAGTTTTAAACTCTCTTTCGGCTTGTAAACTAATTTGGTTTTATTCTTATTTGTTCTTTTCAATCCTATCCTGAATGGTCATTGTCAAGAAAATGGATGAAAGTATTCAGAAAGTATTGCTTCTGAGCTGAATTTGGAGAAGATATCTTGTATTTGAAAAAAATTTCCTGGATAATTCCTTTGTTTGTTTTCACTTTTTCTCTCAAAATCAGTATCTGAATAATGGCATAGTCTACACACATTGACTTAATTTTCATAAATATTTTCCATATTTTCCAAGAGTTGGAGATGAGCTTTTAGAAGGTATAGGTTGCTTTGACAGATATTTTGCCCCCAGAAATGAAAGCAGACACATTTCCAAGGAATTAGTAAACTTCCTTGCAAGTAAGTGCTTAACTCTAAATTTATTCACTGCCTAACTACTAGGACTTCAAATATCCAACAATTGGTAAAGACGATATATTAGACTAGGATTCAAAAAGAAAAAAATACAAAGGCAAAGGCATAGGACAAGATAGCAGAAGTCATTCCTGCTCTGATAATTCAAGAGCCCACAAAAAAGAATTTTGAGACAGACTGATATCCCAGTTGGTTGTTTATCTATTTGTTGTGATTAAATAATTAAATCTTTTCCTATTTGCCAGTGGATTCTGACAGCTGCATACATACTTTTTATTTGTCAGATAGAATGGGTAAACAATTTTTGGCATGTATATTGTTTGCAAGGTATGTGTTTTATTTATTGTGCAAGATAGTTGTGTAGATAAATGATAAGGTATTTGTCTATTTGATTACCAGAATATTTTGAAAAGGAAAATAATGAACAACAAATGGGAAAATCACAGCTGACACTAATGTCTGTTCTTTCAGTGTGTACTCTTGCCTGCATAAAGGCATGGATAGTCTTGTAAACATCAGTTAGTAGTGGACACTGAGTATAACAGAATGGTGTTAAAATATTAATCAGAAGATAAAAAGATGGTGTTAGCAAAATACTTCCTGATCTGAATTCTATCACAGAACTGAAGCCTGTAGAGACCAAGGGCTACAGTTTGGCTTGATTTGGAAAAGTCATGTTAGTTTGTTTGTTTTAAATGAGCCTATTCTGTATACTGTGGCCACCAAGGCAGTAAATCTTCTGGGGGTAGGGATGTTAGAGGGAATGTGCTATTTTTTGAGCCAGTTCTAAGTAGAATAAAACCTTCAACTCTCTTTTATAATCTATCAAGCAAAGGTATGGAGATGGGTTAGAAAGCCAAACCAAAAATATTGACAGGATATCTTTTCTTGATTTCCAAATATATGTGAAACTTTTAGCTTCAGATGTCTTCTGTCATGTATTCTGCATTCTAGGAAGACAGAGTGCAATGCCACCCTGTAGCATTATTGAGTGTGACAGAACATATTAACTGATTTTTTTTTTTTTTTAACCCTGAACTGAAATCTTATCTAAGGCAGGATTGATCTAGGACAGTAAAAATTCATAGCTCTTGGCTTTCTGCCAGTGCTCATGTTGAAACACTTACGGAATTAATGCTGAATTTCTTGTACAACACTTCTTACATTTTGATTCACTAGACTGAGTGTAGGAGGTAAATGTCATTTGCAAATAACAAAGTAACTGCTTCAAATAGCTGCTGCACGCCTTACATTTTTACAAATTGTTATTGACTTGAAATATTGAGTCAGAAAAAACACTTTTGCTGCTGATATATATCATGACTAAGCGCAAAACCTGAAATTGTCTTTGTGTTTACACAAAGTTTCTTGTACTTACTGCTAAAGTCCGCAGAGATTTTACAGGCCTCTATTTTTTAGAGTTGTTCTATTATGTGTATTTTAATGTCTGTGAATACCATGTTCCCGAGAGGTTCCACAGACTTCATGAAGAATATAAGACTAAGCAGAATATAAAAGCTCTATAGCTATATTAGAGCTTGGCTTCAGTAGTTGTTTTGTATGAACCCATTAGGTAGAAATAACTGTAAATCTTCCCCCCCCCCCGCCCCTATTTCAATGTTTCTTCCAATGGTTAAATGATGTGAAGAGAACATACAAGACACAACTTTGAAAATGAGTTTGTCCTTATTTTTTTTTAACTGCAGTATTTATATGGCACAAGAAAATACACATCTTCCTATGTCTAGGAAATTATATCTCTATCCTTATGAAGATCACAGTGTCAGATTGTATACTATGTGCATTTTGACTAAAGAAATATAGACGGAAATTTCATGTTGAATGAGATAAGTTAACTTTGTAAAATCTTTGGCTTCTCATTGGCATGCAAGTTTAATCTGTAATTTTGGAACTGATTGTAAAGTTCTAATTAGTCTCTAGAGAACTCGTGTGGACAACAGATCCATTGCTCATTAGTCTATCAACCTTCCATAAAGTTTGTTGGCTATTTCTCATGTCTAATGTGGAAACTGATATGATGCATGTTAATTTTCCTTCTAGACGTCGCAACTGCCTGTCCAGATAAGAAGTCCATCTTAATGTACGTGACCTCTCTCTTCCAAGTTCTGCCCCAGCAAGTCACCATGGAAGCCATCAGGGAGGTAGAGATGTTGCCACGACATTCAAGGGTCACTAGAGAAGGGCACATACAAGTACATCATCAACAGCGTTTTTCTCAAGAAGTGAGTTGTTTCACTTTTCTACTTTCATCTTGCTGCTCTGAAGTGGCTGTTTCCCTTACCTACCCCTTAAGTTTGATGTTAGATGGCTGATGGAAGGCAAAAAACCCACAGGCATCATGGACAGTCTTTTCATTGCAGGCATGTATTTGTCTGGACGAACTGTACTTTCATACTGCTTTTCACCTTGCACCAGGCTCTTTTAAAAGTAACCATTCAGCAAAGAAATGCTTTGCACTTCTCTTTTCAGCAGTGGGTGTTTTGATTGTGGAAGAGCACCACAGAGAAGAACACAGAAACTGTTTACATATAAACACAGACATGTAGAAACTTTTTTAACTTTTTCAGAGAATAGCAGTTTACACTTCTCCATATTCATGAAACACTTTTTTTTTTAAATTTTATTTACACTGACTTGTATTTTAAGATCATCTGTTCTCAGTTCACGGCCTCTCAAAAAGCTCATGTGAGACTTGGAATTAATTTGTTTGCTATGTCAGTTATGTTTTTGTCTGAAATCATCAGTCTGCTGAAATGTTTACTGGATTTTAGGCCTAGTGTTCTTGTCTGAATTTAATTTGTATCTTGCTTTTGGGTTGCTCAGTCTCTTTTGGAGTACTAAGCAGATGAGTATTGGCTCTGCTTATTCAGGATGTACTACAAGATCACTTGTTTTTTCAGCCTTTGCTTGTAAATTATAAAAAACCTTCAATTTACATTGGTATTCTGCTGGTATTAAGTCCTGACAGTTTGTTGCTTTTGGAAAGGATGTCAGATGAAATGAAAGCTTTCCTTAATACCATCCCAATTTTGACTCCTGAATACCAACACCATCCTGGAAAAATATAACTGGTGATGACCTTCCTATTTATTTTTCTTCACTTACTCTTTAAATCATTACTTTACTTCTATAATCCATGCTCCTATCTGTATGTCTCTTCTTTCCATCTCTAATTTCTTCTTTGTAGATCACAGTCAGTGTACCCCAGGGACCTTCACCTTCTCCTAAACCACGGTTCAAAAGTTATGCATATACCCAAGCTGTGTATGTCACACCCCCTGACCAAAAAAGGAGGCAGGTTCCTCCACAGGTCTGTCAATATTGTCATTTGTTTTAAAAACTGTTTTATTAATCTTGTGCTTGGAGTGAAAGAGTTTGTACCTTTTGCTTATACCTGATCTTTATGACCTACTTTTTCCAGGGTTTTTTTAGCATCTGTTGAGTGGTTACTTTTTACTGTGTATTTCTGCATGGCTGGCAATAGGTGTTATGCTGATTGTTAGGGGTGTACAGCATTCAAGCACTGCTTTTTTTAGAATTATAAACTGTGTCCTTCATTAAGTTATTTTCGAAAATAATACATATATTGCCAAAAGAGTATTAGAAGAGGAAACCAAATAAAAGCTGTATTTGGCATCTAATTTCTGTCTCAGGTCTGATTATAGAAAAACAAGAACCATTGGTTTTCTCTTGCTTGTCCTAACCCTTATATCTATTAAAGAAAATAGTAAGTGATGACATTTCCCAGAAGGTTACTGTAGATGGAAACAAGAGAAAGGAGACATTAAATTTAATATTCTTTATATGACCTGGATTATTAGATTATAACAGCTGGTTATTTTATCATAAACTGCACCATGCCAACATTCAGACTAGGGTTTTGTGTTTGGGGTTTTTTTGGCTTTTAAATATCTGGGGTAGTTTAATAACACTTCTTTCAAACAATTCTTATAATGAGCACTTCAGTAGTTAGATTTTTATAACTTCTGACAAGTGTGAGAGCCAAAGGTCATATTGTATAATGCAACATGTTTTCCTTTTGTTACACTGTGGAAAAGACATATGCATGTATTTGACACTACAGTATGAGTTCACTTGTGGAGACTTAATTCTGTCTAACCTCTAAAAATTTATTGCAAAGTTACACTTGCGTGTACTGTGCATACATGCATACATGCAGTACACACACATACACTGTGTTTCCGAATCTACTTGTCAAGTGACAGGTGTTCTACTGAATAATGACTTCCTTTAAATACTCCAGAAAAGAAATCCTGTCCACATAAGCATGAGTCCTGCTGCATTATACTAACATCAAATGTGTTGCAGTGATGATTAATACAGCATTTTAAAAAGGTGTTTAGAACTGGTAAAATTGATTTGTTCTCCTTAGATACTATACTGATAACTGAGAAGAATGAAGAGTCATGATATAGCTGTTTTTTCTTGAGCTACTTTTATTGTGATCGATTGTAGGTTTTGTCAACACCTCCACCATCGAGTATAATGTACAAGCTGATATAATTTAAGTCATTTCCACAAGTGTTATTAAAATGTACTAAGAAAATATCATTCTATTATTCAATCCTCATCTTGCATTCCAGTTTTCAGATCTCATCTTCCTGAATTTGGAATCTTTGTCTATTACACTTATGCAGTAACTATACTATAGTATTATAATTCTACTGATTTGGCAGAATCTGAAGACCTAATTGGATTTGGGCCCTATTGTGCTAGAGGCACAACAAATATTAACAAATGAAAAGCATTCGGTTAAAAATCCTAAATGAAAACCACCAGACACAGTCTCATTATAATAAAAAAAATGAATTGCATAGTACTAATTAATATGCCAATTCAATATATAAAATTCTTAATCAGTAGTAATGATTTTTTTATGTCTAACCATGTATTTCTTGAAGAAGAGCTATCATCTAACTATTAAAACAGATTTATAATCCTGGTAAAATAGTGGTAGATAATTTTTCGCTAGATATCTGAAGCTGATATACCTTAATAATCCCATCTATTTTAACTAAATCAAACAAATATATTATTTCCTTTTCAATTCCTAGTAGCCTGCCAGTCTTCTGTCAGCTATATTATGATATTTGGATACCATTATTTGTATTGTAACTGCCTGTAGGATTTTCGGTAAAATCTGCTTCTCTAGGGGACTGCATTAAACAAATCAAGATGAAGTCAACTTTTTTTTTTCTTGGATTTTGTGAAGTTTAGGAAACTGTCTCTCCTTTCCATCTAGTTATTAAAGAAAAATTTCAGTAGACTTAGTTTATTGTGATCTGCCAGTTTCAACGGTATCTTAGGTGCTGTCACTGAGAAGCAAAATTTTCACTAAGAATGTTGGTCTTCTGTTGAAATGTATGAGTCATTTTTTCATTTCAGGTCTCTGCAAAGCTTCATTTTACATGACTTGAAGATTATAATTTCCCCAAGATAATCAAAGATGATACATAGCAACTATCAACAAAAAGTCTTTCACTAGAGTTTCTAGCTGCTAAGATTCATCTTAACTATCATAGTGTTTAATTGGGTGATATTTTTGAAGTTCTGCATTTGGATGAAAGGTCCAGTAGATTTTGTAGTCCAAACATGAGCCAGCTGGAACTGGGAAGAAAAATAAATTAAATAAGATTTCTTTCCAAGGATTTTGAATGTTATCCTGTGATTTTTGACCATATATGCTATATATATGTTTAATGCATATGTCAGTTGTAGGAAATTGTGAAAATGAAATAAGCTGTGATTCTCTGAGCTCTGTATTGGCAAGAAGGAATAACATTTGCTCTTACATCATCATCTGACAAAGGCCTTTCCTTTATCTTCTACCTTTGTTTACTCTTCTATGTCACATTTCACTTCATTTTCCCCATCTTCATACTTCCTAATACCTTCACAACATGTGTGTCTTTAAATTCACCCTTCCTTTCTGAATTATTATTTTGTTTGTTGCTCAAGTATACTTGCAAGACCTAGTATTTTAGTTGCACAAATTTTGGCCAGACAAGTTTTGCTTTGCTTAACTGTGACACATCTCAGATTCAAAGAAAATCATTGTTCTGCCAACCTGTTCACTTGGTGCCTTCTTGATGTTTGGTCTGTGCTTGACCACTTCTGGTTGAAGTAGTTAAGCCTTTTTAAATGCTGTTACTAACATGTATAGCAGTTCTTCTGCTAACGCTCAGGAAAAGTTTTCCTCTTTTACCTTGTTTATTTAGAAAATGTTCGTAAACTCAAGCAGATCTTAGGACAGGAATCCATTTCTCAAACCTGAATCCTTGAATCCCCCGTGTTAATACTAAGAAAGGCTCAAGAAAAAATATTTATGCTGACAGGTTTCAGCTGGCAGTTACTGCTCAACAATTACAGAAGGCTTGCCTGACTGCGGCTTTGGGTTTTGCCTTGTATGCAGTCTCTATAATGAGACAGTCTGTCTAGCTTCACTTAGAAAAAAGGGATCCTCAAGTTAATTTTGAGACATCTCAAAATCCCAATTTAAAATTACCCTTTGCTTGTGTTTTATATTTATGAAAACATTGGTTTCTGTTATACTGATTCTATACTAACCAAGAAGAATGCTAGGTTTACTTTGTATTTTTTTCCAAAAGTGTTTTATCAGCGCAGTTTCAAATATTGATCCCAGGCAAAACTCCTATCTCACTGCCTTCATTTTTACTTGTTACTACCTGAACTCCACGGGACATAAAATATACTGTCTTAAATGGATTCAAGGAAGGAAAAAAAAAAAAAAAAAAGTTTTGTAAAACACTGGAGTATCTAGAAAAGAAACGTTTCATAATAAAGAATCATAGAATCATTTAGGTTGGAAAAGACCTTTAAGATCATCAAATCCAACCATAACCCTAACACTGCCAAGTGTACCACTAAACCATGTCCCTAAGTGCCTCAGCTACATGTCTTTTAAATACCTCCAGGGATGGTGGTTCAACCACTTTCCTGGGCAGACTGTTCTAATGCTTGGTAGCCCTTTCAGTGAAGACATTTTTCCTAATATCCAATCCAAACCTCTGTTGGCACAACTTGAGGTCATTTCTTCTTGTCCTATTGCTTGTTACATGGAAAAAGAGACCAACACCCGCCTCACTACAGCCTCCTTTAAGGTATCATTTTACAGATGTTAGGCATCACGGGCCAAGATCCCCCAGCATCCCCTGCTACTTGTCTCCACATACCTCTCTGGTGACCAGCGATAGTCATGAAGAAATGTTATGAACCTGTGTCAGGGGAAGTTCAGGTTGAATATTAGGGAAAGGTTCTTCATGAAAGAGTGATTGGTCACTGCAACAGTCTGCCAGGGAAGTGATCACAGCACCAATCCTGTCAGAATTCAAGGAGCATCTGGATGATGCTCTTAGTTGTATGATTTAGGTAGTCCTGGAAGGAGCAGGGAGTTGGACTCTATGATCCTTATGGGTCCCTTCCAACTTGAGATGTTCTATGATTCTCTGATCCACAGGATCTTCTTCCACTTCCAGGATCTGTCTTCTAGTCAGCATCTCTCCACCTTAATTCTAAACCCCATTCTCTTTCCTGACAGGAGTTATTCTTTTCAGGATGCTTCTTTTCATCAGCAGCTCTTCTTTCCATAACCCTAAGACCCCGTTTTTTCCAGTCTAAACAGTCCACGTCCAGAAGCACAACTCATGATTAGCTTCCTAATTGATGCTTCTAGCTTATGCCTCTTGATTAATGGGAGGATTCAGAACATGCTGCTTTTGTCTAGACCATTTGTTATCAAAATTTACAACCAGTCCCTACTGGTTGCAGCTAACGAGTAGCAGGAATCTGCCTCACAGCTCAGAAGTTCAATTTCAGACATTCAGCTGCCTCTGCTCCACACACCCATGAACAGTTATATGCTGTCTCTACGTGTGCCTGTTCACATTCAGTAATGAACACTTCTTTAGAGTTTGACATAAAAAGCAATTACTTACTTTTCCATCTCTTCTTAACTTTCCCTTTCAGTTGACCTTAAAAATCATGTGAGAGTATCTTTTACTTTTTATGTAAGACTTTTTCAACTGATTTCTTACTTAAAATAGCTATAAAGCTTGTTTAAAAATAGGAACACTAGAAATGCAATGTGAATTATTAGACTGTTCTAACTAATAAAAAAGGGTGATATGTTATTCAGGAATAAAAAAATCCTAGATAAAAAATATTTTTGCCTGCTGTATATTCATATTTAATCATGAGTTTACCTATAAGCGGTTGGCAATATCAAAGAAAAAAAATCTATTAAGTGAACTTGATTGGAATTACTTTTAAAGGGTTTTTTTAACTGTTAGAAACATGGAAAAGTTATACAGGTCATTACCTGATTAGATTATTAGTGTATGTATTTCTGAACAGTATGTACTTTCAATAACACACTTTGATTATTTTTTTCTTACAGGTTATTTTTTAGATGCTTTTAACTAGTTTCAGTGTTAAGTTTCATCTGCATTTTTCCTGAGAAGCAAACATACCAAGAGATTCCTATTTTTGAAGTTGAACTGTGATACAACTGCTTGCTTTTTTTAAAATAAAAAGTCTCTTACACAAGTTTTAATCTGTAGTGAAAACCTGCTATTGCCAGAGCTTCCTCTTTCTCAGCAGCTTTGCTGGCCCTCATCACTGAGAGAAGCTTCCTTGACCCTGCTAGCTTCATCTCAGCTTTCTCTGTCTGATTTTCTGCAGTGACAGAGGAGGCATTTATTTTAACATATAATAGCTTTCAGTGTTGGATAAATGTATATGAATATGATGAAAACATAAAGGATTGCATTTTCTAGATTGAACTACTGGTGAGTGTTAATTGCACTAATTTGCTATTGCAAAATTAGAAACCTCATGAATGTGAGTGAAAGCATTCACTTCTAAAAATAAAAACTTTCACTGAAATTTTGCAATTTTTGCCTCTTGTTTTGAAAGGAAACCCATTTTCTATGGTTTTTAAATAGCTCAATTTCAAGGTATACAATAAGATAAAGAGGATACATACCACTTAAAAATGTTCATTTAAACTATTTTGTGCCACTGAGTCTCTTGAATGTAGGGTGCAAAAATGGATGTAGCTATAGCAAATAAGGACACATACTAATTTACTGTAAACATTTGATTGTTTCTTGTACCCGTAATATGTTAACTAATAGATTTGAATCCCCCACCTGGCCTCTAGAGTTTAGGCAATAATGCAGAATTGCTTATATCAGCAGCGGATTTGATGCAAAGGAAAGGCTAGATGAAATGTAGGAGACAATATTAATGAAAAACATTAATGTTAGATTGGTGTTCATTTTTTCCTAATCTGGGGACTGAAATTCAAGGAACTTGAGGATTCGTACAACTCCACAAGTCATTATGCATTCCCATTTCATTCCCGTTAGTTTGAGGCTGAGAAAGAAAGCAATTGACTGCTTATCTACTATCTTAGGTATTCATGCAATAAATTGATGGTGTGCTATTGTCTAACTCTTCTGATGTAGGAAACTCATGGTAGTGTCTAAATCAAGGCTATCTGCATCTGCACATGATCCTTAATCATTGTGATTTGCTTGTTCCTTCATTATACACAGTCACAGGAGCTCTTCAGTGGACTGAGATGCAAGAATGCCTGCTCATTTTCTCACTTTGCCTCCTGGGCATTGGAATTTCAAAATTTTAAGAAAAAAAAAAAGTAGCAATAGTTCTTCCTTTCTTACTTTCTCTGCCTTTTCTAAATATAATTTTGTCAAAGATGAGACTACCATTTCCTTGCAGATTAATACTGTATCAATGTTTTGTGGGAATGCTGGGTTCTATTTAAATACAAATAGTCAAATAACAGGGACACTGTCAACCATTTTAACACTTAGCTTATGCATTCAGTGTTTCCGAAAGATGTACTGAGAATGGATTTCAACTAAATATATAAAACTACTGCCTTTACTTGAGTATTCACCTTTGTTATTTCATCTGATTTAAGATGGATTCACACTTTGCACTCTTTCATAACACCTAGTTAAACCTTTTAAATGCCAAAAAATTAAGACAGAACTCATATCTCTTGGAAAACCTCTCAACAGGAGGGTTTACCACACAAAAGCAATTTAAAGTATTTGCCCAGAGATAAGTCTCTATATCAGGTGAACTTCTCAGTAGTATGATAAAATTTTGGTTCATAATTTCAGATAGCATTATTTTAAAACCTAGTTTGTAAACATTTAGCGAAGTTTTCTATATAGTTTTCAGTATGTCCAGAAATACTTCTTGGTAGTTCTTGTTCTTATTATCTATTGAAAATATTTGTAATATTTTCTGTATTACTACCCAATTTATAAACCTGGGGCTCTGTGTTCAGAAGAGGAAAAAAAACATATTGTGAGATGTCTGGTTATAATTTTGTCTCATTTCCAGCTTTTGATTTATTATTCAGAACATGTAACTACAAGCAAGGTAGTCACACTACAAAATTTGGAAAAAAAAAAAAAAAAAAAATCATATGAACCTCTTATCCAACAGCTTTTTTTGTTAGCTTTTAATTTGAAATTGAAAATATATTCTTTGAAGTGCCTTCTGTTTTGAAGGAGAGACTCTTAAAAATATATTTAGGAAAAGCTTACATGTAACAAGGATAAACCACATTAAGAGCCGTGAACAGGGTATTCAGCCTATTCAAGCAAATTTGACTATTTAAGTTTTTAGATGACTTTGCAAAACCACCTTTTTTAATAATGCCTTCCAACTATAATAGCATATAATGTTGAATACTCTGAAATCTCCAGGACCTCAACCTCAACTTCACAGAAACTAATTAGTATGTCCAATAATTGGCTCTTGTCCCAGAGTCTTTATTTCTCAAAAGAAAGAGTCATATTATGGATGTATCTCTTTATAGTTAATTGCTCTTGCTATTGCTTTTGAAGACATTTTGATATTATACTGTGTGAATATGTAAAAAGAGTTTTGGAGTTAAATATTCTTATTGTGAAGACTAGTTGGTCTTTAATAAAGATCCTGAAGAGAACTATCAGGGCTTAGTAGTTCAAAATAATAGCAGGATTGGTAGCTGGCTATAGTGATTAAAATAAGCTGGAAAATTATCTTCTTTTTCTTACTTTAGAAAACAGTTCTTGTGGGTATGATATATTTGAGGTTATGGCTTAGATTAAATTTTACAACATATGCTTCTTAATTAGTTGCCTTTACTGGTTAAAACTCACAGAAAATAAAGCTAAATGCAGTGCACAATACAGGTCAAATAAGTTAAGATTTATATGGTTGCAATTCTGCAAAGAAAGCATGTTAAGATTTTGTGGTTGCAGACTATTTTATCTTTTGGTCTTTATACTGTAGAACTTTTCGCTTCCCATGTACCTCTGTGACAGTGTGGTAATTTGGATTTGTTGGAATATTTTAATTCACCATGAGGCAAACACACCCAATCTACAATGAGGGGGCTGACTTCAATGGAAAGTAGTACTCTGACATGAAAATCTAAGCATTTTCAAAGGTCTGTAGGGTCATTGCATACATGTGTCCTAAACCAATTTATTTTAATGTGACTTCTGTGATAAAATTCGGCGATAACTTTCATTTCATTCATCTTCTGAGGATGGAAAAGAGTTCTGTCACTTTTTGGTGAATGTAATGAATTTTAGTTTTGGATTGTGAGCTGTATTAATGAATATAAATAATTAGATTTGACTTCTAGCTGTTTTTCTAGACATTCATCGGGGATATTTTCTTTTTTAACCAGCAGCTCTCTTACATCACAGGTATCTTTTGTGAGATATGCTAAGAGATGATTTATTCTGTGAACAAGAGAAGTCCAGTTGATCAAATTTGTTAATTAAAATCGCCCAAAGTGTCCTTACCTTATTAAGAACTAATTGCATGATTTATAAATTATCCCCACCTACAGATTTCGTAGAATTTCATGGTAACTTGAAAAACAAACTCTAAGGCAGAGCAGGCTTACTTCCATAACTGATTTTGATGGCCCATAATCAGCAATGCCTGGATCCATTGTGTACATGACTCACAGGTTGCAGACTACTCTTCTAAGTAAACCCAACTGGAAATGTATTAGTGTGCTTATAAATGAAGGATTGAAAGAATTTGCAACCTGGTAAGTTTAATGCTATTTAAATGCTCTTTGTATATTTAATTTCATATTTTTACTTCAGTTTTTAAGCTCAAGCAGTTGGATGCAGTTTCCATTTTCATTTATAAATATTGTTGGTTCTGTAACTGTAAAATAAACAAAACGTGCAATGATCTGATATATACTATGAGAATGTGTTCCCATAATTTATATTACATTTCCCTGACAGGTTTAGTTAAAATCAGTACAGTACCCACTGGTAGAGCCTCTGGGGTACCCAGAATGTTTGCTCCTTCTCATCTTGAAGTTCTTTTGAAGTAGACAGTCTCTCACAGTGATGAATTCAAATTTAAAAAAAAATAAATAAATAAAAATCAACCTTTATCTATACATTTCTACCTCTTACATCCACTTCTTCAAAACTATCACTGTTTTGCACATAGATTAACCTAGCATAAAGTGAGCACAAAATGTTTGTAGCAGTTATAAAGTTTATACTTTTCACTCCGTCACTGGGGATTTTATATACCTTACCAATTTCTGGTTCTCATTTGTTCTTTACCTGTGTAGCCTGTAATTATCTTTTTGTTTTTTATTGTTAGTTACAGTTGATTTTACTTATATCCTACATCTTTTTAAATACTTTTTTTTTTATTAAGCAAATGCTTAAAACAAGCATGTAGCCATATAACAAGGTGAATTAGAAAAGCGTGTGCTCTGACCTTTCCCTGGGGAAAGCTCTCTACTGCACACAGCCTTGCAGTACTGTCAGTTCATGAGACTCTGTAACTCTTCTGCTTCAAGTTCATACAGTATTTATAATGATAGAACTTTCCATATCTTCACCAAAAGGTAACACTTTTGAGAAATCATTGTAGATTAGGTGTGTTTGCATGGTGAATTAAAAACTTCTGACAAAGCAGTTAATCTGTTTCTGCAGACTGGATTAGGAAGCAATGAACTGTTTTGTCTGTATTATAAAATAACTGTCCATTTCTTGAAAAGCTCTCACATCTCTGTGTTCTTCAGGAGATTGTAAATTAGCATGGGAATAATTGTTGTTTCAGGAAAGGGTTCAAAATTAACCAAGTTATAAATCTCTGCAGAATCATAAATTTCCCCGCTTTCAGGGTATACTTAAATTTTAACAGCTAACACTATAGAAAAGAAGACATATGAGACCTAAGAAGCAGAAGCTAGAACAAGCTGCCAGGAAATATGGATCTAACCTCAAGCATTAGTGATGGCGAATAGATAAATCTGGAACAAGGGTGGTTTGAAGTAGGGTGTCACTTCAGAGGCAGTGATGGAATTCAGAATTCGTACATTTTGGGTTTGGGCTGACAGTAACTATCTCCCAAACGAAATTGCACATTTTATGTAGCATTGCCAAGGGATGGAACTCCTGTTATGAAAATTGACTTTAAAAAATAAAAATAAATAATAAAATCCATGGAAATCACACACACAGAACAGGTTTGCCTTCTGTTAAAGGAATTTTAGTAAGGTTAACTGCTTAGAAGTAGAGAAACAGTAGAATTCAGGTTGCATTAAATATTTTATATTCAGCGTCTTACATAGATATATTATGACAGAGCTTTTAATTATAGAATTGGTATCCTTATATCCTTCAGTGAGCTGGATGAGCCTGTTGTGAAAAGAAGTCTGGACTGTGAGATAAAGGAGACTGTTGCTTTCGTGAACATTTGTTTACTGCAGAAGGTAGACACAGAGTGGGTATCTCAAGGTCTTCCTGAATTGCCCATGACTGTATGGGCAAGGAGAGAGTTGCAATTCAACTACTGCTACGCATTTTTTCCTTTCTTTTTTACCTGCCTGTTGCATAGCTTTATTAACCTATTCCATATATCTCTTCCATAGGTCAGCACTGCAGCTGAACACTTTTCTGAAAGGTGTTAAGTAACGGAGCAGGGGATTGCAGAAAGAGTTCCATGACTGAAACAGTTGTGCACTGCTCAGGAATATTCTTTATCTCTGTTATAGAGTTTCTCTCTGAGCAAAGTAATCTTTCAGAGATGTTCCTGAGGTCTGGGTGTGTTATGTGAAATGCTGTGGTCTAAACCAATGAAGCATTGAGCACTTGGATATGACTAGCTTCCTGGGGAAATAAACTAAATTGAACTAAATTATTATATAGGACCCTGAGAAATCAGGCCTTATACACCATGAATCAGTCACCTTGAACTATTGTATATTTTGTCTTTCATTCCAACACATGTATAATAGAAGGAATATGTGGATAGTGCTGAAGTTTTGGGACTATTGAAGGAAGGAGAAATCACTGAAACCCCCTACTGAGTATTGAAAAAAAAAAAAAAAAATCTGTATAAAAATAAGACCTAGAGCTCAATGAGGCAAGTATTTAGGTTTGCACGCTGAACAATAACAGTAAAATGCAGTATTAAATAGACCCTTGTTGAACGCTGCCCATTCTGTGCACTGAATGAGATTAAGTCAATTTTAGTACTTTTTTGGCCATTGATATTGTTGTATTTGTGTGCCTTCATAGTCTTTTATGTTACTTTTTCCTCACAGTCCCTTCTGAGACATTGAGCTAAAT
Source organism: Strix aluco (assembly GCF_031877795.1). Classification (NCBI taxonomy): domain Eukaryota; kingdom Metazoa; phylum Chordata; class Aves; order Strigiformes; family Strigidae; genus Strix; species Strix aluco. The sequence continues at coordinate 45,441,989 of NC_133932.1, forward strand.
GCTCAAGGCAATTTTCTACCAGCAGAGAATATTATTTCTGTAGGTCATTGCAACATTTAGTTAAGACCAAATTTATTTGAGTGGTCCTCTTTTGATTTCTGCTGATTTTTTTACAGAAGTTCATCACTGAGCTTTAGTGAATACTTCTCTCCAAGGACACATGGTGTGAAAAAACTCCACTATTTCAGAGCAGTGGCAATACTTTTTCTTTCAAATCATGATTTCTTTTTTCTGCATTCAGATTCTGCATATGCAGATGTGAATGGCTGCTGTCCTCAGCATTATCATTTCATGAACCTTCAATTATCTACCTGAACAGGTTAATGTTGATACTGCTGAATTCCGTTTATGTGGGGAACTTGGTAACCAAGAACAGTAGTGGTAGCTCTAGTGAGTATCGTGCGATGGACCATATTTCTCCCCTAATTAATAAAAACTCTGCATTGATTTGCTGATGTGTTAAGTTGCTGATGTGTTTGCAATGGCAATTATGGTAAAACCTCTTACAGAGACTGCTGGGAGGCTGCAGTGTGTGACTTTTTTTTGTTAATAAAGCTATAATTCCCCTAGCCAAGACAGGACTTGGAGAAGTTCAGGCAGTAGCTATCAACTGAACTACGGGCAAAAAGAGGATGTTGTTCTGTCACATTTGTGTATTTTGTAATAAAGACAGCTTTATCAGCTGTCAAGGACAATAGTATAAAACTGCTTTACATGTAGAAATTCTAAAAAATAAGGAATTATTTTCAGAGTTTCCACTAGCAAGAGTTAGTCAACATTACTGCAGCTGGTTGATTGCTGTTTGTGGTGCTCTACTCTGCAATAGATGGTTATTCTTTCTAGCCAAAGCTGGTAGAATAGATGTTAGTCTGCTTTTTTTCCTTTATGTATAAAACACATAATGGATGTGTAACATTATTATATAATGGAATTATAACTTGGAATTACAACAAAGTTTTTAACAAATTACTGCAGGGAAAGAGAACAAAGCCCCTTATGAAACATTCCTTGTTTTATGCTCGACTACTTCAGACAACTGGAAAAATATATTGTGGTTTCTTTACATCACTCTGTTTGGTTTTGTTTTTCCTAGTGTATTGGCTGAGATGAAAGGTTGGAATAGTTACAAAGTATGCCCAGGTTCCTAAGGCTGACAATGTCTAATTCCAACCAGAGGGACATGTGTAAGGGGAGGCTCAACACACATACCTGTGTTCTTAATAAATCACAATAATACTTCCCTTACTAAATAGAAAAAAAGTGATTGTATGAGATGAAATAGAAATAAAAAAACCTTACACTGTGTCTGTGCAGGCTGGTTCTTCTGCCCTATATTTCAGTCAGTTCTCCAGCTTTCTGTGTTTCAGCAAGTGGAATGAAGTGTTCTCTTGTTCCTGGGCAGTTTCTCTTTTGCTTAGCTCTGAGACTTGTCTCATCTGGTTCCAATGTCTTTGCTGTTACTCTAGCACATGCCACACTGAGCTGTCTAGAGAGCTTTCTGCTGGCACACAGGCTGAGTGGCTCATCAGGCAGAAGTAATGTCCCTTCATCCAAAGGCATTTCACATAGCCCAGCCAGTCTTCATAATGCAATGTCAAAAAAAGTAAGTGTGCAGGTAATGTGGGTCACATATGGTCAGACCAATGTTGGTGTGCAGCTCCTATGTGAGCAGAGTAAACCTGTAGCTGCCTAGTCCTGACTGTACAGGTGCACTCTTAATTCTTTGTGTAGCAAGACATTCTTCCCTACAAGTAGGAGTTGCAGGGAGTAGCGTGCAGGGAGCTTGCAAAATCTTTTCATTTATACTGTGGAGTGTAGAGATGAGTGTGATAGCTATTAAACTGCTTTGAGCATTAATTGGGGTGAGAGGTTAAAGATTCTTAAAGCAGTCATTGCGAATAACTTTAAAGAAGACATTGAAACAATATGGGAACAGGCCTAAGAATTTTCAGACATACAAGAAAAGCACATTTCTCCTTAGAAAAGAAGAAAAAAAGGTGTGTCGCTCTGGCAGAGATTAGCCCTCAGGTAAAGTGACAGTGGGAAAAAGAGCACTATCTTGGGAGCGTGAGTAATAAAAGTCTTATGGAGTGAATAAAAGATCTGAATACGTGAAATACTGAAGAAAATTTGAAACTTAGTGAGGGTAAGGGAACAAGTATATGCATGTACAACTGATAGGAACTATCAAAGTTACTGTTCTGTTAAGTGCAAGTAGGAGAAACAGTTTCTCATAGTGAGGAGAATGATAGGTCAGATGAATGACAATCAAAGTAAAAGATGTTGTGGGATAACAGTGATTTTTCTGACAGCAATATCAGAAGAGAGAATATAAAACAAAAGAAGGGAAGACATAGCAACAATTAAACAGGATGCTAAAAAGAGGCTACTGTTAATTCCAGAATGATGGAGTCATAAATATACGTTTTCATAATTTTCTGAACTATAAGGCTGCAGAATTGATAATGAAGTGCATATGAAAATGAAAAAAAGCTTGATTTTTTTTTTTGAACTTTTTACTCTTGGCCTGTATTTCTGTAGTCTTGATCTTGAAGTCTCCAATTGTGTTTTGGTAAAATAGCTTTTGATATCTGTTTCTCTCTGTTGCCAGAGAGAAAAGGAATAAAGTCTGTGTTTTGACATGCTAAAGACATTGATTCAGTACTTTTTTGGATAATCCATTTGTATTTCTTTTGGCTGACATTATTCACCTGTCTCCATCCCATTTCTCGGTTTAGGCATTTAATGGCTTGGAGATTTTCAGAATACAATTTAATTAAGAACACAGAATGTTTAAAACATCTTTGTCAGAACAGCTTACTTTAAAGTGACTGTTACTTAAGTCCTTATTACATTCAGAACTCATATTTTAAAAAATTAAAATTAAATAAATCTGTTCTGTCTTGAATGTTTCTCATGCTACTGCATGATATCATGTTCACAATTCAAATTAAGGTGGACTGATCATCATCAATGGATAAAATTACCTTTTCCTTTTTTTATGTATGTGACAGTATAAAACACAGTAAACATTTGTCAGGGGAGCTGAATCTGCTGATCTGGAGTTACCTTGTTGGTAGCACTACTGGGAACAGACCTCAGGCTTCTTGACCTGTGATATACTTTCATGACCCTATTACCATTTACTACTTGAGAGTTCTGTGAAGAGTCATTAGTTAATACTGAAAATTTATCCTAGGGTGAAAATTTCACTGTTCTTTATGTGAAGAGTACTCTTATTTATGTGTTATGTAGAGACCAAATTACCTCAGTCTACTGTGTGACATGACAGCACTTGAAATGTACATCCCCATAGAATGTGCTTTGTTCTTGGATCAGAAAAGGGAACGGTTGAAGAATGGTGGATAGACTAGGCATTTCAACATGAAGGAATTATAATTTTGTTGTGGGTGTATGGTGCAAGTAATTCTGTTCAGTCACAGTCAGTTGATTTACACATCCACATCAAGTCATCTTATCTTTAGAGCCATGATTCTTAATTGCTTGAGTAGAAAGTGCCTTCCTTAGAGAGGCAAGTACTGTGTGTCTTGTTATCAGTAATATTTCAAACAGAAATGTATTTTATAGTCAGAACAAAAAAATCAATATAGTTAAAATCCTTAAATAAACATAGGCTGAAAAATTTCCCTAGAGAGTTAATAAAACCAGTATGTTTTGATACACTCTGTAGAAAAAGGGTCAAACAGCTATTAACCAAACCTGCTTTGATATTTTTTCCAAGTACTGGTGTGTTGAAGAAAGCAAGCTAAGTAGAAAATCTTTTTGTGAACAAATTACTTACTTGACCATGTATGCAAAATGAAGCAGTTTTTAAACTGTTAGAAAATTCACTCATTCCAGGTAGCTGGCAGCCTTGGTTCCTCTCTCTTAACTCTTAATACTATCTTGCCTGTCCTCGCAGTTCCCAGTCTTAGTCTCTTTCCCAACACAATTGGTTCCAGTTTTTTCACTTGCTTTCCGTTGACCTAAGCCAACTTCTACACTCCAGATCCCAAGGTGCAAAATTTTTCTTTAATGCCAGTAAATTCTTTATTTGTCTTTTTCAGTCTTTATTTATACCAGGTGTACCTAAGAGTAGTTGAAGAGATTAATTTTCCTTTACCCCTTTCCTGTCAGTATTTCCAGCATATTCTTTCTTTTGTAATGTACTTTCATCCATACTGCCTGGATCTGGAGCTTTTCCTCTCACTGTGCACGTTGCCTAAGCTGTATTGATTTTTTTAATGAACTAATAATCTGCTGCATCTCAAAACTGCAGTTGCAAGGACAGGGCAATTCATCTAGATGGAAACATCCACAGTACAAATGGAAACACTGAGAAAAATCAGGTACTAAAAATCTAGGTTGTCTCAACTGAGCAAGCAAAACCTGCAATTTTTCAGATTTATGATAAGATCAAACCTGGGTGGATTTTCATATGAATAGCAAAAAAAAATTCTTCCTGACCCAAGACATTTTCATTCACAAAGGCAGTTTTGAAATCCTTAATAAAATGAAAATATCAGCCTCATTTAGAACAAGGAAATAGTTAACATTATATAATAACAGTCTGACCAATGTATCTTCTTAGTTTTATTACCAGAAATGACTGAATTATTCAGTCTGATGTTATCTGTTAAGAAAACAGTCTTGATTATTGCAAAGAACATTTAACATTTTAACAGTTATAATTTGGCAATTTTAAAAACACATAAAATACAATTTTGTAATGAGAAACCTGAAGGAACTGAATAAGGAGTGGTATCAGTCTTACCTGGTAGGAGGCATAGTTAGAGGGTGAATAATGTGTGCTACTTCCTGAGGCTATAATTCTGCAAAGGCAGTTTTCAAAATGCGAAAGCTACTCTGGACTTAAATTTGCCTTTACTAAAAAAAATGTTTCTTTAAAATTTTATGTCTCTGTGTTTTAAATCTCTAAATGTATAGAGCCAGATTCTGCATCTTTGGTAGTGGGTCAGGCAGTTTCTGAAGGAAGAAAATACATAATGTAAATAAAAGTGCTGGAGTGAACCCTGAATCTTTACTGCATAACTACTTTCTAAAACTGGCCAACTAATTTGTAAAACTCAGAAGCAATCCTTATGAACTAATAGAAACATTCTTGGAGAATTTACTAACACGTGTCCAATCCTTCTCCTCGCTTTAGGAGCATAATGCAATAGTACATGAGGAAAACTTCCTCTCCTCGCTTTCTTACCCTGAAGCAGCTGCAAGCTCATGGTTTAAACTCTTTGAATTAATTCATACAGCTGCCAGGCACACCTCATTTTTCCAGACTTATGAAGGTCAAAGGCTTTTTATTTTCTCTCCTTATATGTTAAATTTAAACTAAGATTCCTTGGGTTCTTCCAGCCCTCGCTCCCCAGCAGAAGATCGTGAAGTCCATAAAAATTCAAATTCCCATCTTTCCATCTAGTTATAATTCTTCAATGTACAGCAGCAAAGACAAAAATATATTCTAGAGGACAACGTATGGGTCCAGAGCATTTTTTTCCTTCTACATCCATCCATAATAACAACCAGGACTATTTTCCATGCAAAAATGGCTGGCCATTTTTCAGAATAGTCTGTGAGTTGACTGGCTACTGATTCCTAGCTGGATGTGATGCAACCTACATTAAACATCTGAATTTTTCATGTCATTTTTCCCCTTGACATTTATGTCATCACACATGCATTGTTATTCAGTAGATTACTCTAAATATTTTGCTTAGACTGCACCCCATCGACTTTGTTTTGCAGAACCATTAAATACATTATTAAGAATAGTTTTTAATTCAAGAAAGAAACTGCATGCATATTTAAGCAGCTTTTTTACCTAAGTATAGCCTTTCTAGCAATATATGGTTATAACAATTTATCTTCAGCGTGTCCTAATTGTTTTTCATTCTCTTAAAAACTATGGTTGGAAACAGCCATCACAATGTATATTAGATGTCTCTGTTAATAACTCTTATATCATTGTTCTCAGTGTAATATATGCAATACGTTAAAATTCTACTCTTTCTCAGTATTTTAGGAATTCTGAAAAGATTTCATATAAATCCAAAAATTAGGACACTCAAGGGAGGTATTGGTTTTGTGTTGTCTGAGGTTTTTTTTAAAACAGATTTGCCTACCATTATGTTTTATAAAATTCAGGGTTTTCGTTGCTGTTTGTGTTATGTCGATGTTGCAGATTAACCTCAGCCGGCAACTAAGCACCACACAGACACTTGCTCACTCCATCCCCCATTCCCAGTGGGATGGGGGAGAGAATCAAAAAGAAAAAAAAGGTACAATTCATGGGTTGGATAAAGACAGTTTAATAGGTAAAGCAAAAGCTATGCACACAAGCAAAGCAAAACAAGGAATTCATTCACCACTTCCTATCGGCAGGCAGGTGTTCAGCCATCTCCAAAAAAAGCCAGGCTCCATCACACGTAATGGTGACTTGGGAAGACAAACACCATCGCTTCAAACATCCTCCCCTTCCTTCTTCTTCCCCCAGCTTTATATGCTGAGCATGATGTCATATGGTATGGGATACCCCTTTGGTCAGTTGGGATCAGCTGTCCCAGCTGTGCCCCCTCCCAACTTCTTGTGCACCCCCAGCCTGTTTGCTGGTGGGGTGAGAGGCAGAAAAGGCCTTAACGCTGTGCAAGCACTGCTCAGCAATAGCTAAAACCTCCCTGTGTTATCAACACTGTTTTCAGCACAAATCCGAAACATAGCCCCATGCTAGCTAATATGAAGAAAATTAACTCTATCCCAGCTAAAACCAGCACAGTGGATTCTTTCAGTGTGGATTCTGATTGGTGCTGTAGGATGTACATACTTAAATCTGGTTTGTATAATGGGATGAATAATCTTTATGTAGATTAATATTACATTGAGACACTTTTTTGTTTGTTTTTGCTTTTTAATACAAAGTGTGTGGCGTAGGCATTTAGGCAGTAGTTGTCAAGTGTGAATATTTAACCTAAAGAGCTGCTTAGTTAAAGAGAGCTTAGTTAAAGAGCAGCTGAGCCAACAGCCTGAATTTCTGCTGATTTGAGTAGTTGTTTTTTCATTCCATATGCAGGATGAGCAAGGATGTACAGTTATCTTTCAGAAAGCTAACAGCATTGACAGAAGTACTAAAGATAGAATATAACAGTGGATTTTAAAATATATGTGTTTTGTCAAGTCAAAACCAGTTGTTGACTCTGAGGCACATTTTTTATGCTTGTAGACTTTTTACAATGCAAATATTCTCTGCTTATGTAGATTCAGATCAAGGCAGCCATTGCTCTACTCTGGCTTGTTAACAGAGAATGTGCTTAAAGATGCAGAAGGAAATTTCACACAATTGTGAAAATGTGTAACTATGGCTTGATTTTATCAATTAAATCAGTGAGGATGCTTTGTTTTAATTAATTTGAATGCAGATACTCTGCGTGCTCAATGCACTCTAAAATAACAAGATGCTACTACTCTTTCAGTTTCTGATGATTATTCTCTGTTTTATTTTTTTATTGTCCCCAAAATGCATGGGGAAAAGAAGACATAATGATCTAGTGACTTCATTAAGCCCAGCAGTTAAGAATTATTCAATTGTGCTATACATAATATTTTCTTCTTTTTTCAACTATTTGTCTTTCAACCACAGCTGATGTCCATTCCCCTGCTTTGTCACCTCATGACTGATCCCAACTCTGCTGTCATTTATGCTGTAATATTGGAGGGAACGTGGAAAACTTGTTTCCTCTCTCTACCAAATATAAAGATTGCCAACACCATTCCACAAAGTCCTTTCTTTATAATTTCTCTAGCCCTTTTCTGATTTCCTGATGTCAGAAAATGGCCATTTTTTGAATGAGAGCATACTTTGCAATACCTGCCAAGAAACTCTTTTGATTTCCATTTACATTAGAGTGTTTGCTTTTCTTTACACTGCTTCGAGAGTTATTATAATGGATCGGAAATCAATCTGCACCATTTTGCCATTGGAGATCATGAGTCCAAGATTTTTCAATGCAATTCCATATAATATTTGTGATAGCATGAGAGAAAGCAGTGAAAATGCTGGCCAAGATTGCCAGAGAAAATTTTACTGAGTAGTCATTCCTCAGAAAAAGAGTTGTTAGGGGGTGTTTAGTTAAACACTTGTCATACACAACACAATATTCTATATTAGATCTAGAGAAAGAAGTATTTTCAGATGGACAATTTTCAAGCCAATAGATGACAGAGATCATCACAGATCTCTGCCAACATGATATCCCTTGTCTCACTCAGCAGTTACAGCATCTTTTTTTAGTCCAGTGTATCAGAGGTGGATGTATTCTATACAATATTGTTATAGAAAGAAAAAAATCATTACATATGCAAAAGCAATGATAACAATATCCCTTTCCACAGTAGTTTGTATAGTACAAAAAAACTATCTCGCTGCAGTAATGTGATGTGGTTGGGTATAATTTCTTACTACATTGCTACTTAAAATCTGGAGTTGCACACAATTCAATTATTAATTTGTGTAACAGAAATAGATGTTGAACATTTTCTTTGCTTCATTGTTTATATTTCTGTAAGATGGTACTTTCTTTAAACCAAAAAAACAACTATTGAGTTCATCAGATTTCTAAGCCTGCTTTTCTAATGCGAATCTAGTCACTGAACGTTGGTTTTCACACATAAGTGGTGATGAAGTTATGACTGGTGTTTTAGCTAGCCTAACACACATATGACAGAGGGATTCATGTAAATTGCTTGTGATTATTAGATCTATACAATTCAGAATGAATTTGTTGTTGTGAAGATGAAGATTGAAAATTTCATTTTAAGTGATCACATTATATCCATTACACTTCCTGCTTTTGGTTCTAGTGATAAATTTTTGCTTTCTGTCCTAAACTACAGTGAAAGGCTTTAGAAACTGCTTTGAGCATTTTATCAGCACAAATATGTCAGTACAGACAATTTCTGCCAGCTATAAAAACATTAAGTGCCTTGGTATCATTTTTTTATAAAAGCATAAACGTATTTTTATGCAAAGAGTGTGTGTTTATATTAACTTGCTAGCAAAGTAGCTAAACTTCTTCAGAACTTTTGAAAAAATTATGGAATGATATCTTCTGTAACAAACCCATATTTCTTGCTTCTGTTTTGTCCTTGTCTTCTGCTATTACACTAATCAGTAAATACTTGTTGTTGGTTTCTCTTGACTTTAAGCAGTAGAAGTATGAATTCTATGCTTGTCTACTCACCTGACTTCTAAAGAATGAATGCAAGGGTGGCCCTTGCAGGAAAGATAAATCAACAGTAATGCACTTTTTTTTTGTTTTTAAGAAGTTCTTATTTTTCATGAGACTTCTGAGCTTTTTCTGAGATTTCTAGAATGGTTTTCACAAAAAGGGTGTCTATGGATTGCTCAAGCCTAGCATTACATGTAGTGTAAAGGGCTGGTTTTCTTTTTTATATCATGTTTTCCATAGATTCTCTGCAATGTCAGCATGTAACTTGCTGCTTTTTTGATGGTATATTTTTACTAGCTGCTGTGGGAAATAAATTTCTCTCTCATTTCCAAGAGAAAATACTTAAATAGAAAACAATAAACTAAAAATGGAAAATCAGAGTATTTATTGAAAAACATGTATAACAGCACTCTACAGGTATAATTTAAGTATTGTCACTATTCAGAATACTTGGTAGGAGTTTTGAATTCTTGTGTAAAATATCTAATATGACATTTTTTTATTTCCCTCAATCTTAACTGATCTTGGTCAATTAACTGATTTTATACTAATAAGTACTTTCACATATTAGCCATTGGATTTTTTTGTTTTATAAAAAGCTGGATTTTTATACAAGATAATGGCATTCTATTTATTCCTTTGTAGAACTGTCTGAGAAGATGCTATTTGCATTTCTCTTAAAATTTGGGTTTTGATCAGTTTTTAGAAACTGTCGAAGAAAAGACCTTTAGCACCTCGCGGATGGGATCTGAAATGGATATTGAAAACTACCAAACTGCTTTAGAAGAAGTACTCACATGGCTTCTTTCTGCTGAAGATGCATTACAAGCACAAGGAGATATATCCAATGATGTAGAAGTTGTTAAAGAACAATTTCACACCCACGAGGTATATGTTTATACTAATCCTTCAGTACCCATTTATCTACTTGTATCCCATAATAAGGTCAAAGCCAAAGATACTTCAAGTTTATTCCTTTTTCTTGTTTTTTAATTTTGAATTGGAGAATTTAAAGGTAGTATAGGAGACTGTACCCTAGAATCATAGAACCAATTAGGTTGGAAAGGACTAAGATCATTGAGTCCAACCATAAACCCAACACTAAACCATGTTCCTAAGCACCAGGTCTACTTGTCTCTTAAATACCTCCAGGGGTGGTGACTCCACCGCTTCCCTGGGAAGCCTGTTCCAATGTTTCATAACACTTTTGGTGAAAAAATTTTTCCTAATATCCAATCAAAACCTTCCCTTGTGCAATTTGAGGATGGTTCCTCTTGTCCTATCACTTGTTACTACACAACACCCACCTCATTACAGGTAGTTATAGAGAGCGATAAGGTCATCCCTCAGTCTCCTCTTCTCCATACTAAACAAATTTTTGCCCTATGAAAAAAGTGAAAGCATTTATTTCAGGTTTGTGTTTACAAGGTTTGGGGAGGGCTTGAAAAAATAAAAAGCAAAGCCAAAAATCATGTTTGGAAAATGGTGGAATTGAAAATATTTCTCCAAAGTCTGTTCTTTCCTTCCAAAGAATCAAACTTAAAACTGGATTTTATTTTTATTGTCAGGGTTTTATGATGGAGTTAACAGCTCACCAAGGGCGTGTTGGAAATGTTTTGCAAGTTGGAAGTCAACTTCTAACAATTGGAAAACTTTCAGATGACGAAGAGAATGAAATCCAAGAACAAATGAATCTACTTAATTCTCGATGGGAAAGTCTCAGAGTAGCAAGTATGGAAAAACAAAGCAAGTAAGTAGTATGTCAGGTAAAATAATATACACGGAGTTTGACTTAAACAATCCTGAATGTGACTAACAGTTGGGGTTTTCTTTCACTTCACTGTGAAACAAAACTCCATCTTAGATCTTTTTTAACCTGAAATTTGATATGTAGTGACTTTGAAGCTTGCATGTTGTTTTAAGACTGGAAGCCAGACAAATCAGCAGCTATCAACAACTTGGATGCTAATAGCCAAAATTTATATAACCTATCTCACTTTTTTTTTTAATTGCTTTAACAAGTATCACACTATCGTGGTTTGAGCTCAGGGAAAAACTGAGCACCTCACAGCCACTCACTCTCCTCTTTGCCTCAGCGCTGAGAAGGAGTAAATAAAGCAAAAGGCTCAAGAATTGAGATAAGGACAGGGAGGGATGACTCATCCATTATGGTCATGGGCAACAGACAGACTTGTTAGGGGAAGAAAAAGAACATAAATTCAATTCAGATACTAACACCGCCACCACTTAACAGACAGACTAGAACAGTGAGAAACGTTACCACATCTGAAAAACTCCTTCCCCCCCACCCCTCCCTTCTTCCCAGGCTCAGCTTTGCTCCTGATATCTCTACCTCCTCCCCTTGTCAGCAGTGCAGGGGGCAGAGAATGGGGGGTACAGTCAGTTCTGCCACTTCTTACACCTTGGGCATGGGGGGGAACTTCCGGCATTCCACCTCTGTTCCAGTGTGGTTCTCCTCCACAAACTTTCTCTGATGTGAATCCTTCCCACAGGCTGCAACATTTCCCTAGCTGCTCTGGCATGGGTCACCCCAACATGCTGCAGTCCTCCCAGTGCCAAACAGAGGCTGCTTCTTCCCACAGGTTCCTGGACTTCTTCAAACTCATGTGACTGGGTCGTACTTTGTTATGAGAAATTTTGTATGCCTACTGGCCTTTCTGTAAAGAGGAACAATGGTGAAATTTACCAACTATCATAACAAGTCAAATTCCGTGGAAATTTTAAAATTAATTGAATGTCATTAGGAGCTTCTTTATAGCCAAGCAGTATTAATTACTGAAGAATATAGATGTTTTCTACAGTAAAACCAAATAAATGCAGTGGCAAACAACCTGAATCTGAGATCCCTGGTGGCTTTTTAGGGACTTTAAACAAGGCAGACTTAATTAAAATCTTTCTGCTGAAGTCTTAATTTTTCTCTCATAAAATCCCAATGAATGTATATGAAGTGAGAAGCTCTTTTGTCTGTTCCTTCAGTACAGCTGAAATGTGACTCCTTTTGTGAATGTGATTTTAATAAAAGATGAGTATCTCTAGTAGTCAGACCAATGGTCTATCCCAGCATCCTGAGAGTAACAGAACAAGAAAAGATAAACTTTATGGGAGATACGTGATCTCCTGAGCCAGCATCTTCTCATCTCTTTTTGCCATTGGTAGAGATCAAATATTGGGCTGCATGGGCCCATTGCTATGGAGACCAAATATTGGGCTGTATGGGTCATTGCTCTGACCTAATACTGCATGTCTTATGTTATGAAGTTCTCCATAGAGAACTTTATTTGATATCTCCTTGGACCTGTTAGCATCCATGGCATCCTTTGGCAGTGAATTCCACAGGCCTCTTACCCAGTATGAGTGCTACATTTTTGATGAATGGCTTCTTTTTCTTTGCCACTGGTAGCATAAGTGATTCCCTCTAGGTACAATGTTAGAAGGTCAACAGTGTATATCTTTCCTTACTCTCTCCATAAATATATATCTTTGGTTATTTGTCTTGCTCTTCTTTGAGCTTTTTCCAGTTCTACATTATCTTTTTGGAGTTGAGGGGACCAGAACTGCCCAAAATATTAAAGGTCAAACTGTGATTTTCAACAATTGCACAACACTGCTCTCTTTTTCTGCAATATGTTCTTAGTAATTCCAAACTTTTATTTTCTTTTCAGCTTGCTACTGAGTATAGAGATTGTTTTCTTTATTCTTTCTTTGACAGTCTATAAAATTGTTGATGAGTTTCAGGTGCTTCAAACTAAATTCCTCCAGCTTTATTATTTTCTTGGAGAGAAGACTCTACAATACTTTACTGTAGGCAGTTTTTATTTGCCATATTTATTTTCAGTTAAATCAACGCATGCAAGTAGCAACCACACCTTTATGAATGGTACTGTACCTACTAAAATGTCCTTTGACATCAATTGTTAAAGTTGTATCCCAGATGCAGCTATAGGTCATTGCTTGGGGAATTGAATGATCTAGTATCTTCTGAAGCATGTCATATTTGGGTAATAAGAAATCAGTAGGAGACATAAAGTGGTAAGGGCTTCACAGAGAATGTTGTGCTGCTATCAACTGTCTCTTGCCGAGGCGATCAGCTCCGGTGCAGGCCCATTCTGCAGTGGAGCAGAGGATCATGGTGTGAGCAGGGCAGGGTTCCTGAGCTGGGGAAGCCCCATGAGAGCGAGGAGACCTGACAGGAGCTGACAGCTCTCATGAGATCGAGCAGCTGATGAGCCATGGGAGGGGTGAGGAGTAATGGCAGCTGCCCCCCGCTCCCACAAAAAGGCCGCCCCAGGGAGCACCAGTGACCAGGAGCACTGCAACCAGGATGGGCAAACAGGTGTGACACCTCATCCAGGAGGTGGTGTGGCAGTTTGTATGGGAGGGTGCCTCTTGAAGGAGGGACATTCCACTGGCCAAGTGGAGAGACTTGAAGTTCACATAACCCAGCAACGGGGCACCGTTCTGTGACCACCTGTACAGGCCAAGGGCATTCATCCTACCTGACCCTCAAGGCAGGATGGTGGGCGCTCATCTGACAGCAAAGGCTGCAGGCTGGCTGGTCTGTACCGTCTACCCCAGTGGTGGCCGATGCCTCCACTCAGGCAGAGCTGCTGAAGGGAGAGACTGCAGTGCAGACCTCAGACCACAGCAAGTGCCTGGACCTTTCTCCTGGGGCAGAGTCAGGCATCAGACCTGCCTGTGAAAGGTGCACCCAGGTGGAGGAGCTCCTGCAGCAGGTGGCTGAGCTGCAGGTGGCGGTGAGAAGGCAGCAAAACATCAGGGAGGTTGAGAAGGAGTTAAGATAGCTGGTTCCAAGCACGGTCTGCAGTGGGCCCACAGCTAAACAGCCAAAAAATCTTCCACTGGCATGAATGAAAAAGAGGGGAGCCAATAATGCGGAAGAATGAAAGCTTGCAACAGCAAGGACCTGCAGGAGGAAGAGACTTCCCCCGAAGCCTGAGGTGCCCTTGCAGAACTTCTTCACCTCTCTGCACACTGAAGATGAAAGACCCATTGCATCAGGAGAGACACTTGAGCTGAGTAAGACCCCCGTATAACAACCAGCACAACTAAGAAAAGGTGATGGTTGATAGTAGTAGGCCACTCACTTCTGAGAGGTACGTAGGCACCCATCTGCCAACCTGATGCACTCTCTAGAGATGTGTGCTGCTTACCAGGGCTCGTATCAGGGATGACACTGAGAGACTACCAAGCCTCATACAGTCTGTTATCTGCTGCTGTATTTTCACATGGGCACCAGTGATACAGCCAGGAGCAGTCTGAGGAGTATCAAGAAGGATTACAGAGCCCTGGGAGTGGTGTTAAGGAACTGCAGGGTGCAGGTAATTTTTTCATCAATCTTCCTGGTCAAAGGGAAGGGATTTGGAACAGCCAGTTAAATCTGGCAAATCAACAAATGGTTATGGGACTGGTGCCACGGCCAAGGCTTTGGCTACTTAGACCATGGGACTCACTTTGAGAAACCTGGTCTACTGGGGACTGATGGGTCCATCTGTCAGAGAAGGGGAAGAGCGTCTTTGCTTATAGGCTTGCCAAGCTTTTGAAGAGGGCTTTAAACTAAAGTTGCCAGGGGAGGGGAACCTCAATCCATCCCACTCTTACCAGTTTGATTCCAGTGCCAGCAATAGATGCCCAGAGCCTGGAGAGGGATCACAGGTCATCAGGAGAGCACCTGAAGAGCAGCACAAAGGAGTTCCAGCCAGTAGGTCAGCTTCATTGGGGGCCCAACTTAAATGCCTCAAAGCAAACACACACAGCATGGGGAATAAAGAAGAGGAGCCAGAGATGTGTGCATGCCTGCAGGGCTACAGTCTTATTGGCATCACAGAGACATGGTGGGATGGCTCCTATGAGTGGAGTGTTGGAATGGAAAGATATAGTCTCCTTAGGAAGGACAGGCAGGAGAGGTGAGAAGGGGGTGTCACCCTCTATGTCAATGACCATCTGGAGTACATGGAGGTCTGACTCTGGATGGATAAGAAACCAAGTGAGAGTTTATGGGTCAGGATTAAAGGGAAGGCAGGGACAGGAGATGTTATAGTGGGGATCTGCTACAGGCTACCTGACCAGGAAGACCAAGTGGATGAGGCCCTCTATAGACAGATAGGAGTAGCTTCACGTTCACAAGCCCTGGTCTTCATGGGGGACTTCAGCCACTGTTCAGCTTCCTGTTGGAGGGACAACACAGTGGGACACGAGCGATCTAGGAGGTTCCTGTAATACATTGATGATAGCTTCCTTCTCCAAGTGATAGAGGACCCAGTGAGGAGAGGTGCTGTGCTGGACCTTGTTTTCACCAACAAGGAGGAGCTGGTGGGGAATGTGATGCTCAAGGGCAGGTTTGGCTGCAGTGACCATGAAATGGTGGAGTTCAGGATCCTTAGGACAGTGAAGAGGGCACAAGGCAAACTCACAACACTGGACTTCAGGAGAGCAGATTTTTGCCTCTTCAGGGATTTGCTTGGGATATGTAGCATGGGATAAAGCCCAGAGGGAAGAGGGGCCCAAGAAAGCTGATTAATATTCAAGGATCACCTCCAAGCTCGGTAGTGATGCATCCCAACAAAGAGGAAGTCAAGCAAAAATGCCAGGAGGACTGCATGGATGAACAAGGAGCCCCTGGGCAAGTTCAAACACAAAAAGGAAGCCTACAGAGGGTGGAAGCAAGGACAGGTAACCTGGGAGGGATACAGAGAAACTGTCCAAGCAGCCAGGGTTCAGGTTAGGAAGACCAAATCCCAGATAGAATTAAGTCTGGCCAGGGATGTTAAGGGCAACAAGAAAAGCTTCTGTAGGTACATCAGTGATAAAAGGAAGACTAGGGAAAATGTGAGTCCTCTCTGGAAAGAAACAGGAGGCCTGCTTACCTGCCATATAGAGAAGGCTGAGGTACTCAAAGACTTTTTTGCCTCAGTCTTCACCAGTGAGTGCTCCAGCCACACCACACAATACACAGAAGGCAAAGGTGGGGACTGGGAAAGGAGGAACCCGCTGTAGAAGATCAGGTTCGAGACCATCTAAGGAACCTGAAGGTGCACAAGTCCATGGGACCTGATGAGATGCATCTGCGGGTCCTGAGGGAACTGGCAGATGAAGTGTCTAAGCCACTATCTATCACATTTTCAAAGTCGTGACAGTCCAGTGAAGTTACTGTAACTGGAAGAGGAGAAACATAATCCCCATTTTTAAAAAGGGAAAAAAAGAATACCCAGGGAACTACAGGCCAGTCAGTCTCACCTCTGTGCCTGGCAAAATCATGGAGCAGATCCTCCTGGAAACTATGCTAGGGCACAGGGAAAACAAGGAGGTGATTCATGACAGCCAACATGGCTTTGCTAAGGGCAAATTATGCTTGACAAATTTAGTGGCCTTCTATGACAGGTTACAGTGTTGGTGGATAAGGGAAGAGCAACTGACATAATTTACCAGGACTTGTGCAAAGCATTTGACACTGTCCTGAGTGACATCTTCATCTCTAGATTATAGAGACATGTATTTGATGGATGAACTGCTTGGTGGATAAGGAACTGGCTGGATGGTCACACTCAAAGAGTTGCAGTCAACAACTTGATGTCCAAGCAGAGAACAGTGATGAGTGGTGTTCCTTAAGGGTCGGAATTAGGACCGGTGCCATTTAGCATCTTTATTGAGTGCACTCTCAGCAAGTTTGCTGACAACACCAAGCTGTGTGGTGCTGTTGGCACACGGGAGGGAAGGGATATCATCCAGAGGGACCCTGACAAGCTTGAGAGGTGGGCCCGTGCAAACCTCATGAAGTTCAACAAGGCCAAGCACAAGGTCCTGCACATGGGTTGGGGCAATCCCATGCACAAATACAGGCTGGGTGATGAGTGGATTGAGAGCAGCCCTGTGGAGAAGGACTTGGGAGTAGTAGTGGATGGAAAACTGACTATGAGTCAGCAATGTGTGCTCACAGCCCAGAAAGCCACCCATATCGTGGGCTGCCTCAAAATAAGTGTGGCCAGCAGGTCAAGCAAGGTGATTCTTCCCCCCTATTCCACTTTCATGAGACCACACCTGGAGTACTGTGTCCAGCTCTGGGGCCCCCAGCATAACAAAGACATGGACCTGTTGAAGCAGGTCCAGAGGAGACTACGAAGATGATCAGGGGGCTGGAGCACCTCCTTTATGAGGACAGGCTGAGAGAGTTGGGGTTGTTCAGCCTGGAGAAGAGAAGGCTCTGGGGAGACCTTAATAGCAGCCTTCCAGTACTTAAAGGCGGCCTACAGGAAAGATGGGGAGGGACTCTTTATCAGGGGGTGTAGGGATAGGATGACGGGTAATGGTTTTAAACTGAAAGAGGGTAGATTTAGATTAGATATGGGGAAGAAATTCTTTACTGTGAGAGTGGTGAGGCACTGGAACAAGTTGCCCAGAGAAGCTGTGGATGCCCCCTCTCTGGGAGTGTTCAAGGCCAGGTTGGATGGGGCTTTGTGGAAGGTGTCCCTTGCCCCTGGTAGTGGGGTTGGAACTAGGTGATCTTTAAGGTCCCTTCCAGCCCAAACCATTCTATGATTCTATTTAATTTCTTATACAAAATATTCTGTGATAAATTAAATCAAATTTGGGTTAAGGCAAGAAGAAATTTCTCAGGAGTGATGTACATAAATATGTCTAATTTTGAGCTATTGGGTCAAACCCCTGTGTTTCAAACACTAGCTGGAGGATTATGAACAGCTTTCATATCACAATGTAATGTTTTTCTGGGTGGTTATACACAATTTATACTCTCAGGATCTATCTTCTACTTCAGTTTAAAGCATAATCTTCTGAGCATATTGCTGTAATCTAGCCTTTAAGGCGGCAGTGACATGTTTACCCAAACAGAGATGGTTTTAGTGAAGATGAGAACAGCAAGGCTATCTATCTTCTGTTGTAATGATAATAAGAAGTGTAACAAAAGGTAGCACACTTTACAGCACAGGGGAAACAAAAGCTAGCAATCAACAAAGAGAGGAGAAAGACATACTGATAAAGGATACTATAAAAGTGAAACGGTTTTATGGAAAGTGATTTAGGAGGTCAGAATATCAGAAGAAGCTTGAAACGTAGCAATGCCTTTGTGTAAAAGCAGCCCAAATTGGGTTTCCCATGTATTCACTATGTATTGCAAGTATTTGACTCTTCTGGCAAGCAATACATTAACATGCTGAAGGAAAACAGCCTGTTTTTTCATTTCTTCCTCCTGCCCTTCCCTAAATAGGATTCTCTGTAGTAAAGCATTTCAGAGTTATAAATATACCACTGGAGAGGAAATTTTAATGCAATTTACCACTTTATGGAGAATTCCACAACTATTAAAACGCATTCAATTCAATGAAAAAGTATTTTGTATTTGAAATTTATTAGGGCCATACCATTGACAAAGATTATGATAATCTCCTGAGGTATATAGATAAGTGCTAAAACCCCTATCAGATGTTTATAGAAGTAGTTTGAAAATCATAAAGTACCTGGAGAATGAGAAGAAACAAGAAACATTCTTTAGCTTAGAATCAACTGTGATTAAATTATCTGCTGTGACTATTTAATTTTCAAGTTTATGTTTCTTGCTTCAGTATGTAAATATTCTATATAATAAGTATTTCATCATATCTTGGTTTTCTTAAATTCTCTTTAACAGGTTTTCTATACCATTTATTTCATTTATTGCTAAAAAGATATCACTAGGATGAAGCATTGTATTTAATATTTATAATAACTTAGTGTAGAACATCAAATAAGACAATAAAATACACACTGTAAAGTGAAGAAGGACTGATTTAGATCTGAGATAGTTCATCCCTTGTGAGCCATGGATTATAATAAGCAGGGTGTCAGCTGCCTGTACTCAATCCGTAAAGAAAGAGATTAGAGTGGAAAAGATACTACATGTATCTCCTGGTCATTTTGATCAGTAATTAACACATCAGTTTCAGTGAAACAACCTGAAATCATAGTGCATCACAAAGATACATGACACTCAGTTCTTACAAAAAAATCTTGAGAGAGGTAATTCAGAAAAACACTACTGTTTGATATCTACAATGTAGAGATTCAGATTAATGGAGCCCTTCCCATTTCTTGAAAGATTTTTTTTTTTAAATTCAGTATCTCGTATTCTCTTGAAGTTTCAGTTCCTGCTTATAGTTGTTACTGTGGTTTGTTTTCTTTGGTCATTTACTTCCAAGAGCTTCCAACTGGAGCCTTTAAAAATTATTACTGTTTCTGGAAAGTAACATAGCTTCACAGAGCTCCAAGTGCAACACCCGATACTATCCCAGTGCCGTCTGGGACCAGTGAGGTACCGTTCAAGAAGCAGGTGAAACTAAAACCTTATTTCGAAAGAAACGTCCAATTGTTTAAAATTTGTTTGCAAATTTTAAAGTCTTTATTGCCATAAAGTTGTCTCATCTTGGTGTTTGCCTGCAGTTTCTCCTTTTTTCTGTATCCGCTGCTCTGCATTAGAAGGTATGCTTCATGTCCACATGCTCCTCAGGATTCCTTTGATCATCGCTTGCACTCTGTTTCACAGACTGCCTTTCACATGTTCTCGCTTTACCACTCCTGTTTCAAGACACTCTGGTTGACTCATCTTCCCATAGTTATTACTAAAACTTGATTATTTCCATTTCAGAAGTGCTCAGCCAATTTCTTTTTTTCATCTATCCAGATGCAAGTGATAATCCTGAGATAAATTATTAGTTTTGTTGGCTGCCCTAAAGAAAAAAAAATACAAACAGCTTTTTTTTTCCTAACAGCTGTTTTTATGATTAAAATACCCAAGTCATAGGGTAAAGCTTCATGTTTGGATTTGTGTGGGCATTTAACTTGCGTAACTAGTCACGGGCAAGATGTCTCGCACTTCTCTGGAGCAGTGTGCTCACATCGCACTTCTGCCAGTTTGCAGTTCTGCAGGTGCTGTGGGAGAAAACGTACTTATCTTTTGTTCATTTAAAATATCCTCACGGGAGGAAACGTCAGTGTCAAGTTGGGCAGTTCTAGGTGCTCTTGGTCACAGAGAGACAAAATTTGCAATAGGTTTCGAATTTAGGCTACATTTTCAAGAAGCCAACTGAGAAACAAGTGGAGTAGAGTAGGCTATGCTTTCTTAGTCTTAGCAGTTTTCTCTAGTCTGAAAGTTCAATTCATATTTTCAAATCTCCAAGTTGGGTTCTGAAAGTAGCTGACTAACTTTTTGCTGCAAGAGTTGTGTTTGAGATGCAAGTAACACACTATAATGTACAATGGATTCACCAAGCTCAGTGTGACTGAGGACAGTAACTTTGGTCTGTCAAATCTAAGTTAAAAATTGTATTTTATGTGAAAGGTGGGTAATACAAATAACTACTTGTAATTCCATCACTCAGCAATAGTTTACATGTTATTTTAAAAATACTTTTGGTAAGGTGAAGATTTTGTTTAGGAAAGTTCAGAGAATTTCTAAAGATGACAAGTATAAGTAAAGGATTTGTAATGGATTTCTGGACAGATAATTTTGGAGCTGTCAAAATACTTTGTTTAGGCAAAACTGAAGTATTTCCTGTTTAATTCTTCAGAGCATTCTCCACTGAATAACTGAAAAATTAATAATGTCTTCTCTTCTGTTTAATATCTTAAATTTGAGGCAGCCTGGTAAGTACAGCTGTCTGAGCACTTTTCAGAGTATTTGTAGTAGATATTACAAGCTTTAAGAAACCAGATAGTTGAAATTCTGAAGTTCCAAACAGCTCTAATAGAAGTGCAACTGGAGGCCAAAATTTTAACAGACCATATATTATATGCAGTACTCAGGTTCTAAAAAAAAAGTTTCAAAACATTTTGCCTAATTCAAAACTGTTTCAACAAATTTTCAGTTACCTGTTTGAAAGTATATGGGGTTTTTTTTATTCTATCTTGTGATGTAGCCTTATAAAAATCAGTTAAGCGTATACAATGCAGATATTTCTGCCTGTTGTTTTCTTTCATGTATAAATTGAAATTATTATTTCTTTGTTTTACAGTTTACATAAAATCCTAATGGATCTGCAGAATCAGCAGCTAGCCCAGCTAGCTGACTGGCTGACAAAAACAGAGGAAAGGACAAAGAAAATCGATTTGGAGCCCTTGGGTCCAGATCTAGAGGACCTAAAGCGTCAAGTAGAAGAGCATAAGGTATGCTATGGTATGCTTCCAAAGGCATAAAAACCAAACTGAGGTTTTGACATTTTAAAAGCTCTACTCCTGCCATTAGAACATGGCAAACTAATATGGAATGTTGGTTCAATGTTGAATGTTTTATACAATTAACAAGTTTCCATAGAGCTCCTGATATAAAAAAAACCCAACAACTTCCTTTTTAAATATAAACAATAAACTAAAATATACGAGGCAACTGTAACATTCTTTTGTTACACAGTACAATAAGAACATATCAGATTTTTTAATACATGTGTTTTCTTCTTTTTGCATGTTGTATTTTTTTCCTTGCATGCTGTAGTAACAATGATGCAGTAGTCATAGTTAGACTGCATAATATTGTTAGGACTCCTGGGACTCTGAATATGTAACTGTACAACGCTATAAAATGGACCCTAGTTTCTAACTGTAGAAAGTACTCTTGAGTAATGTATTTAATGAAAAATAAACTAATAAATTGAGTGTAAGAGAGAATTTGACTATTTTTTTTCCACATTCCATGAGGTTAATTCTTTAATTGGAAGAAAAAAAAATTAAAAGAGACTGTATAATTTGTGTAATAGCTTTGTTTCATTTACTGGATTAAATTGTCTGGTTTCATATTAATTTAGATTTTAAAATATATATATGTATCCATGACACATGGTGGTAATGGCAGGGAGACACAGGAAAGTGTAGAAAACACAGATGACTTGTGAGGTCATGGAGATTTACTATGATAACCTGTTACTATTTCTACATCAGTGGTTCAAAGCAGTTCAGATCCATCGTATCTTCAAAGATTTTAACATTTGATGCTTGATGGCCTGTGTCAGTGCTAGTCCAGGTTCTAGAGGGCAGATCATCCCAAAAAACAATCCAAACTGAAACCAGCTTTTACAGTTTCTTTAAAAAGAGGTCAAAAACCGCAAAAGACTGCATAATCCACTTATGTGTTAAAGATTATTTTTCTGCATTCTGATTAAGGAGTGCTACTGAAGAAGAATACAAATTCTATGCCTACTGCTGCTATTTGCCCTGTGAGGAGACAATGCATTTCAGAATGAGGGTTTGCTAGATAAACATATATTCTGACATTAAATTTTCGTTTAAAGAAAAAGACAGCAGGTAATTATGAAATGGTAATTAGAAAAAGAAACCTGAAAGATTTTGAATACATGAGTACTGAGACTGAATAACTTTGTTCCTATTTCTGTGCATTTTGTATTTGAATACTGATGTAAAATATATTCCTTTTATCTATGTATTCTCTTTATGCTGTTTCTTTCTAATATTGAAAAAAATGGGTGTTTAGCTTGTATTTGAATATTCAGAGTGAAGACATGCAGAGATCTATCTCTCCCACATACTAGTTCTTTATTATTGGTGTGATGAGTTAGTCAACATTATTTATTTATGTGTATTACTTTTCAGATCTATTTTCTGTACAAGAGACAATTTAGCTAATGAGGTAGAAAGAAAATGTTTTGGTTTTAACTTCAATTAAAGTTCAATTCATGTATAGTTTGTCTTATAAGTCAAAGAATAAGATGTTTTCCATTCTTTCAAGTATTGTGTGAAAGTTTCAGATAATTTTATTATATATTGTATGCAGCAAAGCTACCTTCTATACCAAGTGTTAAAACAATGGAATTTTAATAGCATAGTTACTGATTTATTATTAAATAAGCAAACAAAAAAACAAATATCAACAGCCCCCCATAATTTTTCTTAGTCTCACATGAATGAACATCTCAGAAACAATGTTGTATAAATTGATGGAAGGAACAAGAAGTTAGAGGATATAAAAGGTAATGATATCTTCAAATTAAACAGAATTCAGGAAAGATGATAGGTTTGGTTTGTTGTCATCCAGTCTCCCTCTCCTCTCTACTTTTATCATTTTGACTTTCTCTCTTCATCTGTTTATTAGTGACTACTTTTCATTATTTATTTCATGTTATTTATCCCCTTTTGACTTACAACTTTCATACATCTGATTTCTTTTATTCTACTATTTCTCAATGATGTCTCAAAATATTGGTCTTAAGTTCTTGTGACTAACACTTCAATTTCTCTGCTGTGTCCTATAACAAAAAAAAAAAAAAAAAAATCGTTAGTAATGTGTATTGGGAATGGCACCCATCACTGACACCAGAGAAAGCACATAGCATTCTTTCCAGCATGCTACTAAATTCAGTAGTATATGAGGTTAATACCTTGATAGTACAGAAAGTTTTCTGAGCAAACTGAAATAGAGGTGAACTCTAGAAGATGTTATGTCATTAACAAGGTACACGGTTCTCGTAAGAAATCTGGCATAGTCAATATATTTTGGAGTAACAGTCAAACATTTCAGTGAAGAACTATGGGTCTTCGCAGCAGTATTTTATTTATTTTGTCTGCTGTTGCAGGTATCCCTTCTTTATAATTTTATAAAGGGAGAAATCTGATTTTCAAGAAAAACCTGAGGGTTATTGAGCTGTCTAAGCAGAATACTATATTAAAATTTTTAAATTAAGCAAATATATGCTTTTAATTGAACTGATTTTTATTATTCCACATCATTACAATGCAATTTATAGTTAGTAGATTTTATAGTTTTATTGACTTTCTAAAAAAGGCTAAGCTGCTTAGTTATTTAGCTTTTGTGGAAGGCTAAGCCTTTTTATTTTTATGACAATGTCAGAAACTATGGAAAATTTTGAGTGTTAGGATTTTTCAGTGCAAAGGTAAACTGAGACACTTCCTAACTGTTAAAATGTCAGAGGTGGATTTGTCTTTGGATACTTGGATGCCCTAGGTAGGTATTTTTATTCACTTTGAAGTAGATTAGGTCAGAGTCACATAAATTGTTATCTGATAGATAGGAATTAAAGGAACTGTGAAGTTTTATGAGTTTCTGTTGTTGCTATATTCATGCATCAACATCTATACCCATCTTACATTTAAGTCCCTGAAAATTTGCTATCTTTGCAAGTTCAGAACTTGTTAGAAACTTCAATTTAAATTATTTGAACAGTGTGTGCTTTAGTCTTGAGACTGTCCTCAGTAAATTCCTGTTTCAACAAGCTTCTGTATACAAACAATTATTGCCAGTGAATTTCATGGTAAAAATAGACACTTGGATTATAAAGAACAGCCCTTTAGCTCAGGACAAATTGAACCTGTCTGGGAATTAGAAAATGACTCAACTTTCTGGTTTCATCAGTTTTCTGACTTCCCAAGTCTTTCATACTGTGTGTGAGACTCCCGCTTCCAAAATGCCCCCTCCTCTCCTGCACTTGAAGAGTATTGCTAACTCTGGTTTTGTTCTAGGATGCCATCTCCCAGATACCCGGTAAATAAAAGTAACCTTCTCCCTGGCTGTAGGCTTACAGAGCAATGTATTTATTATCATATGGCTGAAAGAGGGGACTGAACCTGGGGGAAGCAAGCTGTGTTATAGCATCTGATCCATGAGTGCTCTGCCTCCTCTTCCTTGATCAAGTGTTGGATCATAAAGCGTTGAGAAGTCTGAATTCCAGGGATCGCTCTAACAATTTGGTGTACTTCACAGTCCTTGAGAGCTGATTTATAATCTAGCTCTCTGAAGCTAATGGTAATCACAGTCATGAAAGTCAGAAAAAGGAGGACTCTTATAAATGTATTGGCTCACAGACTATGCCCACAGAGAAATTAAAATTCTGAGATATGTTAGGGTAAGGAATTTTTGCCTGTAGCCACATTATATTTTTTAATTTTCAAATAAAAGTAAGATGTTTTACCAAAGAGGTTTAAAATGCGTGTCCTAATCTTCAGCAGGGGCTTGTTCTTCATACTTAAGTGAATTACTCTACTCGAAAAAGCAGCAGAAAAATTGATATGGTAAAATTCAACATAGTTTGTAATACAGTCAAGGTTTCCATTGTGACAAGGCGTATGTGGTTAGCTATGTTATTTTTCAGACTGTGATTATCATACTATGTATGTACTAATCACTAGAACACACTTTGTTAAAGTATTGAGGACACAATCTAGGACTTTGGTTTCCCACATTCTTCCATTGACTTGAGACTAGCTATAGATACCTAAAAAGTGTCAGGTGAGATGTGGTTCTCGATATTGTGGTTTTTTTCAGGGAAGTGGCATGAGAGGTTCTTTCAAGTTTTTTTTAAGAAACACAACACAGACATAGCAATATAAAACAGTGGTTAACTATTGGGAGTTAAAAATGTACATTTGGTTGTTAATGCACTAATATAAAGCTGGAGATAGGTAACAAAAATTATGAGAAGAAATTGAATGTTGCCTTCTCTGTGGCTTAAAGTTTCAGAACCAACACTTATTTAGCTCCTTCTCTTTTCATCTTTGTCACCTGTCCTCTCGCTGCATCTCAGCAAAGGAAGGCTGTTCAGTGCCTGACAGGAGCTGGGCTGGTTTTGGATTTGTTAACAAACTCTAGCACAGTAGGGATTTCATCTTCTGTGGCAAGGTGGTGTTGGGGAGGGAAGGTAAGAGGAGACACTAAAACCCACCAAAGGAGTGTTACTAAGGTGTTAGAGTACCTCAGATTTTTTTCTGTGATGTAGGTTAAGTGTACAGTGAATATGTTGTAAACCAGCATCTGAAGAGTGAATATGTCTAGACTTCCCACTGCACTTCTCTGTGAAGTGAGGAGGGAGGGAACAGATGATTAGATCTATTAAGTGAAGCCTGGGAAATTAGTGAAAGGTCAGAGAGATGTGAAGAACTGTAGAAATTTAGCAGGGTTAGGAATTATTCAAATAGCAATTTGTGCAGATGTGAGAGAAGTTTCTTCAGTTTTAGCAGTTCACTATTTCTCAGCCAAAGGTTGTCCTCAGTTTTATTGCAGCTTGCAGCTGGAATTGGGTACCAAAGCTAAAAGGTCAAGGAAGTTTTTTCCTCAGCCATTCAGAAATCCTGAAGTGCCTGTGACACTTTGTCTCCTGGTTTCTGCAATAAGTGAAACAAGGATGCTGTATGTGTTTCCTAATCTTGAGTTATCTCCTGAGCAGTTTCATCCTATGTTGTTAATGTTGTAGGAGTGCCAAGCTGAAGATAGTATGCAGTTGTTTAATGAAAAACTATGTAATTTTTAATATTTTTATATCTTTGACAAAATAAAGATATTTTAATATGTTCATATGAAGTTCAAACTCTAATCCAGTGGCTATTTAAAATTTGCAGGCTATTGCTATGTATACGTGCTACATTGATGTCTGTAAGTCAACTACATCAACTCAGCAAATGCTTCTCAAGGCAAATTTTCAGTCTGCAGTATTGTATCAGGAGTTAGAACTTGTGAGTAACTGGAAGCTATTTTTGTGAAAGGAATGGAAATCTGCCCAATATGCCTATGTTAGCATATATATTGTAAAGTAACAAAATAAGTTTAAATTAGTTTAGTACTGACAGCGGTAGGTTCTCATAGTTGGTTACTTATGCAGGTTAGTCAGTGGGACTCCAAACACACAGCATATTCTTGATTTGGAACACATTTTCTAACACATATGCTTTAATTATAGGCATTTCAAGAAGATTTGGAACAGGAACAAGTCAAGGTGAATTCTCTAACCCATATGGTAGTGGTGGTGGATGAAAACAGTGGAGACAGAGCTACTGCTGCACTGGAAGAGCAGCTTCAGGTAACATCTAAACTTCTACATCTCAGAGAAAAAGGTCTCAGTGGCATTAAGCATTAATGAGGTTGAAGATCAGCTAGTAGTAGCACTTGGTGCTATCTCAGGAGATATTTCTGAGGATGATCTTAAATAGTTTTGTAGAACGTGACTTTTGTATAGATGGATAAATGCATGTATTTTGGAGAAAAAACAAATATCTGAGAGCAACTTTCATTTTGTTTTGTGATTCCTTCAGTATCAACTTGGTTTATCTGTCCAAGGACAGCTGTTTGTCTTATTCTTAACTGTATTTCATTACTCCTGACAGAAGTAACATGATTCTTTATTGTAATTAAGAAGAAGGATTTTGCATGTAAGAATCTACACAGCTCAGCAGAGTGTGTGTTATTGAGAATGGCGGATTTTTCTTCTGACAGGAAACTTCTTCTATATGTAGTATATTTTGGTGTTACAGTAACATAGTGTCATTATCCACTGGCAAGTGCTTAAAGGCACATTCATTTTAAGTAATGACCAGTATGTGTGTCTTTTAATGCTGGCCCTGCAAAATTGAAATAGGACTTTTTAAAAATTAACAAAACCGAATAGTGAATGTGTACAGGATCATATTTTTGTAGACAAATAGTGGTTATCAAGAAATATTAAGAACATGCTGTTTTTTCTAAAACACTTTTTTGGGGAATGTTATCATTTCTTTCCTGTTAGTTTCTCATTGGAAATGAAGGGAATCACCTCAGTCTGTGCTTAGTTTCATTTCTCTGTTTCAGTGTATATCCACTTCAGTATATGTGTTTTTCACAATGGTTTATCATTTAGGATTCTCATGACAAGGCTTTCTAGAGTACTAGAATTGGGAGAAGTTAACAGCAACAGCCTTGCAATCCAAACCTGTCCTGAGTTGCATTTTGATCCAAAGCCTAAACAATCAACAGACAAAAACTTCCATATATTCTATTTTCTAAATACAGTTGAGTATTCTTAAAAGAATGACACATTGGAGATACATTTGTGAAAAAGCTAGCAGCCAAGATGTTCTAAAAATTTGAACAAATACTAGCTTTTATTATAAGAAAACTTAGTATTTCACACACATCTTTAAGAAGTTGTTTTTACTATATAATTTATATTGCAGTGCTCTTACTGTAACTTCTGAATGAACTTAAATGGATAATTAGTGTTGAGATACATTGAAGGATACTGCTGTGTGGGTCGTCAGATCTCCAAGGTCACTGCTGAAGTATGGCAGTACTAAAGCCAAGATACCTTTTATTTTTTTCTTTCAGAAAGGAGAAAGTTCTTTTCTTTCATTTTGCTTCATTACCCAGGAAAATAAAAAGGTTTCTGATTTTTGAATCATTAAAGCCCAATGTTTCTCTAGAGAAGCTATCAATACATTTTGCTGGAAGGTATAGCTGTGTCACAGAGAGATATCTGTGTGCTATCTTGATTCAAGCTAATTTGGGTAGCAATACCAGTAAATCAGTAATTAGTCTGGAATTTAGTGTAGGTAGTACATGTTTAGCTAAGATGCTGAGCACTGCCACTTCAAAAATAAGTCTGTTTTCTTTACTGCAACTTCTTAGTCACCCAGGAAGCACAATCCATGCGAGGTAACAATGCAGTCTTTACTGATCTGTCAAATATTACTACCTTTTAGATTCATCAATGCAGCCTTTACTGATCTGTCAATTATTACTACATTTTAAATTCGTCTTAAGTGTCAGAACTGTGGTGTATCTGATCAAGACAGTCTTAACTTTCCAAAATTTTTTGCCAGCACCTTGTATTCTGTTCAGTGGAATAAAGCAGATCCCTTGCAAGCACATGGTTACAGAAGCTAAACTAAACTAGGAAAATATCTTGAATGGAAGAGGAAGAAAAATTAAATGAAATACAGAAATTAATGCAAAAGGTTCAGTCAGGATATTTCCCAAGTTGGCAAACAGTAGGTTCTTGCAAAGAGGCCTGTGGTAAATGATGACAAGAAAAGGGAAAATTATTAATTATATTTGATAGTTACTGCACATCATTAATTAGAAGATGCACAACTGAGATTTTTTTAGTAGTGTGAAAAACAAAAGAAAGGTTGGTGGATTATTGGATATTTAATCCATTTTCGCATCTTCAGAAAGATATCTGAACAATTAAGAGCACATCAGGTGATACAGCTGTTGTCTCCTGTTATTGCATTGGTTGCAAAGGTACCATTTCTATCCCCTGCAACTTCTGTGGCTGACCCATTGACATGGTTTAAGCCTAGAGGGCAATTGAGCACCACGCAGCCGCTCGCTGTCTCCTGCCCTGCTGGTGGGATGGGGAGGAGAAAAATACAACAAAAGGCTCGGGAATCAAGACAAGGACAGGGAGTGATGACTCACCAAATATGGTCATGGGTAAAAGACAGACTCCCTACAGGAAGAAAAAGAACATCAATTTAATTTGAATACCACCACATGTGGCATGCTGTGAGCAGAGTGCAGGGTGATGTGGAACAGTCCAGCTGCTGTTCAGTTCCCTCCTTGAATCACACCATTTTAGAAAAGAACCTGAAAGAAAAGTTCAGTAATCCCACTGCTCTGGAAGTCACAGAATATGTAGCAGTATTAGAGATGTTAATAAAAACAAAATACATATATAAAGCTATGCGGTTTAGGATATTAGGGAGGTGTGCAAACTTTCATACTTTTATGCTCAGGAGAACTGAGTTACCATAGTTCAGTTACTATCCTAGCAAAATGTTACATCTCCTTTTTTGAGCATACAGAAAGATTGTTTGATTTTTAAAAGTTTTTTTTCATGTCACTTGCAAACTGAGTATAAGCATGGGAGATACAATGTGTTGGCAGGCACAACCATTAGAGCATTTCAGAAAAAGCACAATGGAGCAAAGTTCAAAGCTTAGTTATGTATCTGCCAGCGTGACTTTTAAAAGTAGAACAAAACAAGAGCTTGTACTGTCAGACAAAAGGGCTTAATAAGACTGCCTGAGTGAGATACTCATCAGGATCAGCTTTGGAAGAAAGTGAATGGTTATTGCTATGTAATAGTCATGACTGCATTTTCCAAGCAGGTGCAGTTCAGTTATGCCTGCCTTTTTGAAAATTTGAGATGGTGATTCTTGAAATATTTTCATATATACAAATATATATGTATACAGTGCTTAATGCATATATTTATGTATGCATCTGCATAAAGCAATTTTAAAGGCCATAAAAAGGTAATTTAAAGATTTTAAGTCTCAACAGGACGACAAGAATCTATACTGGCTTCAAATGAACATTATAGAAGCTCGGAAAAATAAAAGTAAACACAGTTACAGTGCTTCTCTTATGAACAGCTGTTGCCCTAAGGTAGTCTGAAAGATTACAGCTAGCCTAGGTGAATGTGAATATTAAAACTACTTTTACATAACATTGGGTACTTGACATAACAGTTTATGACATGTTGTGAGACTCTATCTGTTTATGCTGCTGCTGAGAACTGACTATTTAGACTTATAACTCCTATACCCCCATTATGCTCAATACAGAGATTTACCAGAAGACAGCTGCTGAGTAAGGCTGTGTTGGGTTTGTGTGTGGCAGAGTTTTCATAGCAGGGGAGGGGCTACAGAGGTGGCTCCTGTGAGAAACTGCTCCGAGGTCCCAGGGCTCCAAGTCAGCCCCGGCTCTGATCAAAGCCAAGCCAATTGGTGACAGTGGCTGTGTTTCTGTCATAACATATTTAAGAAGGGGAACCTAGAGAGGAGGAGGAGTGGTGAGGTTAAATACCTGTGTAAACACTAATGTCAGTGGAAGAAAGGAGGAGGATGGGGACGTGTGCCAGAGCAGGCACACCCCTACAACCCGTGCCCCTGCAGCCCATGGAGGTCACCAGTGGTTCAGATGCCCACCTGCAGCCCGTGGAGGACCCTATGTTGTGTTTTCTTCCTGCATAAATGAACCGCAGCTCTATACTCTTTCTGTGAAGCCTGACCTTGCTTCCAGAGATTGTACAGTTCCTCCTAAGCTCCATGAGGAGTTCCCCATTCAGTTAAGCTGGTCTTCTGTCCTGCTAGCTGGATTTATGACACGGTGGAATTGCCATCTTCTGTGCTTCTAAAAGCTGGTTCTTAAAGACTGACCAGCGTTCGTGGACTCTGAAGCACTCAAAAGCAGATTCCCAGGGTACTCTGCTAAATAGCTCTCCAGATAGCTTATAGTTTGCTCTCCTGAAGTCCAGGGTAGCAACTCTGCTGTCCTTTTTTCTCATTACCTTGCAAATTTTAAACTCAACCATTTCATGATCATGTGGCCAAGACAGCCACCTACCATCACATCCCCCATGAGTCCTTCTCTATTCACAAATAACAAGCCTAGGAGGGGATCTTTCCTAGTTGTCTCACTGAGTAGCTGTGACAAGAAGTTATCTCCTACTGGAGTTTCCAAGATCTGCTTGTCACAGCAATATTCCCAGCTGATGTCTGGGAAGTTGAAATCTCCCAGAAAGACAAGGGCTGCCAATCCAGAAATTTCTCCTAATTGCCTGTAGAATAACTCATCAGTGCTTACATCCTGGCTGGGCAATCGGTACTAGACACCCACTATGATATTTCCTTTGTTTTCCATCATGCTAATCCTGACCCAGAGGCTCTCAACCACATCATCACTAACTGTAAAGGCTGTGCAGTCAAATCTCTCCCTTAAATATAGTGCAACACCTCCACCTTGCCTGCCCTGCCTGTCCTTCCTGAACAGTCTGTAGCTCTCCATCCCGGCACTCCAATCATGGGACTTCTTCCACCAAGTCTCACTAATACCAATGATACCATCAGTCTGGGAGCAAACAACTGCATTTCAAACAAAAACAAAAGCATTTTAGAAATACACACACTGCTTATTGCTACATGAGAGAAATTCTATGAATGTGCTAAATACTACTTTTTTAAAAAATTGATTTTGCATATAGCCAAAAGCATATTTCCGCTATTTATTATTACTTGAAAGAGTGGATAGCCTTACCTTGTTAGAAAAGCATCTTTTAGGTTTTTCTATTAGTTGCAGACTTGAGGCATATTATTTCATTTTTCATACATTCACTCCAGTGTTCCCAAGAGTTGTGTTGCTTTTACTCATTTTCTCCGGTTTTCATGTTTCCTTACTTTTTGCAGACTAGGAATATTTTATCTTCTGCTTTTTGTAGTCATAAAAAATACTCTTTCAGAGTTCTCTCAATAGAAAAAAAAAAAAAAAGGTTCTTTTACATGCAGATTTCTCTGAAAATTCCAGTTAGGGCTGTGAAAAGAGGCATTTCAAGGGAGCATGAAGGCATTTTACTGTTTTAGTCTGGATTCAGCTGGTTTCTCTGGAGATTTTCTTTCCCAAACAAATGGAATAAACCCCTTGGTGCAGTCTGAATTCCCAGGAGTCACACAGGATACTTACAGACTCAACCACTATTTGATATGAATAAGAAGGTGATGTTGAGCACCATATGATTTAGTAGTCAGTATCTACTTTATAAATAGGCAGTCCTGACATTACATTTCTGACTTGAACAGTGTATCTTGGTGTCATGGTTGTCATGACCTCTCATGAGAAATAACAGGTTTAAGGAAGGTCACAGTATCAACCCTTTTATCAGTGCAGTTACTTAGTCATTTTACTTATTAAAGTAAAACATCTTTTCAACCTATTGAGAAAAAAAAAAAAAGAAAAAAGGTAGGTTTTGTGGCTCTTTGAAATCATATGCTGAAAATGGTATTTTGTATTGACTCAGCAAAACTTTTTTAGTATGCAAATCAATGCATTTCTTAGAGTAAATGCAGAGGCATTTGATCCTGTACTCTTGAGTTTTTGTTGTTTTCTAGATGAGCAAAACAAATATTTTTCCAGGTGTATTGGTGATAAAGGCAAGTTGACAAAGATGTTACTGCAGATGTTGAGAGTAAATTGTAGTTCGTTGTTAGGATTGTTAAGAAATGTCAAGTGCTTGAATTGAGATATTTAAAAATTACTCAGGTATGAGGATTTCTATAAAATAGTTTTTATCAATATAAGATTTACTGCTTTATAAAATATAAAAAGAATGCATTATAATAGAAATTTGATATGAAAAGTAGCATAGACATTAAGATAGGGAAATGAGTTTGAGGCTTCACCTATGATCATGTCTTAAATTTAAGCAAATACAATATGCTGATACATATGGAGCAATTAAGTAACTGAGAACATACATGACACTACATCTATGTGAGTGACTGTTGCTATTGCCATCATAGACATCAAGGAAAATCATGGTTGTATACCAATGACCAGGATATTCATTACGTGTGATCACTTGATTTATGGGTAGTTATGTACTCATATGGAACTGTGCTGAATTGCAGTTAGTGGTAGAAAAGGAGCCATGTAAGTGTAGATTTAATCACCCTAGGACTGAGGCTATAGCTCAAACCAGGCCGAATTTTCTAGATATTCCTACTTCAAGTATCTAATTTAGTGCTGTACTGTATGGGTTGGTATACCTCAAATTAATTTTAGTTTGCTTCGTGTTCTAATAAAGAATGGTTAGGTACTTGTCCTTGAAAAGAGTTTCAAAAAAGAAATATTTATATCTTTAATATTTTGGAAGTGATTAAAAAGAGAAGTAAAAGATCTAATCCATTTAAATATGATTTTTCAGTTTATCTCAAATATATTATCCAACCCATGTTGTTCATTGATTATTGATTATTTAATAATAATTAAGACATTATTGTTAAATTAGTAATAAGTAGTTTGTTATTTGTTTGTGTAGATTAGTGTATGTTTCCATCAACTCCATGTTTTCATCTGCATCCATGTGTGTATATGTAAGTAAGTATCCGTTATATAAGTCCCTTTGCAAGGTGGAGATGTAAGAACTTGCATAACTCATGGTGTTGCACACTTTAAGAATTAAATTTTCTTCAGAGAAATGTAGAATCTATGAAAGTCCATTTGTAGGCCAGACAACTGTTTCTCATCGCACATTGCAGGCCTCAGAAATGTTTTTTATCACACCCAAGGACACATAGTATGTATTATTGTCCATACAAATGTTTCTCATCAAATACAGATTGGACGTATCAGCTAGGTCAGTCTGTTCTTCAAGCTGTCAACAATAATTAGTAAGGAAATTCTAATCAGGAGCTACCGTCCTTGAAGAAGAGAAACATCCTGGAATGTGGCAGCTCATTAAAATTGTTTAACATAAATCAGTTTGATTAGAGATTAGAGTGTCCTTTGGAAGAACTATCGTCATTATAATAGTAAAAATTACACCCACTGCTTCGAAGACCCCTGTCTGAATAGAGACCCTCACCCTTTGAGCTTGTGCAGAAATTAAAAACCCACTGTAACTTTAAATTAAAGTGAGCATGTTATTAACAAATAAGGGATAGAAGTGATAAGTAAGCAACTAACCAATAATCATTATAGTAAATATGTCATCGTGTAGCTTGGAGCGTATAAATACTTTGAAGTTCTTCTGTGTGAGGTGCTAACTTTATGGAATTACCACCTAGCACCTGTCTTTGCACAGCTATGGAATAAAACTGGTCTCTTGGCTCTGTGTGTGAGATGGACTTTTGCAAACCCTGTTTGAGGGACAACACATTCATTCCTGTGGTCCTGTTTGAACAAAATGTTTTTCTTGTCAAAGACCTTGTATTTGACTTGTATGAGAATTCAAACTTTCAGGCAGGTGCAAACTATTGGTTAGATTTGTGCAGTATAATTTATTCTGATCAACACCTGCATTACCAATGGAGAGACATCTGGTCATGAAAAGATTTTTCTAAGAACACTAATCTAAATGAGAGGTGCCAAAACCTTTGCTGCTTAACTTTGGGATGATTATGAATCCTTCAGTAGAAACTGTGAGTGTATATTTAAAATCCTGTACGTAATTAGTATCCATAAACTTCAGTGTAAATCAGACACCAGAACAACCAAATGTGATTCACCTCACCATCTATAATTTTAGAAATTAAGAGATTTTTCTCCTATGATAGTGCAAAGAAAGGGCATATAGGGAAGAAGAAGTACTTAGGCTTAGACCTTATTAAAAAATAACAAGAAACCACTTCTTACGACTTCATTGAATCACGTACAGTGTTTTTGAGTAGTTAACTAATAATAATTATCCTGAATTGTGGGAATTATTAGGAAGGGCTCAGACCAAGGTTTAGATTAGAAGCATATGAGCTGTGAGGAAGGATATGGTTATGATTTTCAAACTAGTAATTAGCAAGCACTCAAGGTAAAAAAAAAAAATTGTTCAATTGAATGTAAAAAACTGAACAAGTGCTAGATATTGCAGATCTGTTAGGTTGTCTTCTGGGCTTGGAGAAAAAGGAGGATGGACATGTTGAAACTGTTATGAGCTTAACTGGAAATGTAATCAGATTCAGGACAAATGAAACTAATTATAATTCATAATTTTGTATATTAAGATTTTTAGTTTTCCAAATCAATGAAATTAGTCAAAATATAATTTTTGCAGAAAAGTTGTTAGGGAGTACACATTATGGTAAACATAGTATTTGGCCTGTGAGTCTAATAAATACTATTTATGAAATTGTGGATTTTTTTATAAAAGGAAAAAAGTAATTTAAAAAAATGAAGATTTGGATTAGCTGGCTGTGAATAATTTTCTGCACTGTTCTGTGTCATACAATTTGGTGATTTTATTTAATGATGAGTGGGTAAAATGAATGGGTAAAATATGTTGTACTTTATTTCCTGATAAGTTGAGAGTATAAATGTTTCACCAGTAAGTGTTTGTTTCTGTTAATACTGAAATTAGCTTTCAGAAATATTCGCATTGAAAACCTGAACTTTTTGGTGTTTTCTTGAATTGGTGATCTTTGATCACATTGTGTTTTATGGCAAGGAAACACTAACACCAAATGTGATTTTAATGTGAAAAGAAATCACATTCTTAGATTCGCAAAATTGCTTGGTTTTTGTCTAGATCTAATGAGGAAATAAAGCGAATACTCATTATATAATTATATATATATAATATATATAACATATATACCAAATATATATAAATATATACCAAAACTATGATCCTAACATTAAGCCTAAAAAAAGGCAAACAGGACAACTTCCTCAAAACCTACTTTGTATTTATGCAGTAAGTGGCTGAAAAGGAATACTTCTCTCTATTACTGTGTAACAGATTTGAGCTGTGTGAAATTGACATGTTTTTAAATTAGCATTATTATGGTAGTTGATTAGAGATAGTTTTTATTTTTCTGAATTGAGCCAGTATCTAATATGACATAACTCAGTGGCATGACAGCTGCCTGTTTAGTCTGCAAGATTTGTTATGGTAGCATTCACTAAATGAAAAACATGGGGTCTGCTGACTTCTTACTTTGACACTAAATTAGTAAACCCACGAATTCAAATGGCTTCCTGAAATTTTATCTTTAATTTCCTAGGCAGTGCAAAATAAAATTCTTTAATACCTGATAGAAAATACAGTTCGAATTTTAATCCCTTGGTTTTAGAAATCCAACATTTAAATGCTACATTTTTGCTAACATTAAATTTTAATCTCTATGAAAAATATGTAAATATAAAAAATACAGAATCGTAGAATATCTGAAGTAATAAGGGACCCATAAGAACCATCAAGTAAATAAATAAATATGAAAAAAGGAAGAAACTATTTTTCCTGCTGTCAAGACATGTGCTTTTGAGGTAGATGAAAAAATAACAATGCAGTAGTATAGAATATCCTGCAGATTTTGTAAGGGTTTTTTTTATTTGGGAGCAGCTGAATAATTTGCATATGATGCTCAGGGGTAATTAAATAGTTGTAAATTGTTGCAATAAAGGTTTTACAGCATGTCGCACCTTCTCAGCAGTATTAAGTCTTATCCTCTATCTTAGGCATTTTTCAATAAACACAGTAGGAAATGCTTGTTTTCAACTAGAATAAGGGAGAGAAAACAAGGTAGTGTTTTATGCAATTTTAAAATGTATATAGTAGCATATGCTTCAAATATCTGGGAAACCTCTGTGGGATTTGTGCAGGTGTGTTAGTTTATAAGGTGGTGGGGTTTTTTCCACTGCATGATTTTAAAAGAGGTAAGAACTTACATAAACTGCACTGGCAGTGCAACTTAAGAAACCGGTTCTTTGCTTTGATCACATCTTTGGGCTGCCATAATTATGTTTCAATTAGTTATGTTTTGGGCATTGTAAAGTTTTGAAACGGTGTTTTTTTGAGAGCGTAGTACCAGAGATTTAGTAGAAAACTGTGTCTGTAGATTAGTATTAAAATTCTCTGGTTTTGGCTCTATTGCTTTTCCTATTCTCTCCATTTTGGTTTCGTTTCAGATGGTGATAAGATCCATTTCAGGGTGACATGAAACATATTCTAAGGGCTTAAGACTGTAAAAAGTGAATTAGGAAAGTGTTTCCACAAAAATTTGTCATGCCATAGGACAATCAGATTGTCTTGTTTGAAAAATAAAAAAGTAAACAGATGAAATTGTGTGTGTGTTTCTTTCTAGCACTTTGGAAACCGGTGGGCAGCCATCTGCAGATGGACAGAAGACCGATGGGTCCTTCTGCAAGATATTCTTCGTAAATGGCAGCACTTTGCAGAAGAGCAGGTGACTAGTTTTAGCAGTTATAAATTAGAATGTTCTTCAGAAAATTGCACTAGGAAAAGCCTGACAGAAACCTTTTCACTCTCTTCAATTTTCTTTCAGTGCCTTTTTGATGCATGGCTTACTGAGAAAGAGGATGTTGTGAGCAAAATTCATACAACTGGCTTTAAAGATCAAAATGAAATGCTGACCAATCTACGCAAATTAGCTGTATGTATTTTTCTTTCTCCTATTTTATGTTCAGCTTCCTTATTCGGGAGTCTGAGTCCATGTGGCTTCATCCCACTCTCAGACAATATGGTTTAACAGAACAGCTGTTTCATACTTTGGGAATGGGTATTGTCTTGCGTAGATGGAATAGGTTGGTCCATGGCCTTGCTGACAAAGGAACCAATACGTACAGATGTTTTCCTTGGTTGTCTCTTCAGTCAAAAGTTTATGAACTGAAATAGCATTTGGGTGTCTTAAAAATATCTATACTTTTATACTGAAAGTTTCTTTCTTGATACTATTGATAATATTGTGTGTGAGACTGAATATATACGTATATGTACAAAGACGTGCATATGAGTAAGTACTTATCATACAGCAAAACCTGTTATACATTACTTGAACTTGAAAAAACTAAAGACTCAAAAGTTGCAAAATGCTGACTTTAGTATTACTTTGCAACTATACCTCAAATACTTTGTGAATATAGTTACATGCATAAAATGCTCCCTTTTCAACATGTCTTTACCTTACTCTTCAGGAAATACTCTACTATGCGTCGCCTTTATGGAGGGAATGTAGGTCTGACTGGCCTAGACAGATTCTCTTCCTGTAGAGGTGGAAAACTTGTCACAGCCTAGACTTGCAAATGGTTTTATACAGTTAGGGCCTTTGTAAAGAAAATGGTATGGTATGTGCTATTTTTGTACGTAATAATGACTGTTTATGCATTTAGAGGAAAGGAAACATTCATGTCCATGCTTTTGTTAAAATAGGTAAATTATTATTGCTGTAAATAGGAACTTCATTGGTAATTTTCTATTTAAACAGAACTATTATTATTTGTTTTGTCAAATAGGTGGGAGGTGGGGAGTTTCCTAGGTATTATTTCAAGACTTGTTTGTATGGTTTACATACTAGGATTTTCAATCATGAGTGATTCTCAATTTATTATTAATTATTTGGTTATACAGTAGGCTCAACCTTAGATTTTTAAAAATTATTTTAGAACTGATGCCCTTCACATACTTCTGTATTAAAAGTAGAAACATTTGGGCCTTTGGTCAATAAAAATACCATGATGTTTCTGAAGTTTAAGTAACTGTGCTGTTTTTAAAATTTACTATATTTTATCCTCGTATAAACAAACATATAAAGTTTTTTTTAAAAAAATTAAAATTGTTACAGCTTGATTGTTTAATTCATAACTACCTTGTAGCTGGTGCAGAATTAGGGATAAAAGTCTGATTCATAGAATGACTAATAAGTTAATATTTGTTGGCTTTTTTTTTCCAAAATTCAAGACTCCACAGTATGATTGTTAGCATAATCTTAAGACATTGTAATTATTACACTACCACACTTCTTTTTTTTTTTCCTCCCCCCTTATTTTTTACCTCTGTAACTCTTTAGGGGATAATAGAAACATATATTTAGAAGTTCAGACTTGGATTTTGATTATTTAGGATTAAGTCAACTTCTTTGTAAAGGAAAGGAACTTTTTATGTAGTCAGTTGTCTGAGTGTATCAGCTTCTTGGAAATTCTAGTAGTGTAACGTGTAAGAAATCTTGAAGTTGACTTCGAGCCAAGCTTTTATTAATGCATAATGAATTAGAGGCAACTCAGGATGCTTTAGAGTACCTTCATGAAGAAAAAATTATGACAAAAAATTCAGATTTATTCAATAAATTAGTACTTGTGGATTTCAGCAAGTTGCTAGAACAAATAGGAACTGGGGATTGAAATGTTTATCACAAACTGTGAAGTAGCAGGATATTAATGGTTTGAAAGTGTAAAAGGTAAGACCAGTTTGTGTATCTTTCAGAATTGCTTGGAAATATGATGTTAAGAAGGAAATGCTTTCTTTTAGTAGTATTTTCATAAATTCAGTTAATGAAATACAGACACACTCTTACAAAGTTAATTATGTTGCCAGATTAAATTGTTAAGCATTACTGTAATGAAAGCATCGTGGTCTTTCATGAAACTGAATGTTTAAACACCAGAGTAAATAAGTGATTCTTCCATCCACCTGAACCTCAACAAGAATCATGTCATCCTTGACAGAACAGACGGGTTTTATTAATAGTAACTTAATCTTTTTTTGCACATGAATAACTTTGGTGTTTTTAGAAATAGCTGATCCATAATGTAGTAGTTTAGATATTTAAAAAATTATGGTATGCTGGAGAAACACTGCCTCTTTAGTCTCTTTGATTTGTAGCAGAAAAATATTTTCTACTTTTGGAATTCCTCTATTGGGTTTTAGACCTAGTAGCAGACATCTCCAAATTCCAGTGAGTATGTATTTTTCTCTTCACACAGTGCCAAATTGTCAGGAGTTTTGTGGATGAAGATTTACTATTTTACTCTTCCCTGAATCACAGGGAATTTGTATTAATGCATTACCCACATGAAAATTCTTGTCAGGGAATATATTTTTCCACTCTTGGACTGGCTTTAAGAAATAGGGAAAAATGGGATCATGGTATCCTGACAGTAACATGCAAATCATGCTTGTCTTTTGACATAAGTTATTTTGGACATAGAGATGTGTTTGGATATAGTAAAGTTAAAACTGTCATGAAAAATTGCTTTTGTAATTAGGCCAGCTTGTTCCACAATTGTAAAAGTGAGTCTGTGAGGCAATAAATATACCTTCTTTTACCAATATAAAAATGTTTATATTCTTAACAACATGGTAGCTACATCCCTTGGTTGTCTAATCATTTCCAGCAGGAAATTACAGTATTAGTTTGTCCTGTTAGATCTTAAGAATTTTAGGTTTGATATCATGATATGGCATACAAGCTTCCAGCCTGTTTTTCCTGTCTCTCTTATATGCCCAACTTGACAAGATTAAGGTCATGTTCTTTAGCCAGATTTCAGTCTCTTAAACCAGAAGGAAATTTCTGAAGGTATTTTATTAAACCATTTAGCATTATGACAATCCTCCTACAGGGTCCTAAGCCTTCTAAAGTGACTGAGGTGAAATAGGTCTGTTGAGATGCTGTTCACAGTATGAAAAAAAATATTGATTCTTATAGCACATTAATCATTACATCACATAGTAACAGATAGAAGGTAAAATAAGAAAGAGCAGCTGGTAGTTTTCATGGATATTTGCAGATCAGGATACTTCTGAAGAAATCAGGATTTAACTACTGCTTGCTGATGCAGAAATACATCAGTGTTTTCTCCACAGTAATTTTATCTCATGGTTCTCATGTTGGATGAAATAAACTGTTAATTTCAGTTAAGGAAGGATTTTTGCTAGTAAGCACTATTACTGCTTAAAAGTAAACTTTCATTTACCAACATTTGTTAAACTGGTAGTCGGTATAAATATATTTTCAGACAGTAATAAAGATTTTGAGTAAGCAGAAAGATTGAGATTGTTCCTGAACCAAAATCTCCATACATGGATTCCTGTTATAGGATTGCTAGAACATTTTTGCAACCCAAATTCTGATTATTTGACTTAGTATAAACAAGCATGTGTTTCCCAAAAATTTGTTCCTTTCTAATGATTTGACTGCAGGCTCACCGTTATTAACAAATATTAGTTCTCTGTAGGTTCTTTCTCAGATGTCATTCTCCCAAACTGGGAGAAGGAGGCAAGTTAAAACATTTTAAATAAAACAATATAAATTAAACTTTGATATTTAGTTTGGTGTCAGAATACTCTGGGGAGTGGAAGACAAAATGTTTTGAAATCCAACAGAAGATTCGGGATGTCCCAAAGATTATGATGCTGTGGTGGGTTAGCCTTGGCTGGCCATGAGGTGCCACTCTTTCACTCCCCTTCCTCAGCAAGGCAGGGGCAGAAAATAAGATTAAAAGCTTATTGGGCAAGATGAGGACAGGGAGATCACTCACCAGTTGCTGTCACAGGCAAAACAGACTCGAGGAAGATTAATTTTA
This sequence comes from Strix aluco, assembly GCF_031877795.1. Taxonomy (NCBI): domain Eukaryota; kingdom Metazoa; phylum Chordata; class Aves; order Strigiformes; family Strigidae; genus Strix; species Strix aluco. Next base: position 45,483,836 of record NC_133932.1, read on the forward strand.
TTTATTGCCATCCAAATCAGAGTAGTATAATGAGAAATAAGAAGAATCTTAAAACACCTTTCCCCCACCCCTTCCTTCTTCCCAGGCTCAACTTCACTCCCATCCTACCTCTTTCACCTGAGTGACGAAGGGAATGGGGGTTGCGGTCAGTTCATCACATGTTGTCTCTGCTGCAACTTCCTCTTCATGTGGTTTCCCTTCTCCAGTCTGGGGTCCCACCCACAGGAGACAGTCTTTCATGAACTAATATAACATGCATCCTTCCCACGGGCTGCAGTTCTTCACAAACTGCTCCAGTGTTTGTCCCTTCCGCAGGGTGCAGTCCTTCAGGAACACACTGCTTCAGTCTGGGCCCCCATAGGGCCATAAGTCCTGCCAGAAAACTTGCTCCTGCGTGGGCTTCTCTCCATGGGGCCAGAGGTCCTGCCAGGAGCCTGCTCCAGCATGGGGTCTCCACAAGGTCACAGCCTCCTTCAAGCAACCACCTGATCAGGCATGGTGTCCTCCACGGGCTGCAGGTGGAGATCTGCTCCACCATGGACCTCCATGGGCTGCAGGGGCACAGCCTGCCCTGCCATGGTCTTCACCACAGGCTGCAGGGGAATCTCTGCTCCAGTGCCTGGAGCACCTCCTCCCCCTCCTTCACTGATCTTGGTGTCTGCAGGGCTGTTTCTCTCACATTTTTCTCACTCCTCTCTTTCACAGCTGCTGTGCAGCACTTTTTACCATTTCTTAACAATATTATCACAGAGGTGCCACTGGAGTCACTGATGGGCTCAGCTTTGGGCAGTGGTGGGCCTGCTTTGGAACTGTCTGAAGCTGATTCTATCCCACATGGGAGCAGAGTCTGGTGTCTTCTCACAGAAGCCACCCTTGCAGCCCCCCTGCTGCCAGAATCTTGCCATGTAAACCTGGTACAGAGGCTGTCCCTCTTCTCCCCTCAGCTTTAGCAGTCACGTTTTCATTGTTATTGAAATGAATGGGTAAAATATATTTTTGGTGAGTGTAGCAATTCACCCAGTTCTAACTGATACCAAGTCAGTTTGATTTGTTCTTAATCTATATACTGTATGATAATATCTATTTGTAATAATTTTTGTTCAGATAAAACTGGTTTTTGCAGGAAATTTTTGTGGTTTAATATCTCAAATGTCTTGTTTCAGAGGATTTATTCAGTATTTGTATGTGAAAATTTATCATCTTTGTCATTAACTCTCTTCTAGGATCTGCTTAGTCTAAAGGGCAGAAAAAGTGTTTAGGCTTTATGACTTTGTGCATATATTAATACTGACTATTCTTCTTTTTTTCCTGATGTTGATGGGTAGTTCCTCTAGTTCTAAAAATATTTCCTTAAAACAACTGGGGTTTTTTAAATTTTCCACCTACCATTTATTCAGTCACTATAATTTTCTCTGAATTCTTACACAAGGCAAAGGGTGACATAGAGCATGGACTAAGATGGAGGATGTGATGCACTGAGAATGTAGAACATAAGTGGACAGACTGAGGTGAAGCTTTACTGTCATTTATGGCACAGATTTGATAGGTTGTTTTCATGTCCTGTGCCTAAGTTTTGCAGCCTGTAAAATGAAAGTGATGGTGTTCTTTTTTGTAAAACATGTTGAGTTCTACTGCAAAGGTATACAAGACTGAGGTTTATAGATTTATAATAAATATTCCATTACTATAGAGTTAAATCTTCTCTTGTTTCATTTAATGCAAATTTCTTTACTTATTAGAAGAGATAAATTAGATATTACACTATTTTTTTACTGGAATAAATCTTTTAGTAGCCGAACAATTACTTTACAGCAGATGTTGCTGATTAGAATATTGCAATGATCAAAGTTTTTGGTGATGTTAAAAGAAAAGAAAACCAGCAATCATAAAAAAAAACTTGAAAACAAAAAAACAACTAGTAGAAGCACATTACCAACAAATAAGGAAACCACTTTATAATGTTCAAATATTAGTTTAGAGTTTACAGTATGCATTTGACAGAAGTTATGACTGAGTTATTTGAGAATGAATTTCATGAAGCAAACTACCATTTATTCTCTTGCAGATTGGTAAATTACATGTTTTGTTGCTAGCTCATTAGGATTTTAGGTCTACTCTTGTACCAAAAAACCCCTAAACTGGAGCATATTATTGGTTACTGTAGCACACTGACTGGTTTTCATTAAGAAAATGTGAAAACAGAATCCCCCAGTAGGCTTTTATGAGTTAAGCATAGCTATCACACAAGCATTTTAGGTAGTAGTGAGTGGTACCTTTGACGTAGAAAGTTTTAGCATCTTTCTCTTTCTAGTGTTTCACTTACTGATTGTGCTCCATGTATCTGGGTTTGATGCCGAAGTCATTTGTGTATTATACAGTTGTTGTCAGCTGTGGAGGCTGGAAATAAAGCACTGCTGTTCAGAATTCACTAATCATGTTTCACAGGGTACCATTTTTTATTGTTTCAGTCAGTGTATGTGGTGGCTTTCACAGGATCTTCTTCTGACACTGTAGGGAAAAAATGTCAAATATAACAATCCTTGAATTTTTAAGATGGTAAATTGTTTTACATCTAGTCTGCTCCCTCTGTTTGATCTGCTATAATGCAAACAGATTCTTAAAGTGTGTTAACTGCTATTTCTCAGGGACATGTCAATTTAAATGTTGATATTAACTGTATCTAACATTAGTAATTATGATGTTTCAAACCACATCTGACTGGAAAGAGTACCGATTACAAATGCTACAAATCTTTCTTTTACTGAGCTGCATTTTAGATTACAGTTTTGCATGATATGGTGACAGGAAATTAAATTCTGTTGTCTAAATATTTGTTTAAATATCCCTTTCATGCTCTGGGGGTTAGATTTCAATCATCAGCTGCATAGAGAGTTAAAAATTTGTCCGTTTTTTGAGAATGAATGCTTAAGCTATGACAATCAATGGATTAAACCAGTAGAGGCATTAAAAAAACAAACCCAGGTGAGAACTGGAGCTATGGATGACTCCTGGATTTGTGAAGAGCCTGCTTCATAGAGAGGTTTGCATGTATAGATCTCAGGAATTTCAAGCTCCCTTGGCAGTTTACTGGAGTAGAGGTCTGAAGACTGACAATTTCTCCTTTTTCATTAGCATCCATGTGTTCAAGCTCTACAACAGCTTGCAGAGCACAGAGGATGTATGTGGGAGTTTCCAGGCTCCCAGCTGCAGGGCCCTTTCCTTGGCACACTCAGCAGAGCCTGGAGTTCCCAAGGCTTTTCCATTCCATGGAAGGCTGCTACCATGTAACCAGAGCCTGACGAGATCTGAGGGAGATGAGAAATACGTGATTCTACAATACTGCCAAAACCAAACTTATTTTCTTTGAGCTTTCTTTTTTATTTTTCATCTTGGTTTGGGGTCAAATATTATTTTTCTAGAAAATATTTTTTTCACAGTGACTTTTAATATGCAATATATGACAAAGTGAAACAAAACTTTAAAGAAGCATTGTTTGAAATGTTGATATAGTTGTTAACATTAGTGCAGTTTTAAGGTTATTAATGTCATGCAGCTGTTACCTTTTTGATTTATGTTGCCACCTGAGGCATGCTATGATTTCTGGAGTTGCTCCACCTGTCACGTTATATTGCTTTGTGAAGTGCAATGCGTCCATTCCACTGTAAGCTCTGCCAGCAGTTTTTACAGTAAGAACAACATGGAAGTATAGGAGTTTGTATGAAATACTCTTACCCATTTTCAGTTCTTTATCATGCTCTCTTCAGGATTTTTCTTCTAAGTTTGTTGGGTTTGTGGGTTTGGGGTTTTTTGTATATGAATTACTGTTCTTCCTCCTGTTACTTTGTTTAACAGATTCTGAAAGGAGATCTAGAAATGAAAAGGCAAATGATGGGTAAGCTGAAGTCGCTCAGCCAAGACCTCCTTGTAGCTGTGAAAAATAAAGCAGTGGCTCAAAAGCTAGAAAGTCGTCTTGAAAGTTTTGCCCAGCGCTGGGATAGCCTTGTGCAGAGGGTGGAGAGCAATTCTAAAGAGGTTTGTTAAAACCAACGTTTTGTCAGTGGGTGACAGTCAAATCCTTTGCCAGACAAATGTTTGAAGTATTGTTGGTGCTGTTTGTCATACTGTTTTTAATTTTTTTCCCTGCATGATTGCTTAAGACATATTTTATTTTTAGGACAATGTAATACAGCTATAATATAACTTTCAAGAATTTTATTTATCTCTTTAGTTTTAGATCTCTCTTTATAATGTTGATTAATTTATTGGGTTGTTAAGTATGTTTTCAGGGATAATACAATCCATAATGAAAATACTCTTTTCAGTTAATTTAATTTTAACCTATGATTGTCACTTCAAATGAACTGTTTTCATTGCTGTCTCTGTGGAATAGCACTTTGTCTGAAATTAGTGTAAGAACTGTTTGCTAGTTAAAGAGAAATTATTTTAATTTCTTTGCAACAGTGAATTTATAATAGAATACTATTTTACTTCTGCTTATGTTATTCTGATTTACAGTTTAAAAAGAGAGGCCATAAAAAGAGAAGTTTCTTGGAAAAATAAAGAAATCATTCCATACCTATGGCCAAAATTCCAATGAAAAAATGATATAATCAGCTATTATTTTGCCCAGCTCTTTTCTGTTAACTGTAATATATTAAAGAAGAAATTGAGGTTTTAAAGTTTCACATTTTTTAAACCAGAAAACATATCCATTCATTTTTCATAGCCATCTGTCAGTATCTCTTTCTTATTGGATTTAAACCCAAATGATCTCACTCTTTTCCTTTCCATTATCTCATTAATACTGAGTTATTTTTGTGCTATTGTTGTATGACTGGTGAAATGAAAATGGACATAAGACTTTTTAATGATAACACAAAGCAGAATGTTACTGCACGCACCTCTGTCCTGTCCCTAGAGGGCCTCTTATAGTTCTGGTCAGTTTGATTCAATTTCCTTGACAATGCTGCACTTTTTTTGTTGCTGTATACTAACACTTCTACCAACTTATGTCTGGGTAAATAAATGAAAGCTGCTATACTTCCTGTAGTGATCTGAATACCTCTCAGTAACCTTGCTTCCAACTCATACCTTCATCTTTTAGTTTGCTCTGTGATACAGTTTCTTGTGTAGCTGAAGTTAGAAAAATCAGTTTGGTAGAACAGAAGAGAAGAAAATGGGGAAAGGGTACAATCTCACTTAGTAACCGAAGGCAAAACCAGTTTGTGCTACACAGCATTTTTAACAGTTGAAAATTTGATTTAACTCTTGTATATTTGTTGTAGGGAACCTATTGTTTCAATGCAGAGGAAATTCCAGATGCATTTTGAATTTGGGATGGCTAGAGTAACATGATTCTAAGTTAATAAGTCACTCCAAAGTTTTCAAGAGTTATTTAGATTGTTGATAGGTCATAAAAGCAGATACTAGTTTTGAAAATGGAACTTAGATTACAGAAAATATAGCCTCCTTGTGAAGTGAGAAATCCTGAGGCTGTACATCCATACATCATGGAACAGCACAGATGGGAGATGCTTTGGATTCCCAAAACAATGTATCTGTCTTATAGCAGCACACTTCAATTGATAAGCTTTTCCTCCAAGGAGAAGCTACTTTGCTCAGCACGAAGTTGATATGCTGTTATGGGTGTATTGCTTGACGTTCTGGAGACATTGCACATTCAGTGTTAACTATTATGGAGTTTACATATGTACCCTATGAAATGCTGATGGTGTACTTTTTGCCACATGTTTCTATCCAGGCAGGGCAGATGATGTTCGTGGGGTTTATACATTTATTCATTACAGAGCTCATTTACACATTTAGACTGCAAGAAAAAAAGTACCTCTAAAAGATCTAGTTATCTCTCTAATAATGAACTGAGGAGGAAGGGATTTGAAAGAGGGTGACAAATACAACATTTTTCACTAAAATATATCAGAAACTGCCATCACTGTAGCCCCCTTCCCTGCTACCAAAAACCCCCGCCACTCACTCAAATCCAGGACATTATCAAACTTAGATATTGACTTAAAAAATAACTTTATTCAATTCATTAATAATTCTCATAGTACCTTGATAATTACATTTTTGTTTCTGAGAGATACCTCTAAAAAGCAGTTTGTCTTCATCATGAGAATGTCAACTTTCCTTCATTGACCACACAGTGGAATCAAGGACAAGGACAACTTGCTTAAACTAGATGCATAGCTTTTAGAAACTCTAAACCCACCTTTGGTGAGTTCATTGTGCTTCACTAAATTGTACTGAAAACCTTCCCAAACTAAAGAAAACACCATTCCTCATCTGAACTTCCCCACTCACATACATACATTTCATCAAAGAACAGATGACAGCTCCAAAAGTGAGTGTTAAGGAAAATTATGAGTTTATCAGGATGGAGGGCACTTCCAAAGGCAGTAATAAATGATGGCATTAAAGGTAGGCTGCCATATAAAAGAGAAATAAAATGACATAAAACTACTGAAGTGCTATACACACATTGTACATACGTTTGCCTGTAGAGGATGAAAAGGAAGATTTAAATTTGTCCGCTCTGAAAAGAGATGAGTTTTAACACATTTCTAAGATGAGCTTGCTGATGTGAAACTGCAGGCAAGCATTGTATTTTGAAAGCCTTTTAATGTGCAGCCTTGTGAGTCACCTTAGCACTTTCCATATGATTTTCTAGTGGGTTAAAGGCCTAGTTTGTATTGCCCCTTCTCAGATTGATATTTGCTTGTCAGGAACTAAGGGATGAGGGAACTCTGCTGTCATTATTTGAATAATACATGAAACACACCACTTCAATGATTACATTTAAGAGGTAGGTTTTGGGGCATTTTGCCAGGGAAGCTAATACAAGCTACTCCCTTATATTTTTAAGGATTGTCCTTTACCCACTGTGTGCACTCTTTAAACGTGAACCAATTTCATCTTGCAGAGTTACATTGCAGTGTAATCTTTACTACCTTTCAGTCTTATCCAGTCTCTAATTAGAATGATTATGAACTTCAAATTCATATCTCCATTCTCCTTTTGAAGTGTATTTAACCTCCACTCCTATTGATTAAGCATGAAGAATACTTCTTTACTGTTTTGACACGTAAATCATTACACACACACACACACCCCCAGCATCATGACTTGACTGCTCTGAGCATATGGTAATTGCACTGCCTGCTTTTGAAGCACAGTTCCTAATTACCAGCAGAAACTGTTACTCCTGTGTAATTGGTAGTATGCTGCAGATGATTCCTACAGTGCCCTAGTTGTTGTTTATTCTATTTTACACCTACTTCACTGTAAACTGTACCCTGGTATTGATTGGCAAATGGAAACATGACAGGATATGACCTCAGTGTCACAAACATCATCCTATCATTGATTTTTTGATAAATCTGAGTGTAATAAGAATTTTTTAAGAAGAGGAGAGGGAGACTGTACCCAAAACTGCATATAAGGAGCAAGCAATTATTTGGAGTGTTCTTAGCTACAGAGTCAACTCAAGAAAAGGTGACATCAGGTGTTATCCTCAAATTTCATAGAACCCTAGACATCAGAAGCTTCAATTTGCTTTTTCTTTCTGCTCCCCTGCCCCCCAAATTAATAAAAAATAAATTTGAAAAGAATGTTGTATAAAATTTTCATAAAACTATGTGGAGATGTTTACTTAATATTGTCATGATTTCTGTAGATCAAAGAATCATGGAATGGTTTGGGTTGGAAGGGACCTTAAAGATCACCTGGTTCCAACCCCCCTGCCATGGGCAGGAACACCTTCTGCTAGACCAGGTTTCTCAAAGCCCCATCCAGCCTGGCCTCGATGATGTAAATATCAAAGTCAATACATCTTGTTGAGGGAACTAAAACAAGAGTATTAGTACATAATAATGTGATGATTAAAAAGTCAACTGGGTGTTTTTCTCTTCCAAAGAATTTATGTAGTTCATACACTAGCTAAGTCCCTTCAGTTCACAAGCAGCTTACTCCAATTGACATAATTAATCCAGAGATTATAAAAAATTCTGCTCTGAATCTTAATTTTGTGGTCTTCTGAGTAGTCCAGATTCTGCTCTAAAGCCTAGACAGCTGGTGATTTCTAGAGCGGGAAGCATAGCATTGAGCTGACTGCTCTAAGACTGCCAAAATGATGGTGGTAACAGACTTCCCTAGTCATCGTTTCCACTGGCAGACTGGACAAAGAACAAGAAGACTTTTAGAAGACTGTTTAGAAGGCCACATGAAAGATTTGGCAACACTGGCAGAAATTAGGGTTTTTTTCAGGTTTTTTTAGCTTTACTGATTTTGTCTGCTGAGAAGAGACTGATAGCTAACAGTATCCCCCTTTCCTTGTCACTCTTTTTCACTATAAGAAAGCATTGTGGGAAAGGTGTTGCAGTTGATTACCTGTATGCCTCTTCTCCATCGTTTATGGAAACATTAATGTCTCAATAACTAAGGTAACTCAATTTTATTACTGAGTTTCTGATGCAAGAACTAATAGATAATTTATGTGTGTATATAGTTTCATGGAATTTTAGATACTGGCATTCCTGTCATTGAATTAAAAAGTCTTTCTAATTCTTGCACACTGGCAGTAAGCAAAGAAGCAGGGCTTTTCTGGTGCACAGCTTTTCCTGCTCCTGATATTATAACTTCTTTTTATTTTCCATTTCACTGCCCCTAAACTGTGAGGTGGTCATTGGAGCTATAACTAGAGCATTTTGACAAATGAGCCATCATCTGACAGAACGAAAAAAGGAAGTGACCCATTTCTCATGAGTTAAGGGACTTAAGAACAACTGCCCATGTTTAAGTGGAAAGTTTGTAGTTTGATGTTATATGGAAACAAATATAAACAGGCAGTACATGTACAGTATGGTATCTTTCAAACAAATATGAGCAGAAAATATTTCTCATCATTCCTTTTTTTTTTATGCAGCTGAACTATGTGAAGGGTTTATTTTCATACTACTGGGCAAAGTTAAATGCATTAGATTGGTAGTGTTTACAGTGTTACATAGTATGTGTATTAGTATCTGTTATGACCCCCTAACGTTAGTTTTTAATTATGGAATAAAACTGACACAAATTAATTTGCCTTCTAGTGCATGTTTTCTAATTTAAGATTTCTGGACAGAAAGCTAACTGCCCTTTTGTGCAAGTAGGTTGTGACGAGTTACATTCTAGTTTGAAAATTATTATAAAAGGTAAAAATAACAATTGGTAATTTAGTGCTATTACCATGACATTATCACTTCTCAAGGAATGGATTTTCAGAACGGTGGCAGGGGAACATATAGGAATAGTAACATTTTATATATTTGCTATCATTCAATTCCCTCATAAAACTGAACATTCATTTCTTCATTCAGCATTACTTACAGGGAGCCATAAGTTCATTCTGTTCATGATTCTTTCTGATTTTGATATTGATTTTTGCAGATATCTTATTCACACAGCATGAGTCAGATAAAACAATTTGGTTTGAGTTGCATATAGTGTTATTTTATCACATAGGTCACCCTATGATCAGACAGGAGCAGTTTTTCATTATTTTCTATTGCTACTCCAAACAGTCTTTACTGAAGTTTTTCAAACAATGTGTGACCTCTGTTTTTATACTTCACACAGATTTCACAGGCTGTCACTACCACTCAGACATCACTAACACAGACAACTGTAATGGAAAGTGTAACTATGGTGACCACAAGAGAACAAATCCTGGTTAAGCATGCTAAAGAGGAACTCCCACCACCTCCACCCCACAAAAAAAGGCAACTCCTTCTGGATTCAGAAATTAGGAGGAGGTAAGAATCACTAAGAGTTAGAGAGAGAACATTTGGATGAGAATGAAAAAATAGTCTTTGATTTGACTGCAGTAGATTGTTGTATACTTTTTTTAGGTTAAAATTATATTTCTGTTCTCTATTAAGGTACCAATTAATTACTATCTTTCTTTACTCAAGATAAGTTACAGATTTTTTTGTGCTTCTAGTCCAAATATTTTGCATTATAGAATGCTAATCATTATGTCAATACCATTGTGTTAATAATTATAGTCAGTAGAAGTCCATATGTATGGCATTGTGGGGGTCCCACTTGAAGCTTGAAGGACAAGAAATATTCCATTAGTTCTCAGCTTTTAAAATTCATTAAATTTTTTTTTTTAATAGTTAGAATACTAGTAGTGCAGATATCGCCTGGCTTATAAAGTTCAGGTTGTATTCTTTCTGGCTTGTGGGTCAGCAGTAGAAATAACAGTTCTGCAGAGACAGAGTTAATATTTGGTGAAACATGCAGTATCATTATTTTCAGATTTTCTTCTGTGTAACTCAAGTACAAGTGATAAGGGATTTTAGACTAATACTGAACACTTGTTAAAGTCACGAGAAAAATTTCTGATCAGTTTAAGTACAATTGGCTCAAGCACTAAATTTCCAAATGAAATGCTAAGAAGCTAGACTCCAAACACTCATTGTTATGTTTGTTATGGAAATGTTTTTTGATATTTAGATAAACATCTGAATTCCAAGGTAACAGATTCAAGGACTGAAAGGAATGTGAAACTGCATTCAATGTCTCATTTCTATAGAAAATATCTTTGCTCAGTTCAATGTGTTTTCAGTGATAAAGACTCTTTTACAAGAAAGTAAGAAGAATGAAATATACCAAGAATATGAGAAATCTTTTTTTTTTTTTTGATTAAAGGATTATGTCATTGAACAAATACATACTTTTTTTAATACATGGCCATCTGAAGTGCGATTTATCTTACCCCTCTTTGACCATTCTAAAAGTAAGATTTCTAGTTTAGCCTCATTATTTAAGGACACGGTATATGTGATGCAAGAAGAGTGATTCACTCCCTCTGTGTTAAATTGGATAACTACTCTTTCTGTAGAAAGTGCTTAGACTAAATAAGTAACTTTGTTAGCTAAATTTGAATGAATTGAGTCCTGAATTGTAATCTTTTTTTTTTTTTTCACTTATCCTAGGTTACCGTTAAGTAATAGTGAGAGTTATATTTTGCTAATCTGTTCCCAAGCACTCAAAATAATGACTATCAGAAGACTCACAATTCTTGAATTTGTTCAAGGAATTGTTAGATGGCAGTGTTTTTACTTAACAGACATTGTAAGCGTTAGTGCTCTTGTTAATGTTTCAGTGGTAATGTGCAAAGATCTCAAACAGGATCAAGGCCCTCTTGTCTTATATGCAAGAGTAAACCTATATTAAGGCATTAATTTTGAAATTGAAAAATTAAGAATAAAAATTCCCCTGAAATTTTCAAGTGTTTCAATAATTGATATTTTAAAACTTTTTTTTTTCCAAGCTGAATGTTTTAGGAATGTTCTTTCTGAACAGAAATGTAAGGAAGTGAAATGCGAGTCTACTGTTATAAAGGAAAGCATTATCTGAGTTAAAACTAAATGAAGTAGAGTGAGGTTTTTTAAACATATCTTTTACAATTCTTCAAGAAAGTTGTTGCTATAAATAGCATTATTATAGAATTGGAGACCAGTTTGCAGCAGAAGTTCCTTTCTTATCTACTAAGTATTTAATATTAATTTGTATTTTCCTTTTTGCTCATATTCTTTTGATTTGCTTTAATACTGAAAGTAAAATTGTTGGGGTACAGCAGACTGCAGTCTTCTAATTCATCATGCAAGGAAACTACCAGAGGGCAGGAATTAGCTGGAATATAAGAACTGTTTATGTTCAGAAATACCTTGTTTTATACAAACTGAGAATTATAAATTCTTTAAGTGTTTTAGCTGCTGTCTATCTAAAGCATTCCAACTAGTGAGGTTATATATAAATCTGATAGATCCATGTACAGAAAATAGGTTATATTATCAAATTTGAGAATATGATTGCTTGCAGCTATACTATTGGCAGATCTGCTACCAAATTTACAGAGTGTTAATGTTTTTTACCATTGCATACTAGGTTTCAAGGGGTTTTGATTTATGTTGTCTAAAAGATATTCAGTCACCATATAAGTTCTGTTTAACTTTTGGGTAAGAATCAAGATATGAACCTTCAAACAATCTGTAGTTCTCAGTCTTTGTCTAGGATGACTTTATATCTAAGAGTAAATTGTGGTTTCTTATATATACTTAAAATCAGAGTCCTTTTTATTTCTGCACAGGTTAGATTTTTATTTTGATCTGGTAGGAAAGAAATCTGCATTCTAGCAGGAAAAAGGGAGTTCACTGTTTAATACACTTTAATATGGTCTAACTAGCTGGAATATTGCTTTGTATGCAGGAGTTACTAGATTTGTTTTAACAGTTTAATCATACCATCATATGTGAACTAGTTCAGCATGACCGTTCACTGAATACCTGTAGTGGACCTATAATATGCTAATGTGCAAAGTAAACCATGTTAGAAATGTCCACAGCTGTGCAGCAGGATGAATGATGTTTGTATTATCTGAATGGAATTTGTTTGCCTTTTTTTTTTTTTTTGCATTTCTAACTGAACAGACGAAAAAAATACTTACGTACTTTCCCTTTCTAGAAAGTCCAAGCGGGCATTCTGGAGCAGGAGGACCAGTCAATAAATAGGTTCAGAGAAATGCTTTGAGAGGAAACTTCAGGGCAGGAGTTTCAGCTTAGAATACTGGTTATTGTGCCTGATTTTATTAAAACAAATGTGCAGTCTTAGAAGCTAATACATTTGACAGTATGCTGTTCTCTTTCTCCAGCATCATAAATTTATACTGAACATAAGCGTAACAGTGGGAGAAGAAAATTCATCTTGAAATTTGGGTGCTCAGATGAAATGTCTATATGTATTGGTGACTAGACACCTTTTCATCAATGTTTTTTTGCTGGGAGAACTTCATGGTTGTATTCCCAAACAGTCAGTCAGTTATTTTCTGGGTCCATTGTTGGCTGCAACAACCCTTTCAGGGTTTTTTGTGTATATTTAGTTGTACCTACACCCAAGGAGAAAATACGCCATAGTACTGTATAGCTTTTGTTTTTTGAAATAAACTGAGAGAATGGAAGGGTTCTCAACCTATCTCTCCAACATCGTTCCGTATTGTATGTATGTGTGTTTATGTTCAAAATTTTCTCTGAGTACTTAATGACTAAGGGTAGATTATTCTGTACTGTTTAGTTTTTGTTTGACTTAAAAAACCCCAGCAATTACTGAATGCTTCCCAGAAGCTTCTGAAGGTGCATAACCAGATTGTGTTGGCCTCTTTCTGCATTTATAGTGCAACGCACTGTATGCTCTTGCCTGCTGTTTTTTGGGACTGAGGTGAAAGCCACATTAGGGGTTGGGGCTTTTTTGACGTGGTGAATAATGCTTCCAGTTTTTGTCAGCTTCTTCGATCAGTTCTCAAGCTTTAGTCAGTGTTGTTGCTGTAAAACGGTATGTCTGAAATAAATACCTCAGGCTCCATTGCCACATGTTTGGAAAGATTTGTGCTCCAGATTTTCTTTCCTGTGATCTAAGTGTTTTAGAAAGACTAGATGATGTCTTAAAGATGCAGTGCACTTGCAGTGTGTATTGCTAGGTGCTTAGTTTCAAGGAGGGAAAAAGAGTAGTTTGGATACACTGTGAATATTGCTTTAGTGGGCTGTGTAAGGGTATGGTCTCCAGCTACTTAGTTGAGGGGAAACAACGGATGACTAAAGCTGAAGCATCAAGCTTTCTAGAATGCTTTTTAATTTTACATTTCCAAGTGCTTTGGAAGGATTAGAAGTATGAGAGTCTCTCTTTATACTGAAGAAATAGAGGAGAAACAATTTGACTTGTAGACCAATAACATACACAGGAATGAATGTCACATTTCCATTGCCTCAATTCACTGTGGCATAAATGCACGGGAAAGAACCTGTTGATTTTTCTCGCCTCCTAAAGCAACTTACGTTAAAAACTTAAGTGTTGGAAAGCAGAGATAAGAAGGAGATGACTTTTTTTTCCTTCCCCCTTGACCACGCAAAAAAGGTTGAATCAGCCTCAAAAGTAATGCTTCAGAATGTCAGAATAATTCTGGCATGTGCTAAATTCTGTTACTGGTCTAAATGTAACTGTTACTAAATGGGAGAAAGGGTTGCAATGTAACATTTTCATGGTATTTGCATGTTCTGGGAAAAACAGGTCAGTTGTGTAGCATAGAAAAATATGAAAATTACTCAGTTCATGGTAGGTTTTTAAATAGCAAACAGGTTAGAGCTGCTTAACATTTAATTTAAACAAATTTTTAATATTAAAGTTCTTAAATTATGTCCAAAGATACCTTTCTTTGTCATTTAGTAAATAACTTTGTACATACTTCCTAATGTTTCTAAAGAAAGTCTATTTGTCATATTATTATGGATATGATGTTTAATCTTCAGATTTGAAAGAGACCCGGAAGAGAAAGGTATGTTAAAATAGGATAGTTGCTCCATCTAGTGTTTTTTCATTTAACAAGTGTTAACGTAATTTTTCGAAAAGAAAGTAGCCTTCATTTCTTTGAAAATTATTATATTTAGGTTTATGAAGCTTCATTACTTTAAAAAGTTTGCATTTTTGTAGAAAAATAGATCAAATGAAAAATTATAATGACTTTTTCAAAGTGGTGTTTTGATAGCAATTGTTTCAAATATCCCATTGCTGTTCAATGAATCCTATTAGAACTAAATGCTGTTTAGCACTTTTACAGCAACTCCATTGGGCTGTTTGAGTCTTATCCTCATATTGAAATGCAGCTTTTGCTCTTGTATTGTTATTTAACATTACTTAGCAAATCTAAAAAGAGGAAAGCCATGTCTTCCATTTTCCTGATGGTCCTTTGTTTCAGTGTTGTATCCATGTAGCCAGTGCCAAAGGAAAGGAACAGCTGACTGAGACACAACAGGATAGTATTCTGTTGTTTACAGAAGGAATAATTGATAAACATTTTTATTTAGAGTGTAAGAAGTCTGGGTATGTGAGGTCTGTAAACATGGACATTTTATAACATTGGTGCTTATTGGTTTTTAACCCTTTATCCTGTTTGTGAGGTGAGAAATGGCGTAGTGACAAATACACTGAGAATATATATTTTTCTTCACATTTAGTGTCTTAAATTACCTCCTATATCATAGGATTAGTACCAGTCAGCACTCAGTGAAAGGCATGATGACTGAATTTAAAACTACTTTACATCTCTAGCCACTGGCTGTTTGCTGAAGGCAAACGGTATTAATGAATATATTCTACAACAACCTCTAGATTTTCATTTGCCTTAGCTATGATTTCCTTATATATGAGAAAAGTGATGGATCTATCAGAATTTCTGCTTGTTACAATTCAGTAACTACTGCTCAGGCTGGGGAAAGTATGGTTTATAACCATACCTTACCAGTGTTAAGATGGATAGTTGGCTAAAGAAGGAAAACTCTGAGGCTAATAAGATGATACTAGTGAAGTTTCTGAAAGAGACTTGATCTTGGGATCGATCTAGCATTTTCTTTGATGCCTTGGTTTGCATTACAGAAATGTGCTAGTCATAATGTTGATGAAGCTAAACTGAACAGTATCAGAACTGTAGAGGGAGGTCCAGAATATCATTCAGAAAGGAAATAAAATTATTTGAGGAGTGAACTGAAAAAATAGGGAGGGAAAAATATTTATTAGGACAAATAAGCTGTTGAATTAGGCGTAAGAACAAGGCTGTTTATTAACTAATGGCTCACCAGCTACAAATATAAAGGAGGAAGACAGCAGAGAATTAGTTCATTACAGTATCATTCTACCAATAGGCATTGTATACTGTAAAGTTGTTCTTTGACATGTTCTAGGCAGCAAAGAGCTACAAGCTGAGGAAGACCACTGGTGAGCTGGGCATTTCAGTCCAGCCATGGAAATGCAGTAGTTCAGTAATGAGGTTCTTGGGTCTATGTTGCATCATTCCCTGCCAGCTCAATATGTAGGCAAATGGTCTTATGTCTGCCCAAGACACACAGTGGTGACATGCCTGGTGTAGTCTTGTTTGGTGAGGGAGGGAAATATCAAATGAACAAAAGAAATTATGAGGCATTTTCTATTTGTTGAAAGAAAAAGTACTGAAACCACTGTCTAGTCATGGTAGCAGTAACACAGTAGCAGTTTCAAGATGAAATACATTTAATTTAGAGAAAAGATTATGCACTGTGATGGCCACATGACAGCAGGGTACTTCACAACTTGTGTTCCTATGTGAACTTGTACAACATTCAAGTTGTTTGTATAAATATGTTGTCATCTTACCATGGCAGCATGTAAGAAAAATCAGAATTATGAGTTTAAAATATACCATTGTCATTCACTAGGTGATACTGGCTGTTAGAACCACAATAGGTCTTTATAAGATATATTACACAGATGGAAAGTTTATAGTCAGTCAGCCCTTTGATTATTATTAAAAATTGCATTTGTTTTTATTGTGAAGTATAAGCAAATTAACGCTTGCTGTTACTTAGTGGTTTCCAGAAAGTATTTGATTAGATAGGGGGCTTGTAGTAGGACTTGAGTATCATATGCTGCTGGGTATTTGGTTCAGAAATTCCATGCACAGAAAGAGAAATCCAAAATGGAACTAAGTTGTGAAATGCCTTAAATGTGAGGTTTATCGTGTATTTAATACAGAATAGGAAGGGAAACCTAGAACAAGGAATCATTTTTGAACAAGTACATGTGGTGATATTAGCAAGAGAGTTTGAATGGGAATCTGAAGTAGGCTTATGGCTTAGTAAGATCCAGAAAATCAGTTTGGGGGGACTTCCATGCAAATTTGAATGGCATGGATTAAAAATGTATAGATGTTTTTTCAAACATGCTCTGGAGTAAAAAAAAGACTGTATTTGAACTCAGTGGATGTGTGCTGGCCTGTAGAGAGAGGGCAGCGAGAGCAGTAAAAGATCACGTATCTCTTGTGGAATAGCAGAAGGAAAGACTAATTGGAAACTAAACCATCAGTGCTGCAGAAAGAATAAATCCTCTATTGCAGGTTGAATTTTCAGGTGGGGAGCAAGCTAATGTGCACTTTAAAGTAAGGTAATTATTTAGAGTAATTGTCTCAAGTGATTTGGTTTTAGTGTCTTCCATGGATTTATTTTAACAAATTCTTCATGCACTGATCTTTATTGGGTCAGAAAGGTAATATTGTGTTACTTTTAATGTCAAAAGTATTGTTGTACTTAGGAGATTTAAAGACTCGATCCTTTGATATCAATCTAGAGTTAATATAGTTTGTAACTGCAGCTGTGCTCAGAAAGGAAATGTCCAATCATCGTAGTGGAATGATTAAATGCTGTATTCTACCTGTATTTCCTGGGTTTATACAAGCTGAACATAAGAGAGAGAATAATTTTTTTCCAAGGTAATTGAAA
The DNA here is from genome assembly GCF_031877795.1 of Strix aluco. Lineage (NCBI taxonomy): Eukaryota > Metazoa > Chordata > Aves > Strigiformes > Strigidae > Strix > Strix aluco. The sequence goes on from NC_133932.1 coordinate 45,501,199, forward strand.
AATATCTTTATGTTAAGGATATTTATGTGCTTCAAAAATCTACTTAGAATTAACTTTCATGTCTTTTAATCCTTTTTTACCCCCTCTTTATAGCACTTTTTTGGGCAGGAGGCTTTGTGGAGTTATATTTATCTCCAGAAGAAACTGCAAGTGACAGAGCAATCTGTTATCTGAGATCAGCTCTGTCAAGACACTGTCTGCTGTGGCTAATACTTAACCACCATCTGATGAATCTCTGGGCCATGAGATGTGTTCCCGATTATTTTGTCGTACTATCAAAACTGCCCCAAATTATCCCTTTCCTCTCCCAGGGAGGATGTTGCAGAGGCAAGGGCTAAGTCCTTTTGTTTAAGAAATGAAGAAATGATCACTGATAAACATTTTGCTCTGTCAATTTCCATCCTATACCAGGCTAATGACAGGCTATTCTTCAGTAAATTGATCTCACTGGTCCTACTTACCTTCAGCTTGAGAATGGAGTGAACACCAGAAATAATACAATTCTACCTGCAGCCAAGGGATTTTAGTACTGAGGGACTGGTAAACTCATCTTCATTGCTATCAGATGTCTCTTGTTCTGTGGTCATTGAATATGCAGTTATTATATGCAGAACAGAGGATAACGTTGTTTCAAAAATTGCAGTTGATTTAATGTCACATAGGATCAGAAATAAAGCTGAACTAGGAAGTTCTTAACTGGCCATGCAGTTTGATTTCAGGGATTAGAATCTGGTACCAGCACAGAAATTCCCTGAACTGTCTAGGAATTTTGTCTTCCACCTCTGAACTTGTAATTCTTTATGAGATTAAGGTTTCTGTACCTTCCATTACTTCACAATCATATTTTTTCTCCTCTAATGAGTGTTCAAATAGTAGTATTAGGACTTGCTTTATCAAAATTATTCCTAAGAGTTTATAATTTGAATATAGAATGTTGGGCTCAGATTAAGGCAGTATGTGATTCTTCTTTCTTCTGCTTTCATTATTTATTACTCAGTCTTTCACACTGTGCTGTTAAATGGAGTCACAAAGATCACAGTGGAAAAGAAAGGGACGCATAAATATTAGATCAAACATGGAAGTCTTTCTTGTATTCAGTTTTCATTTCTGTATATGTAGATTTCTGTAGCACCTGATTTTACCTTACATCCTTGTATTTTAGTTCTTGTATATATGGGGTATATTTTTATAAAAGAATTAATTCCTCTGAAGATATAATTGTCATTCACGTTCTTGGTTTTAGTAGATTTTCAATTGTATGTAAATGATACAACCTATATTTACAAAGCAAACTGAAAGATACGGCTCAATATTTTTTTCTAAGTCTTTCTGTTCTATTGTTTTAATTGTATTTCCACAAAAAGAAAATCAGCTGTAAACTAGATATAAATATTAGAGCATATTGTGCAATAAAGAAACGCAATCAAGAATACAGTGTGGCACAACTGAGAAAAATCATTGTCTCAAGCCTCTTGTTTTAAAAACAACAGTAGATATCGAATCATAGTTTGATTTTTCTACACATGAGCAATTTAAATATCTGCATATGGTAACCTTCATTTTGAGCTGCTACCTTCTGAATAGGTAGCAAAAATTAAGATCAGTTTTAAAGGAGTTGATGAAAGAATCCAGACTGTAATAAAAAGGACTGTATGGTAAAAACTTGTTAAAAAATATATACAGAATGTTGGGGGTCTTAATTTGCAGTTTCTAAAGTTTTAGCTGTAGGAAAATTATAATTTACTGTTGATTAGTAATTACATTCTACAACGAATTGAGTCAATGGGAAAAGTCTCCTTTCTAATGGTCACATCTCCTGCTTGAATATCCTTCATAATATTGTCAGCACAAGCTGGGACAGAAATCATGCAGGTATGAAGGCTGCATTTGGTCACCCAGATAGACCTTACATCCTCAGCTGAGCCAACAGGACTTGTGGTACTCGTTTCACTGAGAGCCATTTGTTTCATGTCTTCCGAAAACATCAGCTTGTAAAATTAGAATCCTTATTGTGAAAATTGTTGCATCTGTTCAGCTGTCAAACCAAGGTCTTAAAAATGAAAAAGTGTTTCTATGTTTCCAAGTTTTAGAGTGAATAGTTTTATGAACTACCTAATGAAATACAGGGGATTTAAAACTGTCTTTTGCTGAGAGAAATTGCTGCTTATTCACTTGTTTAAACAACCAGATAAACATGTTTACTCTCAATCCTATTTTCAGAAACTGTGGAAATTAAATGTCTTACTGCACTTCTCTGTCTCTTAGGTTTGACTCGGATACAACAGAGCTCCATAGCTGGATGACCCGCTCAGAAGCAGTGCTTCAGAGTCCTGAGTTTGCAATATATCGAAAAGAAGGCAATCTGTCAGATCTCAGACAAAGAGTCAATGTAGGAGAAAGTACTTGTATATATGTCTGTTAGTTTGTATTAGCTTGTCAAAGTGCATTCAAAGTCCAAGTTTAAATGAGTTCAAATGTGGACTGACAAGCATAGATTGTCCATATGTCCAAGAGAAATTTAGAAGTGCTCACTGTTTCCGTGAATTTCAGATTTTGGCACCAAAATTGCTACACAGGCTGTCTGAATACAGAGATCTTTCTTTTAATTCGTACATACTCATATTTAATTAAGGTCTTCTTTGGTAAAGTTGAATCAAAGCCTATCCTTAAATATGCATCATCATTCTATACTAACAGCTCAATTTGACATTATACATGCATAAAACGAAGGATGTGTAAAGTGTCATCTTTTAGTGTATGGTAAAGAAAATCTGTATCTAATTCTTTTTACAGCACTGTAAAATATATCTGAAAATCACCAGTCTTCACTTTTTTTTTTTTTTTTAACACTCTATTGTAGTACCATGCCTGAACCAAAATCAGTTCTTTTCTACTTTTGGCAAAATGAATGATTCTGCACTGCTTAAGGTGTAGCTGTGTTTGTGTATGTGTTTCGCACACTCTGAATATAGCCCTTGAAAACTAAACTATTACAAATTTTCTTCCATATTTAATTTTTGAAGATAGATGCAAAATGCCTGTCTTTTCTGAGTAAGAGAAAGTGGACATTTTTTTATACTTAGCTCTTAAAGTGTCAGAGTATATCATGGAACTTCATTAAAATATATGGTGATGCATACTCCTAGAACACAAACAGATGGAACAAAGTTACTGTATTGAAGTTAGTTTTGCTGCTGTTTTTTCTCACTGTCTGCTTGTCCATCAGCTGTGATAAGATTGAGGAACACTGAATTTTGTGGCTGTAAATATACATTTTAAAATTTCATGTTAAATGATAGGGTTTTTTGCAATAACTTTAGTTTCATTGTTAATGTCATATTACTCCCAGTAAGTATCTATTAGAATGTAATATCCTGAGTTTAGTTCATGGCACCGCATCATGTTATGTGAAATATGCATAAATATATATATATTAAAGCAAATATACAAAATGGATCAAATATACAGAGAAGATTTTATGGGTTCAAATGCTTCCATACTGAGATAATGGGATTCATCTAACACATAAGTAGATACACAGTTAATTTTCCGAATGCTTCAACCTTCATTGTAGGTAAAATTCAAAAAGAAACAGAGGGGAAAAAAATGCTCGTGTCTCCCCATCATATATTCCCATTTTGAGGAGCATAACAATTTCAAGCATGGCAAATTAGCTCATTTGACCTACATATTATGCTGGATACCTGCACTATCAAGTTTCCCTAACCAGTATGATGTCCCACCTCATATTGTCAGTTTCTAAGACTTTATAAAAGCATTAAAGGATACAGGAGTCTCCTTCTTTCCTTTCTTTGCTTCCAAGGAGGTGGTGATCGTTACAAGTAAAGGGGTGGAGGTAGGTGAACCACAGACCTTCCTTTGGTCCCAGCTGGAGTTCCTAGCAGCTCTTGCCTTGCCTTTGTTAGTGCTGAGGAAGAACATTGGGGTTGGGAGGCCAGTACCTACCACATTTGTTCAGATCTCATTTAGATTGGTGAAACATACATAATACTGGAGGAAGAGGGAGGGAGGGAAAAGAGGTGTGGAGTTTGACCAGTGCATGGGCGTTGTAAATTTGAATTCAAGACACTGCAGATAACAGGAGATATTTCAGATGTTTCTTTGACCTCCTTAGAAATTGAATAACTGGATGGTTAAGAAACCAATTTCCAGCATCTTTACTAAAAAGTAGTGCAAAAGAAGTATCTGCTTTGTATCAAGAGCTGTCTGAGACAAACCAGTAACTCTAAATAGAAATAAGAGAAATTAACGTGTATCTTTCATTAACATTGAAAATATTTTTAAAGACCGAGATGGGTTCTAATTTCAGAGTATCACTGCTTTTAAAATGAACATTTTGTTGGGAAAATCAAGTTAAGTGTAGAAGTTTCTAGAGATTTTAGGGAGAAAACATCCTGATTACATGTATTAATTTGATAGAGAGAACTCTGAAAGATGGCACTTGACAAGTACTGCATGGATTCTGTGTTGAAGAGTTTTCTGTTAATGGAAGTATTGGTACATACTTTTCAAAACAGCAGAAAAACCCAGGTTTTTAAATTGCCCAGTTTTAAAGCTTGTCCTGACCTGACTTTTCCTGGTCTGATCTCTGTCTCCACCCATAAAACTAGTAGCCAAAGCAGGAATTACTGTCCAGTTCATTGATTTGAGGAGTTTCATTGTTGCTTGTTAACACATTTTGCTTCTAATTCCCACAAAAGGAGCCTCAAATCAATGAAAAATAAGATTATGTGGGGTTTAATATATTATAATCTAATCTCTAATAAAGTTGTAGATTTATAAAAAAAGGTGAAATGCCAAAAAGGAAAACATATTAGTGATAACTGAAAAAGGTTGTGTTGAAATGACATACATAGTCATACCCCAGTGTTGTACTTAAACACGCATACACGTGACCATGTACAGATGCATTCAGAAGTCCCATCTTGCCCTTACTGGCTATCATTTAGTTTTCTCCCTACACGGCAGTGTGTGTATATATATATATGCACACACTATCACATATATATACACACTATATATATAATATATATATTGGTGTAGCACAGAACACCTGTACTTGGCTAATGTCAGACCTACCATTTATTGCCTACCGTGGTAGGTGCCGAGTTCTAGGGCTTTTTCCTAATGACTTTTTTTTCTGCTGTTCTTTTGAGGACAGGTTACTAGTTGGATGATTTTTTTTCTTGTTCTGGCAGCTTTCTCCTACTCATCATTTTTCTTGGATGAGGGGTCACTTCTGTATGATATAGTGGAAGTGCATCTGCTGTATGATGGAGGGACACAGACTTCAGAAACGACAGCCCTAAGGAAAGCTCTTTTGCCATCATTGATGATTCATCAAGTTCAAAAGCCTGCTTCCATCCCAGTTCAGAGGAGGCCTGGGGGAGATGAAGCCAAGAGTAGGCTGTATGAAATGCACTGACTGTGTTTGCTAAGCCAGCTGCTCTTCAGATACTGGCAGGAAATTAGCCTTTGGCAGATGTATTACGTAGGTTGAATATATTAGACATGCACAAAAAGTCCCTTCCTATGTCTGGAGAGAAGCAAAAATATTTATAGCCCTTCCCTGCCACAAAGCAAAGATATTTGCCTTACCTGGCCAGAGAGACTGGATGCCATAAGTATAGAAGTTTCATTGAGGAACAATCATACTACTTCTAAATAATGAAGACATCCAAACATTAATGCTGTAAACATCGTTATGCTGTATGACATTGTTACCATTTTCCAGTTAGTACATATATTTTACTGAAAACAGACCTAACAATCACTGGGGCCTTTTTTGTTATTTTTAAGCCATAATGAGCTTTCAATATTGCAAGTTCAAATATATGAAAGTTCAGGTGCAAAAAAATTAAAACTTGACAGACAGAAAATCCCGCTTCATAATAAGACAGATTTGAGACGATCCGTCAATAAACTGCGAATAAAACTCCTTGAAAGGAGTTTTAGTTGGCCAAGAAGCAGCATCTAGAAATTCTGAATCAAAGGTAAACACATAAGGAACAGATGTAAGGGAAAATGTCAGATATCCTAGACAATTAAATTTATTCTCTTGGCATTCTCAAAAGCTTAATTCTCGTTTGTTTGTTTTGTTTTAGTGACCTTTTTCAGACATGCTTTGTTGGGCCTGGATATTTGAAAGCTGAATCACTCTCAGAGCCAGTGATGATAATGTTCCCATCTCCTGCTTTCAGGGGTAATTGGTCAGAGGCACAGGAGGTCAGGGAGTACTGCTACCGTGCATCCTTTCACAGAGCTCTCAAAGTACGGTATTGATTTGATATGAATAACATCCGAATTCCTCTGACCATCAGTGTTTTCTAGGTTATGAAGTCATTAACTGACAACTAAAATCTCGGGGTCAAATAAAACACTTAGTGTTGTGAAAATACCCTATTCACCTTCAGCTGGAATTTAGCTAAAGATGAATTTTTAGTGTTATTCAATCAGTTAAACCTAGGCTATCGTACATTTGCATTGTCAGTTACAAAATAGCCAAAAGAGAATTAATCCCTGACCAGATGAAGGCTGTAAAGGTAACTTTTTTTCTCATATTGGTGTATTTTTTCTGAAAAATCTTTTACAGAAAAAAAAAAAAAGAGAGAGAAAAAAAAAAGGAAGTTATATATTTGGAAATATTTTGAAGTGACTTTGCTGCTGCCACAACTTTCTATCAAAAAAAGCGTTGGTTACAATATACAGACTCTGAGTTTCAAAACTTCACAAACCTCTTCAAACTTATCCCAGCCTACTTGTGTCATGAACGAACCTGAATCAAGAGTGTGGTCCCTTTCAGTAAAGGAAGAAATGAACATAACAAAGCAAAGATATAAATTAGAGGTGTTTCCAGGACTCCTATTCCCTTCATATTTAGGCACTTTACACATTCTTGTGGAAATCTGGAAATTTTTCTGAGGGGGTGAAAAATCCAAGATAAAGTTTGCAGGTTTGGCAATGACGGTGTGTACAGAGTAATGGCAGGACGATGTGGTTAGTGCTATAAGTAACTAGGGTGAATTTCCTCCTTTCTCCCCAGATCAGGTGATTTGTGTTTGTAAGGAACAAAAGGACAGTCTTTTCTCCTTTGGCTACCATTGTGCTTTCTGTGTGTAAGCATATGTCTTCCTGTAACCAGTGTTAGACCTTCATTTTTATAATATATGCCAATTACATAAAAATGAATGGAGAAAAGTAATTGATAGAAAGTTTGATATGTATCAAATTTTCATATTTATTTAAGGACTTCACATGTACTGCTTATATTTTCTATCAGCGTGCATAGCATATTACTGGACACTGCCACAAGCTTTGATGTCATATCATTTTTATATTTCAAAAAGCTAATTTTTAGTATATTTTAGGGGTTTTTTTATTATTCGTTTGTGCTTATTACTGTTGAACTCATGATAATTACACATCTGGCATTACAGACGGAGTAAAATTATTTTCAGTATGTTTTAGTGTTTTAATGATTCCTTTGAGTTCTCTGTATTTATACTCATGCTAATTATACCTGGTATTATAGACAGAGTAGTATTAACTACGATTCTATAAGAAATTTTGGAACCCTGGAGAGAATTAATAGATTTTTAAATTTTAATTTGGAAAATATTGCAGTTGTACAGTAGAATGATAGAAGATTTTATTGACCTACAAAAACTATAAATAATCTTTCAGTGATAATTTAGGTATATATTAAAGATATGTTTATAAAATCCAAAATATTTTCATCCTTAATTTTTCTCTGAATATCCTTTTTTTATATATTTTATTTATACAAAATTGTATTATTGAAAGTGTTTGATAGAAGCCTTGGCTACTGTTAGAAAGCCTGGTGTTTAATCATTTCTATATGCATAAATGAATGACAATTATAAGTAGGCTGTGGAAATGTGCAAATTTAACTGAAAATCTGTCTTTAAAGTTCTGAGCATCTCCTCACCTAGGAAAGTCTTTCAGGGAGCTGCTTCTTATTAAACTGAAGATGTTTTAAGCATCACACTTTAAAATTTATTTTAAGAGAGTTTTTCAAAGGTGTTTATATTAATTTCTCCTAAGCATAGCAATCTGTTTGAAAAATAACATTTTCGCATTTAAGTATGCAAGGTTTTTCCACTAAACGTATTCTTAGACACCTACTTGAGGTGTCTTTCCAGTTGTAAGGAACCTTTTCCCCCAAAGGGTCAAGTCACGCAGAAGATACTTTTGCTGTGGAAATAAACAAGGTGATTGGGAAGCCTAGAAGGGTCAGACAGACCAAGAAGCCTTAGCCAGGGTTGTGTGTTATCTTTCCATACATGTCATGTAGGATTTGTGGTGGTGTATCCTTTTGTATGTTTGTAAAGTGAAGGACTCTAATTTCTGGGAGACTGTTGGTCAGGATCTATGGGAGACATATAGTCTGTTTTATTTTTGGTATCAAATTGTCTGTGGCCCCATGCTGCTTCTTTGGGATTCTGATTTAGAGTTTCTAAATTACACCTAAATTATACAACTAAATTAGTTTAAAATCAGTGGAGTGGCTTTGTGCTGTTAATTACGAGACAGCATTGAGGGGCTGTCTGATCTAAAATGGTTTTATTTTCCATCTGTATTGCTGCCAACCCAAAATGAAATTAAAAACTTAGATTCCTACTACATCCTGAAACTGTAGCAGCTAGCCTTTACCCGCCATTACCAGGCAGCCTGAACACTAGCCTGAACGTGACTGAGAAACTTTTGAGTCCAGAAAGGTGAACTGAGTGTATTAGATACAGTACATAACTAGAAGCCTGTGTTAATTCTGCAGTTAACATTCATTCTTACTTAGTATCTCATATATGGTTGTCTGCTATGTATGTTCATATATATGTTACATATCTACTTTAATATGTATTTTACGTGGGGGTTTTTTTGCAAACAAAGAGTAAGCAATCAAATGATATATGGGTTCAATACTGTAGTATGCTATGAAACCCTGTGATTTGGTTAGCATGCTCAATTCTTGCTGTTATCATGACAAATGAGCAAATCTATTATTCCACAAGGAATTTCTGTTGAACAAATATTTTTATTCTGAAATATTGGGCTTTGAATAGCTCTTAATTTGTATGTCTTTTATGTGTCTGTAAAATACTGACATGTATCATGTGTCAACTCTGTTGTGTTCTGATTCTCAGTTTATGTATTTGACTTTATGACTGACTCCCTTCCTGATGGTGTGTGGTACTTGCTGCTTTCATTGCAAACTAGGAGGCTGGCAGGGCAATATGACAGGTTAAATGGTCTCGAGAAATCAGAAGACATCCCTGAGATTAATTACTTTCTTCTTCAAAATCTCTCTGTTGAAATACTCACCTTTCCTGTCATGCTGCAGGCCATCCAGCGAGAAAAGCCTGAGAAGTACAGAAAACTGCAAGATGCCAGCAGATCAGCTGAGGCCCTGGTGGAACAGATGGTGAATGGTAATTACATGGGAGTTGATTTAGATAATCTTCTTAGGGATTTGATAAATGCACATGTTCATATTTATCACAAGAATTATATTAGCAAATACTGTCTAAATGGAACAGTAAAGTAATATTGCCTTATATTTCTTTTATTATTTCTGAATGTTAAATCTGTTAATTAGAAGAGAGAAAAAAAACCTTACCACTTTAGTACCATGAAAAGAAACGTGTGTAAAACTTGCTCACAGTAATGAACTGTATATTAACAATCTGTTCTGCGCAGACTGAAGTTGTAATCTTATTTTCTGAGTATGCTAAGTTTTTGAAGGTACATTAACTCATCTGAGTTAGAAAGCTCTGAAGACATTATACTGAACAGTTCAAAAAAAGTGCTTTCTGACTTATACAATGTATGTTTTGTAATATACATATTGTTGTAATGTTCTGTATCATAGAAAACAACATTTTATTGGATTTGGAAGAGATTTTTGGCATTTGACTTTTCAAAGATAATAAATGTCAAAGCTTATACAACTCTTGAAAAAGAAAATTAGTTGTAAGTTATTTTTGTTATTGATTTTTTTAAAAAATTATTCTGTTATGTCATTCTTTTGAACTTTTAGATATTTTTAAAGGAAAAAGAAAAAACAAAGAAAGGTAGATGGAAGTAAAATTTTAAATCATGACATTGTCCTTGATATTAAAGATTGTCTAACTTTGCAATAAAATATTAAACATGGACCAACATCTGTCATACTGATATGATTACCAGAAATATAGATGTTGAATGCACTAAGCTTCAGAACATATATTTTATATTAAGTTGTTATAATGAAGAACCAAGAATTTAACTGCTAAAAGTGAAATGCTTTGAGTTTGAGGTACTAACTGGCAAAGCTAAACAAATTTGGTGGACTCCTAAGATTATCTTGCTTAAGCATGAGGGTATAATATTTTAAAAGTGTACATATTCAATGTGTGGGATATCTTTAATTACCATTACTGTTACAACTGTTGCAAGGGTTCCCTTCCCAGGCTCAGTGAATAGACTGAAGGGAGCCTGGTAACATCTGCACCCTCTTTGAAATAATTTTGGCAGTTTTCCATGGCTGATTATATAAAAAATTCTGTCAATTTTTTGGGACATGTTTTCTGCCTGGGAGATCTGGTTGTACAGGGCTTTTAAGGCAGTATTTGAAATTTGTGTGCTGCCACATCAAGTTTGTTATTTTGGGTGGAATCTGTCTAGGGCACATTTAGCAGCGTCCCTGTCTTCCTTTGGCCAAATGCAGATTCGCACCTCAAGAATTCCAGCTTCAGTTTCTTCAGATTATATAGTACTTTCCGGTGACCAATTTCGGTTTTAGTTGCAGAACTCACTAGCATGTTATATATTCCTTTTCTGGTACTGTGCTCCCTACCATGTCTAGTATCAAGTAGGTTAACATTCTGTCTTAAATATTCTCATGTGTTTTTAACTCAAGGTTCTCTTTTTTCTCCTTAAGTCCACGGGTCCATGCTTATTCATGGTTTATAGATGTTGTGTATAGATTTTGACTGTGTCTAGATGGGCGAATACGTATTTCCCGTGTCTTCCAAATCACACCTTTTTTTGGGAAGCATGTCTTCCAGTTGAGGCGCAAGCACAGGGTAGACTAGCTAAGCCAGCATGACTTCATCTGTTTCCTATCAACTGTTCTGAGCTCTGTATCATGCCATATATTGTGGGAGCTTTCATAGCAAGAATATTCTAGCAAAGATGACAGGTTAGTTGCCTGTGAGAATGAAGATCATTTTTTTGCCATGGTTTTAGGAAGAAACAGTTCCTTTGAGAAGAGAAACAGTTCCTCTCGACTTCAAACCTAAAATGTGTATGGGACTTTCAGCTACTCCCCTGCTGCAAAGGCAATTTGAAGAATAGTGTATGAAATGGTTAAATAATGCAGTAATCACCACCAGGTGGGAGCAGTAGGGAGTGGAATTAATTAATTAACATTAGTTGAGGAGAACTGTAAGATGATTTTAACAAAGAATTTGCAAATGGAAACTCTTGCTAGGTTCAAAATTATGCTTTGGGTGTAGAGGAAGTTAACTGCCATGTTCAGCCTTTTCACTTTTAAATGCAACAAATTTTCTTTTTACAGGGGCGTGTAGTGATAGGACGAGGGGTAATGGTTTTAAACTGAAAGAGGGTAGATTTAGATTAGGTATAAGGAAGAAATTCTTCACTATGCGTGTGGTGAGGCACTGGAACAGGTTGCCCAGAGAGGTGGTTGTTACCCACTCCCTGGGAGTGTTCAAGGCCAGGTTGAACGGGGCTTTGAGCAACCTGGTCTAGTGGAAGGTGTCCCTGCCCATGGCAGGGGGGGTGGAACTGGATGATCTTTAAGGTCCTTTTCAACCCAAACCATTCGATGATTCGATGATTCTATTTGTCTTTTATTCCAAATCATTATGATCTAATGCAATTGTAATTAATGGGATTATCTCTAAATTGATATTGAACTAAAAGCAATGTAAAAAATGTAACTCGAATTTAAACCTACCTCTCAAACTTTAACAAACTTATGCAACTTTATATTTTCCTTAGTAATTCAACTCAGTTTCTTTAGTCTTTGTATGGCTTGTGGAAATTAATTTGGGACATACAGTCTTCACCTCTGTTTTTTGTTTTTTTGTTGTTGATTGCTGGATTCACTAAGAACAAGAGGAAAGGATATAGCATAGGAAAGTTTTACTGAATCTCCAAAATGGAGTTCAACAAAGCAGACTGACTATGTCTACATACCTTTCTCTTCTAATGCTGGAACTCTTTTCCATAACATGGGAAGGAGCTGGAATTAATGTGCCTTTCTGGATTTGTGGGAGGCACACAGTTTAACATCTATTGAAGGGAAGATGTACTATGTTATCTTGAATGAGCTTTCTAACTATCACAATCTACAAATCACAAATGATGATGCTCCCATTGTTATTCTGTGTGGTACTTTCTTTAGGGAAAACAGTCAGTGATACAAGTGATGATTGTCATGCATTTGCAATGTAATCTGTAATTAAAAGACTACACAAAGCAAACAGATTAAAGGCACAGATCAGTTGTGAAGCCAAGTGAGGACAATTTTAACTGCACTGTTACTTTTTACTTTTTGTGGATCAGTGAGATCTGGACTAATAATGATTAGACTCTTAAGATTCAGATTATGCTATCACTAAATTCTTGGCTTTAGTTATATATAAAATGTGCTTCCTCTTTGCTCATAAACAAGATTCTGAATGTAACAGATGAAGAGCATAAAAAGATGAAGACCTCTGGTGGATTATAAGAGAGAGTTCAGAACAGTGGTGAATTTCATTGTTGTATCATTTATATTTACTTTCTTGGTTTTATTTTTACTGTGATAGAAGGGGGAATAAGTAAAAAGTAGGATTCAAATTCTGGAGAGAATTGTATTAGTTTATTTATTGTTTCATTTATTTATTCCTTAGCACAGAGGAAAATATTCTGAGGAAATTTATTTATACAGGGTGCTATTCTTGTGTTACATAAATGCTTTCAGGCATTGTCAGCAAAAGTATTTTGCACTAAGAAGAACTGCCATCTTACGCAGTGTAGCTATTCTTGTGTTAGTAAGCAGTGTGTCTGGACATTGCCATTTGAAGGTCTTCTCCCATCACAGGGGAAATCACTGATGCTTTTGGTGGATGGTTCTTTACCCAACCACTCATCTTCTACACGGGCCGTGCTCTGCTTCTCCTTGCCCATTCTTTTAAAGAAGTCTGATGATTACAGTCAATGAAAACTTACATCATCTGTTTACCAGTGTTTCTAAGAAAAAATTTTATTCTGGTTTTCTAAATTCTATTTTTAAATAGTGTAGCAAATCTGTTGATGCATGAGTGAAGCAGTTTAGCAGTTTGGGTGGATGTTTGACCATTATAGTAGTTTAGAATAAAAAAAACAGGGCATCAAAATGAATACTGATAAGCAGCATTAAAGTCATATTGATAAACAGCATTGAAGTGAATACAAATGCATTTGTTGTGATAAAACACGTGATTGTTAAATGCCACTGTTCTGTGAAAGAAATGTATTATCTTGTGAGTTACTATTTCACATATGCTCATGAGTCAAAAGCTATAAAAACACAAATAGTATTACATTATTCTATCATAGAACCATAGCAAATGATAAATGCACTTAATAAGATATACTTCATATTAAGTGGCAATTCCAAAGTACTTGCATGTCAGGTGCTGCGCAATTAAAAATATTCAGACACAATTTGTTATGTGCAGTACACAAAGTAATAAAATTAATGGATGCACTTCAGATAATGATCTGTTTCCTCTGGGTACAATATATTTATTCACTGATTATATCAGAAGCTTTTAGAATATGAAACATTAAAAGATTAGGAACCATTATTCCTAAAATAGTATTGTTTTACCAGAGAATGGGTTTTATATAGTTTCTTCGCCTGCTTGTCAACTTTTGGTATGTCTTGCTGCCATGAGTGAAGCAGAGTAAAGGAATTGATGTTAACATCATGAATGAAAGCTGGTGGTTGCTTAAGTTAACGAAGAAATCTATACTTATTGTGGAAGCAAGTTTCAAATTCTTGATTTTTAGCAATTTAATGATTAGAAACATTAAAATTATGCCCTCATTGCATCAACTACTCAAGTAGTTATTAATTTGTCATTTTCAATGAGATGGAGGACTAGATTTCTTCAAAATAAGACAAAATGTTGACAGATTTGCCCAAATTATTTCAGGTGTAAGTAATGGCCATTTTCTTATATTCTTCTGGGAATGACATACCGACATCTGATAGACAACTCTGAGTTACCTGAGCAGACTGTGAATTAAGAGAGCTTTAAAAATGCATCCTATGGAGATTTTCAGATGGGTCTTCCTTTCGGTAGGATATTGGGTGAGGTGCACCTCTGCAATCTTTTACCAGACATGGCTCTGCACACTTCAATCTTGTATTGTCTGCTTCAGTTACATGAAGAGCAAAAGCATTTCTTTGTTCATCTGTTCACTTGTGGAATCACATTTAGACTCAAGGTTTAGATATTAAAGAAAATTGAATAATATTGGGTATTTCCACATATTTAAATGTTATGTTAAGAGGGACATATGAGTACGAAGAAGAAAAGAGGATCTGATGAATCTAGATTTTCATCTGAAATACAGTCCTCTCTGAATCATTGAAGAAAATATTACAGTGAAAATATTATTATGTAAGGAGAATCCATGACTGCACTTCCCCTGGTAATCATAATCTTGCCTAAGGGTACTTTGGAGATTGTGGCAGCTGAAAAGAGAGGAAAGGAGGAATAAATAAAAGTAATCTTTTTATATCTACTCTGCCAAACTCATAGGTAGTGTCTTTCAGGTTCAGAGGTAATCATGAACACAGTGGCAAAGATACCTGCTCTCTCTTATGAGTATACAGCATTTTTATAACCAAAGTCACAACAGGATAGAAGCAATTGTTGAAATATAGCATAGTTAAAGGCTCATCTTCTAGATTATGTGTTTGGTTTTGCTGTTGGTAAGATTCCGTGTCTATGTGCTTGGTCGTCTTTGATTGTTGTTGTGTAGACATGCTATGCCATTGAGGTTTATGCTGCCTCTTCACATAGTACTGTTCAAAGGACATTACACTTTAAGAAAATGTAGTTATGCATATCACATCTCCAGATGCAAATACATGCACACAAAAGACCAGATCACTGTTGGATTTTATGAAGGTGTGTCAAAATACTGTTTAGCTCTTTATGCTCTAAGCTTCATTTTATACCCTTGCTCAGCCTTTAAACTGTGCTATCCAGTTTCCAGACTATAATGTCTATGTATAGCTACTCCAATCACCACAGTTGCCATTATCTCCCAGTAGTACTGGGCTTCCTATCTGTCTGTATTTTTACTTGTACTTTTTGAAATCATGTACAATTTGCTTGGCTAGGGCAACATCCCAGAAACAGATCACGTCCAGGAAGCTGATGTTGGGTACTGCACAGTCTGTTTCCAAGTGGCCTGTTTCCAAGCGACTCTGAAAGGAATAGCCCTGAGCTGAATCCAGAACAGGATTTGCCAGAGAACTGTGGTGCTCCACAGCAGACATGATCCCAGATTACCATTTAGTGTGTGTTACCATATAGAATGCATTATAGTAATTCTTTAGAAAATTTTATTATAATAAATTTCAAGTACTTTATTTATGGCATTTAGCTGTAATTAGGACTCAGTTTCCTATGTTCCACCTTCAAAAATTGCACGTGAACTTTACTATTTTTTATCCTTGATAAAGAAATTTTCCTGCAGATTGGTTGTACAGGTTGCAAACAAGATAAACCATATTGACAGTGTATCAAAAATCACAGAAGTAGAGCACTGAAGGCTTTTGTCTCATTTACTTTTAAACTTGTTTTTAAGAAATAAAAATTTTATTATTTTGATAAAAACATAGCTTAGGTTTTAAAGGTTAACTCATGTATGACTAAGTGATGATGTTATTAAAACTGTTCTTAACTGTATAACGTTACTCAGTGGATTGAGAAGTTTATTAATTTTTAAATCAATATGCGTCCTATTCCTATGTGTACACTACATTTCATGCCAGTAAAAAAAGTTAGGGACTACATTTAAACTGCCTTTGAAAAATAAATGAGATGCTTGTTAATATTATTTTGAACTCAGCCAGAGTTCAAGTTTCAGAATAATAATAGATGACATTATTGTAAGACCCCTTTGCTTATCTTTGATATGCATTGCCTTACTTTCTTCACAGAGTATATAGAGCTCTTTTACCTTTCAATATTCTAGATAGTTGCCTTCTCTGTAATAAGTAAAGTCAGTTTTCTTTTATGAATTTTAATTTAAGCATGATTATTGAACAATAGACAGAAATAGGCAAACTACATCAGAGAAACCAAACCCTGTCTGAAAATAACCATAGAGAAGTGTCATCTATGCTTTCTTAGCTCTGTCTTTGCTTAATGTCTACTGATGGTCACTGCTGGACACATGGGATTGGCCTAGATGGAGGTTTAATCTGATCATATATTTATTCCTTAGTGCTTATGCTATTTCTAAAATAACATGTAAAGCAAAGCTTAAAGATTGGATTATCAGAAACTTCATAATTCCCATTCATTTAAATCAGGTTTTACAAAAAAACCCAACAGTCTTGTACATTAAAATCTAATTACAGTCCAGACATAGTTTTCAAAGTCCAGCTGTCAGGCATTTTTTTATTTCTTACAGCGGTTTTAATTATGTATTGTATCTCTTTTTTCTTCTTCATTCCCATTCCTGTACTTTAATGCACTTTATAATTCATTCCTATAGCAACAAAAGTACCCTGGCAGCAACTTAAAATATTTTTGAAATGCTTTCTCCACTAATGTGTAACATCTGTATGTTCAGGTCTGTTATTTGATGATAAATCATTAACTGGATTTATGAGCTCTCAAATACAGAAATTGAATTGTCAGATTATTTTTTTTTCTTTGTGTCTTATTTATCTTTAAGTGTCTTCTTCTCTTGTTTTCTTTCTAGAGGGTCTGAATGCTGACAACATTAGACAAGCCTCTGAGCAGCTGAAGAGCCGCTGGATTGAGTTCTGTCAGTTGCTGAGTGAAAGACTGGCATGGCTGGAGTACCAAAATAACATCATTGACTTCTACTCCCAGCTGCAGCAACTGGAGCAGACAGCAATTACTGCAGAAAACTGGCTGAAAGCACAATCCACATCAGCAACAGATCCTGCTACAGTAAAAACTCAGTTGGAAAAATGCAAGGTTAGAGATTCTTCTCCAAGTTTTTTATGATATTGTACTTCATAGGAATTCCAACAGTGGGCCAGATTATGGCCTACACTACTTCAATATAAAAGTGGAAAATGGACTCCTTACTTTCCAAGGTAATTATTGAAAATATTTATTCAAGGAAGGGAAAGACTAGTAAAGAAATAAAGAGGAAATGGGACCTAGAGTATGGGTATTTAAAACTCTGCCTCAAATATTTGCTTGTTAAGATACTTAGATACCTCAAGCTAGGGAACTATGCCCCTAAACTCTCTTTCCTTTTTTTTTTTTTTTTTTTTTTCTGTAAGAATCTGTCTCTTTGGGTCTTCATTAAGCAACTGTTGCTCATCACCTCTGTCATAAGGATCTGGGCCAGAAAATTGTCATCATGGTCAAGTTCAAAATTCTGCCATTGCAGACCACTTTACTTGTTATACGCCCTGCATTTTGATACAGGGTGGATTGTGGAGTCAAATGGAGGAATATTCTTCTGTCGTCATATGACAGAATTACAGTAGTTGTACAGAAAACGTCACACTAATTCACTTATTATTCTCTCTAAATATTTTCACTTGTGTGCTGCACCATTGTAGAAATTTGCTTATCTCTCTTACTTGTTATGGTTTAACCCCAGCCAGTAGCTAAGCCCCACACAGCTGCTCGCTCACTCCTCCCTAGTGGGATAGGGGAGAGAATCAGAAAAGTAAAAGTGAGAAAACTCATGGGTTGAGATAAAGACAGTTTAATAGATAAAGCAAAAACTGCACAAGCAGACAAAGCAAAACAAGGAATTCATTCACTACTTCCCATGGGCAGGCAGGTGTTCAGCCACCTCCACAAAAGCCAGGCTCCATCACGCATAACAGTGACGGGAAGACAAACGCCATAACTCCAAATGTCACCCCCTTCCTTCTTCCCCAAGCTTTATATGCTGAGCACAAGGGCATATTATATGGAATATCCCTTTGGTCAGTTGGGGTCAGCTGTCCCAGCTGTGTACCCTCCCAGCTTGTTGTGCACCCCCAGCCTGATCGCTGGTGGGGTGGGGTGAGAGGCAGAAAAGGACTTGATGCTGTGCAAGCACTGCTCAGCAATAACTAAAACATCTCTGTATTATCAACACTGTTTTCAGCACAAATCCAAAACATAGCCTCATGTTAGCTACTGTGAAAAAAATTAACTCTATCCCAGCCAAAACCAGCACATTACTGTAGACAATTCTGTGGGTGGAGATAACTTACAAGACAATGTTGTTTGACAGGAATCTGTTGAGATGTAGTAATGAATTATAAATTGCATGACATACTTGTAGTTATGAAATCTCTGGCTCCAGAAGCTCTCAAACTGAAAACAATGTTTGAAATCCAAATTTAGGTCTATGCTATTACTTCTATTTTCAGCCATTTTCAAGCTGGTGTTGTGCTTACAGGGGTTCTCTGTTTTCTTGCACTTAGAGTAGCTCTACTATGTACATTTGGCTTATTTTCCTCATTTCTTTTTACTTAGTAGTTGCAAGTGTCATGGTGTGTACAAGGTCTCCTGAAGGTATAATAGCACAAGCTCATTGCTCTCTACAGCTTCCTGAGGAGGGGAAGTGGAGAGAGGTGCTGATCTCTTCTCCCTGGGATCCAGTGACAGGATTCGTGGGAATGGTTCAAAGCTGCACCAGGGGAGGTTTAGACTGGACATTAAGAAGGATTGCTTTACTAAGAGGGTGGTCAAACATTGGAACAGGTGTCTTAGAGAAGTGGTCGATGCCCCAAGCCTGTCAGTGTTTAAGAGGCATTGGAGAATGCCCTTAACAACACACTTTAACTTGGTCAGCCCTGAACTGGTCAGGCAGTTGGACTACATGATCTTTGTAGGTCCTTTCCAACTGAAATTATTCTATTCTATTCTATTCTATTCTATTCTATTCTATTCTATTCTATTCTATTCTATTCTATTCTATTCTATTCTATTCTATTCTATTCTATTCTATTCTATTCTATTCTATTCCATTCCATTCCATTCCATTCCATTCCATTCCATTCCATTCCATTCCATTCCATTCTCAACCTGTAATGTGTTACTGGGTGTCTTCTAGAAATCACTGTACATATTCATGTGTCCTTTTCTACATCATGCTATTTAGCCTGTATGTAATCTAACAGATGATTCCAGGATTGTGGGACGTGGAGTTTTTATCTTCCCAGCTCCACATGAAAAGGATGCTCCTTAGGCATGGAATTTTAATGTGCAATCTATCTCATTTTCTTTGAACCTTATACTACTAACATGATAATGTCATGCGAAAGTGACTTTAAACAATGGTACGAGCATCATATTGGGAGCAGAGGTATTGATTTGTGAGAAAAGATTTAAAATGTTGACTTTGTTCTTACTATAACTGATGTAGTTGGAAGCAAACCAGTTGTGGTTTACACATTGAAAAAGTGGTGATTTCATGGCACTATGATTTCATTTGTTGGACAGCTTTATCTTGATGGGTTTTTTTTGTTCAAACATGCAGGACGAAATAATCCGAATGTCAACCCTTCAGCCTCAAATTGAACGGCTAAAGGCTGAAAGTCAAGCGCTCAAAGAGAAAGAACAAGGGCCAGTGTTTCTGGATGCTGACCTTGCTGCTTTTACCAGCCATTTCAAACAAATACTTGCTGACATGCATGCCAGAGAAAAGCAGCTACAGACCAGTAAGTGTTAATGACAAGAAGTCAATTTGCCAGACTGGCATGCAAAGAATAGGTGTATGTATTTTGCTTTCCTACTGTTGTATTTGCTTTTGTCATGCTAAACCAGTACTACAATTTAGGTGGTCTTTTTTGCAATTAAGTTAGTCTTTCAGAAATTGTGATTGTGTTATATATTTTATATTAATAGGAAAACAAGGGAAGGTACACTATTCAGAAGCAAAAGTTATACTCAGTGTAGTTATACCATAAGATCTCCTTTTAGCATGTTTATGGACAGATTCAGTGATATTTTTTGGCAACATAAAACTGTCTCTGTTTAATTGGGATATAAGACAGGGCTGTCTATCTCTGTCTGTAGAGAGGAGAGAGAGTTTAATTGCAGGAGTGAATCTGCTCTCGATTTTCACAGAATAGAAATTTAACTCCATAAAGCTCATCAAAGAGAGTAGCTACTTTAGGTTATCTAGGTTTTCATCATGTGGTGAACTGTTCCTTTTTGGCAACACAGCATATGTGTCTGCTATTTACAACATTATTTGCAATATTTGTAATAAAATGCATTTTTCAAAAGGGAAAATGCTATACCAAAGTAGAAAGTTGACTTTATTCCTTATTAAAGATACATAGCATGTCAGTCACTACTTTATACTTTATGTATTTGATTATGAAATTAAAAATAAAATATCGGACAAAAAAAAAGAAAATGTAATTTTTCTCAACAGCAAAGAGATTATTTGCCCCTTAAACCAATGATATCTCTAAATGACTGTACTGTTTTGAAATTAGGCATAGTGCTAGCTCCTTCTAGTGGATCTTTATAGTATTCCTCCTAAATTCTTTCATGGAGAGGCTTGGATTTTTCAACACTGCATTATTGTGCTGCTGTAGTTACTTCACATATGCACACACACGCAAACTGAAGAGGTGATGATGCATAAGAGAACTGAAGAAATAAAACTGAAGAAATAAAATGCAAGTGATGAAAGAATGAGCTGTAGAATTTTAGTATTAAGGAGTGTAAAGTTTATTCATGACTATAAAGTCAAGACATATAGTGGGTAAGATTTAAAAACTGTTAATGTCACACTGGTTTATAAACTGAAATCAGTTACCATTCTGCCAAGAGGAAAATATGGTAAGTGCTAGCTTCTTTATGATTTCTTCTACATCTTGTTTTGTGTAATTGCTGGCTTTGCCTCACCTAATTTTACTCTAGCGAGACTTCATGAACTAACCAGTTGGTTAGTCCTGTAGAGATGAGTAGTGTTCACTGCCTGAACTGTAATACCACGAAGCAGGGGCTTTGGTAAAGTTCTTCCTGGCTGTAGCTGTTCATTCCCACTCTCGTGCCACCATGCACTCCTCCAGTGCCCTGACCAGCCACAGGAGCAGCTGTCCTGAGGCAGCAGTGTTGGACAGGCTGGGGTAAGTCTCCTACACTGCTAGAGAACAGAAGCCCCTGAATCAGTATCTTATGGAGCCCTGGTCAGTGGTTATTCTTTTATGTGGCTGCTCTGCATCACAGATGCTTCATCTCAAACGGTTTAGCTGTCAAGATGAGAAGGTTTTATCCTGTACGGTACATACCTGTAGTGATATTTTATGTGAGATTATGATGTCAATCATATTTTATCTTCAGAAATTTTATATACAGTTTTATCCAAAGCGCTAACTTGCTTTCATAACTCTGCTGTAGTCATGCTTGGGATACTGCATTAGGTCTAATTCAATTCAGGAAAGTCTTACAAATAAAAAATCTGAAAAAAACCCTGAAGCTAAAGCATAGAAAATTTGGCTCTTTGAGTCCAAGTTTGTTCTGCTTTCTTCAATGACTCTCTTGCTTCTGTTGAACAGATGGAGAGAAAGCCATATCCCATGTCTTTATTTTAGCCTTAGTGTAATAGAAAATGGTGAAATTTTGTTAGAGCATTTCAGATATTTCCCTCTTTTATTTGCATAAATTATTTGCAAGTAACTCTTTTCTACAGATAGAAGAATTTCTTAAAGACTGAATGGTGTTTTACATATCAGTGGTAGTATTTGCTCCTTTTTTCTTCTGCATACATATAACCTACATGTGCTAGAAAGATTTTTTTTCATTCATCATTACAGCTTTTTTTTTTAATGTTAAATGGATTTTCAATTCATCATTCAGAGGTTGGGTTTTTGGTTTTGTTTTTTTCCTGTATTTAATGGTTCATTACTCCATTATCTTTTCTGATAGATAAGGGTATTAAGCTATTCTGTTCTGTTTTCCAAGGGAATTTTTTCGCCAAAAAAAGTCTTCTCTAGTTCTAGGAGATTGTGTCCCTCAAATATTTTTGTTTTAGTGGGTTTTTTTGAGGGTGGTGATGGCTTTGTTTTGGGTTTTTTTGAGGTTCAAGAGTGCTTAGTATTTTCTCTAAGCTGCACAGTAGATTTTTTAATAAAATATTATCAAAGATGAACTCAGATTTTCTCAGATATTTTTCAACATGATTTAACATTTCCAGTTATAAAACCTAATTTAAAACCAGTTCTAAAACCGATTTTGTTGTTATTTCACTATTTTGCAGTGTTGCTTATGAAAGAAATATAACCTCATAAAATATGAGGAAATATGACCTCATTTTTCTTACTTTATAGAATGTCTGTATATCCATAGGTAATTGATCCTATTGAAGATGGTGCATCCATCATTCCAGCTCCCCCCCGCCTTCCCAAACACATTTGGAGTCATTTCTAGAATAATGGTATATAGAAAAAAATAGAGGTCAGACACTGCTTCAAACTATTCAGTAATGTACACAAGGGAGTGAAACGGACAATCATGTCAGTAATTCGAATATGAATAATGTGATTTCCCAAGGAAATTCTTAGTTTTATAATTGCCTTGGTGAGGAATGAGGGATTGAACTTTATATTTACTAGTCTTGAAATTAACTGCTGCTGTGTCAAAGAGATGGAGCAGCCTGGTCAGCCTCCCATTCCCCCTCAGCCCAGGGAGATCTGTCAGTCAGTGTCAGGTAAGTGAATACTCCTTGGTTCAAACTACCTCCTGGGTGGCAGCTGATTCATTCCAGCATTCCTCTTGCTCTGTGACTGGACTAAAGTGTGTTAAGGTGCTTCTGCTTTTTGGTCTTGCGGGGGTGAACTCTTATGCAGCTATGATCTTCAGTGAGATACATGTTTTTAATTTGTCAAGACTGTTCTTGAGAGGGATTTGGGGAGTGTCATGAGATTAGAGAAAGTAAAAATTAAAAAAAAGCTTTTGTGGCAGTTGAAATTAAGAATATCAAGATGGAGGTGGCAAAGTCATATTTATTTCTATTTTTATCTTCTTCTTAAATTCATGCACTGTGCTTTCCTTTCAAATTCTGATTCTACCTTTGCAGTATCAGTAATTCCCAAAGGTAAAGTCATCATTGTCATTGTTATTGCTGTTAGTACTGTTATTATTAATGATGAATTATTCATCTACATTCAAATTATGTTTCTCCTATTTATTTCAAGAAGGACTTTAGAAAGTTTTTGCCTTCTATATCATGTCATACCCACCCCATGCTTACAGTTATCTTGCATGTCCACAACTTTTCTCCCTAATCTGCTAGTACAGTATCTTAAAGAGGGTTGCATTACATAGGCTTCGTGCAACTCAGTCTTAGCATAATTTTATGAGTACCCAGTAACCATAACAGTATGATGACAGTTTGGAGTTTTAGTCTGTCATTAGTCTGCTTTTGCTTAAACTTTGAACTGCTAACTTATTTTCATGCTCTAAGTATCTTAGAGATGGGGTATAAGTGACAGTGAAATTGCTATGATATGTATAATAATCTTTCACCCATCATTGCATACTTGAGCAATAAAAATTTTAAGCAATTGTTCTGTAAGTTTCATAACTGTAAGGTTTTTTTAAGACCTGAACTATGATTTAGTAGCAATAGTATTCATTGCTGTTTGGTTTTGAGGAATAAAGTTTGCTTAATTTTCTTTGAATGTGCCTTTTGAGCTGAAGACACAGCTCAGATGTGTGTGAGAAAATATTATTTTAATAAGTAACACGCAAGTAATTTCATTTTTCTTTTGCATCCATTTCCTCTGGTAGTTATTTTTTATTTACATAAAGAACAAAAGGACAAAGCAACCTGTGAAATGAATGTATATAAGATAATGTCCTCTACCCTGTAGGTTACTTTATCCTTTTCCTCCATGGTAAAAAATGAAAATTTATAAGGATGAGAAATAAAACCACCTAAAAAATTTTGTATCTTTAAAAGATATTTATGGTAACATTAGATCTTGTAGAATTGGAGAAGGGCTTCCCTTATATTTCTTTTAAGAGCTTAATAAATAAGAGATTTGGAAGTGTTAAAGCACTTGCAGAACATTGATTATATATTATACAAGATTCCTTATGATTCCACTTTGAGAGTTTCTGGTGAAAGATGTGGGAGAAGGGAATCACAGCTTTTGTGAAGTCATCAATATAAAGACTTTGATGAATAAGTATTTGTATTACAAAATAAGCAAAACAAAGTTGTGGTAGCATCAGCATGGTTTTAAACTGCAGTTACTGATGAGGAGATTTTTACAGGAAATATATGCAGTTCAATCTAGTTCACCCATTTCTGGGAATAAGTCTGTACTAAAATGACCTCATAGATTATATTTATTGCCTTTTTCTTCTTTCACAATGATGCAATGAACAGTGGGATTTGTCCTGACTGTAGGAGATACACATTGCAGCATATCCAGTGGGATTTGATAGTTGTTGAGATAATTGTGTTCTCATTTCATTTCTGATTTGGGAAAAGATTTCTGACTGGCAAATCTGGTCACAAAACAGGAAACTGTGAGGAAAACCAACTTATTTGGAAAGCTATTTTCACATGTTTAAATATTTCTACTTATTAAAAATATATCCTAAACCAAATATCTTCATATTACATTTCCAAATTTAAGCACTTTCTCTAAAATAAATAGGCAAGTGTAAATATATTTTCCTGTCAGTTCTCAAGGGTTCCAATGCTGGTCACACCAAAATACATCCCCTACAAGTGCAACAGATTAATGCAGCAACATTTTCCTATTATGGGATAGGAAGTGTATTCTGATATTTCACAGGAACATATTTGTATTTTCCCTCTGTGATATTTTGTTATAGTTCTGTCATGGGCCTAGTTTAGCTATAGCTTGAGTTGTAGGCATGCTATATCTTTCTGACTGCCAATTCAATTTTTCATGTAATACAGCAGAATCCATATTAATGCACCGTGCTTATCATGTGGTCTTTAATCCACAAACATTAGTATCACAAAGCAAATTTTATGATAAAAATAAACAGGTCTAGATGTGTGTTTATTTTACAAGCATGGAGAATTTAGAGATTTATACTGCCCAGAGAGAGACCATAAATGTATTAGTTTATTTGGACAGCTAAAATTAGATAATGTGAATCCCGCTGTAGGAGTTTGAATTCTCACCATTGGCATCATGAGTTGCAAAACCAATATAGGCTCTTCTTAAGTGTCATCCAAAAAGATGTTAATATACTTCCTTGTGGATGAAAATGCTGACCCATGGTGTATCTTACAAAAATCCGACAACCAACCAACACCCCCCCTGCCCCAAACAAATAAACCCAACATGCCCCAAAAACTATAGCTAGTCAAAAGACATTGAAAAGTACTATTTCACTGGTAGTAATCTGGAAAAGTGAAATGGAAAAAAATATTGTTTCACTGAACTTAAAAGTGCTTTTTAAATGGAATATTTAATAACCAAATTGAAAAGCCACTAGCTTGATTAAATCAACATCTGTGATCCCACTTGAACTCTTATTTAGTCCTTCAAATAGTAGAGAACATAATTCGCAAAAATTGGACAAAACATTGCAGTGTTTGGATGGTTTTAAAATTATTATTATTGGCAAACTTTCAGGATGACAGTTCCATGCAGTTTGGTTGAGTTTGGTGTAACAACAAATCGTGTTTTTACCTGTTCTGAGGTACTCGTCACTACTACCAAAAATAGCTATTCTTTTATATAGCTGCTTGAAGTCATACAGTAGTCTGTATTTTTTTTTAATTTTAAAAGATTTGGTTTTCATTTAAAATTATTTCTAGAAGAAAATTATTTATAGAAGTCAAATATTACATCACAATACTGAACTCCATATTTCTAAATAAAACTGCAGATTAAGAGTTGTATACTCCGGTAACATATCTGAACTGTTGAAATTATGTCTCCATTCATTTGGAGTGATGTTTTTAAATACATGTTCTATTCTAAAGTAGGAATTGTTTGGATTGAATGAGTCAAAGACAATACAAATCTCACTAAGGAAATAAAAATATTTAAAATGCTATTTGATGAGACGGAAGATGTTTGTTTTCTGTGTTTCCAATAATGTATTGCAGTTGCTTTCTGTGTAAAGAAAATACATCACAAGGGAAGAAATTCTTGTCTTTCCTGGTACCAAGTCCTGTCGTTTGTAAATCTCCAGATGTGTGTGATAAATCAGATCCGCCAAGATTTTTATGAGGAAAATATGCCATACAATGTGCATACTCCACAAGAGAGAGCTTAAATTGCCCTGATTTTAGTATGTTGTTATGATGCCTAACTGAAAATGTAAGTTTTTTTCAAGTAGCATTCTGTTGATCAACAAAAAGATTAAGTTAAAATCTGAAGTGCATTCTGTCAAGTATTTCTGTATGGGAATATAAGCAAGCTTGTACTTAAAAACTTTAACTGGGGTGTTTGTCAAAATTGCTTTTTGGACACCTATATAATTTCTCAGTACAGTTCTTTTTGAAACACCATAGATGTACAGGAGATACAAATAGGTATAATATTATTTTGAGCTTTTATATACTTCATTATTTTGTGCTACAAGTTTGAAATATTTCCTTTCCAACCAGCCTTGCTATTTGTCTGTCCTTTTCTCAATGAGTATAGAAGAAACTGTTGTTGAGGGCAGAGGGAGTATCTCTGCTAATGAGTTGCTCATGTGTGTGCCAGATGTTGTCTATTTGCAGCAGCTGTAATGTTGGCACAATAAGCACAGTTCAATAAAATTCAACTTTAGTGCAGAAGAAAGATTCATTTTCTAAGCGTTTAACAGATGTCTTAAACAGGATATTTTACTTGAACAGAAACATTAAACACACAAACATGGTTCATAAAAGGGAATGTCATTTCTTACTGCAGTTCTGAAATTAGATTTTGGGTTAAGTACAATGGTTTGTCTGTTGATCTCTAAACACACAAGGCAAGCTAGTTGTCTTGGCCATATAAATTGTCGTGTGACCTATAAGAAGAGAGTCAAATGACATACAACTGATAAAATGGCAGAGATATTATAAACATTAGAATGAGTGTATTTAGTCTTCAAAAGTTTTCTGCTTCCATAATTTTTGGAAAAATCTGATACTCATATACTGGACCTGTTGCAATCTGTTGCAAAATAGCCATTGACTTCCATATAGCTTGTTTTTTTATCAAACGTACTCTCAGCAAACCAAATAATGAAGCACAAAATTATTTTATTTCTTTCCTTTTTCTTCTGTATTGAATGCAGTTTTTGACAGTTTGCCTCCTGCACACTACAAAGAGACAATGAGCACTATACTTGTGTGGATCCAGCAATCAGAAACTAAACTCTCCATGCCTCAGGTTGCAGTTGCTGAATATGAAATCATGGAGCAGAGACTCAGGGAGCTCAAGGTGAGTGGTCTGGCTGTGAGAATGAATGTGTCAAATGAAAAGTTTAGAGGAACAGAACCCTTAGTTGTCATGAGTCTGCTGAAACCTATGGATCTTGAGTGAATTATACACATATGGGTTTTAGGCAAGGGCTTCAGGAGGTGGTGGATACTTACTTATATTAATTCCTAAAGTTAAAGGATTGAAAGTGTTCTTCACCAATGAAACCAATTTTGTAAGATATTGAACATGTTAAGGAAAAGCCTTTGTTTGTCCCCTTAATACATAAAATATTCCTTTGACGATAGCTCTGGTAGTTAATTACAGGTTTAGCTCATTTCATTTTCCAGTGCTGACATGGAAGCAATTGTGATTTGCGAAATGCAGCACAGGCTTTGTGAGATTGCCTGTCGGATTTACAAGGAGACACAAATGTGGAACAACTTTCACCAGTGGATACAAACCTTCCCTGCATTTCAATGTTTGATATTATTCTACTACTGTATGGCTAATGAGCATGTTGTTGGATGCAACTAGTAATGCACATCCAGAAATAAAAAGTAGAATATAGAAAAAAGTTAGATGCAGCAAATTTGATCTAAGAATTGCAGAAGTTTTGAGAAATTATCAAAAACTTTAAATCATAGAAGCAGTTCTAAGTTTATTCTTTTCTCCATGTATAGTCAGATTCTTCTGAAAGTGTAATCAGTAGAGCCATAGTAAATTCCTATCTCAAATTAATGACGTGTATGTGGATCACCTCTGTTAACAAGTATAAACACCTCTGGTTATATTCTCAGTTCAACTAAAAATCTACTTTCCAGTTTGTGTGAAAAAAGCAATTCCAAATTGAATGTCATTGGATGTTTTAGCAAAGGTGACACATTTTTAGTTTTCAGTCCTTTCTTCAGCAGTCTCACCTACGTCTGTGAAACAAAGAGAATTGTCCGAGACATGAATTGGGATACTATTTGCTTCTTATTCATAGGCTCTACAAAGTTCTTTACAAGAGCAGCAAAAAGGCCTGAACTATCTCAGTACAACTGTGGAAGACATGTCCAAGAAAGCCCCTGAAGAAATCAGCCAAAGATATCGATCAGAGATTGAGGTGATCCTTGGCCGCTGGAAGAAATTATCAGCACAGCTGGTGGAACATTGCCAGAAACTCGAAGAGCTTATGACCAAACTCCAGCGATTCCAGGTTAACCAAACTTTTTCAGCCCCAGCTACTATGTGGTGGCTTGTGGCTGTGGGACTAGCACAGAATGCATTTATAAACCTCAAGAAAGTAACAGTGAAGTAAAATATCAAAACAGTACATAAAATGTATTAAAATGTTTTCTTGATTTTGTGGGTTTGAGATTTTAGTTTGAGTTCTGATTTTGTGGTCCTTTCTGCCTGTATTTTTTCAATAGCAAAACTTCAATTTCAGTGAAATCGCTACTACTGTTCCTCTACTTACTTTTTCAGTGTAGCTGAAGTACCTTTTCATGCAGCTGAAGTAGCTGTAACCATATTGACTTTAATGGATTCACTTACATAGTCATTTGTAATATGGTAGTATCTTGGCAGTAGTTGCCAGAAAGCAGAAGTGTATATGACTTACACAACTGCGTGAGTTTAAGGTATTTAGAATGCTAACAATGGAACCTTACACATTTTCTCTCATTGTGAGGATCTCCTATTTATACTTATTTATAAATCACATGTATCAGCATTACAGGGGACGTCTATGACTTAGATGTTGTAAAATTTAAAATAAGTCCATTTTTAACATATTCCTGCTCTATTTCTATATAATTTCAAGGGACAGGTTTCAGAAGAATTCAGATCAACCAGTCACAAAAATGGAGAAAGTATTTTTAATTTTTTTGTTTCTCTCCTTGCCCCCATGCAAATAAACACTTGCGGGGGATATGGCAAAGAAAAATATGAAGGTTGAGGTCCTGCAGCCATACTCGAAGCTGTGCTCTCACAGTGTGTTTCTTCTCCGTGTTGTCTCTCTATTTCTTCTATTTACAACATCAAGTATTTCTGTTCTTGGCTTTGGTTTGCTAGTAGTAGAACATGACACATGATTAGCTCCATGTTATGAATTATAATACAATAGCATGTGAACTGTAATTGTTATTTTCAGCTTAATTCAATACAATTGTCTGGTCAGGAATAAATTTTCTGTCAAAATATTCTTACACTTCTGCTTTTGTAGAGAAAAAAAACTTTTTTAAAGAAAACAAGCACTCATTATTTCGCTACTCTTCATCAGTTTTTAGATAAGCATAATGGACCAATAAAAGGAGGAAACATTTTATCAGTACTACTTACGATTTAGCTACTGAAATGCCACATTACTCTAAATTATAACTTTGGCTCCATAGCTACATCTCTGATGTTTGAAGCTGGCCATGAAATAAAGTGTAATGGTATGGTGGGATTACCTTGTCCAGCAGCCAGGTGCCACAGCTGCTCTCTCACTCCCTGTCCTCAGCAGGACAGGGGGAGAAAGCAGGATGGAAAAGCTTTTGTATTGAAATAAAGACAGGGAAATCACTTGCTATCATGGGCAAAACAGACACAACTTGGGGAAAATTGAAGTAGATTTGGGTAGTGAGAAACAGAGACAAAAAATAAAGTAATACCTCTCCCACTCCCCCTTTTTCCTAGTCTGCACTCTATTGCTTTACTCTTGTCTCCTCTCTTGCCAAGGGGCACAGGGGGATGGGGAATGGGAGCTGCAGTCAGTCCATAACAGCTCCTCTCTGCTGCTCCTTCCTCCTCACTCTTCTCCCCTGATCCAGCATGGGTTCTCCCACAGGCTGCAGTCCTTCAGGAAATTGCTGCCATGTGAGACTCTGCATGGGCTGCAGCTTCCTTTGGAGCACATCCACCTGCTCCAGCGTGAGGTCCTCCACAGGCTGCAGGTGGAGATCTGCTCTACCGTGAACCCCCATGGGCTGCAGGGGCACAGCCTGGCTCACCATGATCTTCACCATGGGCTGCAGGGGAATCTGAGCTCCAGAGCTTGGAGCACCTCCTCCCCCTCCTTCTTCACTGACCTTGGTGTCTGCAGGGCTTTTTCTCACTTTTTTCTTCTTCTCCTCCTCACCTGTCTGGCATTTTTGCCCTTTCTTGACTGTACTATCACAGAGACATCCTTAGCTGATGGGGTCAGGTGTGTCCTGTGGTGGGTCCATTGGAGGAGGCAGCTGGAACTGGCTGTGTCTGGCAAAGGGCAGCACATGACCTCTCCTCACAGAGGCCACCCCTGCTACCAAGACCTCATCACATAAACCCAATATAAATAGGAAAACTGGAAAGTGGTTTTATCAATAGTATAATAAAATACCTGCAATTGCACAAAACAGAGCAATACACTTTGCTTAAGAAATTCAAACTTCTGTCTCCCCCCCCGCCACCCCAACCACCCGAATATTTTGGATAGAGATTTAGAGGTTCCCCCCCTGCTCTTAAAAGGAAAAAGTCCTGAACATCATGACCATGCTCTGTAGAGCACATATTTTTAAAGCTATGTGAGCTATCGTTGCATACAAATCTTAGCCTTTATATTTATTGCTGAAGTCATTCTAGTACACAGTTAATATAAAAGTCATTCTCTCTTCAACTCCTTGAATGAATTCTCTTCCAGACAATTGTTTTAGCTGTTGCAATTTATGGAATGCATCAGCATGGGATACGATGAAATCAGTGTTGATAAATAAAATGCATTTATAGTCTGATTGAAAATGCAAGTCATACTTTCGATCCTCATTGGTAGCTGGAGACTGATCTCTTTTCAAGTAAATCCCATCAGTTCTATATTTTGCAGCATTAATGAACTATACTTAAAGTATTCTTGTAAAGGTATTAAAGTTTCATCATGGATTGTGATTCTGAACTATTTTTACTGACTGATAATAGAATGCACAGTAAACACTTCAACAGTGTTTTGGTAATTGCCATTATGAAGTATACTGATAATTCCTGTATGATTATTTTTATTAATTCCGTTAATTTTCCATGGTAGCCTGTTGTTATTAAATATATCAAGCACATTAGAAAAATGTTCCCTGTGTTTATCTATTTCATAATAGTTGCTAAGGCATTTTTGCACACATTTTAGGGCACAGTCTATATTCTAATGAAATGTCCTTTTTTGTGTTTTAATTCAGCTTCACATTCAGCATATAATATCAATATGTACTTCACTGTTGATGAAATTTTAATGAAAAAATGCTTTATAATGCCTTTCAAATTTATTTTAACATATGCACCTAATTGTTTACCTAAGGTGGCATTTTAAGGTAATTTTAAGTGATTTTTTAAAAATCTCATTCCACCTTTCAATGTATTAGATTATCTATGTAATGTTGCCTGGGACTGGTAGCGTTCCCTGTTTTCAAGCATTTGGTGTTCAGCTTTTTTTATTGATTGCAAGGGTTAATTAAAGACTATAGAAAGGATATTACTGATTACAGATATTCCGGTGCTAGAAACAGTAACTGAGAGTGAGTCTGAAATGACTCAGTCATTGCATGATATCAGTTTCTGAAGTGAATCTGTTTCAATTACTCTTTCAGTTACATTTTTTTTTTTTTTTCATCTGAGTAGTAAGGGAGTTTTTCTCTGTTGTGTTCTGGTAGAGAAATAGACAATAGAGCATGCAACTTCCAAAAGGAGCCTGAAATTTAAATTGAAGCATAGGAGGATTTAATAGGTAAACCTGAATTAATTACCAGGTATGAGTATTCTGAAGCCATACAACTAACCAATGAACACACAGGTAACATCTAAACACAAGTGAAAGGCATAAACTTGAGAGCCAGAAAGTTGCCTGCTCGTAGACACATTAAACTTGGGCAGAAATGGTCAGAGTGCAAGCTAAAGAGTCAGTGACAGTCCCAGATAAAATTGGTTTTGCTTGTTTGCTGTGTTTGTATTTTTCAGACAGTTCAATAATCTTGAAATTACATTGCAATGAGTTTTAGTCATAGTGCCAGGATAAATTACACTATTGCCAGTCAGGTTCTGTGTGATGCAATAAACCATCTTTTTAATAAACAGAATGACACTAAAACACTGAAGAAGTGGATGGCAGAAGTAGATGTTTTTCTGAAGGAAGAGTGGCCTGCCCTTGGTGATTCAGAAGCACTGGAGAAGCAACTTGAGCAGTGTACAGTGAGTATTACCTGCCTGCTTGGCAATTACTTTATCCTTCTCTATGAGCTTGGCTTATACAGAAGTTGCACAAATTTTTACTGTTCCAAAAAATAAAATCATGTTGTAAGGGGGTTGTCTTCTGTGATGTATTTGAATGTCCTGCATTTCCTGGGTTTGAAGGAAAATTCTGGTAAAAAATTGGAAACTTGAATAAAGAGAGGAGCCACACAGTGGCTGTATCATTATGTATTTATAGCAGGAGCAAAACACCAAAGAGGGTACGTGCAGCAAATAATAAGTTAGTAGCCTCCTAAGATAACTGTTTATTTACTTTGTTCAGGTTAGAAATAGTGAATGTTTATTTGTTATAAACTGTATAATCTGTGCCAGAAGATTTTTTTCTGTATCTGTTATTCACACATGATTTACAAGCTTTTCTGACTGTACAAAAAGAACTTGCAGGTATTGTGAATTATATCAGTTTTTTTTCACTAAACTTACAAGTTCCAGTATTTTGTCCCAGCAGAGTTTTAAAGCATCATGAAGTGTTGGTACTTCCATCACAGGGCTTACTAATTCTTCCGCCTGTCCCAACAGAGTGTGTAAGTGCAGTGAATCTTGTAATCCATGACAGTCCCTGTCTATATGTTCAGTGGAATTTACAAGTTCTGTAAATGTTCTGGCAGGATGTGTAAATATTATGAAACATACATATTGATCTTACAGAACTATGAGCTCTTCAGACTTTCTCTCTTACCCCTTGTTTAAATAAAAATGATTATAAATTACATAGGAGAACTCTTACCTCTACAGAGTAGTAAATTACATGTAACTCCTTTAAAATCTGTCACCTGAATTTATGAAGAGTTTGCACAAATATTAGCCATTACTGTCAAATATATAATAAAGCTACCAAAATCATCACCTTTTATGTGTTTACACTTCTAGCCTTTTCCATTGTGTAGGAAGCCAGGTAACATCTGTAGCACTGAAGAAGGCCTTAGGAAATAAAATTGGAATTCAGAGCTACCTCAGGGCTTAAATAATATTCAACCACAAATAAAATTCTAATAACTAGACATAAACAGAGAATATCACCATCTAGATCATTTTAAGGAAGTTATCAAGTGAATTAACAACGCAAGGGTAATACTGGCATAGTTAATAAGATGGCTTCACACATGGTTTTCTACCATTATGACAACATGCTCTTTCTCATATGTGAAAAAAATTATCTAGGCCATTGTAATAGATATATGTAATACAACTTTATATGTGTGTATAAATATAGTATATACATATATTGTGCAAATTAACTGTATCTGATATACCATAGCTTACCACATTATAGCTGCTTATTCCTTTTTTATCTTTTTTCATAGTTAAGTCTGTTAATTGTGCCCCTTTGACTGGAGATCTGGACCAAAGACATGTCAGAATCTTATGTAGACACATTTTCATAGGGGTAGTATATCTGAAAATTTGTGTGAATGCTGCTTGCCTAATCTTCTGCTATTCCTTTAGGCTTTAGTAAATGATATCCAGACAATCCAGCCCAGTTTGAACAGTGTTAATGAGGTTGGGAAGAAAATGAAGAGTGAAGCAGAGCCAGAATTTGCTTCCAGAATAGAGACAGAACTAAAGGATCTCAATGTTCAATGGGAACACATTTGCCAACAGGTATCAAGTCTCCCGCTGTTCATTTTAAATTAATAATCAGGTTTGTCATTGACAGAATTTGTCCTTCTATGCATATCCAGTAGATATGAAACTGAATTTAGACATATTTTGTTCACATTAATTAAACTTCTATTTTAGGAATTTTATTTAGCATGTAGCAATACATGTGAAGTATATTTCTTTATATTATTATACAATACCTTACTATTTTTATAACAAAGTTCTATACTAATATCTTAGATCTTAACAGCAATATAATTTATGGCATCTGCTAAACTAGCTTTCTGAAAGTGGTATATAGGCATTTTCCAAAAAATCAAGTATTGTATTTAGTGTTATATTTTCTTTTGCATCATTGTACTCACATGTCATTACTCTAGATGAATGTCCTGGTTTGAGTGAGTGGTAGGGGTTTTTTGGTAGCAGGGGAGGGGGCTACAGCAATGGCCCCCTGTGAGAAGCTTCTTGAAGCTCCCCCAGCTCCAAGTTGGACTCACCTTTGCACCAAGGCCAATCCAATTAGCTGCACCTCTGCGATAACATATTTAAGAAGGGGAACCTGGGAGGAGTGGTGGGAGTTAGGACAACATCTGTGTGAGCACTGAGGTCAGTGGAAGAAAGGAGGAGAAGGTGGGGAGGTGCACTGGAGCAGAGAGTCCCCTGTATCCTGTGGTGAGAGGTCAGGGCCATCCCCCTGCCACCCATGGGGGTCTACAGTGGAGCAGACACCCACCTGCAGCCTGTGGGGGGCCCCACACTGGAGCAGATGACTATGCCTGAAGAAGACCGGGACCCCATGGGAAGAAGCCCACGCTGTTGTAGTTCAGTGCTGGGAGGATTGCAACAAGTGGGGGTGACACACACACCTATGGTAGTGACTCATGTCAGAGTTGGTTTGTGGAGGACTGTCTCCTGTGAGAGGGGAACTGCGCTGGAACAGGGCAGGGATGCCAGAAAGTTCCACCCCTGCCAAGGTGGAAGAAGCATCAGGACCCGCATCCCCCATTCCCTGCTCCCTGTACCACTAAGGGAGAGAAGAGGTAGGGATATTGGGAGCAAAGCTGAGCCCAGGAAGAAGGAAGGGATGGAAGGAGGTGTTTTCAAGATGTGGTAATACTTCTTACAGCCCTACTCTGTCTGTTAAGTGGTGTTGTCTGTATTAATTTTATGTTCTTTTTTTTCTTCCCCTAACGAGTCTGGGTTTTGCCTGTGCCTTAAGGGTGACATCATCCCTTCCTGTCCTTATCTTATGTTCCTGTGTCTTTTGCTTCCCTTCTTCTCAGCACTGGGAGGAAGGGCGGAGTGAGTGGCATCTTTGCTTATTTTTCCCTCCTCAGCGCTGGGGGGAAGGGGGAAGTGAGCGGCTGCATGGTGCTCAGTTGCCCTCTGACCTCAAACCACGACAATGAAGAGTCTTCACTAAAGCAGTGAAGAGTTCAGAATTCTATAACTTGGAATTAAGAGTATGTGCATGTGTGTAAATTACAGTCTCAATGGTCACATGAATTTGAGAGAATGGGCCATAAGTGGAAAGGACAGTTATTTTATTTTGATTAAACACATTC
Organism: Strix aluco; assembly: GCF_031877795.1. Classification (NCBI taxonomy): domain Eukaryota; kingdom Metazoa; phylum Chordata; class Aves; order Strigiformes; family Strigidae; genus Strix; species Strix aluco. Next base: position 45,537,256 of record NC_133932.1, read on the forward strand.
TTAATAAATAATTTTACAGATTAAGGAACCTGTAAATTAATACTATTTCACTGATGGCATTTGGATTCACAGTCTTTATGACAGTTCAAAGGAAACATCTTTCATGTTGCATTATTTTTACTTTTTTTTTTCTACTTGTTCATCCTGTTGTCTACTTTTTAAACATTTATTTGCATAACAATAAAACAATTACCTTTCAAGGTGGTCTAATGTTTTCTAAAATTATTATTCTTCACTTTACATGTGAAAAATACCCTCTATATATCTTTATGACAAACATAGTTATCAAAAAAGTTAGTCTTTGAAATCTCTAAGACATTTTATTGATCCAGTTCTGTAGTCTTTACCCTTTGACTAATGTGGAGTTTTTAATTGCTTACTTTTGTAATATTAAGAAGCTGGATATCTTTGCACTTCTCTCAGAGAAATATCAAGTAAAGTCTCATGATTTTAGAAGTATGTTACATTTTTCTTCTGACTTCCCTGAAAATCTGCCTGTAATAGTTCCATTCAATACACAGCACGAATTATTGCCTTTAACAGTGGGCGTTTCTAACACAACTTCTTCAGTAATAGCTATTAAAACACATGACTAGTATAAAAATACGTTTGGTCTGTGGGGATTTCTTGAAAGGATTTGGAAAAGTCAGCTTGAGTTGATGTACATGCAGTTAACATGACTCTGAGAGCTGATGATTGGCATTCAGATACCTTTTCCAGGTGATGGGAGATGACCCTCTCTTCTGGTGCTGTGACTGAGGAAGAGGCAATTTTGCAGAGCCACATATGGTTCTGCTTTTATACTTGTTGAACATCCTTTTTATTGTTGCTCTGTTTTGTTCTGTAAAACAACATTTATGTACAATATTTATGTTTAATGGCCAGTCCTCAGGGTTGAGTAACAAAAGCAGTAAGAGTCAGAAACTAAGATCAACTAGTAAGACACAGTTCCTCCTGATGCTACTGAGAATAACATTTACTGAAGTAGCATCACAGTGCAGGATGTTGGAGTGATCAGCTCTGCAAGCCCAACTCTGAAAAATGGCACCAGTGCAACTAACTGTGTTGCAAACTTCTTTATACCATTGAAAGATGGCTCAGCCAATGGCTCAATCAGTTATGGACAATTTTGTTAGGTTGATGCATAATTCATAGAATCCCAGAATGGTTTGCAATGGAAGAGACCTTAAATATCA